>NC_059371.1:16876785-17528571 GCF_019703515.2 Myxocyprinus asiaticus | reverse complement strand
ACTCTTTATTCCCGTCATTTGCTGGCAAAACATCTTTAAAAAACGGCATTACACCAAGTTATCTAGTAAGCTAAAGCTAATTTTGCGCTTTTGGTGATAACCTTTTCCAGTTTGGAGAAGAACCGGATGCCCAATCTCTTTGGTCATGGTCCTGAGCGTGCCACATTTGAGCAGCTGGCACATAAGGTAAAGCAAAACAAACATAAAATTGTACGTCACAACACATCATGCATTTTAAAGAACACGCATAATAGTTTAAATAATTTTGTTCTGTAGTTTGGCATGCCTCACAGAATGGTCATGGCTAATCTGTGGCTCTTCTCTTCACTGCTCAGCGGGTAGGCCACATTGCCCTTTTCACTTACTATAGAATCAATGAGTACATGCTCTGATCTGTGCTACATTCTTACTACATTTGCAGTATTTTGGAAGGACAGCCTGACACAAATGCCTTTGTGAGGACAACGACTGCCGTTACAATGTTTAACTCTGGTGTAAAGGTGGGCTGTCATTCACATCATTCTTATGACACATAAAATCACTCTTAAGCATAAATGGATATGCCTGATTATTTCTCTCTCTCTCTCTCTGTCTGACAGATTAATGTCATGCCAGCATATGCCGAGGCCTTTGTCAATTTCCGTATCCACTCAGCCCAGACAGTGCAGGAGGTAAGAGTTGTTACCACAACAGTGGTTTTGGCACATTCAGTTACTCTTTTAAGATCTCAGTAAGATCTCATAATTGTTTAAAGACTTTTCCCTATTCCTTTTGAAGGTTTTGAAGCTGATCGAGTCCACCATATCAGATAAGCGTGTGAAGGTGGAGCTGGTCAGTGGATTTAACCCACTGCCCATCAGTTCGTATGATGAGCACACATTTGGGTACCAGATCATAAAGAAAACAGTGCAGGACATTTTTCCTGAGGTCACTGTGACCCCTAGTAAGTTAGTCGACTTTTTTATGCACCAAGTACTGCATATTTTCTCCCTCAGCAAAGAGCTCAAGGGGCTTAAATGCCCCTTATATACATCATTTCATTGACTCTTGCACAGCCTGCTTCTACTCTTTGCTTTGTCAACAGTGGTACTCTATGATTTTCTCTTTCAGGTATCTGTGTTGGCAACACTGACAGCCGTCACTACACAGAACTGTCTCCAGACATTTATCGTTTTGCCCCGTCATGGTACAAACCTGGTGATTCTGCAAGGTAGGACACATGGGAATACCACTCTTGGTGACGCAGCATGCATACTCACGTATAAAGACTAAGTATTAAATTGTTTGCACTCCTGTAGATTCCACGGTGTGAATGAGAGAATCGCCATTCAGAACTACGAAGAGATTGTGCTGTTCTACTTTCAGCTCATCCAGAATTGTGACATCAGAAACGTGCCATCACCTCGCACCTGACATAAATCTCTTGCTGTGGTGTTTAAGTTTAATTAACTTGAATATAAAGTCTGTAAAAAAATAACATTATGGCACATTCAAAATGGTTGCAGTGCTGAATGAGTGTGGTTGAACCAACCTATGAAGTGTTGAACCGACCTCAACATAATCTAATGCCCCTTCTATAGTTATTATTTTCAAGTGTTTTGCATTTGTGCAGATTTTACTGAAGATTCATAGTTGTATTTTAAACTGCTGGATTACCATTAGATTATCAAATTTGTGTCAGACAGAAGTGCTTTATTGTGGTATCCTATTCAAATTCTGATAAAGTCTGATGAAAGGTTTGAAGTGTGGTTCAATAAACATTTATTTGCCTCTAAATATCTCTTACATCACAGAGCTGTTGCTGAACACAAATTTTTGGTTGTTGAAATATTCAATGTGCCTTTGAATTCTTTTCTGTTTTGAACTAAAGTGATAAGTACTGATATCGAAAATCCTTGTTTATTTCCATAATTTACGTGAAATAATATGAAATTGCATGATAATTAAGATAATTTCCTATAAGGAAATCCATAGATGAGTTCTTTCTATTAGGTAGATTCGGTCATTTTTCATGATCAAAGTGATATTTAGCCATGCCAAGGCAGTCTACTGTAAGATGGCCAAATTACAAGGTTACCCATACAATATCACTCTATCACTGCGAAACAATGTTACAGATAAGTAACATTACCTGCCTTTAATTTTACGACCATAGAATAGCCTGGTCTTCATGCAAAACCTGTTTTTGGGCAATCATTTCTCCAGTTGTTAATTTGACCTATTTAAAGGAACGTCCCGGTTTCAATTCAAGTTATGCTCGATCGACAGCATTTGTGGCATAGTGTTGATTATCACAAAAATATATTTTGACTTGTCCTTTTTTTTTTTTTTTTTTTTTTTAAAGCAAAAGCCTTGGTTCTAGTGAGGCACTTACTGTACAGTGGAAGTGAATGTGGCCAATTTTTGAACATTAAAATACTAACTTTTTCAAAAGTATAGCCACAAGACAAACAATATGTGTGTTAGTAAAATCACTTACTAACCTTTTCTGTGTAAAGTTATAGCCAATTTTACAACTTACTATGTTACAACTGTTACTATGATGTTAAAATGCCAACAAACCCTAAAACAACTGTAAAACCTTACAGCTCAAATAATACATGAGTTTTAACAGAAGAATTAATACAAGTGCTTCCATAAAATTATAAGCTTCACATTTCTGTTTAAAACCTTCAAAAACTGGCCACATTCACTTCCATTGTAAGTGCCTCACTGTTACCTTTTTCTTTTTTAAAAGGAGGGACAAGTCGAAATTATTTTTTGTGGTACTCAGCATTATGACACAAATGCTGTCAATTGAGCTTAACTTGTACTAAACCCAGAACATTCCTTTAATCCTAAATTTTTGCCAGCTAAGTGGGCACATGTATTTTACTCATTGGATAGCCCAATGAAACAAACTGTATGCCTTTTCCAATAACAATAAAAATAACAATAAAATGTTTGTTATTTATTGTTGGTCACAAAAACTGCAGGGTGTAGTATAGTTGCTCGTAAGGACCAATAGAAAATTGCAAAGTAAAAAAATAAAACTTTTCTTTATCCCATTTATCATGACAATACTTAAAAATCTGCAACTTTACAATGTGACTCATTGAGTTACCAATTCTTAAATGAGGCTCTGTTTTTTCACACTCACAATTGTGACCATTTACTGTACATGTTTATTTGTCCAATGAGCATGAGCCAGAGCTATCTTATTAATATATAAATTATAGACCCATTAAACATTATATGTACAAAATATGGTAGTTATATGTGTACTATGACAGGTTTTCCTTGCTTTGACACTGACATCGTCTTTCAGAGGGACGCAGTGAAATTAAATGGCTCTGCTCCTGTGAATATCTGCACCACTCATAAAAATTTTCACATGAAATCAGACAGTCTGCACTGTTATTTATGGTTGACCATTCTATGTAGAATACAACAACTCTTTTTAGACCCTTCTGAATTTAAACCGGTGGGATTAATTCCTAGGCAAATCACAGTACAAGCAGCTGCTACAGAAGACGATCCCAGCAGGGCATTTTGTGAATGAAGGACATCAGGTCAGCTAAGTTTGCATACACCCCGTCTGGCTTGCCAACATAGAACTGAACAGGCAGGTTTATTACATTTCTTATGTAATTTTTCACATTGGTAGTTTGGTGGCATTGCTTGTTGTATTTTTGACTTTGATCTGACACACTGTGAATGATTAATAATCATAAGTTAAAACGAGATGTACTAGTATTCACATGTTTATCAAGCTCACTGAAGAGAGGGTAGCTGCCGGTCATAAAGATCGATAGAACAGATTAGGGCTCCTCCAACAGGACCAGAGCAAGTAGTTTTGAGCATGTCAAGTGCCTGTTGACAACCTTTATGTAGTTTATAACCTCTGTTATGTATTTTACCTTTGTCTCAAAGCTCTCCTGGGTGTCAAATTCCACTCAATAATTTCCCTTGGTTGCAGATTGAAATCTCTGACCTTCAATCCACTGTAAAGTGGTTCCTTGAAAGAAAAAAAAAGATGATCATCTGATGGGTGATGATAAACTCATGAGTGATTTTGAAATGATTTTGACTGCAGTGTTACTGCAGATTTAACGGACTGCTGATCAAAATAGTGTGTAGAACTGTGGTTTTGAATTGTACTTTATTTTAAATGCATGAGTTTGAATGTTAACCCATGCCTCAAGTTGATCTCATATCAGGGTCAGCTTCTCAGATGGAATGCAATCCCCAACCACAATCATTCATTCATTTACTTTCCTGTTGTTTTTTACCTGTCTTAGTTGCCTGAAATGAATCTGATAACACGTCATCTATGCCTGGGTTCAAGAAGAGAAGCTTGTTATTAATTGGTCATGTTACTGGCCAGAGCTCTTTTCTAAACTTGAATGTAGAAAATCTCAGTTGAAGGTCACACCTTTGATGTTCTCAAGCCATTGGAAGAGAAGAGGAGGGTGACAAAGTTGGAATCCAGTGAAAATAATGGTGGAATTTATAGTAGGTTAATGACATAATTAAACAGTTGATGTACTAAATAAAGTCTTGTCTACAAAAACCACAGCCCAATGTTCCACAATTTATTCCTTATTTTTATAAAGGTTGTGCTAATTTATAAAAAATTTACAAAGAAATTAGATTTAAATTTTTTACATTTACATTTATTCATTTGGCAGACGCTTTTATCCAAAGCGACTTACAAAAGAGGAATAATACATCATAAGTGATTCATCTTAAGGAGACATTGGTACGAAAAGTGCTGCATTACAAAGTTTAACTAGCATCAGAATAGTAGTATCCAAGACAAGAATATACATAATTATTACTATTTATTTATTGAGTGCATGGTGAAGTGCTCATGGAAAATATATTTTTAGAAGTTTTTTGAAGACAGAGAGTGAGTCTGCTTCACGGATGGAGTTGGGAAGGTCATTCCACAAACGAGGAATGTAGTTCTGCAGAAATGATTTTAGGTATGCTGGAGCAGACCCAGTGACTATTCTGTATGCCAGCATCAGAGCCTTGAATTTGATACGTGCATCAACCGGCAGCCAGTGAAGAGAGACGAGTGGTGTAACATGCGTTCTCTTTGGTTCATTTAAGACCAGACGTGCTGCTGCATTCTGTATCATTTGCAGGGGCCTAATTGCGCATGCAGGGGGGATGCAATGAGAGCATTACAGTAGTCCAGTCTAGTTATGACAAGTGACTGAACAAGAAGTTGTGTGGCATGTTCAGATAGGAAGGGTCTTATTTTTCTGATATAGAGGAGTGTAAATCTACATGAATGTGCTGTCTTTGAGATGTGGTCTGTGAAATTGAGTTGGTTATTGATGGTTACTCCTAGATTTCTGACCGTTTTGGAGGGTGTTACTGTAGTTGAGCCCAGCTGAATGGTGATGTTGTGTTCAACAATAGGGTTGGCTGGAAAGATGAGGAGCACCATCTTCGCTGGGTTAAGTAGTGGGTGGTGTTCCTTCATCCAGGCCGAGATGTCTACCAAACAGGCTGAGATTCGAGCAGTCATTGTGATGTCATTGGGACAAGTAGAGCTGTGTGCCATCGGCACAGCAGTGGTAAGAGAAACCATGTGCGTGAATGATGGGTCCCAGTGATGCTGTGTAAATAGAGAAGGGAAGAACCAGTCAAGCACAGTTCCTGTGATGCCCAGAGTAGAGAGGGTTGAGAGTAGGATCTGATGGTTGACTGTGTCAAAGACTGCAGAAAGGTCCAGTAGAATCAAAAAGCAATATAATAACTCTAACAGACTCTAATAGATTAATTTGTTACATCAACACTTATGCAATTTTTGGTCATTTTTGACCAAAATCAATTTGGTTTATTTAATAAAAATGTTATACTTCATCTGAACACACACACACATAAATTGGACTGGATTTGATGAGTTTAGGCCGCGTGACAAAAAAAGCGACACTCGAGTTGTGCACGTTCAAATTTGACCAACCTGAGTAATGGGTGAGACTGTAACACAGAGCAATTTGTTTTGGAATTTTTCAAATAAAATCAAAAAGTCATCCACAATGCAGAACACACACAGACAGAAATGAAGAGTTGAGACTATTAACACTTCCACAATGCAGAACACATGTGCTCACACACACAAACAGGAATGAATGGGTGAGGCTATAACAGAGGGGTTTTGTTTTATTTTGTTCTTTGAGAATTTGCCAAATAAAATCAATAATTCAGCCACAATACAGAAAACACACACAAATGAATGGGTGAGACCATAACACATCCACAATGCAGAACACATACATAAATTAATCTTGTTACAACCAGGAATGAATTAGAGGATCTCTGCAGCCATCTACTGGTTATTATTGTCATAACATGATTTTCAAGTCAAGTAACGGACTACTTGCACTGAGCCTCATGATGTACTTCCACTTTGAAACAGTGTGGCCTGCTAGTTTCCAGTTACATTTGTTCACATGCGTCGAAGTTGCAGAAACATCACTTAAAATTAGTGTTCAAAAGAGGATTTTAAAGTATGCATCTTTTCAGAGACAGGAAATTAAATATTTTGAACATTAACGTGTGCTTCTTCAAAATTCAGTGGAAGAACAGTTTTCAGAGCTTTTATTCAGCCCTAGCCTGTCTGAGAAAGCAATGACTACATACTCCAATCCAAGCGCATTTCACCAGTTCTCCTCAAACGGAGGTCTGTAGCAGACATTTAACCACATATCAGCTCGAAACATAAATGACAAAAGGTGGAAGGAGCTCCAGCTCCTTTGAATTAAACAACTACGTGCTTCAGTCACTCACTGCTATGTTCAATGTGTGAGGGAGAGAAATGCGATGAACGCACCTGTTTTTAATAAATGTATGCTTTAATCTTTATTTTGTGTTGGGGGGGGCCTTGGTAGCTCAGCAAGTATTGATGCTGACTACCACCCATGAAGTCACTAGTTCGAATCTAGGGCATGTGTGACTCCAACCAGAAATCCTAAGCAACCAAATTGGCCCAGTTACTAGGGAGGGTAGAGTCACTTGGGGTAATTTCCTTGTGGTCGCTATAATGTGTGGTTCTCGCTCTTGGTGGGGCGCGTGGTGAGTTGTGCATGGATGCCGCAGAGAATAGCGTGGGCCTCCACATGCGCTATGTCTCAGCAGTAATGCGCTCAACAAGCCACGTGATAAGATACGCGGATTGACTGTCTCAGACGGATTGAGGTAAGTCACTATGCCACCACGAGGACATAGAGCGCATTGGGAATTAGGCATTCCAAATTGGGAGAAAAGGGGAGAAAAAAGTAAAGAAAAAATAATCTTTATTTTGTGTCACTGTTTCACTGATAAGTACAATATATTGATAAATGTTGAAATGCAAATGCATAAGTAAGAGCTGCTAAAGATAATGAGTTATAACGTTTGAAATAGATTAAATATATGTAGTGTGATTAAATATATTTTAGTACAGTTATTTGTTTATTTAATTTGATAATACTTCATTCTTCATGCTTCATTCTGCTCTGAGTGATTTTTAAAGCATGATCAGAGTAAGATAACAGCTAATGTATTTCTAAATAAATACATCTGGGACATTTATCCAAAGAAAAGTCATTATTGTAATCGTTGTATGGTGGAATTTATCATTAAATCTCAACTGGTATGAAATATCATCAGTGAATAAAACTGTTAATGAGACGGCCAGACTGCTGCAGGTTATATGTGTTTGGTTTATTATTCAGGAGCTGAGTTTAGCTACATTTGGAAAGGGAAAAAATATATTTAGTGGCAAATTTCAGCAAATTATAAAACTGTGACGTCACGTTAGCGCCAAAAATATGATTTATTGATTTAATCAGCTGACAGCCCTAAAAATAAATAAATAAATAAATAAATAAATAAATAAATAAATAAATAAATAAATAATAATAGTCTGCCTTCCCATGAATAAATCTCTGCACATAGGCGCGCTGAACGCAGTTTTGCAAGTAGCCCATTGTTCTTTTTTGCACCAGATGGCAGCAATCTGCCCCGAATTTATGACACATTCTCATATTGTTTTCATGTTTCAACTTATAGAAGAGTAGGGGTTTACTGTAGTGAAGTTAACATACATTTGTATGTGCAAATTAATGCTGTATTTGAGATGATAATGTCATGGTGTAATGATGTAATGATGTAATGGTAGATCAAATCTAAATAGTGTTATTTACATTTACATACCCCATTACATTTCTTTCATTTTTTTTTTATTTTTTTATTTTTTTATTTATTTATTTTTTTTTTTACACATTTATTGTTTTCGTCAATTTTGACCTGAAGCAATACAAGTGCGAGTCTAAAACGGACAATGCACAAAGGTTAATTTGCTTTTGGGCATGTGTGTTAGGCTATTTTAACTCGGAAACCCAGAGGTTTGCTGAATTTTCGGTTTGAAACTTCAGTTATATACAATACTTTCCTAAGTTATTTCATTTCTTTTGTCAAAGCACACAGATAATCAAATCTCTTTGTTTGTGCTCAGTTCTATCCCGAACCAGCAGAAGGCGCTCGTGCTGCATCATCGTCAGGGTATTCAATAAACATGGATCCTGATCATGAAATTACTGTTATTCTCACTTCCTGAAACATGACAGGCCATAGCACTCAGTGGAAAATATTTAGGTTTTTGAAAGTACTGCTGCTAAGTGTCATATTTTCGATTACATTTGTGTTTCTTGCTGCCACAATGAGGACATTTACATGTGATGTGAACGCGGGGCTTCAGCTTGGAAAATGGGAAAATACAACCACCATTTCTCTTCATATAAGTCCACAACACAAAAAGAATCTGCTGGCAAATTTCAAAGGAAAAAACGAAGTAGAAACAGCGATGAGTCGGTCTTTGTGCACACAAACTCCAATTGCTTACACGTAGTTTAAAGAGATTTAAACGCTTAACATCACGTGAATGGGTTTATCAGGAGATTATCTCTTCATGTTGATGATAATTGCTATTGTACTTATTCTTGATTCAATATTTTTGTTGCTTCTCATGCCATATTTTAAACTCATTCACAGCGGCAATTCAGATTCCCACTGTGTCATTTACGGAGACAAATCTGAACAAGAGCGCCCTTCGTGAATTTGACCTGCTGCTGAGGAGGGGTGAGAGATCCTTGAGATGAGACAGGACATCAAATAGACAGTGTTTTCTAAAGCATGGCAAAACTTGTTGCCGCGGTCCTATATATATATATATATATATATATATATATATATATATATATATATATATATATATATATATATATATATATATATATATATATTACCTGCCAATGGCCAGTGAAGCTTACCAGTCATAAATAATTCTCACTCACCATGAAACTGTGCTTTGCATAATTTCCCTACAATTTTTGGTCTTATGACATTTTAATTACTTTGCTATTTCCGCAACACACTCTCACAGCGAAATCGTCAGGATTCATACAACATTTCTCAATTGTGCGACTGCACTCGTTTGAATTCCTACGATTTTCACTACAGTCAGTGACATCACTAGACATCGTTTTCATCTAATACGCGACAATTACTTGCTTCTGTCACACACAACAGCTTCCTGTCCACTCTACTGTTTACACACTCTACTGATTGGTTAAGTTTAGATAAGGGGTTTGGGTAAGGGCATAATATTAATAAGTATGCCCTTAACGCCTGCACGGAATTCGTGCTTCTGCATTAGACATCTGGGAATTTGCACGTGATGAAGTCATACAAGTTTATGTGAACAACATGGTGCGAGACCATACGAAATAGCCAACTCGTAAATTATGTACGAATTTTCATGAGATGGGGTTGTATTTCTCTCATATTTACGGCAACACCGCACGTTATTACACTCACGTCAGTAGGCCTATATATTAAATTCTCTCCAAACGTCACTGTCACAGAAACATCGATATCCAACATGGTTTTATTCCTTAAATGTTTTCTTTTTGTTTGTTTGTTTTTTTGTTTTGTTTTTTGGCCATATAAAGTTATGACTGGAGTTATGACGTGTAAATAAGATGTTACGTGCCGTTTATATATGTTTTTAATAGAAGAAAAAAACGTATATAAAAAAACCTCTTAGTTAAATTTTTATCTGAAGTAAAACAGAGGACTTTGGGTAGAAGTTAGGTGCGTGACAGAATAGCCAAGCAATCAGTTTTCTCTGTGGAACACAAAAGGCAATATTTCGCAAAATGCCCAAGCTACTCTTTTCCACACAACAAAAGTAGAGTGACCAGAGGCTGTCAAGTCTCAAAAAGGATTGAAAATCTATCAAAAATACAATTTATGTAGTGTATACCAGTGGTTCTCAACCATGGAGAAGGATATAGCCTGTTCTAAACTGAATTTACTTAACATATTAAATCTGTCAGACTCAGGACATTGTTGAAAATAATTAACAGGTAAGCCAAATCTATGAGAGGGTAAAAAATACGCTGAAAAGATGCGTGTTTTTCACTATGAGCAGTCGTGCATTAGCCATTGATCTAATATGACAGCTGTTCGGTAAAGAACGTTAAACAATAACAGTTACAATGTTTAACAAAATAGCTATAGAATAGAAAAATAGGCCTGTCATATAGCCTAGAATAAACCTAATAATTCTAAACATGACGTGCACACAGAATAAAATATAGTTTAACCTGTTAAGCAGTCGGCACCTCATTGAAAATAGCCTGCGTAATCAGCAGATAAAAAAAAATGGCATACCTAGCCTAAAACAGTCATTTTCTAGGCTACTTACTCAAAAGTATATATTTTTTGATGAGCAAAATTAACAGGTCAACATAATCCGGTGAAACGGGATTTGACTCATCAGAGGCGACAGTCCTGCGCTTGGAAAAGCCGCTCGGCGGGAAAATAACTTTCAAGCATGCACAGATTTAAAGAAGATTCAAATGTGAAAACATCCGACTTTCAAGCCAACATTTCGGAAATCCACTTCCAGCACCACCACCGAAGTGATGCACCGAAGAGCACTGCAGTGATATGTGCTCTTGTAGGGGATTCTTCAGGGGTTGGAATATCTGTTGGAGAAAGGCTACACACCTCGGCGAAGCTTCTTCATTGATTTGGGTCATGATGAAGAGGTCAGTATGAAGGTCTTTTCCGCAACTGTGGGTCATTACCCAGCCTGATCTCAAGAACATTACCTGACCGTGGCAACATTTTTGCAAAAAGAAATTACGTGCTTCATCATTGAATATTTCGCTGCAGTATCCCAGTGAAATGTCAAAAAGATCTAATTATTATTATTAGATGGATTTTTTTTAACAAAAAAATGTACCTCCCTAACCATAAACTTTAACCTAAACCTAGGTTAAGTATTAAAGGAAATATTAAGAGTAAACAGAAAACAGGGAAAACTGGGCCAAAAGGGGGAATCGAACCGGGTCATTTGTATGACAATTTCACTTCCATAGTGTCTTTACACACCACACCATTAAATTTCATTTTGTCAGGTGAATGGTTTACATGGTGCAGTGAATATTGTGAAGCTTCTGAAGAGCCGTGGAGTGAAGCTGCGGTATGTTTTAGATGAAGGCCTTGCAGTCCTGGATGGTGTCGTAAATGGCCTGGATGGACCAGCTGCTCTGTGAGACTATATTATTTTGAGTAATTTTACTAATATAGGCATTTTATTAGTATGTGTATTAGAATAAGTGTCTATTTTTTGCCTTGTTTGTTTTTTTGTAGAATAGGAATAGGGCCAAGCCACAGTAAAGCTGAGTGTTAATGATGCTCCGGGACATTCATCCATGCCTCCTGAACAGAGTAGTATTGGCATCTTGGCTTCAGCAGTCAAAAGGCAAAAAGAACCTCTTAAAACACTTTGTGCACCTTGAAATATAATACAATTTATATTTCCATCAAATTAGTTATTTTATTGTTTTTGTTTAAAAGTTTTGCTAAAAAAACTGCATGACAGCAATATGTAAGTTAAACAAATTGTTCTTCATAATAACTTTTTTTCCCAGGTTGGAGGAATATCCGATGCCCAGATTGTTTGGTTATGGTCCTGAACGTGGCACATTTGAACATCTGGCACATAAGGTAAAAACTATAAAAAAATAAATTAAAAAAAACTTTTTTTAAAAATGTTTAACTAAAAAAAACAGGCTTTGTATGTCATAGCCTGAAGTGCGTTTTACAGAACACCCCTATAAATAATGAATTGCTTTATACATGTGCAATGGGCTTTATGCATGTCTCTTCCTTTATTCTGTAGTTTGGCTTGCCTCTCAGATTCATCATGTCTAATCTGTGGCTCTTCTCTCCTCTGCTCAGCAGGTAGTTTGCATTGATTTTCTTAATAATCATCAAGTAACTTGTCATATAATGGTATATACTGTTTCTGTGTATTCATCTGTGGCCCTTTCATATTGCGCTTGCAGGGTGTTGGAGAGAAAACCTGACACAAATGCTTTTGTGAGGACAACAACTGCTGTCACCATGTTTAACTCGGGTGTAAAGGTGGGACGCACATTTCTGTTTGTAACTCATAAAGTCAGTCTTAGTTTTAGCTGAATGGAGATTTCTGATTATTTCTCCCTCTCTGACTGCTCTGACAGATTAATGTAATCCCATCATATGCTGAGGCTTTCGTCAATCTGCGTATCCACTCAGCCCAGACATTGCAGGAGGTCAGAGGTCACACTGTAGCCACAGCTATCATGTTGAGTCATTCAACCTGCTCTAAAGCACAGAGTCCAAGCTCTTCTGATAGTTCATCTATTAACTTTTGCTCTTTACACCGTCTCAAACCAGTTTCAGGCAATTCACTTCATCAAAGACTATGAGTAAAGTGAAATGTTCAGAACCAAATGTAATTATTCCTAACTTAAAAACTTTCATAATTCATTTTACCCCCTCTTTTCCCTTTCTAGGTTCTGGAGTTGGTTGAGTCCACCATATCAGATGAGTGTAAGGTAAAGTTGGTCAATGGATTTGACCCACTGCCCATCATCTCCTATGATGAGCAGTCGTTTGGGTTTCAGATCATAAAGAAAACGGTGCAAGGCATGTTTCCACAGGTGACTGTGGCCCCTGGTAAGTCCGCATTTCTGTTCGCTTTGCAAAGAGCTCAAGGGACTTAAATGCCCCTTACATACATCATTGACTCTTGAAGAGCCTGCCTCTACTCTTAGTTTTGTCAAAAGCAGTACTCTATGATTATATCTTTCAGGTATCTGCGTTGGCAACACTGACAGCCATCACTACAAGGACCTCACTCAAGACATTTATCACTTTGCCCCGTCATGGTTCAAACCTGGTGATCCTCAAAGGTAGGACACAGGAAAATGGCTCTCTTTGTAGAAGAGCATATCCTCTAATATAAAAGAACTGTTGAAGCTTACAGTGTTTATATTTATGATTAAGCACTCACGTTCGTTCATTAGATTCCACGGCGTGAACGAAAGAATTTCCATTCAGAACTACGAAGAGCTTGTGCTGTTCTACTTTCAGCTCATCCAGAATAATGACATCAGGAAGTTGCCATCACCTCACAGTAGCCAGCATGAGCTGTAAGTTTGATGAGGTGTTGCTTACAGCGATCTCTGAAAACACCCAGCTTTTAGACATTAAGCTCAGGGAGCATAGTTTTAACAAACAGGAATTTCAAATCTACACATATCACTATCATATCTTTAGAAAAAAACACTAAAGAAATATAATCTGTAGATAATTACAAGATCTATAGGCTTTAAGGGTCTAACATTTCAGTCATAAAGGTTCATTCTTTCAGTCCTAAGCAAAATTGCTTTTAAACATAAAGTACAAAGGTTTTTAAAAGCTGCATTTATATCTTCACTAACATTACATTTTTTAAAAGGAAAGTCCACCCAAAAATGAAAATTCTCTCATCATTTACTCACCCTCATGCTATCCCAGATGTGTACGACTTACTTTCTTCTGCTAAACACAAATGAAGATATTTAGAAGAATATTTCAGCTCTGTAAGTCCATACAATGTAAGTGAATGGTGACCAGAAGAAGGTCCAAATGTGAAAGTTTAGATTTACTGTTAAAAATAACTTAAATATTGGCCTGTTTCCCACCTACACCAATCATATCGCTTCAGAATATATGGATTTAACCACTGGAGTCATATGGATTACTTTTATGCTCTCTTTATGTCCCATTTGGACCTTCTGAGTTCTGGCCACCATTCACTTGTATTGTGAGGACCTACAGAGCTGAGATATTCTTCTAAAAAAATTTGTTTATGTTCTGCAGAAGAAATAAAGTCATACACATCTGGGATGGCATGAGGGTGAGTAAATGATAAGATAATTTTCATTTTTGGGTGAACTGTCCCTTTAAGATTAATAATTACTTAGGAAACGTTCCCCCAAAAATCAAAATTCTCTCATTCACTCACCCTGATGCCATCCCAGATGTGTATGCCTTTCTTCAGCAGAATACAAATTAAGATTTAAAGCTCTGTAGGTCCTTATAATGTAAGTAAACGGGTGCCATCAGGCTGCTGGCTATTTGATGGACCAAAAGGCATATTTAGGCAGCTTAAAAGTAATCCACACGACTCCAGTCGTTCAGTTCTTCTGTCGCAAACCGATAGGTTGGTGTAAGAAACAAATTGATAATTAAAACGTTTTTAACTTTAAATCGTTGCTTCCACCCAGCGCTGTTTTTCTGTTTGAAATGACCTAATTCTCACGTGACTTTCATTCCTCTGTTGTATACAAAGCGCACGCTTCTGACTTCTTGCTTGAACGTGCCATAGCACCTACGTCACTGATGCACCGACTGCTGGCAGGAAGTGATTTTTTTAAAGTTAAAGGAATGTTCCGTGTTCAATACAAGTTAAGCTCAATCGACAGCATTTGTGGCATAATGTTGATTACCACAAAAATTAATTTAGACTTGTTCCTCCTTTTCTTTAAAAAGAGCAAAAATCGAGGTTACAGTGAGGCCTTACATTAAAAGTCAATGGGGGCCAATTTTTGAATGTTAAAATACTTTTTCAAAAGTATTGCCACAAGACATAAACAATATGTGCGTAAACATGATTTTAGCCTGATAAAATCACTTACTAAACTTTTCTGTGTAAAGTTATAGCCAATTTTACAACTTCATTACCATGACGATGTAATGTCAACAAACCCTAAACGATTGTAATAATGACAATTTAAACAACTTTACAGCTCAAATAATACACAAGTTTTAACAGAGGAATTAGTGCAAGTGCTTTTATCAAATTATGAGCTTCACATTTCTGCCTTTAAACCCTCCAAAAATTGGCCACATTCACTTTCATTGTAAGTGCCTCACTGGAACCTCGATTTTGCTTTTTTTAAAGAAAAGGGGGAATGAGTCTAAATTAATTTATGTGGTAATCAACATTATGCCACAAATGCTGTCAATTGAGCTTGCCTTGTATTGAACCCGGAACATTCCTTAATAAAGTTTTAATTATCGATTTGTTTCTTACACCAACCTATCGATTTGCTTCAGAAGACAGTAATTGATCGATGGGAGTCATGTGGATTACTTTTATGCTGCCTAAATATGCCTTTTGGACCATCTAATTGCCAGCAACCTGATGGCACCTGTTTACTTACATTATAAGGATCTACAGAGCTTCAACATTTTTCTAAAAATCTTAATTTGTGTTCTGCTGAAGAAAGACAGTCATACACATCTGGGATGGCATCAGGGTAAGTGAATAATGAGAGAATTTTCATTATTGGGTGAAATATTCCATTAAGTCTGTTGACTAAATGACAAAATAAACATTAGCATACAACCCTGACCATGACCGAAACTTAGCCACCATGACCGCCTTAAGCACTGTTAAGCACTATACAAACATCAGTCAAAGTCTGTAAGTGACCGTCCACCAACACAGATGCAGACCAAGCCAGCTATGGGAATGAAGGAGACAGGAATGGGCATTATGACCCAATTTACACCTGGTATTAAGATGCGTTTTTGGTGATCCAATCAAATGTGCTCAGCGCTAAATACAGGTCAAAACAGGGTCTAAAACGTTTTGTGATCGGATCACAAACCACATACGAATGTGGTCAAAAACGCATGTGAACGCATCACATTTGAGGTGTAAACGCTAATCTGTCCTGTATGCGTCCTGGACAGTAGCGAAGTGCCACCTCTGACCTGTCAAACAAACGCTGCGCTAAACCGAATGTTTATACTTTGCCGGTTACGAGCAGCTTAAAAGAAACAACTGTCAGATCTGAACATTTTAAGAAGCGGATACATACACAAACACGAGAAATTCATGGATCTTCTTCAGTATGTCTGATATCAACATGCAGGGACTTATGAGAAGCACGAACATCTGCAGCTCAGGTTAATACAGGTAATCCACTAAAATAACAGACAATTCTGCTCGAAATGTTGATTTTGTGTTTAGATTAAATTTAAGCTGGGAGAAATATTGCACCTTCTTTCGTCTTTGTCTTTTCTGACTTTGTTGTGGTTTATTATCATGCAGTAACACACTGACATAGTGATTGATGTATGTTGTCAAGAAACAGAGACCCTCCCCTCCAAATGCAAACACAAGTGTCACAGGAGATGCATTTAAGCAACCAGGTGTAAACGGGGTCTAAGATGATGATGAAATAAATACTGAGTGATGTTTAGTGGTGCTTTTGTGTATGGTTGAATGTGTTTTAGTGGGGGCAGGGGAAATGGGGTTCAAATGGACTTTGTTAATTTTTCAGTATAACAAACGCCAGCTTGTGTAAGCTATTTTCTGAGTTAGATGATACAGCTTGAACAAACATATTGCCAGTTTACTTTGTTTTGGTGCTCTTCAAAACACACTGTTAATATGTCTGACATTACATTGTCATGCATGCTGCTTTAGGGCCACATCCAAACTAGTATGTTTTAGTTTGAAAATGCATTAATTTTGCTATGTTTACACCACTGGAATGGCATTTGCCTCCACTGAAATGGAGACTTTTGAAAATGGTCTTCATAATCATCACATACTTTGGAAAACGATAATGTTAGGAAACTGAAAACAAAGTTTTCAAAGAAATATCTCTCTATATCAGCTGTATAGATAGCATTGGAAGACATTTAATTCAAAACAATCATTTAATTATTAACACAATACTTAAAGACTTATAGGTGAAGTGTTTCACTTCAGCGCCACTAGCATCACCAAACAGAATAGCAAAATAATTTTCAAGCAGGTTTCCCAAACAGTCCCTTATCTGCCATTAGTTGGACAAACTGATAGTCCTGCCCCTAATTGCGGCATTGGTTGAGTCAATGTTGCTGTGTCGGGCTGGTCGGGGCACTCAAACAAACAAAACAATGATTGGAATGTGCCACAGAACCAGTGTTTGCACTATTCGGGGGAAATAAAGCTAGGAATGGCTTACTTATAATTGTCCCTGCACATTAATCTTGAATAAGAGAAAGTCTATTTAAACATAAAAATACCATTTCAACTTTAAGAGACACTTTATAACATTGCACTCATTTACATTAAAAGCTACAATGCAGATTTAACATTCCATACATTTCCATTGCAGGAGTGTCACAGTAGTACACATTGGATTACATAGGATTAATTCTTGGGCCAGTCACAGCAAATGCAATTGATATTGAAGATGGTTCCTGTAGGGCATCTCTGTACAAAAGTCCTGCCATTAACACACTGTACAAAGGACATCAGGTCAGCAGGGTTTGCATACATCCCACCTTGCTTGCATGCACAGAACTCCTCTTCGGGTGCTGCTGCTGATTGAATATAAGGTCTTGTGGAATGGGACGCAATGGGGGGTGCTCTTGTCGTGGTCTCACCAAGCTGATGTGTTGTATTTGGAGGTAGAGGAGGTCATTCTGAAAGATAAGATGAGTAATTTGAAGGACAATGGCAGGTCATTTGATGCTTTCTCTTATTTTTCACATTAATACTCTGATTTAAAATATCTTTGTACTTAGAAAGCAATGATACTATTATTAATTATCAGTTATGAGATTTACCAGTATTAAGAAGAGCATGGAGTTGGCTGATGAGAGGGTAGTTGCCCTGCCCACAAAACTGTCCCGTAAAGTCATCGAGATCCAAAGTCCAGACAAAGGCTCCTCCAAAGTTATTCTCCTTCAGGTAACGCACCTATAAAATAACAATGAAAATTACAAATACATAATAAGACTAGCCTCTAAAATAACAGTGAAATAATAAAGACAGCATGTTTGTTCAAAAATTAAATAATTGCCTTTAATTTGTAATTGTACTAAAGCCACAACAAATTATTAAAGGGATAGTTCACATAAAAATGAAAATTCTCTCACGATTTACTCATTTTCATGCCATCCCAGGTGTGTATGACTTTGTTTATTCTGCTGAACACAAACAAAGATTTTTACAAGAATTTATCAGCTCTGAAGGTCTATACAATGTAAGTGAATGGGTGGCAAAATTTTGAAACTCCAAAATCCACATAAGGGCAACATAAAAATACTTCAGTCTACTCTGGTGGTTAAATCCTTATGTTAAGAAGTGATATGATAGGTGAGGGTGAGAAACAGATCAATATTCAAGTATTTTTTTTTTTTTTTTTTTTTTAACTATAAATTCGCCTCCCTATTTAGTTAATCTCCACTTTACTTTCACATTCTTCTTGTGTTTTTGGTGATCCACATTCTTCATGCATATCTCCCCTTACTGGGCAGAGAGGAGAATTTATGATAAAAAAATGACTTAAAAATGGATCTGTTTATCACCCACACCTATCATATCGTGTCTGAATATATGTAATAAAACACTGGAGTCTTATGGATTGCTTTTATGCTCCCTTTAAGTGGATTTTGGAGCTTCAAAATTTTGGTATCCATTCACTTGCATTGTATGGACCTACAGAGCTGAAATATTCTTCTAAAATCTTCATTTGTGTTCTGTTGAAGAAAGAAAGTGATACACTGGGATCTGGGATGGCATGAACCCTCATCAAAGTAAATCATGAGAAAATATTCATTTTTGGGTGAACTATACCTTTAAATGTTTTCTGGAAAATATTAAGAATAGATTATATTGGGGCCTGGGTAGTTCAGTGAGTAAAGACGCTGACTGCCACCCCTGGAGTCACGAGTTTGAATCCAGGTTGTGCTGAGTGACTCCAGCCAGGTCTCCTAAGCAACCAAATTGGCCCAGTTGCTAGGGAGGGTAGAGTCACATGGGGTAACCTCCTTGTTGTCGTGATTAGTGGTTCTCGCACTCATTGGGGCGCGTGGTAAATTGTGCGTGGATCGTGGAGAGTAGCATGACCTCCACATGCTGTGAGTCTCCGCGGTGTCATGCACAACGAGCGTGGATTGACGGTCTCAGAAGCGGAGGCAACTGGGACTTGTCCTCCACCACCTGGATTGAGGTGAGTAACCGCGCCACCACGAGGACCTACTAAGTAGTGGGAATTGGGCATTCCAAATTGGGAAGAAAAGGGGATAAAAAAAAAAAACAGCCTATCTTTTTTCTACCCTATATTAAAGTTTTCTAATTCCCAATAGTAGAATATTTGAGAGTTTATTTCAATTCTGTTTAAAGAATTCACAATAAATATGGTTCAAATGCAGTCATAAATATTGTCATAAGAGCAGTGTTTTCTTTTTCACAAAATGACATTTACACTCATTAAAAAAATTATTTTAAGAATTATGCATTTAAATTTCATAACAAAATTCCTTCAAACTGAATTGAGTAATCTTTAATTAAATAATATTGTTATTATTATTATTATTATTATTATTATTATTAATAATAATTATTATTTTTTATGAAATAAGTATTTTAAGTTTTATTAATTTGATTTTGTGAAACTATAATAATAATAATAATAATAATAATAATAATAATACATTTTATTTATAGGCCCCTTTCACGACACTCAGGGTCACCTTTCAAACAGAACACAAAAAAGTCATCCTTGAAAGCATCGACAATAACAACATTAAGCAAACAATACTATGTATATACAATAAAACATTGGAAGATACAAAGTATGAACTCAATGCATGCACAGTCATAAAAAATCCTGTTTAAAAAGGTGAGTTTAAAGACGAGATTTAAAAGTATGAAGACTTTCACTGTTACGAATGTCCAGAGGAAGGGAATTCCATAAGTGAGGGGCAATATAACTAAAGGCTCTAGACCCCATAGTGTTCAGACGAATACGTGGTATAACAAGAAGAGTTGACGAGGAAGATCTAAGGGTATGAGTAGGTGTATAGATATGAAAAAGATCAGAGAGGTATGAAGGAGTAAGATTATTTAAGGCCTTGTAGGTAAGAAGCAAGATTTTGAAATCAATTCTGTACTTAACCAGAAGCCAATGCAAATGTTGAAGAACAGGTGAAATGTGTTCAATAGAGGGGGTTCTAGAAATGATTTGTGCAGCTGAGTTCTGGACCAGCTGAAGTTTATGAAGAAGTTTGGAAGGAAGACCAGAGAAGAGAGCATTGCAGTAATCAGTACGTGATGTAACCAGTGCATGAACGAGAATGGCAGTGCTGTTCAATGTGAGAGAGGGACGAAGACGATTAATATTACGTAAATGAAAGTATGCAGAGCGAGTTATATTATTAACATAGGCTTCAAAGGATAAGGTGCTATCAAGGACGACACCCAGACTCTTAACCTGTGGTGAAGGAGAAGCAGTGGACTGATCGATAGTCAGTTTTTGCCAAATTAGATTTGGTGCCTACAAGGAGAATTTCGGTTTTACCACAATTTAATTTGAGAAAATGAGATGAGAACCAGTTTTTAATTTCAGATAAACAGCTGGAAAGAGAGGGCGGAGGAAGGGAAGAAGTGTGCTTGGAAGACAGGCAGAGCTGGGTGTCGTCGGCATAGCAGTGAAAATTGACACCATGTTTCCTAAATATATGACCAAGGGGCAGTAAATAAATAATAAATAGAAGAGGGCCCAAAACTTAGCCTTGTGGAATGCCAGTGATAACTTGTGATGATTTAGATCTAAAATTTTTGAGTTGTATAAACTGAGTGCAACCAGAAAGATACAATCGAAACCAAGACAGGGGTGTGCCCGTAATTCCAACTGAGACCAGCCTGTCTAGGAGGATGTTATGTGAGATCGTATCAAAGGCCACACTCAGATCAAGAAGAATGAGTAGAGACAGCTGACCAGAATCCACAGCCAACAGCAGATCATTAGTCATTTTGACAAGAGCGGTTTCCGTACTATGATGTGGACGGAAACCCGATTGAAATTGTTCAAACAAATTATTAGCTGAAAGATAATCATAAATCTGAACTGCAACACTCCTTTCCAAAAAATTTTAAATAAATGGTCAATTAGAAATAGGACGAAAATTATCCAAATTAGTAGGATCTGCCCCTGGTTTCTTGAGTATTGGGGTTATCGATGCAGTTTTGAATGATATAGGAACCAAGCCAGAAGACAGTGAAGAATGAACGATCTCAGTGATTAAAAAAGACAGAGAAGGTAAACATGCTTTAACTTAAATATGTTGGAAGAGGATCAAGTTGACAGGTGATGGGTTTGGATTTCTGAATAATAGAGGATATCTCATGAGAAAATGCAGAAAGAGGTAGTTCGAAGGAAACTGAGCCTGACGGGCCACAACCATCATTATTTAAAAGTATTTGCTTATGAATATTTTCCATTTTGTTATTTAAATAATCCATAAAAGTGTTACATACAGTAGTAGAATACATATGTGATGGTAGAGACTCAGGTGATTTTAGTATATTGTTTACAATGGAAAAAAGAGATCTAGTGTTCCCTTCACCTGTCCTAATTAGATTAATACAAAATGTTATTTGATGGAATTTTGTTATGAAATTTAAATGCGTAATCATAAAAACAGGCAAAAATATTATTTTATGTATATTTCTTACTGTTAAAATAGATTAATACACTAACATTTTCCATGGACTCCCTTGCGCCCTATTGAGGACCCCAATTTGAAAAAAACTTGATTTTAAGCATGTTGTCAGAAATTGCAAACATGTTATGTAGTTTCTAACCCCTGTCACATATTTTACCTTTGTCTCAAAGCTCTCCTTAGTATCAAATCCCACCCAGTCCTGTCCCTTGGTTGCATATGGAACTTTCTGATCATTAATCCACTGTATGGTGGCTCCTTGAAGGAAAGTGCAGATCTAAATGGAAATGATCGGCCCATAACTATTCAGATTCTTGCAGTCCAAAAATATGTCACACAATTAAACAATTGCTATAATTTAAGTGCATGAGTTATAAATAAGGCTGAAGGTAAGACCTCATAGTAGGACAAGAATCCAGCCTCTCTGGTGTATGTTCCAGCTGAAGCAGGACCACTAGCTGGAGCTCCCACTCCACTGGTTGTGTACGACAGACGGAATGTTCGTCCATATGCTGCAAACCCCATCCTCAACTTATCAACAGGGGCGCCCTGATTTCTCCAGTATTTAATTGCAAAATCCTGCATTGTCAAGGTGAATCAATTGTTCATTTTGCTTCTGGTCACTTGTTCCCAGCTTCTTGTTATTTGCAATGACTCACAGTGTTCACATTATATTTCTGTTATACATGGTTGTTATTAAGAGGCCATTTTTTTTTTAATTATGCCACCCTACGAACAGATTACTTCTGTTGTCTATGCAAATGAAGCATTGATAGAAGAAAGTGTTATAACATAAAAAATAATTGTTCACTGTATGAGATGCACTTTCACCTAGTTATCTGTGAAAGCTAGATTGCTATAAAACTTCTGTCATCATTTCGTCACCCTCATGTCATTGCAAACCTTTTAGACTTCCTTTCTTCCCTGGAACATAAAAGTAGATGTTTGGCAGTATGTTAGCCTCAGTCACCATTAACTTTTACTGTTTGGAAAAAAGAGGCAATGAAAGTGAATAGTGACAGAGGCTAACATTATGCCTAACAACTCCATTTGTGTTCCACAGAAGAGAGTAATAGAGGTTTGGACCAGCATTGGATTACATTGCGATTATATAAGGAAAATAAAAGGTGAAAGGCCTTCTTACTGTATTAAAGTAGATCTTGTTTCCTTTGTCTCCAGAGCCACGATAAAGAGGACTGTTGTGCCCAGTGAAACTCTCCCATGAACCATAGAAGTCATAGGTCATGACACTGATGAAGTCCAAACACCTGCATCACCAGTAATCAATAGCAAGTTTATACTTCAGTTTGGCTTTTTTGAGGGACATTGTGTGATTCTTGGCAATCTGCATTGCATGGATCTGCATTTAAGGTAGTCTGTCTTAAGCGTTATGGTATTATTTAAAGTGAACCAAACTAATATGAAAAATTTTAGTCCTATACATCAAAATACTTCCAAATGAAAAATGTTTCAACTTCAGAAGATATACTTGGCAATTTCTGCTATTTCATAGGCAGTATCAATGGTTTCTTTCCCAGCAGCCACTGCAGCAGTGAGCATGAGTCTGGGGCATCCAGTTGCATCACTCTCTGCCTTGTAAGCTTCCAGGAGTTCCTGTTATGGCCAAATATAATCTTTTTTGTTATTAATCATTATATTCACATTAAAAAAAAATGTATTTCATTATCATTTTATTTCCAGTGTTGTAATTTCCAGTGGAAACATACATTTACATAAATCTGAAGTATAGCCTATACATGCCACGCTCATTCTTTCTCTGATTCTCAATTGTTTTAATTATTTCTCACTGTCTTAGATATCCCTGCCAGCAATCTGCTGGAGACCAGCAATGCTGATCTTACTATATTGATTCAAACAGTCAGAACATCATCAACTTACCATGTAAGTGCATGTGAGTGCAATTCATAATTTGGTGTTTAAAGTCAACTCAGAAGTCATTGTGTGAAAGCTTTGCACACAGAATACAAAACTGTAAATGCCAAAGTACCTTGCAGAGCAGAGTGAATCTTTGCTTGTCCTCTGGAGGACTTCCACGGGATCCAGGATATTCCCAGTCAAGGTCCAGTCCATCAAATCCATGGGTCCTCAGAAATCTGATGGAGGACTGAATAAAAGTCTGTCTGTTTTGTGGTGTGGACACCATGGTACTAAACCTGAAATTATGGCAAGTGGTTCCAAGAAGAATAAATAAACACAGTTCTGTTCAACACATATTCTACAAAGCTTGATGTTTGAGCAGGACACTTACTGAGCTGTTCCAAAATTCCATCCTCCAACAGCCAAGAGTGTTGTTAAGCTGGGATTTCTATCAAACCAAATATTTGTAACATATGGACTGAAATGCTCTCTGACAACATTAAATCACAATCAATTACTTTTCGAAATAGCATTACATAATACATAACTGTAGCCTACATAACATCTGATCATGTCAGAGGGTGAGGGGAGACAAGGGGACCCAAACGCAGAGGGAAACAGTCAATGAGTTTATTAACAATAAAGTTTGTAAAGAAGTACAGGCACACCCGGCACCGGCTGCAGTGATGAGTAGAGTCAAAAGCTATAGCCGCTCAGCAGGCTAAGGAATGAGTGTGTTAGTATGATGAGTACGTGCATTTTGGAAGTCAGGAGCAATCTGAAGAGAGTCCGTTGAAGCTGGTGTGGTGCAAAGTAAAGGCCAGGCGAATTTCTCCCCCGACACACAGACAGTGACCGAGGAACCCTCCTCCAAGGGAACTGGGTGACAATACAGGCGACGGTGAACAGGAAGTTAACCACACCTCTAAAGACAGGCAACCAACAGACACATGAGCAATCTCCAACTAAACAAGAGAGCACAGTTAACATGGGGAACGATCAGGAAATGGTCCGATAAACTTGGGAACCAGCTTATGTACGTGAGGGGAGATGGAGTGGAATGTCCTGGGAGGACAACTAAACCTTCTGCCCGCACACGTTAGTCGGGGGCTTAGACCGGTGTTGGTCTGCTGACCTCTTAACATGAGCGCCAGTCCATAAGAGGGCTTCTCTGGCAGCTTTCCAGGTGCGTCGGCACCTCTGTAAAAATGTGTGAACGAATGGGACCTGAGCATCGGGCAACAGAGGGGGCTGGTAGCCGAGGCTACACTGGAAGGGTGACAACCCTGTAGACGATGCAACAATGAGTTATGTGCATACTCGACCCAAACTAAACTTTAGCTCCAAGAAAAAGGTTACGGGAGGCCATACATCGCATGGTCTTTTCCAGTTCTTGGTTAGCTCGCTCCGCTTGCCCATTTATCTGGGGGTGAAACCCAGAGGAAAAACTCACTGTAGCCCCCAGCTGTCAACAGAATTCTGCCCAAAAACGTGACAAACTGGGGGCCTCTGTCAGAAACCACGTTGACCGTGAGGCCTTGGATGCAGAGGACGTGATTAATGACCACTACCGCTGTCTCCCTCGCTGAGGGGAATTTGGGGATGGGAATGAAATAAGCCGCCTTTGAGAACTGGTCCACTATGGTCAACACAACTGTGTTGCCATGGGAGGGGGGGAGACCAGTTACAAAGTCCATGGCTATGTGCGACCAGGGTCTCGTAGGGACTGACAGCGGTTGGAGGAGCCCAGCCGGGGGGTCACAGGAGGTCTTATTAGTCGCACAAACTGGACAAGCAGCAACGAACTGGCGAACATCCCGCGCAAGCGATGGCCACCAGAAACGCTGTCTAAAGAGCATCTCGGTACAAGTAGCCCCTGGGTGGCAGACGACATTAAACGAGTGACCCCACTGAAAGACTTGCGTTCGAACTGATAGCGGAGCAAACAGCTTACCTGCTGGGCAAGTGGTGGGGGGCGCGGTGTTATGTAGCACAGTGCGGAATTTACCCTCCACCTCTCAGGATACCATGGTATCCACTGGGGCGGTAGAGGTCTTGATTTTGAAACATTGAGATAAGGAATCGGGCTTGATGTTTTTGGAGCTGGGGCGATATGACAG
Organism: Myxocyprinus asiaticus; assembly: GCF_019703515.2. Classification (NCBI taxonomy): domain Eukaryota; kingdom Metazoa; phylum Chordata; class Actinopteri; order Cypriniformes; family Catostomidae; genus Myxocyprinus; species Myxocyprinus asiaticus. The sequence goes on along the minus strand of NC_059371.1, from coordinate 17,502,697 downwards.
GGCGAAATCAAAACGTGTGAAATACAACACCCAGCAAGCCTGCCTAGAGTTAAGATGTTTAGCGCTACGGATGTACTCTAGGTTCTTTAGATCAATGATGCCAAAATAGTTGCAGCGGAAAACGTGGCTTCAGCCAGCGGAGACCAGCAAAAGTCAGTGCATGTGGAGGTCAGATCCATCAGGGGCATGGCGAGTTGGCTATAATTTCTTATAAATCTCAGATAAAATGGCGAATCCCAGAAACCTCTGCAATGCCTTGCAAGAATCTGGGGTTGGCCTCTCGGAGACGGCTTCAGATGAAACGAAGAATCCCAAGAATGGAACCGACTGTGTGAGATCCTAATATCGTCAAGATAAACAAAAACAAAACGATCGACCATGTCTCTAAGCACGTCATTCACAAGCCCCTGGAAGACGGCGAGGGCATTGACCAATCCGAAAGGCATGACCAAATATTCAAACTGCCCCCTATGGGTGTCAAATGCCGTCTTCCACTCATCCCCCTTCCTGATACAGACCAGGTGATAAGCTTTGCATAGGTCCAACTTCGTAAAGACGGACACCCCCTGCAAGAGTTGGAAGGCTGAGGACATCAATGGCAAAGGATAGCGGTTCTTCACCATGATGTCATTCAGCCCCGATAATCTATGCAGGGTCTAAGCAAGCCATCCTTCTTCTCCAAGAGGAAGGGCGGATGAGACCGGCTGCTAAAGAATAATTTATATACCTGTTCATGGCCTCCCTCTCGGGAGCAGAGAGTGAATACAGCCATCCTCGAAGAGGAGAGGTGCCAGGAAGCAATTCTATAGCACCGTCGTACGGGCGATGAGGAGGGAGGGTCACGGCGCGGGACCGGCTGAACACCGCCCTCAAGTCGTGGTATGCCAACGGTACTCCAGACAAATCTGCTGGTGCATCCTGCAAGAAAACACAAGACTGGACAGGGGAGACAGCAGAGTTAAGACAATGTGAAAAACAAAAAGCAAGGACTGTGTTGGTTGCCCAATCTATGTGTGGGTTGTGTGTTACCAACCAGGGATGTTCCAGCACAACTGGGGTCGATGGGGAGAAGATGAGATAGAAGGACATCTGTTCAGAATGCTTAACGGAGACAAGGTGATTGGTTTCGTGGAATGGGTGATGCCTGACAGGGGCATGCCACTAATTGTGTGGGTGGTGATCGGTTCATCCAATCGGACCCTGGGGAGCCGCCATTTGGAAGCCAAATCTGTGTCAATGAAATTCTCTTTGGCACCAGAATCTACCAAAGCTGAAATCATATGACTGTTAGTTCCATTCTGCAGCCGGGCTGGAAGAAATGTGTGATGTCAGGGGGCTTTGTCCAAGGGTATCGCGCTCACCAGTAACCCCCTTACTACTGATGAGCGTTGTCTTTTAACGGGCATGTTGCAGAGAGGTGGCCCGATCGGCCACAAGAAAAACATAACCCCTTAAGAAGCCACTGCTACTGACTGACTGTCTCAGAAGCGGAGGCAACTGAGACTTGTCCTCCGCCACCCAGATTGAGGTGAGTAACCGCACCACCACAAGAACCTAGTAAGTAGTGGGAATTGGGAATTCCAAATTGGGGAGAAAAGGGGAGAAAAAAAAGAAGCCACCGCTGCCTTTCTTTATGTGACACCGGAATTCTACCCACCTGCATGGTTTCAGAGTCGAGACGAGTGTCAGGTGATCTGGTAGAAGGAGTGGGTCGTAGGTGAAGATCAGCTTCCTGAAAGGGCGAAAAGCGGCTAGAAATGTGGAGAAAATGTGGAGGGCTGCAAGGAGAAGAACAGTGAGCATCTTGAGAGAAAAGCTCTAAAAGATCCCTCACCTGAGAACGGAGCTGGAGGGAGGATGCGCGCTTCTGGGCACCATGGGGCGTGGGAAGCTGCCGAAGGAGATGGGGGTGTGTCCTGTGCGGGACTGGGATCGAGAGGAGGGTGGAGCTGCTGGACCACCAGGGTGAGTTCCGCAAGCTGCGAAGCCATCATTTCCAGAGCGCTGTTAGAGGGAGAGATTTGATCTTGGTGACGTCCAAGCAGAGCTCCTTGTTGTGAAAGGGTGGAGCGAAGAGTAGTCTCCTCTGCTGGGTACATGGTGGCCAGCTTATTCTGTCAGAGGGTGAGGGGAGATAAAGGGACCCAAACACAGAGGGAAACAGTCAATGAGTTTATTAACAACAACGTTTGTAAACAAGGACAGGCGTACCCAGCACCAGCTGCAGTGATGAGCAGAGTCAAAAGCTATAGCCGCTCAGCGGGCTAAGGAATGAGTGTGTTTGTATGATGAGTGCGTGCATTGTGGAAGTCAGGAGCAATCCGAAGAGAGTCAAGCTGGTGTGGTGCAAAGCCCAGGCGAGTTTCTCCCCCAACACACGGGCAGAGACCAAGGAATCCTCCTCCAAGGGAACTGGGCGACAATACAGGCGACGGTGAACAGGAAGTTAACCACAACTCTAGAGACAGGCAACCAACAGACACACAAGCAATCTCCAACTAAACAAGAGAGCACAGTTAACACTTGACAGCAAATAATTAACTGGCAAAGAAAGTGGGAAAACACAAGGAATAAGTAGGGAGTGCAATCAGTGAGAAGCAATTGGAACAGGCGAGTAAATCATTGCCATGACCAGCGCCTCCCAGTTCCCATGGAAACGCTGATCACGAGTGCCGGCTCCACCTGTGAGACACAAGGGAGAGAGAAAAACAAACAAAAGTATGAGCAGGCACAAATGCCGGAACAGTGACACATCATACATACATTTTCTTCAGTCCATTGAAAGATTTGTAGTGAGTTTCATCATTCCATTCATTGGTGGTCAGCTCATTTGCCTGATTAATAATGGAAAATGCATAAATTAAATGGGTGCATAGGTGTGGGTCCACATTAGATGGCAGGTACTTGCTGACATCAGGTCTGTACTGAGACCAGTTTGTGAAGTAGCATATGAGCTGGGAGGCCAATCCTGAAATTTAAATAATAACAATAATACTGTGATTTTGACGAGTACCTTTTAGTGTAATGAAACAACAAACGAAAAGAGCGACTTACCAAAATGACACAATGCCAGGGAAACGCCTGAAAGGGGAAAAAAATTTGAAATGAAAAAATAAAACATTTCAAGGCTATCAAACAGTCGGTTTTATCTGAAAAAACATTGTGTGAGATCAAATGTCACCTACCAGCTAGAAAAATACATTTGGCCATCATAAAGTAATAGTTGTGTCAGGCAAGAAACTCTGTCCACTGTTGCTGGATGGAAGACGAAGATTTTTTATTGTTTCCTCTTACCCCCCACACTGCATGACACCAATGATTAACCAAAACACATAAGAACTAAATTTCCCCAGAAATAACTGCTGCACTGTCATCTGCCCTTGATGGTGTTACACATCACATGTTCAGAGGAATTGACTGTTGCACCATAACAATCCATTGGGTTTTTTAGGCCTATGGACCTTAATAACAGTAGCACCATCTTTCATTTTTTATTGAAATTTCAACAAGACTGTGAGGTATAGACTTACAGTCTCTTCAGTGGGTTTACTGTTTTTTAAAGTATTTTGGATCACTCCACTGAAGAAACATTGAAAAAACATCTTTCCAAGATATTTAGAAACTCCTGAAAATATGAGTTGTGGATATTCATGCCAAAAATCAAATATAGCGCTACTGTGAATAAGGTCTATGTTGTGATTGTAGGACAGTGTTTGGTCCAGTCATCATTCAGCATTTTAATGACTCAATTAAGTGTTTTAGAGCCCCTTTAGAATTCCTTAAGTCTGCACTTCCTGCTAGAGGTGATAATCTAAAATAAAATTAACCTCTGTGATTATACTGAATAAAAATTACACAGCCAATGTTGTAGGGGGTATTGTACACCCGTGAAAGAATCTTGATCTGTCAAGGGAGAAAGATTACAATATCCCACTACTTTATATTAGAAATGTTTGATTCAGTTTCTCATGTTACATTGCTCATTGTTTCTTTTTGTCTACACACTTTAGTGCACATCCTGTCAGTTCACCTGCTCTGAAGAACACTGAATGATTTGAATGTGACAAGCTGACTTGCATGGTTAAAAACTGAGAAGGCATAAATGAGATGAGTGCACAGGTGCAGATGCAGATTCACATAATCTGGCAAGAATCTTCCACTAGGTCTGTACTGGGACCAGTATATTGCACTGCTTTGTTGGTAGAAGATACTGTGAAGCGCAGAGCCTGGAGTCATAAAAGTTCACCCCAGTCAACCTATCTCCTAGATTTGTTGAGATTCAGCATTGTATACTTTCAGCCTTTATCGACTGCATTTTAAACACTCACCCAGATACATTGTTAATGCAGAGCAGTATAAACAGACCTTGAATGAAGCACAGAGTTGGCTATTAAGATACACAAAGTTAGTTTGGGAAAATACATTACTGTAAATATAATTTTGCAAATTAATTTGTATGCTGCTTTGGATAAAAGCATCTGGTAAATCTAAATGTTAAACCTCAAGTTTCTTATGAAATCTCTGTTGAGTTGACATGATTTGAGATTAGACTCATTTACGTTTTTATTTTTTATTTTTTTAAATAAATGATGAATAAACTGTGATACAGTACTTACCAATTATAGACAATTATTCTTGCCATGACAAATCTTTTTGAACTTCATATTAAAACGTACTAATTGGCTGCTTAAAACTTATTTTAAAAATGTAATCATATGATTTAAGATTGTATGATGAATTTATATGATTCATGTCTGATTATACTGAGAGAGGCAAAACTGAAAATGGATTATATCATTACAGCCACTGGACTGGCATTCCATCCTGTTGGTACATAGAGCTTATAATATCAAATCTTGTCCACTTTTATGATGTGAAAGTCATAAAAAGTCAATGCCAGTGTTAGGCATTTTTGTCTTTATGGCCCATATTGACACAATTACTCACAGCTGTCACATTCCTTGTCTTTGTAGTTAAAAACCTATGACAGCTGGATGAAGTATATAAACAACTGTAACTCACTTTAACACAGAAATGATCTCTCCTTGAGAGTCATCTTGACACAAAATCAGACCTGTTGTTAAAATCCCATGGTCACTGGAGACTGCCAACTGAAGCATTGCTTGCAAAAACTAAATTGCAGAGGACCTGTATCTGACCAATTATAACTGAGTTTTAAAGACTGCTTTAATCATTTCATTCTTTCTTTTGGGGGGTTACGAAGGACCGTGTCATGAACAGAACAAGTTGTAGTATTTTGCATTAAAGTGTTACATAACAAATGAGAGATATAAGAGAGCGTGATAATATTTCACTCCACAGATGGTGAACTTGCTCCCCTTTTCTTGTTACAAAATGTGCTTTTAGGAATGTAACAACACAACTAAACTAAAAATAAATTACATTTATTAATGGGTTTAGAACTCAATATTCTAGAACATTAAGCAACAAGGAAAAGTCACAAGGACATCACACAATGTTCTTTATTTAGCACAGGAAATGTAACTCGTGGATAATATATATCTTTGAACATTAGATCATTTCTAATGTGAAAATCTTGTGAATATATATTTCTTGATGTGATGAAAATAGAGCTATACAGCTTATTAAAAGGCTCACACACACTGTGGATTTGCAGTGTTTGAATACATGTTTGTGCATGTGTTTCTACTATATGTTTGTGGTTTGAAGGCCAGTGGACAGTTGCTAAACATCTTGATGAGGATCTGGGTCAGTTCGATCTGCCATCTGCTGGAGAGTCTCAGCCTGTCAGCCTTGTGATTCTAGCAATCTGAAATAAGAGCTGGTCTAATAAGATCTAGACAATAATGCTCTTTGGTTATGTAGCCAAGTGGAGAAATTTCATGTAATTTAACTCTATTTATAAACTGGATGTGGCCCCTTTAAGAACTGGGGTTTTGCGACACCAAAGTTTTGCAACACCTGCTTTCCAGCACTCTCTCATGTTAGAGACTTGAGAACTGGGCCGAGTTTGGAATTGCATACTACCATACTACTCTTACTATTTCTGCCCTTGACAGATATGGCAAAAGTAGTATGAGTAGTATGGGTAGTATGCAATGGTATTGTGCAAAAAAGCTCTCGGTTTTGTTCATGGGTTGAGAATTCTTTGGGTAAATATACAATTTTACACAAAATGTTTATAACTTGCATTAAATATGTGTTCAGAAGAATTGTATGTTAAAATTGAGTGTTTGTTATGGATCATTTTTGAAGGATGCATATGGATTGCATGTGTGGAGTTTGACCACGTTTTGGCATACGAGGACTGGGAATGTAAATTTAATATTAATCATATCTTATTTAATGATTTATAGCCCAGAGTGTTTTCCAATTAAGTGAACATGTATAACAAGAATTATATTGTTTTAAACTGTTATACATGTCCTGAATGCCTGGTTAAAAATGCATAAAATGCTTTGAGTGATTAAAGCATGTGTTAAATGCATAAGATGATTTGAGTGATTTAAGCAAGTGCTTAAATGCACAAAATGCTGTGAATGATGTAAGCATGTATTAAGTATATGCTGAAGTATATGGTTAAGCTAATGCACTGTTTGTATTTTCATTTGACATTAACCTCTACCGTGTTTCGTCGAAACATATTTCAGTTTTGTTTTCCATTTCCATTTTCATTTCCAGCCCCATCGACCATTGTTTTTTATTATTTTTTTTTTATAAACAGCCGTCAAAATAAAACCCCCAAAATATATTTTTGTATCCTGTGTTGTTTCTTTACACCACCGGCTACAGTTATATCACAGCACTGTACCTGTCAGAACAAAACATTTTTACCCTAATATATCAAACTCCAAATATGGATCACTAGAACAGTATGGTTATGAATAAAAATACTGTTTATCTGTGTTTGTCATGATAATCTGTGCATTCTGTGATATTTACTACAGTTATGACATTCAATTTATTCATTTCATGATTTTTAATATTTGAAGCAATAGCACTACAACACTTAAGTACTCTTACTGAAAAATTCAATGGATTTCATGCACCTAATACTGTAATATGCATGAGTTTTAAATAAGCAGCTGAAAGTTAGACCGAGGTATTTCTGGTAATGTAACCTACCATACCATTACTACAAGGAATCACAGAACAGAAAAGCAAACACACATGCAGAGATACATTATATTTCACAATATAAAATCAGCATTAGTGGCAATTATCAGTGATATCAAACACTGGTTACGTAACAGCACATTGTGGAAGTTCTGTACATCCAACATTTCTACAGATGTCTGTGTAAGTAAATGTCTGTGAATTGACTGGAAAATGAGTGTACATGAGTTGTTCAGCTAATCAAGCTTCCACCAGCCACATCTCTTCTGTCTTCTTATCAACATGATAAACACATCAGGACGTTCTTGTCTGGCTTCCCCTCACATGATTTGTAGATAAAAAAAATAATAATAATTAAAAATCTGATTGGTGCTATTAAATCCCCAGAAACACAGCTTTACTCAGCTAACTGGCCAAACACCTTCTAAACACACCTTTATACATAATTTCCAGCCTGTCCCACGGAAAAAAAGGAGCATAGTCAGTTCACTCTCAGTTGTAGGTTGAGAGGTCACCTCCATCTGTGTAAAGGCAGTTTATGATGGTGGGCATCCCAACATTAGCTCATGCTTTCTCTAAGCAAAAGAGTAGATGGCCACAGGAGATGTGGGCTCAGAGTTGTCATGGTATGAGCTCCTATCTATATTCCTCTTACTGACGCCTGTGTATTCTCCGATGAAAGAGCCATCCTCATTAAACTCGATCTCTTCCCCCTCTCCGTACTCCATGAGGCTGTCGTCACTGTTTGTTCTCCTCCCAATGTGCTCAATTGCAGCTTGACTGCGTCCCTGTTGACTTTCCTCCTCACTGGGGTGAAATACAACATAAAAACACACAAACGGGTATTGCTGTACAAACATGCATTGGGGTTCAAAAGTCTATATTGAAAATCTGGGACTCCAAATCTAATTTAAATTAAACCTGGAAATTAAATTTTACTTTTCACTCAATGAAAATACTGGTAATATAATATGTAATGGAAAAAATGCATTAAATTAGACAGATTAGACACTTCAGTACATTAAAATAAGGTTGTGAAGGCAATGGTAGGCTAATATTATTCCAAACAAGCCTCTGATTGTAAAACAAACCAAAAAGAGATACATACCGTCTAGAGTAGGGCAGGGTGGGCACTCGTGTTATCCTGCAGTATATATTCAAGTCGTAAAATTGCATCAGTGTGCAGTTTTGTGTGGAGAAACAAATACACTTACTCAATTTGCAGTAATGCTGAAGCCATATATAGAAATATAGGGTAAAACATGGGACATTCTACTGATGAAGTCAATAAATATTTTCAGTAAAAATAAAAAATATAAAAATTCAAATATTTAATTTTGTATATTGTTATGTTATGTCTTGTTTTAAAGCAAATAAGAAACTAGCAAAAAGGTCTAACACTTGTTATGTATGACATGTATCATACCTCTCAAGAGACCTTCAGTGGTCCAATTGCAAATGACATAGGGTGAAAATTAAAGGGAAAATGAACAGAGTGAGACATGTTTGATGAATGAAGGGATGAATTGAGGGGACAGAGGGACAATTATTGTGGCATACTGTGTATACTCCTAATCAACCTGTGCTAATACGATAATGTTATGATGTAAATGATAGGATTAATTTTTCACCCTTTAATACACCTCACATGCTGTTTTCATGTACTGTAAGTGCAACACTAAAAAAAACTTTGCCAGTATTAAATACAAGTAAACTTAATATTTTTAAAATCGAATAGAAAAATATTTGTGCTTATTTGCATTCTATGAAGTGAATTTACAGGATGCTGCTTATCAAACACAGTTACCTGTAATCAAATGTTCCATTCTCCCTATCGTCCATAGGTTCCAGCGCAAAATCTTTTTTGTCCCGCACTAACAAATAAAACAAAACAAAAAACAAAAAAACAAGATAAAAAGCAAGGGTATTTATTTTGCCACATGTATCTTAGGCACTTCATAATAATGCTGAATGTAATAGATTGTTTTTTTTTGTTTTTTTCGTTTGTTTTTTTTTTTGTTTTTTTTTTTTTTGTTAGGGCGATCTGTCTCACTTTCAGTTTACCTGGGTACTTTCCTCCTCGACTCCTCTTGATGAAAAAGACAATAAGCATGATGAGGACCAGAAGAGCAACCGCACACATCAAACCAATGAACCAACCCTGCGTCACAATGTCCACTTGCTCCCTTGTATGCTCTGTTTATGCACACACAGGAAAACAAGCAAACATCTTTAAGAGTAAGGAATCATTTTCAAAAAGTTTCTTGTTTAATCTTGTGAATTAACTCTTACCCTCGGTTGTAAAATGGGGCGATTCCTCCGTAAACGCTTCCCCTACTCCAACCTGGGTCTGAGCTGCCAATGAGAACTTGTATCGTGTGTATCGGTCAAAACGACGCAGGGAGAAGTAGGTGATGTTTGGAGGAATGTATTCCACCTGGATTCTGTCCCCCAAGGTGACGTTCACTACAGAGGGAAACTCACTACAGACTTACTCATAGAAATTGCAAGAGCATTCATGTGTATCTGATGTGAGTGCAATACTTACGGGTCTGGTATTTGAGGATATATCCTGTCAGAATGCCATTGGGTTCTGCGGGTTCTTCCCAGTCCAGGTAAATGGTGTCATAGTGCCTGTGCATGATTCTGAAAGATCTGGGAATCGATGGCACTAGAGTGAAAGTTAGATGCATTTGGTCAGGGCCATGTATGTGGGCGTAAGATATTTCAATGTCAAGCTGTTCAGTTTCGTACCTCCTTCAAGCGTCTGAAACTCAATTGTGTGGCTAGGTGGACCCTCATAGCGGTTATTGGCCACTACAATATACATCCTGTAGTTACTATAAGGGACAAGACCAGTCAGGGTTCCAGACAGACGTGGTCCATTAGCTTTAAAACTCTTGGTCTTAATCCTCCTGCTTACAGTGTTCCAGGGCAGCCGACTGCTCTCTCTCCAGTAGTAAATCTGAGAAATCAGCAACAGCTCCATCAGTGGCCCATATCATTGATTGTTTGGACATTATCAGAACTATTCAGCTAAGAAGCCACAAATCTTTCACTTTTAGCAGATAATTTTTACATGTACAATGACTGATAATGACATCACTGTTATAAATGTCCAAATTTTCAAGTCTTACTTTGTACTCTTTTATTTCACCCATGATATCAGCCCTTGCTACTGGTTCCCAATGGACTGTCAGCTTTGTGCTCTCCATGTCTGATACCCTCAGCTCAGATGGAGCAGCAATAGGACCTGTTTGAGAAACCCAATTTGAGAGAAGCATTGGCTGTAAGCCATTTCTTTAACCCTTTCTTTAAGGAATGATTTTTGATTTTCTGTATGTTCTGAAATGAATCACTTACATAAGGATTTTTTTATATTCTGTTATACTACATGGCCAAAAGTATGTAAACATTGTACAAACCCTTTCTAATTAATGGGTTTGGCTATTGCAGCCACGGCCATTACTTACAGGTGCATATAACAAAGCATATAGCCATGCAATCACCTCAACCAAACATTTTAAGAAAAATTGAGTGCACCAAAGAGCTCAGTGACTTTCAAGGAGGCAGAATCAGAGAATACCACCAAAAAAAATGTTTTACTGAGACTGGCCATACTCAAAACACATGACTGGCCTGCACAAAGACCAGAACACCTTTAAACACCTTTGGGATGGTTCAGAATGCTGAACTCAGTCAGGCCCCATCACCAGGCTCATAAGGAATCTGTGCACGTAACCATTACCCAACATCAGTGTCTGATCACCCTGATCTGTGCTCTTGTGTCAGAAAATGAGCAAATCTAAGCAGCCATATTCCAACATCTAGTGGAAAGCCTTCCTAGAAAAGTGGAAACTGTTATAGCAGCAAAGTGAGAACCAACTGCCTATTTAGGGCCATGGATTTGAAATTAAATGTTTCACATATTTTTGGCCATGCAATATATTTTGATGAATTGAATCTTGTGTGTTGTGTTTTTGTAATGTTACAAGCTGTTTTTTGATAGTTTCTATCTAATGTATCAAATTTGTTAGGTTATTGAAGTAGGTGTGATGCAACTTACGGTCCTCTCCAGAGTAGCCAATGACGACAGGGGATTCTGGGCCGTAGCCAAAAAAGTTGACTGCCTGAACTTTAATCTCATAGGGTGTGAAGGTGTCAGTGTCATAGATGATGTAGCTACACCACCAGTATGTTGTATAGTTCTTCCACTCCTCCCTTGAATCCCTTCGTCTCCACCAAACCATATAGCCCAGTTTTGGGCCATTCCATTCTCTGTATTCCAGAGGCTTCACACAGAACAAAAACATCACAGTCAGGGACAAAAATAGGCACTTACGAAGCACAAAATGTAATAAAGTAAGTACATAAAACAGTTGCTCGCCAGTGGCCTGCAACTTTACACTATATGGAACTGCAACATGATAAATGCTCTGTAACAAATGATGTGTTGGATTCACTTAAAATATATACATAGCATTTTTGCAAATTCAGTAAATCAAATTCAGTCAGCACGATCAGAAAACCTTTGTTAGATATACATAAATGTATCAGTTTATTCAATTTTATTTGCTTAAAAATGTATGTCACATAAATAAGATTTAGCAACTAATAGCAAGTTGTTTCAAATGAACAGTTATATCACTGTTTCTACTTAATTTACTTGGCTCTAAGAAAATAACAATTGAGGTCAGGCATTAAACTTGATTCCCCAAAGTGCACATAATGCTTCACCTATGAATATTCACATGCGCAAGGAAAAATTACATAGATCGAACAGGACCCAAATGGAACACTTATGGAACTAATCACCCTAATGGTGACTTTACACAAAACAGTTATTTACAGTAAAACAACATCAATAATACTAAAAAGAGATAAAATCTCTATGTATTTAAATAACAACTAATTAATTGTCCACATGAGTTCTTCTTGACCAGACATACATGCTTAAATTATTCAAGCACAAGGGCTTATGGGTATTCCCCACAACCTCAGTTCTGTACTTGATTGTTTGAGTTAGTAGTCCTTAAAATCTTAATTTTATGGATTTGTAAGCTGAAGAAGTTCAAGGAAATAACGATTATTCATTTACTTTTAGAACTTTCTTCACCTTAAAATATATATTTTGTGTACACATTGAAGAATATTACATAAAGCTAAAAACTGTATAAATATACATTTCTGAGTAGAAGCTATTTATTTTTATACGTTATGGTGGTTGAGGCAAAAAAATAATTTTTTATTTTATTTGTTTTTTTCAGTTTGGTTTAAGTAGAATTGTAAGAATGATAGTCTGACCCTAATTAATCTGTCACGACCCACACGTCTTCCAACAACTTTAAGTTGATCTATGATGCCTATTTTTTTCTCTCTCTCTTAAACTTCATGTAGCAAGCAAAACATTTGTGAAATATTCCTGGCATTAAGCCACCAAAATGAAAATATGATGAACAAAACTATGAATCTTCATGTTTCTGTGCCAGTTGCAGTCTCTTCTTCACTGTAAATAGCATTGCCTTTCAAATCATACACACCATGTAAAACTTTAGTTTCTGAACAGGCAGGGTTTCTAAAGAATAAAGAACAAAAATAATTGCCATCCATCAATCATCACCTCCCAGCTGATTTCCATGTTATTTCTGAACACGCCACTCCCCAGTCCTTTAATGTTTCTTGGAATGGCATCAGGCACTAAAAAACAAACAAACAACCCCAAAAAAAAAAAAAAAACCCACTTCTATTATAATGTAATAATAATAATAGATACATATTGTACACCCATTCAGCTAATATGAAGCATAAGACCTTAAAACTGCTAAAAGAACCTCTCATTATGTGAAATGACCTACCAGCCCCACCAGTCTGGTAGTATACAGATGGCCAGCTGGGTTTACTGGGGCCTATACCATTTACAGCAATGACCCGGAAGCGGTACTCTACAAACGGTGTCAACTGTAAAATTACAGAGTTTAGATTGCCAGGGTAACTGGTCAGATTCCTCCAGCCACTCGGTATCAGCCAATAATCAGCAAGGAGATCTTCAGAGTACTGAACCAAGTATTCTAAAAGAGAATTCATTCAGTATAACATTATTGTGAGTCTACATGGTTGTTTACAATATTTTATTTTATTGTGTGTATAGTAGGATGAATCTGTGTTTTGTATACCTTTAATTGGACTGTGGTTGCTCAGTCCTGGTACCCAGGTGAGTCTAACACTCCTCTCTGATGGGTCAGACACCTCTAAATCAGTGGGAGGGTCTGGACGGTCTAAAATCAATATCACACAGTGTATATATATACAGTACATATGCATGTTTAAAGTACCACAGTTTATATGTATACAAGTGTGTGTGTGTGTGTGGGTGGGTTTGGGTGGTATATAAGGACATTTTTTTAGGTTACAAACTGGTAATTACAAGGGTATTATGCTATAAATGTGGTTTATGAGGACATTTCTAGTGTCCTTATAATTAAAATCGCTTAAAAAAATATACTAAACTATGTTTTATTGAAAATGTAAAAATGCAGAATGTTTTTTGTGAGGGTAAGGTTTAGGGGTAGGGTTAGGGTTAGGGGATAGAATCTATAGTTCATACAGTATAAAAATCATTATGTCTATGGAGAGTCCTCATAAGGATAGCCGCACCAACGTGTGTGTGTGTGTGTGTGTGTGTGTGTGTGTGTGTGTGTGTGTGTGTGTGTGTGACACAGAGAGAATGAATACTGTATAGGTACTGGTACCCATCACAGTGAGTTTAGCTGAGGCAGTAACCTCCTCCAGTTCACTTTTAACTCTGCATGTATATATGCCTTCATCCCTTCTGTACACATCAGCAATGCTCAGAGAATCCTCATCTTTTGTCATCCTAGAGAATACATACACATAATAGTCAAAAATGGTATCTTTTAATTTAACAAATTCAAGATCCTATAGAAGTTGTATTTACCTCCTTCCTAAGATCAAGAACTTCTTGTCTTTAAGCCAAGTGACAACAACCTCCAGAGTTGAGTCAAATTTGATCTTACAATCAAATCGAGCCAGACTTCCTCTTATGACTACAGTATTGTGCGGGGCACGGATGATTTTGGTGGGCTCTACAAAATAAGCACAGGTTTAATCTACTAACAAGTACTTCAATATACAAAGGAATTCAAATTAAATAAAGACAACCTTAAAATAGATTGAGACTGAGTCTGAATTTTATTGAAATTAAAAATGAAAAATAATATTACAGCATAATATTATACAAATAAAATTAACATTTATTTTTTATTTCATTTAAATTTGATTGGTTAATTAATTTATATTTTTGTTTTATTTTATGCAATAAACCATACTGTAATAAATCAAAACCATCCATAATGTATTGTCATGTTCTTCTAGTTCCACATATTAAAATTAAAAGACTTTTAGTTTTTTAGTTTTTTTACATAATTAAACTCAAAATGTATATCTGACACTTTAAAGCAGCATCTATGCCAAAGACTAACCTTTGACCTCTAACTGAACCTCCTTCTCATCTCGTCCAATGACGTTGCTCGCAACACATACATAGGTTCCCTGATCTTGCAGCTTTGTGTTTCTGATTTCCAATGTACCATTCGGAAGAACCCTGTAATGACCTCCTTCTAACATACCCATTCCTGCTTTTGACCTCAAAAACAAACATACACCCTATATATTCACAATATTGAAACTTTTTGTTCTGTTTATCCAATGCATTACCATAGTCATCTTTTCTACTTGTAAACATCTGCAGTGTGAATCATACATTTCCTTGCATACATGAGCTACATACTTTATACATAAGTCTCATATGAATCAGTTTGTGTCTGTCATAGATTTGTGGTATGGTACAAAAGTGAAGTCTATGTAAAGTACTGACTTGAATGCTGGCAATAAATGACAAGACACACAAATAATTACCATCGCAGGTCAGGCTTAGGAGAGCCAAAATATGGGCAGTCTAAAAGAGTACGATTGCCTTCTGTCGATTTAACAAGCTCATCTCTGGGTCCCAACAGACGTGGTTTCATATCTACAGAGTCACACAACAGTCAGTTACAACCATTGGTTAAAGTTAGTTGTACATAAAGATTCTAGCATTTGTCAATTCGCCCTTTTCTCTCTCTTACCCATTACAGCCAAAAAAGCATTTGCCATGATATAGCCATACTGGTTTGAAGCATTGCACTGGAACACAGCAGCACTGTCTGGAACAACAGAGTGGAATGTCAAAGTGTCTCCAGAAACCTGTCTGCCCGGACTCCTAGGGGCATCTGAAGTGAACAGAGAGATTGTGTGTGTTACAAAAGCTTTCCAGTGCAGTTGTTTGCTCATAAGGCTGTTTTGTCTCTTACCCATGATAGGCTCTCCATTGACTAGCCACTGAATCTGGGGTTGAGGAATTCCATCAGCTTTACACACTATACTACCACTGTCATCACGAGACAAAACCAGACTCTCAGGTCTCTCCACCCAGAATGGAACCGCTGCACAAGTTATAGATTCAGAGAGGCACCGATTGAATTGAGATTGGATATTAAACTAGTTCTTGCAATTCTTAAAGGGATAGTAAATTCTGTCATCCTTTACTCGCCCTTATGTCGTTTCAAGCCTGTATTACTTTCTTCTGTGGAACACAAAAGGAATGTTTTTTAAGAATATTCTACACTAGGCCAGTAGCTTTCTAGGCCAAACCTGGCCTAATTATAGTCTGTTCCTCACACAAAGCTATCGTATGGCTTCAGAAGACTTGAAATATAGCACACGAGTTACGTATATGGGCAACTTTTATGATACTTTTATGGTATTTTTTGTCATTCTGGAGCTTGACAGCGCCAGTCCCCATTCACTTTCACTGATATGGATGTTTTCAGTGGTGTTCCACTGGAGAGAGAAATTCAGTAAATGATTACAGAATTTCCATTTTCCTTTAAGGAAAATCCATATCTCAACGTTATAAGTCAATAGTGATAAATATTAATGATAATAGTAAAGTAATGAATTATTCTACATTCGACCCTGACGGTGATGATGTGGTCCAAGCTGCCCATCCTGTTTGAAATGGTGCATATGTAGTCTCCTCCATCGTCCATAGAGATCTTCTTTATTCTGAGCATTTTATTAAAGTTCTCTAACTTCTTTCCTCCCATGGACAACTCCTCCCAATTTTTGGTCCATTTGATGGAGGGAGTTGGACTACAACAAAATAGAGAGAAACAGTGTTGTTTTAATTTGAGTCTTAAATACTGCCATTTAACCCTTTAATGTATACCTCAAGTCTTTAGGGACCCAGGACCTGATTCCATCCCCTGTACCTCATCCATTTTTTTTAAGTTATGCCCACACCTCTTTGGTATTCCTCAACCTTTCTCTTCTGAATAGTGTAACAAAACAAACAAGCATCATATATATATATATATATATATATATATATATATATATATATATATATACAGGGTTGGGAGGGTTACTTTTGAGATGTATTCCACTACAGATTACAGAATACATGCTGTAAAATGTAATTTGTAACGTATTTCATTAGATTACTCAAGGTCAGTAACATATTCTAAATACTTTGGATTACTTCTTCAGCACTGGAAGATTTTTTCACTTGTTTTGACTATAAAAACTCTGCCAGTACAGTGAGACAAAATACACATGTTAAAAATACATTCTCTGAAAAACCTAAATATCTTATGCAGTGTTGTTTCTAAAACAAGATAAATCAAATTGATCTTGTTTTAAGGATTTGTAGATATTTTTACAGGAAAACAATAAAAAAATTATTATCAAGAATATGATTTTTGCCCTAATATCAAAGGTTGTACTAGAAAAAAAGAATTATGATCCAACATGAATTTTCTTGATAAAAAAATATGATTGTGCCTGGTAAATTGTGCATGTAAAATGGCTAGAAATAGCATTTTAGTTTAGCGTAAGGCTGACAATTTACACAAGGTTTATTTCTATTTCTTCTGCTCCAAACTTACTTCAAACTTACTTCTCTGTCTGCTCATATGAATGTAACACATCATAAGAAAGTGTTTCACCGCTGTTCAAATGCACTTTGGATCGCGTCATTTATATGTATAAATGTTTTCCATCTGAAAGGACTAAATATTAAATGAAACAAATGACAATAAAATGCAAAGTAATCTCTTCAGTAATCAAAATACTTTTTGAGTGTAACTGTATTCTAATTACCAATGATTTAAATTGTAACTGTAGTGGAATACAGTTACTTATACTTTGTATTTTAAATACGTAATCCTGTTACATGTATTCCTTTACTCCTCAAACCTGTATATATAAATATATATTTATATATATATATATATATATATATATATATATATATATATATATATATATATATATATATATATATATTCAATGGTGGACAAAAGTTTGTAATAATGTACAGATTTTGCTCTTATGAAAAGAAATTGGTACTTTTATTCACAAAAGTGTCATTCAGCTGATCACAATGTATAGTCAGGACATTAATAACGTGAAAAAATTACAATTTGAAAACATTTTCAGAACTTCTTAAACTACTTCAAAGAGTTCTCATAAAAAAAACCTCCACGTGCAGCAATGACAGCTTTACAGATCCTTGGCATTCTAGTTGTCAGTTTGTCCAGATACTCAGGTGACATTTCACCCCACGCTTCCTGTAGCACTTGCCATAGATGTGGCTGTCTTGTCAGGCACTTCACACGCACCTTACAGTCTAGCTGATCCCACAAAAGCTCAATGGGGTTAAGATCCATAACACTCTTTTTCAATTATCTGTCGTCCAATGTCTGTGTTTCTTTGCCCACTCTAACTATTTTTTTTTTTTTCAAAAGTGTCTTTTTCTTTGCAATTCTTCCCATAAGGCCTGCACCCCTGAGTCTTCTCTTTACTGTTGTACATAAACTGGTGTTGAGTGGGTAGAATTCAATGAAGCTGTCAGCTGAGGACATGTGAGGTATCTATTTCTCAAACTAGAGACTCTGATGTACTTATCCTCTTGTTTAGTTGTACATCTGGCCTTCCACATCTCTTTCTGTCCTTGTTAGAGCCAGTTGTCCTTTGTCTTTGAAGACTGTAGTGTACACCTTTGTATGAAATCTTCAGTTTTTTTGGCAATTTCAAGCATTATATAGCCTTCATTCCTCAAAACAATGATTGACTGACGAGTTTCTAGAGAAAGCTGTTTCTTTTTTTGCCATTTTTGACCTAATATTGAGCTTAAGACATGCCAGTCTATTGCATACTGTGGCAACTCAAAAACAAACACAAAGACAATGTTAAGCTTCATTTAACCAAACAAATAGCTTTCAACTGTGTTTGATATTATGGCAAGTGATTTTCTAGTACCAAATTAGCAATTTAGCATGATTACTCAAGGATAAGGTGTTGGAGTGATGGCTGCTGGAAATGGGGCCTGTCTAGATTTGATCAAAAATGACTTTTTTCAAATAGTGATGGTGCTGTTTTTTACATCAGTAATGTCCTGACTATACTTTGTGATCAGTTGAATGCCACTTTGATGAATTAAAGTACCAGTTTCCTTCCAAAACAGCAAAATCTGTACATTACTCCAATCTTTTGTCCGCCAGTGTATATATATATATATATATATATATATATATATATATATATATATATATATATATATATATATATATACAGGTCTTTAATGACCCTATAAGCCTTTGTAATTAAGCAGTTATAATAAATAAATAAATAAATATGTATATTTATTATAACTGCTTAATTACCAAAAGTGTATAGGGTCATACACTCTATAGGATCTGAGATATGTAAGATTGTTGCTTTTTTTTTTTTTTTTGCGCTTCATAAATCATATTTTTATGATAATAATTGTATGATTTCATATCTATATAAGTTTACTATAACATGATATCTATTTCTTTGTTTATTACAAGACAAAGGAGGAATATAGTCATACAAATGACTACTATATCTCCTAGATTTTCTGTGCAACAATGGTTAATTATCAGTATTCCATACATATACATTCCGTACACATACATATTATACACCGATTAGTTACAACGATTAAAACCACCTGCCTAATATCGTGTAGGTCCCCCTCGTGCCACCAGAACAGCTCTGACCTGTCAAGGCATGGAATCCACAAGACCTCTGATGGTGTCCTGTGGTATCTGGTACCAAGATGTTAGCAGCAGATCCTTTAAGTCCTGTAAGTTGCAAGGTGGGGCCTCCATGGATCGGACTTGTTGGTCCAGCACATCCCATAGATGCTCAATCGGATTGAGATCTGGGGAATTTGGAGGCCAAGTCAACACCTTGAACTCTTTGTCATGGTCCTAAAACCATTCCTGAACAATTTTTGCAGTGTGGCAGGGCGCATTATCCTGCTGAAAGAGGCCACTGCCATCAGGGAATACCATTGCCATGAAGGAGTGTACATGGTCTGCAAAAATCTTTAGGTAGGTGGTACCTGTAAAGTAACATCCACATGAATGCCAGGACCCAAGGTTTCCCAGCAGAACATTGCCCAGTGCATCACACTGCCTCCACCAACCTGCCTTCTTCCCATGGTGCATCCTGCTGTCATCTATTCCCCAGGTAAATGATGCACACGCACCCAGCCATCCACATGATTTAAAAGAAAATTATTCATCAGACCAAGCCACCTTCTTCCATTGCTCCTTGGTCCAGTTCTGATGCTCACGTACCACTGTAAGGTGTACAGGGGTCAGAATGGCACTCTGACCGGTCTGCAGCTACGCAGCCCCATACGCAGCAAGCTGTGATGCACTGTGTGTTTTGATACCTTTCTATCATAGCCAGCATTATATTTTTCAGCAATTTGTGCTACAGTAGCTCTTCAGTGGGATCGGACCAGACGGGCTAGCCTTCGCTCCCCATGTGCATCAGTGATCCTTGGGCGCCCATGACCCAGTCGTCGGTTCACTGGTTGTCCTTCCTTGGACAACTTTTGGTAGGTACTAACCACTGCATACCGGGAATACCCCACAAGACCTGCCATTTTGGAGATGCTCTGACCCAGTTGTCTAGGCCCTTGTCAGAGTTGCTCAGATCCTTACGCTTGCCCATTTTTCCTGCTTCCAACACATGAAATTCAAGAACTGACTGTTCACTTGCTGTCTAATATATCCCACCCCTTGACAGGTGCCATTGTAACGAGATAATAAATGTTATTCACTTCACCTGTCAGTGGTTTTAATGTTGTGGCTAATCAGTGTACATGCTATTTCTTACTCATGGTGGCACTGATGTATCAGTGATTGACTTGATTTACATTTGACATTGCTATTTGACGAATGAGCAAAGTGGAAGTAAACTATAGCAAGTACAACACATGAACAGTATGATTTGGCTATTGTCATTTGGGTGAACTACTGAAATTATGTAAGATGTGTGTCTCTTTAGACTCAAAAAGTGCCTGAAAAATACATTTGTGTAGCTTATGTGTTATGTCTAGTTCAATGTGTGTTTGACAGCCAGGTGAGTCTCATGAAATTTCATTGTGGAAGTAATGCATCCTGATTAATTTATTGCACCATCTCTTCAATATGTGGAAAGTAAAACATCAGAATATATCAGAATATATTCTATTCTATTATTTTCTAATTGTCTTGAAAAAAAAAAAAAAAAAAAACATTTGACACTATCTGGGCATTTTGTAGATCCATTTGTGATCGATACACATGCCAGGTTGCTAAAGACCCTATTATGCAATAATGTTTGGAGAAACATACAAGGAATAGTTCACCTGGATACTGCCATCATTTACTCAACCCATGTTGTTCCAAACCCACCTTTTCTCTGCTGTGAAACACAAAATGTAAATTTTCTAAGAATTTTCCTGGCTGCTCTTTTCAACATTATGAAAGTAAAATGAAAATTCATCTTTTGTGTTCCACAGAAGAAAGAAAGTCATCCAGATTTGCAATGGCATGATGGTGAATCAAAGATGACAGTTTTTCATTTTTGGGTGAACTGTTTCCTTCATCAAAATCAACTCTAGTAATAACATAGCTTTTGAAAATGACATACAGTAGATAATGTTTTAGATACTCTGCACCTGCCCTTTTGACTGACATTTCACCAAAAGGCTTTTAAGACTCACACTCCGGCAGCAAAACACTCCAAAACAAGTTCTTCCCCCAACATTGCGGTCATTGTGCTGGCAGTTCCTTTGGGTTTCATAAACCTGGGTGCTGTATGGGCTGCCATGCGAGCTAAACAGACAGAAAATAACACAGTTGTAACAGAAGAACTCCACACTCAACATAACAACCCTCACAAACTGCCAAACCAAGCCAAAGCATGATTAACTAGTTAGCAGATCCGTAATGGCCAACTGAATATATACCATAAAGGGGCATAAGATAGAGTCCCAACTCACCACTGTATTAGACTGTTAGATGGTTTTAATCATTGTTCATCCACAACTGAATACACACAATCACAGACATTGAGGGAGAAATATTATATCAGCCATATTAGACCAAATTACAAATCAAAAGTTATACTAAAGTATGTATTTGAGCACACAGACCTGTGAGCACCTGTAGGATGAGAGGTGGTTTCTGTTGAATGGTGTTCGTAAAGGGGAAGCGTGCAACACAGACATAGTTCGTAAGAGCATCCTCTTCCACGATACTGGAGAAGTACAGATCTCCATTCTCATCCATTGATACTCGACGATCCTGACGTATAGGTGCCATGGCTATGGAATAAAGATAAACTTGTGGGCAGCTGACTTATGAAATACTTGTCACTTTTAAAATTTTGAAATTTGAAATACTTTTACAAATTCACACTCCAGGATGAGAGTCGCGTGGCACCATGCAGGGGTCGGAAGTGTGAACGGTGAGCTCTGCGCACTTTGCTAGCTTTAAATTTTTTTTGTATCATAAACCAGTGAGATTTGATACACCCTGCTCCATAACTGTTCTAAGAAGTCATCATGTCAAAGAATTCAAAATCCTTGGACTCTGGAGATATGACACTCACGTGCTCAAGCTGATACCCCAGACAGGGCCGTAGACCAGGGACTCAGTTTTGACAGTGCGGCGGGAGAAATTCAGCGGCAACTGTCCAGCATGTCTGTAATGCTGGTGAAGGTTGTGGCGGACTTGGAAGATCTTGCGGTAATACATCGATCGATTACTTCCATGGAGGCGAAATTCTCTGAGTTGGTTACAAGAATTTGGGAGGTTGAGAGACGGATTGATTATCTGGAGTCATCGGAGAGGGAATTAGCTGCTAATCCGCTAGCATCCAAAGCAGATTTGGAATGTGTTTGGGAAAAGCTGGAAGACCTTGAGAATCGTAATCAATGAAACAACGTCCGATTTGTTGGAATTCCTGAGCATGAGGAAGGCCGAGATATGGTGAAATTCCTAGACGAGCTCTTCCTGAGCCTGCTCGACATAACAGGCCAAAAGCTGGAAATCGAGCGAGCTCACAGAGTCCCGGCTCGGAGATCTGATGAGGGACACAGACCCCGATCAATTCTGGCTAAATTTCTGAGATCATCCGAAAAAGATCTTGTGTTATGTGAGGCGAGGAATAAAGGAAGGCTTTCCTGGAAGAACCACAGCATTTTCTTGTTCCCAGACTTTGTGAATTCGACAAGGGAGAAATGTGATCGATTCAAGGTTTGCAAGAAAATCTTACATCAACGGAAGATCACTTTTGCACTGATCAGGGCCTGTCTCCCTCATCGTTGCCGTACATGGACTGTTTGAGTTTGGAAGGATGGACGCCGGTTGGCGCTGTCGTGCACGGGGTTAATGCGCACATTTTTCTTTTTTCAGTTTGTTTGGTTCTGGGGGAATTTCGGAGTTTGATTGTTGCACTAATGTTGGAATGTGGTCTTTATAATCTTGTTTTTGACACAATCTATTTTTTCTAATATGTCAAAATGTTAATATGAGTGGACTGTCTCTCTCCACATGGAATGTGAATGGGTTGGGGCACCCCATAAAAACAAAGAAAGTTATTTCTTTTCTTAAACGTAAGAAATATGATATAGTATTTCTTCAAGAAACGCATCTTTCCCCGCAGGAAGCTGAAAAATTTGGGAAGATATGGGGTGAGCATGTTTTCTTTAGTGCTGGCACAGGTAAGAGCAGGGGAGTCATTACACTGATAAGTAAGCATCTACAATTCAAATGTCTCAAACAGATTAAAGATAAATTAGGAAGAGTCATTATTGTTTTAGCAGAAATTCAAGGGCAAAGGTTGATTTTGGCTAATATTTACGCACCTAGCGCTGATGATCATGGCTTTTTTATACAGTTGTGCTCAAAAGTTTACATACCCTGGCAGAAATTGTGACATTTTGGCATTGATTTTGAAAATATGACTGATCATGCAAAAAAACTTTTATTTAAGGATAGTGATCACATGAAGGCATTTATTATCACATAGTTGTTTGGCTCCTTTTTGAATCATAGTGGTAACAGAAATCACCCAAATGGCCCTGATCAAAAGTTTACATACCCTTGAATGTTTGGCCTTGTTACTGACACACAAGATGACACACACAGGTTTAAATGGCAATTAAAGATTAATTTCCCACACCTGTAGCTTTTTAAATTGCAATTAGTGTCTGTGTATAAATAGTCAATGAGTTTGTTAGCTCTCACATGGATGCACTGAGCAGGCTAGATACTGAGCAATGGGGAGGAGAAAAGAACTGTCAAAAGTCCTGCGTAACAAGGTAATGGAACTATATAAAGATGGAAAAGGATATAAAAAGATATCCAAAGCCTTGAAAATGCCAGCTAGTACTGTTCAATCACTTATTATGAAGTGGAAAATTCTGGGATCTCTTGATACCAAGCCAAGGTCAGGTAGACCAAGAAAATTTCAGCAACAACTGCCAGAAGAATTGTTCAGGATACAAAGAAAAACCCACAGGTAACCTCAGGAGAAATACAGGCTGATCTGGAAAAAGACCCCTCTCCAAACATAGCACTTATGGTTGTGACCATAAAGCTCTATTTTGGTCTCGTCACTCCAAATTACAGTGTGCCAGAAGCTGTAAGGTGTGTCAAGGTGTTGTCGGGCATATTGTAACTGGGCTTTTTGTGGCATAGGCTTCTTTCTGGCAACTCGACCATGCAGCTCATTTTTGTTCAAGTATCGTCGTATTGTAAAGTTCCATTACCCTGTTACGCAGGTCTTTTGACAGTTCTTTTCTGCTCCCCATGGCTCAGTAAATAGCCTGCTCAGTGCATCCACATGAGAGCTAACAAACTCATTGACTATTTATACACAGACACTAATTGCAATTTAAAAAGCCACAGGTGTGGGAAATTAACCTTTAATTGCCAGTTTTTGTTTTGTTGTTTTTTTGCATGATCAGTCATATTTTCAAAATCAATGCCAAAATTTCACAATTTCTGCCAGGGTATGCAAACTTTTGAGCACAACTGTAGATCTTGAAGGGATGTTGCAAGCCGCTGGCACCCCTCATGATATAATATTGGGAGGAGACTATAATTTATTGATAGACTCAGTCCTTGATCATAGTGAATCATAAGCGTGTAAGCCCCCTAGAGCAACATTGACGCTTCTCAGGATGTGTAAAAATCTTGGTCTTGCAGATATTTGGAGATTTCTGAACCCATCTGGTAGGGACTATTCATTTTTTTCATCAGTCCATAAGATTTATTCTAGAACAGATTTTTTTTATATATATCAAAGTCCCTCATTTCATCTGTTGTTGATTGCTCAATTGGAAACATCTTAGTCTCAGATCACGCCCTGGTGAGATGTTGCCACATATGGAGAAAAAGAAATCGTATAGTTGCCGCTTTAATATATACCTTTTGCAAAATCCTGATTTCCAACAAATGTTAAAGGCTGAAATCAATGTCTATATGGATACCAACTGGTCCTCAGTATCTTTTGTGGGTGTGGCTTGGGAGGCATTTAAGGCAGTTCTTAGGGGTCGAATCATACAGTATGCCTCATTCATCAAAAAATACAAAGCACAAGAACTTGTGGAGTTGGAAGGGAATCTGATGGCCACAGAGAACTGACCTGATTGAAATACAGATATAATACTATTTTGTTGCGGAAAGTGGAGTTTTGGTTATTCAGGGCAAGACAGTCATACAAGAGAGAGAGTCTTTTTCTACCATTTCCTCAGTGAAATCTGCTGGTGGTGAAATATTTACCTCAGCCATTGATATTAATAATGCTTTTAAAGAGTTCTATCTTGATCTCTATAGTTCCATGTCTTCATCTACTGATGAATATATTAGAAACTTTGTGGAACCTCTAGAACTCACTAAACTGACGACTGAGCAAAAAAATTCTCTAGATTCTGAGATAACTTTGGAGGAGCTTGACGAGGTAATTAAGGCCCTGCCTACTGGCAAGGCTCCGGGGCCAGACGGCTTTGCCTCAGATTTTTTTAGATCTTATGCTGCAGATCTGGCTCCACTTTTGTTAGAAGTTTATACTGAATCATTAAAGACTGGAAAGCTTCTGCCAACCATGATACAAGCCCGGATCAGTCTGATTCTTAAAAAGGACAAAGATCCAAGCGAGTGTAA
Source organism: Myxocyprinus asiaticus (assembly GCF_019703515.2). Classification (NCBI taxonomy): domain Eukaryota; kingdom Metazoa; phylum Chordata; class Actinopteri; order Cypriniformes; family Catostomidae; genus Myxocyprinus; species Myxocyprinus asiaticus. The sequence continues at coordinate 17,477,003 of NC_059371.1, read as the reverse complement.
AAGTTACCATCCAATTTCCCTGATCTAGCCAGACGTTAAAATATTGTCAAAAATTTTGGCTAATCGATTAAGTAAAGTTATGACATCTCTTATACATATAGATCAGGTGGGGTTTATTCGGGGCTGCACCTCTTCTGATAACATTAGGCGTTTCATTAATATCTTGTGGTCATTGGCGAATGATCAGACTCCAGTCGCTGCCATCTCACTTGATGCCAAAAAGGCATTTGATATGGTAGAATGGGATTATCTTTTTAAGATTTTGGAAATGTATAGGTTTGGGAGTACATTTATGGATGGATTAATTTGCTTTAGACAACCTGTAGTGTCTATACAAACAAATGGATTAATTTCAGATTATTTTCTTCTGGATAGGGGCACCCAGCAGGGTTGCCCTCTTTCCCCACTATTGTTCTGTCTTGCCCTGGAACCATTAGCAGCCGCTATAAGAAAGGAGGATGATTTTCCAGGGGTGATGGCGGGAGGGATGGTGCATAAGCTTCTGCTTTATGCAGATGATCGTCTCTGACCCCACAGATCTATGCCTTGCCTCCACAGAATTATTAATTCCTTTTCTAAATTCTCAGGATACAGAGTCAGTTGGTCTAAATCCAAGGCTTTGGCTCTGACGGCGTACTGCCCAGTGACGGCTTTCCAGCCGGGTACCTTCCAGTGGCCCAAACAGTGCATTAAGTATTTGGGTATTTTATTCCCAGCAAATTTGTCTGATTTAGTTAGAGTTGATTTTGACCCTTTAATAAAAAAGGTTTTCGAACGATGTGGGCAGGTGGGCTTAATTACATTTATCGATGATTGGGAAGGTTAATGTTATTAAAATTAATTGTTTTCCAAAAATCATCTACCTGCTACAGTCACTCCCTATAGATGTCCCCCTCTCTTATTTCAAGCAATTTGAGAGCATAGCGAAGTCTTTCATTTGGAATGGTAAGCGTCCCAGATTACATTTCAGTAAGCTGCATAGGCCGATTGACAAAGGTGGGCTAGGCCTACCCAAGATTTTGTTTTATTATTATTCGTTCAGTCTCAGACATTTGGCTCATTGGTCGCTTCTATCTGAAAGAGCCCCACCCTGGTTTTGTATTGAACAGGAAGTTATTGCCCCTATTTTGCCATTGCAAAGCCTTTCTATCAATCTAGCCAGAGAAGTTAAATTACACCCCGTTATCTTGCATTTGCACTCGGTATGGACAAAAGTGTCCAGAGTGTTTAATTTGTATATTTATCTAAATGTTGCCTCGAGCTTATGGCTGAACCCCAAATTACATATTAATAAGTCCCCTTTCTGCTGGTCAGAGTGGATTGTGAGGGGGGTTACTATACTCGGTGACCTATATGAGAGTATTGTGTTGAGATCCTTTGAAAATTTGGTTCAACATTTTGGGATCCCCAGATCTCAGTTTTTTAGGTATCTACAGCTGCGCCACATGCTCTGTATTATTTTTGGGAATAGCATACACCCCCCTAAAGCGGCAGATACTATGAGAGTGGTGATTACTGCTTTAGGAAAAGGTCATGAGGCATCAGTGTATTACTCCCTGTTAATTCAGAGTCTGGGGGACGGAGCCTCAACCACTCTCAAGAGATTATGGGAGAAAGATTTAAACTTGGAATTGGAGGAGGGAGAGTGGGCTAGGATTCTAAAAAACATCAAGTCTGCATCTAGAGACGCAAGGGTGTGCCTTATGCAATTCAAGATTTTACATCGGTTCTATTGGACCCCCTCTAGATTGTATAAGCTTGGTCTTAAAGAAACACCCACCTGCTGGCGATGCCAATCAGAGGATGGAGACATAACCCATGTCTTTTGGGGGGGTGTTAAGATCCAAGAGTTTTGGTTGAAGGTTCAGAGTTTGGTGTGTGATGTATTGGGCACTCGGGTATCATTTTGCCCCTGACTCTGTATTTTGGGCGATGGGGCAGTCATCGATATTGAAAATAGACACATAAAGAGTTGGGTCTTAACCAGTGTCATGATCGCCAGGCAGATCATTTTAAGGGGCTGGAGGTTGGCTGGAGCACCCTGTTTTCAGGAGTGGTGTTCGAAATTGGGAAGGGTGGCTACCTTTGAAGAGGGGTCATTTAGAAGAATGGGGAGGTATAACTTGTTCATGGAGAAATGGGGCAGGTATATGTAATTTATAGATGTGTGATTATTATTATATGTTTTTTTATTTATTTGTTTATTTTTATTATTTTGTGTGTGTGTGTGTGTGTGTGTGTGTGTGTGTGTGTGTCTATATCATATACAACCACTGGGTTGTTGTTGGGGCCAGGGTGGGATTGGGGATTGGGAGGGGTAAGGGTAATAGTGGGGGTTAATGCTGATTCTGTGTATATATGTTTTGTTTTTCTATGTTCATTTATGTGAATCAGTAAAAAAATGTTAATCTGAAAAAATTCACACTCCAGGACCATTAAACTAGTGAATGCAAAAAGGTGATTAAAAATGTTGAAGAGCTTAAAGGAAATGGTGACCAGTCACAGGACCTAAGATATACGCTTTCTCTTATACACTCATAGACTTTTAAAGCTAATATCATGTTGGTGAATAAAAAGCCCATGGACACATATTGTGTCATAAAATTCTTAAAGATGAACATGCTACTACAGATACTAGTAGTTCTTTCTTCTTACGTACTTCTTCATAATGTCAGTGGTAACTGTAGTGCCAACTTTGGTTACCACAGTCAATTAACTTGTATTATATCACAAATGATTGATTGATATACTCACTGCTGTTTAGCCAGTAGGTGTCAGGATTTGGAGGGCCTACAGGAGGGTTGCAGGGAAGGATGAGAGGAAGTCCAACCACCACCGAGACTGGCTCCAGATATTCTTTCAACCATGTACGAGCCTCTGAGTCATACAAAGACATGCACATGACAAAGACACATTGAAACATCAGTGGACTAATTGGTATTAATTGTTGTACAGTACCATACTCATGTTATTGCATTGTGAAGGCTTACTGGAGACACGTAGATGGATGTGACTTGACAGAGCTGAGCCAAATTCGTTAGTTGCTGTGCACTGATACACGCCTTCGTAGTCATCAGGGCGACCCCAGAAGAAAATCTCCAATGTGCCAGAACGCCTCCTCATGCTGACCTGAGGATCCCGCGCTACATTCAGGTATACTCCATTACGTGTCCATGTGAAGCTTCATACAATACAGAGGCGAATGAGTAGAAGCTTTCATACTTCACACTTTATGCTCTATTCTTTTACACAATTATCCAAAGCCATACTTAAATGCTCATTACATGTGACATATATGTAATATATTTTATAAACTTTGTGTCCCTTAAAATCAATCAGTATTTTAGGACTGTCAGACAAACATTACAATACAAAGTACGAGGAGGCATAAGCCAGTCTAGTAGGAAAGAAAGATCAATTTGGCACAATGTAAGGTAAATAAACAAGTTCTACAAGGAAGCCAATGAAATAATGTGCAGGTAATGTGCGATGTGTTCTTTTGTTGCTCTTAATCTGTGCTTTGTACAGTGCAATATTGTGAAAAACAGGCAGGAGGCCATTTCAATAGTTCAGTTTCTTAGTGATAAATGCATACATCAGTCTCTCACTGCCTGCTTCTGACAGATACTGCATTTTGTCAGTATTTCTAAGATGATAATAAGCAGTTTTGGGGACATTCCTATTATGGGCAACAAAATGTATATGCTGGTCTTAAAGAGATAGTTCACCCAAAAATGAATATTTTCTCATTTACTCACCCTCATCCCAGATGTGTATGACTTTCTTTCTTCTGCTGAACACAAATGAAATTTTTTAGAAGAATATTTCAGCTCTGTAGGTTCTTACAATACAAGAGAATGGTGACCAGAACTCAAAGTCCAAAAAGTATATAAAGGCAGCATAAAAGTAATCCATAAGACTCCAGTGGTTAAATCAATGGGCGATATGATAGGTGCAGGTGAGAAACAGATCAATATTTAAGTCCTTTTTAACTATAAATATCCACCTTTGACCAGCTCCAACCAGTAGCTGGCTGAATGTAAATGTCACTTGCACACCAGAATGTGGAAGTGGAAGTAAAAGTGTAGATTTACAGTAAAAAATGACTTAAATATTGATGTGTTTCTCACCCACACCTATCACATCACTTCAGAAGATATGGATTTAACCACTGGAGTCTTAAGTATTCACATAATGGCCTTTATGTGATTTTTGGAGCTTAAAAGTTCTGGTCACCATTCACTTGCATTGTATGGACCTACAGAGCTGAAATATTCTTCTAAAAATATTAATTTGTATTCTGCAGAAGAAAGAAAGTCTTACACATCTGGCATGGCATGATGGATGGATGGATGGATGGATGGATGAATGAGAATATGATGAGAAAAATTCCATTTTAGGTGAACTATCCATTTAAAGGAATGTTATATACTTGACTCATAGACTTCCATTGCAACTGCATAACACATTTTGAATCTAAATTCTGTGGTCTACTAAATATAATTCTATTTTTTGGTGGTAGTCAACAGCATTTTATCAACCAAATCTACCTTTGAAGCACACTACTTAAAACAAGGGAATATATTACAGTGTTCACGGTAAAGAGCTTGTTGATCAGAAATCAGGTTTTGTTTACTTACACTGGAGGCGGATTCCCTGTAGCCTCACACTCCACTACAATGGGGTCAACTGGATCTACAATGTAGTCTTGAACACTCTCCTTAATGATCATTGGAGGCTGTCTGACTGTGGGGACATAAAAATTATAAAATTTTAGCAAATTAAAAGAATGTACAGTAAGTATGAAAGCAAATGATGGATGGATGCAGAATATCTACACTGCCTCACCATCAGGTGGTATTTCCATTGCTAAAATCCATGTTTGCTGTAGAATTGTTAGTATGGCAGGGATCGTCCAACATTTCAGAGCTCTCATCTCTGCTGTGGACATCATCTGCCTCATCATGCTATGACACCAGAGAAAATGTTAACACCACTACTACAACAGCAACAATTTACTCAGTAACAGCTGTCTTGAATCATCTTGTTTAAATGTATGTCGTTTTATACTTACAACATATATGTTAGTTCATAATCAATCTCTATTGCTTTTGTTTTGCATTTGTTTTGTTTTGGGGTTAATGGTCAACTATTCTCAAAGCAAAACATCCTTTATTCGGTGGCAGCAGACTCAAGTGAGTCTGGAGATTAACATATAAATATATTATTTCTACAACCCTAATTTCGAAAAAGCTGGGACAGTATGAAAAATGCTAATAAAAACAAAAAGGAGTGATTTGTAAATTATATTCACCCTTTGCTTTATTGAAAGCGCTACTTCAACACATTATATGAGGTTTTACCTTGTGAATTGCATTGTTTTTTTGAAAATATACAGTAATTTCAAATCAGATGATTGCAAAACGCTCCAAAAAAGCTGAGACAGGGGCAATTTAAGACTAATAAAAATTTGATGAGTTGAAATAACAAGGCGATGTTAAACAGGCAATTATGTCACAGTATATAAGGATCCTCCAAAAAACAGCCTAGTCCTTCAAGAGCAAGGATCACTGGAGACTTGTCAATTTGCCAACAGATGCTTCAGCAAATAATCCAGCACATTGAGAACAATGTTCCCCAAAGACAAATTGGAAGGATTTTGAGCATTTCACCCTCTACAGTGCACAATATAGTTAAAAGATTCAAGGAATATGTTCAAATCTCGGTGCGAGACAAAAACCATTTCTGAATGCGCGTGATCTCTGATCCCTCAGACATCACTGTCTTAAAAAATGTCATTCATCTGTAATGGATATCATGAACATGGGCTTGGGATTACTTTAGTAAACATTTGTTAGTCAACACCATTCGCTGCTGCATCCACAGATGCAAGTTAAGACTTTACTATGTAAAGCAGAAGCCCTACATCAACACTGTCCAGAAGAGCTGCCGACTTCTCTGGGCTCGGTCTCATCTTAGATGGAAAGTAGAACAGTGGAACCGTGTTTTTTGGTCCGATGAGTCCATATTTCAAAAAGATTTTGAAAAACACAGCCATTGTGTTATCCGGGCCAAAGAGGAAAAGGACTATCCTAGCTGTTATCAGCGTCAGGCCTAAAAGCTAGTGTCTGTATGGGCCAGGGGTGTGTCAGTGCTCATGGCATGGGTATCTCGCACATCTGTGAGGGCACCATTAATGCAGACAGATATGTAAAAATTTTGGAGCAACATATACTGCCATCCAGCTCCGTCTTTTCCAGGGATGTCCCGGAATTTTCAGCAGGACAATTTCAAACCACATACTGGCCGAATAATCAGAGAGTGTGGGTGCTAGTTTGGCCTGCCTGCAGCCATGACCATCTCCAATTGAGAATGTGTGGTGCATTATGAAGCACACCATACGGCAACAGAAACCCTATACAACTGTGCAGCTAAAGACCTACATAATGGATGATTGGGGGAAAATTTCACTTTCTAAACTTAACAAACTTGTGTCTTCAGTGCCTAAATGCTTAATAAGTGTTATTAGAAGAAATGGTGATGTTTCACAGTGGTAAATACTCGACTGTCCCAAATTTTTTGGAGCGTGTTGCCATCATCTGATTTGAAATTACTGTACATTTTCAAACAACAATGAAATTCACAATTAAAAACATCATATAATGTGTAGTTGTAGTGCTTTCAATATAGCATATGATGAATATAATTTACAAATCAGTTCTTTTTGTTTTTATTAGCATTTCTCATTCTGTCCCACCATTTTCGGAATTGGAGTTATAATAAAATAAAGCAATTAATTTACAAAATCACTTAAAGATAATATCCAGTAAATGTAACCATCAGTATAAATAGCCATACTATATGTGATAAATGTACCTTTGCAACAAATCGGTTGAACACATAGAACATTTATTTATTTATTTTTATTTCTGTTTCTTTTTGGATTGATTTCAAAATAGACATGACAAAAAAATAACAAAATATTTTTCTTTCAATATATATATATATATATATATATACACACACACACACACACACCTGTATTTACTGTATGTATGTATATATATATATATATATATGCAAAGTTGTATATTCACAAAGCAAGAGTCACTCAGCCTTTGTATGCAACATTTTGTAACACCAATGGTGTTCAAATATGACAACACAAAATCCTAGACTTCTGAAAACTGTGAAACATCTAAAGCTTTTAAAATGTTTGTAATTTATCTTTTATTTTTTTCTGTTTTATTTTATTGTATTTATTCTAATTGGGTTTTTTTTAATGAGTTTTATTGTATACATTTTTCTTAATTTGTTTTTATTTATTTTTATTTTTTTAATTATACTGCTCTATTGTGTACTTTGTTTTAAAACACACTGTTACTGATGCGAATACAGGTAAGATTAATTGGCACATTTCCGGAAACCCTGCCCATTACGCAGCTATTTGCTTTGACACACTTGCGCATAAGCAAATGAACATAACTCGCTGAATTCGTGATTTACATGAGAATTCCCCAAAAGGCGTTTGTAGCCAGAACTTTAATACGGCCAAAACATTTTAAGAAATTTGAATTTTCAGTGCCTTTACATTAATAATTCAATACAATATAAAAATACAAATAAATAGGAGTCTGCTTGTAAAATAGCCTATTTACTAACAGCATTCCACCGTACGAGCTTTAACTACATTAAAGTGAAAATTTCAGTCAATTTCCTAGATTGGGGAAAAATATGTAAAGCTACATAAGTTTGGTGAAATGCTGGTGAAAGGCTACTGCTTTGATTTCACATTCAGTCTAAAAAATACCTCATTACATACAGTATATTTAGCAAAACATCAGTACACAAACTGACCTATACCATCTGAACTGTAGAATCCAGGATTCAGAAAATCTTCTTTATCTGTGCCAGCAGGTAATTTCACAATGCTAAAAGAACATCAAAATCGTATGAAAATAAATATGGTCCCAGAAATAGTGTTAAAATTACATATTGTTATATTACACAAAATTACACAATTAGTTTGACACAATTCAGTAAAGAAGTACATTTGGAGATGGTTACCTTTTACATCTGACCTGCAGATTATTTCCTCTTTACGGTAATTAAGCTGCCATCAGCATATTCCAAAATTAGAAGCAGAAAAATGATGAATATCTAAACAGATGTTTTCTGTTATGTATACATCTCCAACTAACATCACTTCTCATTGTCTTCATCCATTTGCCCACTCTGCCCATGAACCATGAATGACGTTCCACCCCCTCCATCTCTCTCTCTCTCTCTCTCTCTCTCTCTCTCTCTCTCTCTCTCTACACTCAGTACTACTTAAATCACATAATAGCACTAATACTGGTGTGGCAATGTGCATCATATGTGTCGTGAGAGTGGCAGACGCTTTATTGTACGAATAGTGACTGAATCAGAAAACAAGTATAAATCAATAGAGTCTTTTGTATTATTCAATTTGGATCTATTCTTATTTTTTACATCTTGTCATAAATAGCCTGTACTCAACTCAAATATATTTTGCATTCATTTTGATTATGACATCAATGTGTGGGCCTCATTGTTTGGTCCTGAAAAAAGAAGCTAACTCAATGAATGAAATGTTTGTTTCTCTGTGAAAATTCAAATGTGGTCATGCGACTCGGGATTGCGCCTAATTGAGATTTAAATGGTTTTTAGATTACAAGCTTTCTGTTTCAGAAACTGATGCCCTTTTGTACACTTTGACTTCATTTTACCTTAGAAAACTTTCAATGCATTTATGTGAGTTATAATGGTCCCGTTAAGAAACAGAACAGGTAGTGAATAATGTCTATGCCACAACATCCCAGAGGGCAGAGCTTGTCTCAGGAGAGTGGATGTGGGTTGAAAAAGGATCTCAACCACTGAGACACATTCCTAACCCACATCAGCACTCAAGAATCTACGGACACATAAAGTATATTTCACTGGGCACATACATTTGTACTGTCCACTCCACATTAGCATATAAGATATTGAGTGTCATGAGTGAACAAAAAAGTTCATGAGTCATCTCACCAGTAAACAGAGACGTGTGTATGATGTAATTCTGGTCATCTTCTCAAGCCCTTCAGTATCCTAAGCAGTGCACATGACATCACCAGCGCTACTGTGCCATGCACCAAACTGTACAGCGCAGGGCATGAGCCTGAATGAACCGCTTCCTCCAGACTCAGGACAATAAAACATCTGTCCACATGGACACAGGCTGCTAGTTCTGTTCGAATATCTGTTTTATCAGTTCAACATTAAAGTGGCACTACAGCTTGTTTGAAAGAGCAGATGCTGGTTAATTTTTCATAAGACCGATCATATGTGATTCTGAATTTAAACATATTTGTATAATTTCAGAGAGATGGCTGTCCTCCACAAAATGTCAGTTTTTGATTATTTGTGAGCAGGTCAACAGTGGTCTTAGCACATGCTTATTGCTACCACAACACAAGAACAAAACTAAATGTGTGCAGCTATTTGGTTTATCAAGCACATTATTTATAGATGTCATGTTCATAACTAACAGCACATATTTTAAAAAGGCCTTAATAGGTAGAAGCTTGTGTGTCTGTATTGTTGACATTGTCTTCAATGACAACTTTAGTTCACACAAAGCAGCTGAATCACAACTCTCCTGAAGTCAGAGAGGATGATGACATTACAATGAAACATGTTGTACATTGTTTAGCTGACAATGACATTGCTCTGCTTTTACACCCAGTCATGGTGAAATGAAAATTGCTTTGGGAGACACAACAGGCAAAAAAAAAAAAAAAAAAAATGTAACCAACCCAAACAGCAAAGCCATACAGATTTATAATACAGTGCAGTTTACTATGTTGCTTTGGTAAGAAAGTATCTGATAAGGAAATAAATGCAATAATGTGTATTATACTGTACATTTTCTCCATATAGAGGCATTTTTCTTATTTCGAAAATGAAGAGAATGCTCTTATCTGATTTTACAATAACCTCAATGTACAGTTCAAATGAAAAAGCCACTGCAGTTTATATCCAATTTACTATTGCACACTCTGGGGCTGTGGATGTCCATGTCTTGTCTTTTAAGCCATGTCAGACTGTCAAAAATCGAAGTAAAATATAAAAAAGATCCAACAGTTTGTTCAAAGCTGGTATTAACAACGAAAGGCTGAGGTACAATAACACTGGATCTCAGAAAGTGAATTTTGCTCAATTGTTCTAGAAAAGAAACAACGCACTTCAAATAGCAAATAAGGGCTCTACTGATGTTCCAGTCATCACTGGTCACATGAGTGATGACCGTGTGGCTTCTTCAGTTCAAGCACTGAAAACATCACTAAATTCACCAAGGTTAATTTCTGTTAATATATTCATTACCAGCACACTGTTAACGGCGGATATGTAAACAGTAATGGCAGTTGTTTCTATTATCTTTAAATAAGGGAGGCTCCATAGGATTTCCATGTGTTTTGTTTTCTCAAGTTGTCTCTAGCGTCAGTGATTTGAACTTTGTATGGGTAAAATATTAGGTAACTTTAATTAGACTTTAAATGATCCATTATCTGTTATTTCATTTGGAGAAATAAAAGATTAACTAAAGATTAACATGATGCATTTTGTTATTAAAAAAAACCTCTGAAAATGTAAATAGAGCAATACATATCATTACCATACCATAATAAATAACATCCACACAGATTGGTGTTTTAAATTCATAAACTGAATTTTAAAACTGGTTTAATGTTTTCATAGCAGAAGTGCTCTGTGCATTCAGTCATGGCTTTGTATGCATCATTTGATTTAACTTCTTCAGTACTATTTCAAAATTTCTCTAAAACATTGCAATCTTGTGTGACCTGTAAAAGGAAAACCCTTAAGGTTTATTCATGCGATTTTTTATTTTTTAACAAAGAAACAACAGTAACAGTATATACACAAGGGTCAGAAATTAAGGTGGGAAATTACTTTGTATTAATCTAATTATTAATACTGACAATTCATGTTAATCGGTTGGTTCAATTCACCTTCAATTTGACATAAAAGGACAACACCTTATATTTTTTTATTTTGGCTAGAAAAAATACCCTATAAAGGTATAAAATATCCTTGAAAATCCAGGGGGTAAATATTGCCCCTTAATGGAAAAGTTAATTTCTGACCCTGATGTACACGTATCTTATGTTTATATAGTAGGTCACGATTTAGTTTTACCTCCTCCCTGAGCTAAATCATCTGTACATTAAATATCCTTTTAAATTGTGTTTTGGATCCAAGATTACATTATAATTAAAACTAACAATTTAAATTATGTACAAATGTGCACTGACCATGCAATGTCTAATACATGCATCTGATTCCTCTTCAGTAATTTATGTCCAGTCAAGCCCAGCGCTGCTGCAGCTCCCACGCTTTCTCACCAATCCAGTCCCGTGTTTTCCAGATTGCTGTGCGCTCTGCCATCAGAACATCACACATGCGATCCAGTTTGGGTCTGTTCCGGTCCATGTACAGCTGTGTGTCTTTCTGCAGCTGCTGAAGCACTCCAGACCTGCTTTCATCCAGAGTCACGTCTATACTCAGCATTGGGTTAAAGCGGAAATACACATTCGGTGACAAGAGATCATCCAACAGGGTGTGTACACCTGAAAATGAAGTATGAATAATATCAACACCTTAATACACACAATTGATTATTTAAAGTAAAGGGAAAAGGAAAGTGTGTGCAAAGAACCACAATTTTGATTGGAAATTAAATTAATTTAAAATACAGGTAAAGTGGGAAACATCAGTGTCATTCCATTCTAGTATGGAAGAACATACACATAATGATAGATAATAGATGACAATATACTGTACCCAGGGCTGTAGCTAGTGGGGTGAAAGGTGGTAATGATTCTAGGGGCCCAAAGGTACAGGGGGGCCCCACAAAACATTTCTAAACTGTATTTTTTAATAGGAAAGGGGCCCAGAGCAATATACAGTCAGGGGGCCCAGATTACCGTGCAACGGCCCTGACTGTACCAGTTGCCACAACTTACCAGCATCCACCCATAGGATTTAATTAAACGATTTAGTGTGAATTGTAGGTTTAGTATCCTAGCAGTGGTTCTAGACTTACCTTCTGTATCAGTTGCACTGCAAATCAGATTGCTGATTTTGGCTCTTAAACTTGTGGAGGTTGCAGGCCCTCTTCTAGCGTTGTCATAGCGACCAGTCCCCAGTGAAAGCACGCACTGGAAGGGCTGATTGGGCCATAGCAGACGGCTTTCATTGACAGCAAGGGCACAAGGGTTATTGAGTATAAGACCACCATCCTGGAGAAGCAAGATGAAAAAGATCTGGACACATCCATCGTCATCACCTCTACTATAATGAAGTGATGGAAGTAGCATGTGGCAATTTGAGCGACATTTATTATTACACTGACCTGGTGTATGTCACCATGGAGAGAGAACTCCTGGAAATAGCCTGGAGCAGCGGATGAGGCCCGAACAGCCTGCCACAGCTGGTATCCTGACCCTCCAGCGTAGCGGCTCAGTCTTCCTGGAGCATGGTTATAGTTTCGGAAGATAAATGCTTTTGGACTGGTTCCCCAGTTTACTACTGCACTTACCGCAGAGACCTGTTTAAGGAGAGAACTGCAGTCAGGATCTCTTGAAAATATGGAGCACTCTTTAATAAAGACTGTTGAGTTCCACAGCTTTACCTTTGGGCTCTGCTTAGCTCTGGCTGTTTTAATTAAAATCTGCTCCTCCATTTTCTCCCTATGATGAACATGAAAGGATAGTTAACAAGGCAGGGTATGATATACAGATTATATTTCTACTACTCCAATAACTACTGAGTGTGTACATCCAACCTCAAGATCATCTCCCATGTTTCTGTGTTGTAGTAGGAGTGTGTCCAGCCCATCTTCACAGTACCAACGAGGGGGTTCTGTCTGAAAACATCTGACCCAAAACGATGATACATCTCTTCACATTCATCTAAAGAGATACGAGCCAGACCCAACAGGAAAGCCAGAACCGCTCCTGAACAACAAACAGACGTAAAAAAAATATATGATATATAATATAGGGTTGAATATATAGATACATGTAGAGTATTATATTGACTTTATCTTATTCTTAGATTTAGGGGAGACCGGGGCTGACACTCAAATGGGGACGTTGCCAAAAGGGCTATCTCTCAGTGATGATAAGACTTGAAGTTAAAAATCCAACTACACAAATATGTTTTTTCTAGTAGAGATTTTGAATGTTGGTTTCCAACATATAGTTCAAAACCCTCTTAAATTAGATACATTTTTGTGAATTCTATCCTCCAAAGTAAATTTTGACTAACATCATATTTTTGTTACAGTTTGTGGGTAAACAAGGGAACATACTGTAATCAAACCACACTGGCATACATTATGGCAAGGGTCAACTACTATAATATCAAAGCAGAATTTTCTTTGGACAAAGGTATTTTTATTAGTTTTAAATATCATAAATGTATAAAATGTATCAATTACAATTTTTGTTGGCCAAAACAATGTTTGATATTTTTGTACATTAACTTTACCATATTTGTTGTTTCATTAATCATTTTGTGCCTCATAGCTGTTCTGATTTTTACAGTTTCCTGAACAGCCTATAATATGCAGTTTAATGCAGGTGTAGATTTAAAGAGGCACGTCAATTTTGTTTTGCTCGTGGTGCAGTCGCCCCAATGTTCACATGAAACCTACGCCACTAGTTTAATAGCAGGTTCCATTGTGACAACTTGCCCCCACTATTGGGCCAAGATATCACAAAAGGTCAATGTGTGTTCAATGAACTGTATCTTTTTTCCAGGGCAATAACGGTGAAAATGTTCATTGCTTTTTTATAGCCAAATCTTTAAGGTGATGAAATTGATTTGAAATAAACCTACTTTGAGAAAAATTCACTGGAGTCGAAAGAGTGACAAACAGACCCAGTCTCCCCATACGTCCTGTATTTCTGAGACCTGAGAGTGTTTAAGTTTTTCACACATTTTTACCTGTGCTTACTCCACAAATATAGTCAAAGAGTTGATAAACTCGTTTTCCTGTTTGAGCCTCCAGCTGTTTGAGCACTTGAAGTGGAACTATCCCTCTGTAATGCAAGAAGCAGTTATAATTAAAACCCATCTATGCATAAACACCAATTTTTGTAATATGAGGGACACAAATATTGTCTTTATTCTGAAAAACTCACACTATAACATTTTTCACAGACATTTTATATACAATAATCTAGCCCTAAAAAGCTAATTTTCGAAGATCTGTTGGGTCATATTTGTCCAAATTACAGACATTCAGTTGTAACAGGATGTTAAATATTCAGTGATTACTATAGTATTCCTACTTTGTTCCTCCTCCATCAATGGAAAGCACTCTGATCCCACAACCTTTGACTGGATCTACATAGCCAATCAGAGCAAGAGTTTCCCTAATGGCTTCCTGAAGTTTTTCATTCATCCAGAAGATCCGGCGCCGTCTAAGGAGCTGCAATGCTGCTTTTTCCTGGATTTCATCAAAGAAAATTAATAAAAAATCAGAATTTCCACAGTCACGGACAGAGTTCTGAATTTAGTGAAGGCATATGAGCATTGTATTGCACCTGCCACACCACAGCTTTGCATGCTGGGTGCTGAATGAGATGAGTGTTCAATTCCTCCACATGGGAAGTGATGGATGAGGGTCCCATAGCTTCCTGTAGGCTGTTCAGTAGAACTCTAGTGGTGTCCTCCGCCTTCCTCCTTCCCAAAGCCTAGAAAACAGAGCATGTTTGGCTTACATTGAGCCGGAGCAGACAAGCTTGACAAAGCAGGTCAGTAGGGCTTACCGTTTTATACAGCATGGCCTCTGGAGCCCTGGCTACAGATGTGGTGTGGTCGCTATTCCTGCTTGAACCCATTCCCAGGTAGCTGCCAACCAGGCGTGGTAGAATTGATGGTTTCAACAGGCTCTGAAAAAAGGACACAGACTTTTTCTGTGTCATGGTGTATTCAGGTGAACCTATGTTTTGTTCTGTATAGGGCTCTCGGTCCATCTCCCCCTCCTCCTCTGAAACTGCAGATCCCTTAAAGTAGCGGTTGATATGGTTGGCCATGTAAGTGTAATTTTCCCCGAAGTGTGTGGTGAGGCTGCTCATGTGGAACAGGCCTTTGGGTCGAAGTGGCAAAGTAGAGTTATCTGCTCCCTCTAGAGAAGACTGGTCCAGTGTAATGGAAGACTTCAGCATTTGTGTCTCAGTATGTGACATTTGATGATCAGCAGAAGCTGTCCCTTGATTATGGGGTGGTTCTTCAACAGAATCAGATTTTGCTCCAAAGTATCGGTTGATGTGACGGGCAAAGTGGAGGTACCCTTCCTCCCAGGAACTAGACACTTTGTTATTACTAATCTCTGCTGCCAGTGTTCTTGTTGGTGTATTGTTTTCTCTATTTTGCTCTGATTCTCTGTAAGGATCACTCTTATTACCTACAACTCTTCTCTTTCTACTTCTAGACCTTCTGAACTCATCATCTAATAATACCTCCGCATGGAAATTTTTTGCTGGACTTCGAGAGAATACAGAGTTAATATGATTGGCCACATAGCTGTAACTCTCGCCAAATCTAGTCGCCAAGGAGCTAATATGGAACAGCTGTAGTCCAAGGTTGGACAAAGGTGGTCCCTGAGACTGATTTGAGGAAGCTTCTTGGATTTGCTCAAGGGCAGGTGTCCCTATGAAAGCACTGTTCTCTCCAGAGCATCTCTCTCTAAGTGCTCTTTGGCTTTGAGCTCGTCTTTGAGTTCTGGTTAGCGGGTCCTGCACTGCACACATCAACCCTTCCTGTTCATAATATATCAAAGAGGCCTCTTTCTTCATAAAGTACAAGTTAATGTGCCTGGAAAGACGATTAAAAGATTCTCCTAATCTCAACCCTAGGAAGTGCAGCCGAAAGGGAGTCCTGCTGTTCTGGTAAACTCCAATGGGAGCCTCTGCTTTGAAAGACTCTCTACTGGAGCTTGAGTAAAATCGATGAATTTGAAGGCTCAGTTCATATTCAGATTTCACATTATTGGTAACTGTCCCAAAACGTCTTGTGGGGGTAATGCTAAAAATCCTCCTTTTTGATCTATGGGATTTTAGAAGAGTTCTCCTTGAGGACTGAAGTGATGATGAGAAGAGGCTCTGACAAGATCTATGAGGCCTCATGGAAAATGGACTTCTGACAAGCTGAGACAAATTTCTGATGTTTGACAGCAGATACTTCATCTTGCAGAGTAACTGGAGCCGCCTTGATCCTAGATGAGTGACCCAGTTTTTGTCAAGGTACCATCCCATCACTAAAGCACAAACAACTTGGCAGAAACAATAGGGACCAAGTAGATGATTTGGACCAGGCCTGGATGAGTGAGCAGTAAAATCAGAATCAGTGAATGTCTCAAAAACATACAAGCAAACAAAACAGCATGAAGGATAGTTTAGTGTGGTCAAGTGGTTGTCTCTTCATTGGACTGGTATATATATATATATATATATATATATATATATATATATATATATATATATATATATATATACTATACAGTATATAAACAGTTACTAAAGTTAGTCCTGCAGCCATGAAGTAGATCCAAGTGTAACAACATCATCAGACTATTTGTCACAACATAGGGGTGATTTATGTATGTACGCCCCCTCTTGGTCATTTAAATAACCTTAAACTAAAATTAGTATTTTCCAGTTTTTATTAAGCCACAATCCTCTCATAAATGACATGCAAAAATGCAGACGACACACCAGATATCACATAAAACTCTCTGAGCCACTTTTGAGAAGATTTACAAATTATTCTCTTAAATAATGGATTCATAATGTCTCAGTGACATTATATTTAGTTAATTTTAATGACTGTTGTCCAGTATCGTGTGATTCTGCTCCTGCAAGTAAATGACTTTTTGTAAACAACTGTGTTTAGTGCTTCCATAAAGCCCCAATCCATATTTATAGTTGCTTGTTGGGTCACATGGCACTCAGGACAGAGGTGCCACTCTTTGCTACTCTTGTCTTTGTTGTGATATATGAGGACTGGCAGGGTTCTTTGTCACATTGTGCATACAGTTTCACAACAGGTCTATTTCCATATGCTTAGTCGTGGGGGATCAATAAGTCTTGTCCTTAAATGCCAGGCATACTGAAAAACTCAACAACAGATATGTCCTCTCTTTTATAATTTGTTCAGCATGCAAAAATATTAAGGCTTACATTAATGTAAGCATTAGACACATAATTCAGTATCTGTTACCAGACATGTTTTCACCATGAACTATAATTGCACTATTGTTCCATCATATACTTTATTCTTCAATTAATGCAGAAGAATACAGTATTTTCTATCATAGAATAAATATAACACTAAAAGCTGACTGAAATTTTAATAACTGATAGAAACTAGATAATATCACAAGCCTTAGTTGTGCACCAACATTCAGATGAAAATCTGTGTATTGACAATTTGGGACATCAAGGGTTAGATACTCAATGTGTGCAGTTGTGTTAGAGGTCCATTTGGAATTAGCAGGTAGTTTATATTGTTTTAAATGTCTAGTAACAAGTTCTGATTTTGAATTCTGTAAAGTGCAGGGGGTTATAAGTTTAAATGTGCTCTTACAATGATCACATTTTATCATAAACAGCATTTTCTTCACCAAGACAGGTCAAAATGGGCAGCTTGAGTTTAGCTCAATGCAGCAATGCACACTTAACCTTGCATTTACCTTGGAGGTACTAGCAAAATGCCTGGCAAAAAAACAAGAAACAACTGTAGATATTTTATCTTACCTGGCTCTCTTCTCTTTTGAGCTTGTCTTCAAAATGACAAATTAAAGATCACTTTCCTTCCAAAACACATATACTGCTTGTTGTCACTTGGATTACATCCTGTGGTGCTTACACATTTTACAGTTGTGGATATTATTCTAATCCCACCCTACTCTGAGGTCAGACTCCTATTGGTCAGTTTAGAGTTGAGAGCAACTGACAACCTGTGGCCAGCCCCCATTAAAGCACAATTTGTTCTTCTGCACCAAATGGTTGATGGCAAGTCAGGAGGGTTCTAAATTTAGAAAATGTACCTTCAGAGTTCTTAAAAGTGTCAACACTCTGTCATTTATACCCTTACAGTTCAAATAACTTCCTGTATACACGATGTCATGTTGTTTTTAAAAGTTAAGATGCTATGGTAAACCATAGAGTTTAAAGGCATTTTAACTGCTATGTAGCCCATATTCAAAAACTGCACTTAGCACACGCACTGTCAAAACCAGTCGTTGCCAATGTACAATATGACATGACATCCACCATTCACAATGTTACTTACTGAAGTCATCTACTCATATTGATAAGATGTATATGCCTACTATATAGGTGCCATAACTGCCTTCTAAATTAGGCCTACTTTGCAAAAGTAATGTACAGGCTACTTACTACACTTCCACTACATAAACACAAATATGGACATGAACGTGTTTTTACACAACAAAGAATAGCTATTTCACAATGCTATAACTATTTAAATCATCACCTGTCATTAGTGGTAAATCTGTACTACAGTTATATTTAAAATTCAACTTCTTAAAAATGTTGCTGAAAATCCAAACAAAAATACAATAGCCTACCTAAACCTGTGTTGGTGACAGTTTGGTAGATTGGGAAAGTGTACACATTTAGTACAGATTTCAGGTCCTTTTATTTCATTTAATAAAAAACTTTAAATAAAGCACATCTCAATGCAACTGGCAGATAATTGTAGATCACTTATTTTGAGCACATAAGATATTTAACAGCTATTCATATTCAAAGGCCTTTAAATATCAAATGCAAAATGAAAACTAAATTACTGTCATTAAAGGGAGAGTTCACATCAAACTGAAAATTCTCTTATTTCCTCAGCTCGTGCCATCCCAGATGTGTATGACTTTCTTTCTTCTGCAGAACACAAAGATTTTTAGAAGAATATCTCAGATCTGTAGGTCCATACAATGCAAGTGAATGGTGGCCAGAACTTTGAAGCTCAAAAAAGCATATAAAGGTAGCATAAACTTAATCCATATGACTCCCGTGGTTAAATTCACGTCTTCTGAAGCAATATGTGGGTAAAAAATTGAAAATTTGTTGTTTTTACTATAAATCTCCACTTTCACTTCAGCATTCTTCTTTTGTTTTTTGGCAATTCATATTCTTTGTGCAAATTGCCACTTACTGGATAGGGAGAATTTATTGTAAAAAAGGACTTAAATATGGATCTGTTTCTCACCCATACCTATCATGTCACATTGATTTAACCACTGGTGTCATATGGACTTTTAAGCTGCCTTCATTTGCATTGTATGGACCTACAGATCTGAGATATTCTTCTACAAATCTTCATTTGTGTTCAGCAGAAGAAAGTCATACACATCTGAATGGTATGAGGGTGTGTAAATGAGAAAAGTTTCATTTTTGAGTGAACTATCCCTTTAACAATAGTTTCACTAACATGACATTACAGTGCTGAGACCATTTTAGAGTGCTCTGACCCTTATCTCCAAGCATTGACACGGTCTCTTATTTTTTCCACCTTAAGTGTTTTTGGGAAGCCTCTGATGATAAAAATCTAGATTTTAAAGAAAATGTACTTTTGTTGTGACTTTTGCAAACCATAGCAGTAAATGGAAAACCTTGATTTTTAAGAATTTTCTTCTTTTGGGTGAATTTCATATGATTTTAGCAAGCTGTGACATTCAATATAAATTTTTCCCAACTAAAACTGTTGTGATAGTTCAGAGTGTCAGTTACTGTTGGGTAGTCTCTTTTCTGACTCTTAAATAAAAACTGGTATTACCTGCTTTAAAAAAAAAATAAAAAAACAAAAAAACAAAAAAAAAATCACAATTCTGCTATGCTGGGTCTCCGAGGGTTAAGTTTAGTGAAATTGGGGCCTAAAATGTACCCATGTGTGACCTTATCGCATGAATATATTTTAAACATATGCTCAATTTTACAAAGTAAATATTTCTCTGTCAGTAAATATATTTTAGAAAGAAAAAAAAAAGAAAGTGTAATGACAACCTTTTCAGGATCGTTTTTTTTGTTTTGTTATTTTTTTTAACAATTTAAATGTTGAAATTAAAAAATATCTATCCTCAGACATTAACGGGATGGCCAGCTAATTCATAGGTTTACTTATGTTTATTTCCCCTTGCATTATGCAAACCATGTTTTCAGCTGCTCAGGACAAATGTACAATATATGAAGATGAATATAATTTACATCCATACAAAAATACACTGAATACAGCAAAATGATCATTTCATCAAACCACACCTTTATTTCTCTTGGGTATAAATTGTACAAACAATAGTGTAGATCAAATCAGCAACATCTTAATGTGACCCAGTCCCTGATCTCCATTTACATCGTCAATTCCTGTGAAGAAATACAAAACATGTAACTGAGCAAGACAGCTTAGGAATATCATAAAACTGTATTTAATGCATTAATGATTTAATGCAAATACACTGTATATGAGCTCTTCTCAGAACAGATGAATTGGCTTCAGAAGAACGAAAGTCATACTGTTAAATCATCACAGAAGTGTTTTGAAATTCATGCGAGGGTGGGGGGGGGGAAGAAAAAGAAAATGCATTTTATTAAATTGTCGTTATTAGATAAACTCACCATAATAGCATTGACAATGTCATTATTGTTATTCTTCAGTGCACGCACAGCCTTTGCCCTGGACACATTGGCCTGTGACATGACCAGCTCAATGTCCTTGACTTCCACTCCGGTCTCATCAACCTGTAAACAGTAAAATAAATGACTCGGTAGAAATAAAATTAATTTTCACATTTCAACACAATATGAAAACATACATATACAAACACAGCAAATAAATCATTTAAATATCACTTAATCACAATGGCATAAGCTCTCACCTCTTCTTCTTCGCTCTCCTCCTGTACTGTAGGTGTCTGTGTGTTTTCCTGAATGTTTGAAACAGCTTCTCCTTGGACCTTGAACTTCTCTGCAGCTGCCAATTGAGCTTGCTGGGACAGGTCTTCAATCTGTGAGGAAAATAAACCATCAGGATTTTAGCTTACTTTGTGAGGCTCAGTTAGCAATAACACCACTAACATTTTCCTCGCTCAGGACAGAAAGTTTGGCTTCATCAGTCTCAGAAGAACGAAAGTCAAACTGTTTAAATCATCATCAAGAGGAAGTCTAGCCTAGATTATCTAGTAAGGTTGCAATGTAAAATTACAACTGTTTTCGACCACAACATAGGCTAATAGCCAAGAGAGTGCACACTAACATTGAACTACTTAAAAGTACAGTTGAAGTCAGAAGTTTACATACACCTTAGCCAAATACATTGAAACTCTGTTTTTCACAATTCCTGACATTTAATTGTAGAAAACATTCCCTGTCTTAGGTCAGTTAGGATCACTATTTTAAGAATGAGAAATGTCAGAATAATAGTAGAGAGAATGATTTATTTCAGCTTTTATTTCTTTCATCACATTCCCAGTGGGTCAGATGTTTACATATACTTTGTTAGTATTTGGTAGCATTGCTTTTAAATTGTTTAACTTGGGTCAAACGTTTTGGGTAGCCTTCCACAAGTTTCTCACAATAAGTTGCTGGAATTTTGGCCCAATCCTTCAGACAGAACTGGTGTAACCGAGTCAGGTTTTTAGGCCTCCTTGCTCGCACACGCTTTTTCAGTTCTGCCCACAAATTTTCTAACGATTGAGGTCAGGGCTTTGTGATGGCCACTCCAATACCTTGACTTTGTTGTCCTTAAGCCATTTTGCCACAACTTTGGAGGTATGCTTGGGGTCATTGCCCATTTGGAAGACCCATTTGCGACCGAGCTTTAACTTCCTGGCTGATGTCTTGAGATGTTGCTTCAATATATCCACATAATTTTTATTCCTGATTATGCCATCTATTTTGTGAAGTGCACCAGTCCCTCCTGCAGCAAAGCACCCCCACAACATGATGCTGCCACCCCCATGCTTCACAGTTAGGATGGTGTTCTTTGGCTTGCAAGCCTCACCCTTTTATCTCTAAACATAACAATGGTCATTATGGCCAAACAGTTCAAATTTTGTTTTATTAGACAAGAAGACACTTCTCCAAAAAGTAAGATCTTTGTCCCCATGTGCATTTGTAAACTGTAGTCTGGCTTTTTTATGGTGGTTTTGGAGCAGTGGATTCTTCCTTGCTGAGCGGCCTTTCATGTTATGTTGATATAGGACTCGTTTTACTGTGGATATAGATACTTGTCTACCTGTTTCCTCCAGCATCTTCACAAGGTCCTTTGCTGTTGTTATGGGATTGATTTGCACTTTTCGCACCAAACTACGCTCATCTCTAGCAGACAGAATGCGTATGATGGCTGCGTGGTCCCATGGTGTTTATACTTGCGTACTATTGTTTGTACAGATGAACGTGGTACCTTCAGGCATTTGGAAATTGCTCCCAAGGATGAACCAGACTTGGGGAGGTCCACAACAAGGGATTTCTTTTGATTTTCCCATGATGTCAAGCCAAGAGGCACTGAGTTTGAAGGTAGGCCTTAAAATACATCCACAGGTACACCTCCAATTCACTACACCTCCTATCCGAAGCTAATTGGTTAATTGTCTAAAGGCTTGACATCATTTTCTGGAATTTTCCAAGCTGCTTAAAGGCACAGTTAACTTAGTGTATGTAAACTTCTGACCCACTGGAATTGTGATAGTCAATTAAAAGTGAAACAATCTGTCTGTAAACAATTGTTGGAAAAATTACTTGTGTCATGCACAAAGTAAAAAACAACTTGCCAAAACTATAGTTTGCTAATATTAAATCTGTGGAGTGGTTAAAAGATAAGTTTTAATGACTTCAACCGTAGTGCATGTAAACTTCTAACTTCAACTTTGTGTGTAATTTTATATATATATATATATTATTTTTACCTTGGCTTCACCAAAGACAATGTATGTATCTGAAGCTGGACTTTTGTAGACGTCTGGTTTGGTGATGACAAAGAGTATGTTCTTAGACTTGCGAATGGTTACCCTGGTAACGCCTGCAACTTGTCTCAAACCCAATTTAGACATGGCCTAGCGAAGGGAAAAAAGGTTTAAAAACAATGAACGTATTCATTATGAAGAATTAGCAGTTACGGGATTCATGTGGTTTCTTGGATTCTTTTTGTGGAATAGTATACCTTTCTTGCTTTCTTCTCACTTCTGCTTTGTTTTGCTTTGCTGACAGGTTCCTCATCGATTTCAGCAGCAGCTGCAAGCTATGGGAAGGTGAAACAGTTTCAGATCAGTTCCATGGAAAAGACTCAAATGTCTTTTCTTTCCATCTATCCCATGATCAAGAGGAATTATTTCTAACAGTGAAATTAAAAATAAGTGCTAAATTTCCATGAGTGTGAGAAATAGAAGACACCTAACTGCAACTAGCAGATGCAGAGGAAAAAATACTTATGGAACCAGACAATGCCGTGTCTTACCTGTGCCTGTTGTGTTTGTGTCTGTGCAGAGTCCTGTTCCTCCAAATCAGGAACAGATTCATCACTGTCAGATTCAGTACCAGACCCTAAAATAACCAGAAATCTCAGTTAATTGCCAATAGACACATGCAAGACACACAAAGAAAATAATAATAATAATAATAATAATAATAATAATAATCCGAATCCTGTTTAAATAATTAAAATCTTCAAATTGGGAAAAATGTGAACATCAATTTTAGTGTTTTTATTAAAACATTTAATTTTAAACAACCTGTAACATTGAGGTAAAACAAATTGACCACTTCAGAATGAGATTATATTGTTGATAACTAAATGGGTTTTGCTTGAGTTTATCACCCCATGCCCCTTCAACACCCAACTGAAACTCTTGTAAATTTCACTCAAACAGATGCAGACAGATGTATGATTCTGAAATGGACCACTATTGCTGACAAAGGACATCCAGTGTTATAAGTGTGCATTTAATGATCCTAAAGCATAATAAATAAAATAAAATAATAATAATAATAATAATAATAATAATAATAATAATACACCAACATATACTTCTAAAGAGTAGAAAACAGACAGACAGAAAGAGAGATACCCTTGTCGTTCCTGATGACTGGCTCCAGTATGGATGGGGGTTTAACTGGTATGGGAAAGGGGGCAGGTTTAACTGTAAGGGTAGGGACAGGCTCAGCTTTATGAGCAGCGTCAGGAAGAGCCTCACCTTTAGAGGTAGGGGCAGGCTTAGCTTTAGAGGCAGCCTCAACTATAGGGACAGGGGTTGTCTTTGCTTTAGGGGCAGGAGCAGCCTCCACTTTAGGGGCAGGAGCTGGCTTAGTTTTAGAGTCAGGTGTTGGCTGAGTTTTAGAGGCGGGAGCAGCCTCAACTTTAGAGGCAGGGGTTGGCTTAGTTTTAGGGGCGGGAGCAGCCTCAACATTAGGGGCGGGAGCAGCCTCCACTTTAGGGGCAGGAGCTGGCTTAGTTTTAGAGTCAGGTGTTGGCTGAGTTTTAGAGGCGGGAGCAGGCTCAGTTTTAGAGGCAGGGGTTGGTTTAGTTTTAGGGGCGGGAGCAGCCTCAACTTTAGGGGCGGGAGCAGCCTCAACTTTAGGGGCGGGAGCAGCCTCAGTTTTAGGGGCGGGAGCAGGCTCAGTTTTAGAGGTAGGGGTTGGCTTAGTTTTAGGGGCGGGAGCAGCCTCAACTTTAGGGGCGGGAGCAGCCTCAACTTTAGGGGTGGGAGCTGGCTTAGTTTTAGAGGCAGGGGTTGGCTTAGTTTTAGGGGCAGGGGTTGGCTTAGTTTTAGAGGTAGCAGTCGCCTCAACTTTAGCAGCAGGGGCTGGCTTAGATTTAGTGGCAGCCTCAGCTTTAGGAGCACCCTCAACATTAGGGGCAGGAGCAGCCTCAACTTCAGGTGCAGGAGCAGATTCAACTTTTGGTGGAGGAGCAGCCTCAACTTTAAGGGCAGGCTGAAATTTAGTGGCAGAAGCAGCCTCAACCTTAGGGGCAGATTCCTTACTGGTAGGGACAAGCTCAGTGTTCAGAGCTGCTGGGGTAACTACAGGGATTGTGCTAGGTGGCATGTGTGGGAAAAGAGGCATTGTAACAGGATTCTCAGGTGGTATGAGTGGTGGGAGATCATCATCATCCTGTAATGCTGCTGGCACAACCCAGGGAGCAGGCTTTGGGGGGGCCACAGCTGGCTTATCTTTTGGAGATTTTGCTTTGCTAACAGAAGCAGCCAGGGCTGCCTTTACATCTGTCACTGGGGCAGGGCCAGGTTTAGCTGCTGCTTTTGGAGGTGCAGAACTCTTGGGTTTCGAAACAGCAGCGGTTGCTTCTTTTGGTACTTCATTGGTAACCTTGGGAGCTTCAGCCACTTTGGGTGGACTGGAGGCCATGTCTGCTGTAAATGATTTGGGTGCAGGTGCAGCAGGCTTGGAGGTTATTTTAAAAGCCACAGGAGCCACAGCAACTTTGGGAGAGACAGGGGAATCAGCTGAATCTTCAGCTGGTTTTGCTACCTCTGGTTCTGGTATAGCAATAGACCGCATAGTTGCAACTGGTGCAGGCTCTTGAGCATGCTTAGTGGCGGAGGGAGGTGCAACCGTTTGCTCATGTTCGGCAGGTTTGAAATACTTTGCTTTTTGTTGCTTTCCCTGTTTGCCAGCCTTTATAACCTTGGGAACAGTTTGATCAGTTTTCCCAGTGACTGGAGAGTCAGCTGGAGGAGAAGCCAGGGGGGAGCATGGTGGGGTAGCACGAGGGCCAGAGGCAGATTTTGGAGAGGTGGGGGAGCTTGAGGAGGCAGAAAGAGAGGAGCGTTTCCTGCGTCCAGCAGGAACAGCTTTAGGAGCAGAGGTGAGAGATGTTGACAGCTTGGGGTTAGTCTTGCCCTCTTTAGGCTTTGCCTGAGAGGGAACAGGGGCCGCAGCAACAGGGGGAGGCACAGGACCAGCAGGTGTGGCTAATGGAAATAAAGGGGCTAGAGTGATTTTTTTGGTAATCAAAGTTGCATGGTGTACATCTTAACACGCATGCGAATTATGGGGGATGCATTCAAGAAATTGCACAAAGGTGTTTGTTATATTGCACCACAAAACTTTTTGCTAAATAAGACTTTCCACAAAAACATCTGGCTACTAAAGCAAACCAAACACTCCATGAAAAATGTGGTTAGGAACTGCGAGTCTCTTTAAACCACCACTCAAGTGCACATGCATGTTCCAGCCAGTAATTGTCAATGACCCAATGTACCAAAAGAAAAAAATATATTAATACATTCATATTAAATAAGTTCAACTATTAATAACAAAATTGGACAAATTCAAATCCAATTTACCACTACAGATAAGTTTTTAGAGAAAATGTCAATGATTCATTATTTACAAGCAATTGTAATATTGCCCATTCCGCAAATACAGATGTGAAAGTGTGAAAAAAAAAAAAAAAAAAAAAAAAAAAACTGTAGACTCCAAACTGGGTGACCTTCACCACTGAGCTATTTTACTCTCACATAGCCAGATAAGCTCATTTAAAGAATTATATAAATAACTAACATTCTGTGTATAAAAAAGGGCAACACTATTTTCAGTTGATATTTTTCCAAGTCCTCAAAAAATGAAGGGTGTGGACATAATTTGAATGGAAACAATGGTATCGCTTTTACAGCTAGCAGCAGGTCAGACTTTTAATGACCCAACTCAAAGGTGTTGAGATGGAGGGCAGCACGTTTAGAATTCAGATGAAACTGCATTGTCACTGAAAAGTAGGGGTGGGCAAAAAAAATATTTTTAGATTAATTTTTATTTATTTCATTTGGCCAAATCGATATCGATCTTTGTGTACTGGGTCTGATTAACGTGAATCCTGCAGCTTAGGGGTCCACAACTCCCAGGTGTTTGCAAGTGGAGCCTTTGTGAGTGGAGCGCATCTAACGTGTACAGCGGGAGAAGAGGATGTAAACACGGAGATGGTGTGCAACAGCTAAATCCATCCGTGTAGCACGTTGACAGAGTACAACTATTCCTTGACTCTGTAGCCAGCAGTTATGTGTGTGTGTTCCAAGAGTGCTCACGATGTGGATTCACACAAGAATGCTCAAAAATACTTAAAAAGTCTGTCAAAATACCCATCTGGTGACTTATCAAGGTATGAATGTAAACACAGAGAATCAAAATATTTTAATTATAAATGTGTAATTCCAGCTCTGTCGCTGTCTAGCATGTCATTTATAATAATAAAACAACAATAACAAGAAAGCGAGAAATATATATATAAAATTTGAGGGGGGTGGTCTACAGGTCTCCTCCTGCTGCTCAGAATCCTGTGGGAAACACTGAACTCATTTATTTTTAAACTGGTGTTCCATGTACAGCTTTAGAAACATCTCTCCAATTAGTAGTACTGAATTTTCAATGTCTAATGACTCGATTTTAATCGAATCGAGATCTTGTGAATCAAAATTGAATCGAATCGGGCATCTGTGCTGATACCCAGCCCTACTGAAAAGGCTGTGACTGCATCTTTTAACATTAGGTTAATTTGAAAGGAAAAACTGGTTTTCCATAAAATTAAGATCATTAAGGCCACATACACACTACAAAGTTTCAAGAGTGACAACTGCATATAAATGCAAGAGTTGATACCCTAAATTTTAATTCCATATGTACGGAATACAGGAGTTACACCCGCAATTGCGATGATTGAAAAGTGATAACCTTAGCAACGCTGCACGGTCTTGAGCCTGGGAACATGAATGCCACCAGTGTAACTCATTTTGTGTTTGCTCTTTTTAAGCAAAGAGATTCTATCCACCAGAGACCTATTATCAACCAGCATTGTTTTATAAGCTGCCGTCAAAAGAATCACCGTGTTTTATGCACATCCAAGCGGCTGTTGTTAAACAGCATGTGCACTCTCTCTGGACTATAATGTACAGGTTACCCCGAGACTGCAGGCCTGATGAGAAAAACTACAATGGAGAAAAAGACTGAAATATATGAATGAATGAAGACACATACATTCAGTTAGGTTCTGTACACACTACGTGAAATGTGAAAATGTGGTTGTCACTCCTGTAAATGACCAAACTGTATGTGTATGTGAGAACAGGACTAAGCACTCAAAGGTGAACTGACAACTTTTTTTGGCTGCAGTGTGTACATGGCCTAAGAGAGACTTCTTAATCTGCAAATTTGCAGTTAACTGCATCTCCTTCCTTCACGCGAAGATCAAAATGTTTTTTGCAAGTACATTCCTGAATGTAAACAAATCGATACAGAAAATACCACAAAAAAAAAAAAACAACAACCTCTGATCCAGCACAATATTTAAAATTGCCAGCCTTCAGACTGGACCACAATAATAATAAAATATATATATATATATATATATATATATAAACATATAGTTTAAGTTAAAGGTTGAAATCACTGATGTTTTGTTAAAGGTTAGGACAATGTAGAGTTGATTTGTCATGCAGAGTTGGTATGTTCATGTTCCATGCACACAGATTTAGTGATGCACCTATTTTTAACAATATCACACCTCAACTTTTAGTGCAATAGTAGTCAGTACAGGCAAATCAAACTGTTGGGCAAGTTCTTGGGTCCTGGATCAGCCTTTAATATTAGAAAACCAAACAACGTTTTCAGTATTATTAACACATAACTAACCTATGAGCCTATACTTAACCAATTTAGGTAGCTACACAAAACTATGCTGGAGTTCTTGTTTGCTATGTTAAACAGAAGCCCCGTTCCCACCTACAGTTCTGGTACTTCTATCATAGTAACTTTCTAGATGAGAACTCTTACCAGGAATGGCACACTCTGAGGAGACTTTCTCGCACTCACAAAAATAACCCGCCAGTGACGTCTAGTATGGACCATTTTTTTTCTGACGTTGTTTGCATGTGCAATATTCAATAGCGACAACACAAACAAAACCGATGGAGGCAGCTGCCTAATTAGTTAATGGTTTAAATTACAGCGCTTTTAGATGAAAGGAACTCTGGTCTCTAAAGGAAACTGGTCTATAAACAGTTTAAAAGCACCTTATTTAATTGTACCTCCTTATACAGCCTCCAAAGGCAGCATTTTCCAGTTTTCAGAATCAGCCTGTGTCTTCAGGTTACAGTTAAAACTGGGTGCATGAGGCGCGCGTGCGGTGCTCCGTGCTGCAGACAGAGTGAGAAATGAGACGAGGCGGTCTTTAACCACGCAGCACTTGCTGAACTCAATGGACAACATGTTCAAAATGCACTATAAACCTATTTATCAACACAAACTTTTACAATAGATGCTTTTAGGACTCAACATAAATTACTGTATTGAAATACTCAATGCAGTAACAGGCACGCATTACTTTCATGTAAACTAGATTTCATGACGGTTTAGTTTATAATGCATTTCATTTACCCACTCTCAATAACCATATTATTTATATCATCCCAGGAACATTTTGATGTAGTAATCCAGCAATCACTTTATTTTCTGTATAGTCAGTACAGTACTCAAAGCATGTCTCTCGATGAAGCATCTTCTGTTACTTTTAATCTGTGGTTTTTATCCGTCTTTTAATACACACATCCCTATAATGGACATTCTTGTGACCGGGCAGCAGCACCTCGTGAGCTCTGTGCCAGCTGAACACAGCTCGCCCTTGGCGTTTGATGTCGCACTGCATATTTATGAACTGCGCTGTAAGAGCTGCAAGTCGTAGCGATTTGTTTCATGACTCCAGCAGGGACATTTTATCTTTTCATTTGCACTCATTCTGTTCTGACTTTCTGGTGGATCACACTCCTCCTGATCAATACCACACCATCACTCTGTACTATACTGTTGGGCTCTGTTGTTGCTTGTAGTAAGTATATTGTGTTTGTTGTTTTATGGTTTGGTTTGCTTGTTTTGTTTACATGTATGTTTACGTTTGAGCATTGGCTGAAAGCGTAATATAAAAGTAAACATGTTATAATTGTTGTCAATATTAGTGATAGTAACTCGGCCAAACGCATGACACCGCGTCATGTGCGGTCAACTTGGCAGCGCCCATGAGCGGGCGACCCACTCAATGCAAAATTAAACTGCTTTTATTGGGTTTCTGATGACATCTCATGTGTACATCATTTAACATTTCTAAAAAAAATACTATTCATATCTGTGTGTAAAACATTTTTTTAATTAGCAAAAAGTTAGTGTACCTTTAATATCTACCACGAAAATGCATGACAGTTTAATTTATACAGCCATGTTGTTGATTAATACCAGCTGTATTTTAAAGCAAGATCTCATAATCATGTCCCAAGTAATTGAATGGTATGTTTCCCAATGTGTATGGATGAACACCTTTGCCAGTGCCCGAATTCATGTTCACAATATCATGAAATAGGGAGCTAGGGAGTGAGATAAGACGCACCCTAGGTGGCTCAAAACGCATCTCCACCTGACAAAAACAAAAAAACAAAAACATGAAACCACTCCAAACACAGAAAACTGCCTTGTGAAGTAGCTGCAACAGCTGGTAGATGGCCATAAAAAACAACAATGTCAGAAACGTGCATCTTCCAATAACCTTACTGTATTATACCGGAAAAACTGCCAAAATCAGCAATATAGCTCCAGGACCCTTGGCACAAGCCGCATTTAATGTCATGCATGCATTGCACATTTAGAGGACAGTACTAACCCGTCTCGGCCTGTGGCTGCTGCATGTCCTGCTCTGTAACAGGGACAGTTTCTGTGGCTTCGCCTGGCATTCTGGACTGCAACAGAAATGGAAATAATCACAAATGTCATATGGATCTCACAAGTGAATACAAATAAGTAGTTTTAGGCACATGTGTCTTTGTGTCAAACCTATGTGGCTTGCATACTAGGCCTCTTCCTGCTGGGCCTCTGCTATCAGCTGTCTCACAGCCGGCTGAATTAAACCTACTGGTGTGTTCACATCATCTCGAGTATCGAGTTTACGTAATAACATTTCTCAGGACTCCTGTACATAGACTCCGAGTTCTATCAAACGTCCAAAGACTAACTATAACCAATTCAGTCATTACTACACAAAGGTGTCGTTAAAGATGTGAGCGTGCAGTGTGATGGACATTTTCACGTGTGTAACAGAGAGCAGCTCTGTCACGCAGCTACTGTATGAGACGAACAAAACAATGTGGATTAAAAAGATAAACGACCGCTGGCTCAGTACAGTAGGTGTAATACTGTCACAGCATGTGCTTCTTTCTATCTAAAGATGTTTTTCAATGGCTTGCGTAATACAGCAGGCGAGATAAACTTTCCAATCAGTGATTCCTGGCACACAATACTCATTCCCTTCGTCTTTACGTTACATTAAATCCCCACAAAAATCACCACGGTTATTTCTAATAGGATATTTCCGAACAAGGTCCTAGAATTAGAGCGATTCGTAACACACCTAGCCAGCAGCTCGTAACATACAGAAGGCAGAGCGTCTTGCTACCCCATTTTGAACAGTCAGCCGGTTGTGTTCATAAAATATTTCAAGAGACAAACCAAATTATTCAATATTTACCATTAGGTACCGAGGAGTACTAAAACATCGATACTCGTACTATTTCAGGGGTCAAAAGCGCTTAAGCAACATAGGATGACAGTAGATTTAAAACGGCAGTACTCACTAGATCAGGGCACAGGATCCAAGATGGCTGTAAGAGAGGGTTTCTGACCTCTGCGTCGCTCTGATGTCACAACTCTGCTTCCGGTACGAACAGGAAGTTTCCACATGATACGCCGCTTGCTTGCTGTCTGAGAGAAGACCACATATTGAGGTGAAATGTTATTTATATGCTTTTAGCCCTCAGTTAAACACAAGTTACCTCTGTTTATTCAAATAGCAGAAAATTAGCACAATAACTGTTTGGAAGGTAGGCAGGTGTTCTTGTTTACAGCAAATCTTGCCGTAATTAGCAGTTCAATGCTAACCTGAATATTTTTGTAGCATTGAAAACGTTCACACGATGTACTACTAATATATTATGATCAGAAACACTCACTTTTATCCTATGAGTTAGAAAACACATCGAGATGTCTTTGTTTTTATCCATCAACATATCAGTTAGCTTTTCCAGTATAGTTCACTCAAAGATGAAAATTCTCTCATCATTTACTCACCCTCATGTCATCCCAGATGTGAATGACTTTCTTTCTTCTGCAGAACACAAATTAAGATTTTTAGAAGAATATCTCAGCTCTGTAGGTCCTCACAATGCAAATGAATGGTGGCCAGTACTCAGAAGGCCATAAAGGCAGCATAAATGTAATCCATACATCTCCAGTGGTTAAATCTATATCTTCGGAAGTGATATAATAGGTGTGGATGAGAAACAACAGTATTTAAGTCCTTTTTTTTCCCTCTCTAAATCTGCACCTTTGACCAGCCCCAACCAGTAGGTGGCTGTGAATGTAAAAATAAAAGATTATTTGTTTAAAACCTCAACAAAAACCCATAATGTGTCGATGATTAAACCAGTTTAAAATCATATTAAATGGCCCCTACATTCTAAACAGCACTGAAAAGGAATAAAGGAGAAATCTGCACAATGAACAGACAGAAATGGTAAGGTTTCAATCCATACATCACAGATATTAAAAAATATATTTTCCATGAATATGTATCAGGGTAGTGAGGGAATACAATTTAATTTCTGGATGTTTTTCTTACGAAAAATATAATTTGTTTTATGGTTACTGCTGATCATGGTTTTACTTTTACCTTTGGTTACTATGATCATATTGCACAGTTAAACTATGGATACAATGGAATTTCCTAATGTGTAAAATCTTTTCTAATGCCCTCTGATTGTTGAAAAAGGCTTTAAAGGCTTTTTTATCTTCAGATGACTGTATTTTAATCAGATAAGATCCTGATAAAAGAAAGAAACCTTAAATATTGATCTATTTCTCACACACACCTATAATATAACATCTGAAGATATAGATTCAACAACTGGAGTCGTATGGATTACTTCAATGCTGCCCTTTTCAATGTCCTTTTTGGACGTTCTGAGTTCTGGTCACCATTCACATGCATTGTATCACCCTACAGAGCTGAAATGTTCTTCTAAAAATCTTAATTTGTGTTCTGCAGAAGAAAGAAAGTCATACACATCTGGGATGAGAGTGAGTAAATGAAGAGAGAATTTTCATTTTTGGGTGAATGTATTCCTATGTTGTGTTTTATACAATGTATATTATGTACCATTGCACATCCTACATAATATTTGGAATATGTAAATTTTTTTGTGTTATGTGCCTTGCCACAGGACAATGTTTTTTTTTTGTTTTTGTCTTCAAAAAAACATTAGGTATTTATTTTCCTTGCCACAATCACCTTTGGCTTGCTCATTGGTGCTACACAAAAATGATTTGACAATGCACTATTTTGCTATTTCACTTTAGTCACACTTGACGTATTGTTTATCCCAACAGTGAGATGTCTATGTCCCATTTGTATGGGCGTAGGGGAGATGAGGAGGAGGATGGTGTGGAAATTGAAAAGTTTGAGATCTCTGAGTGGGACTTGGCCAATGAGTTCAACCCAGAGAGACGGAGGCACAGGCAGACTAAAGAAGATATGACTTATGGGATCTGGGCTGAACATGACTCTGATGATGAGAGGCCCAGCTTTGGAGGCAAGAGGTATGGAGCTGTTGTTTATAATGAACATTTGAGCTCATCTCAAACAGTTATGCTGCCAGAGACTTAGATAACTAAATAATAAGTGCTTTTGAATATATGCATGTCTACTTGTTGTAGGAGAATTAAAATATTCCTCCTCTGGGCTCTTCTAATTTTGTTCTTATGTGTACAACTCTCCAGTCAACATCCAAAAATGAAATTTACTCATCCTCATGTTGTTCCAAACACAAAAGGAGATTTGAAGGCCTCAACACACTCACGGCAAAGTGTTTGGCAAAGTTCTTCGCTCAGAGCCTAAAATACGTTTGAAACAGCTGAGCAACGATATACTGTTTGCGAACCTTCAAACACCAGCCAAGCCACTGAGGGAGGCTTTAAGAGGAGCATGTATTATATGAGGAAGCTCAAGACTGCATGTAAAACATCAACTAATATGCCTTTAAAATGTTTTATCAATGACGTCATGCCTCATTCTACTGTATGAGTAGAATTCACACGAGATCAGTAAAAGACGCTGTTTTAACTATTTTAAAGTAACATACAGTATATGCAGTAGATCAGTGTTTCCCAACCACTGTGCCGTGGCACACTAGTGTGCCATGAAAGATTGTCAGAAGTGCTGTGTAAAATTATCAGATTCCACAAAATAAATCAGGGCTCTAGACTGTGACTAATTTTGCAACCATTTGTCCTAACAGTGCGATTCAACTTTGCAAGAGGTCGCACTGGTGCGACTACAAAGTTGGTAGACTCTCTGTTTGTGCGTTGTTGATTTTTTATTGTGCATGAGTAATATCAAACTTTCCAAAAGCGAAAGGAAACAGCTCTACCTGGATCAGTCAGTGCAGCTCAATGTACTGATCAGTGCAGAGATGTGCATTTACACGTGGACCGGTGTTTATCTTCAGATGACTGTATTTTAATCAGATAAGATCAGATAAGATCCTGATAAAAAGAAACCGTGAAAGAAAACTCATCCTCACTGTCAGAGTATTTTAATTAGCCATTGGATTTGTTATTTGTAAAAAGTGTGCCATGGCAGAAAAAAGGTTGGGAAACACTACAGTAGATAATGTACCATTTGTAATGTTTACCTTTGGCAATCATGGCACTAATGTGCAAACACGCTATACGCTGCCATAATATGCGCCGATTACACTGTTATTGTAATTTATGATGACACTTGGGCTGCAACTAACGTTTATTTTGATAATCGATTAATCTTCGATTACTACTTTGATTAATCGGTTAAAAAACCATTTTATTTCCTGAATTTTATTAAAATATTTTTTTTAAGATAAGGGCATATGGATTTAGTTCAGTTTATTTTCAGGACATATGCAAAACGGTTTATTTCCTTTACTTTTTTTTTTTTTTAAAAAGTGCTGTTTATTGTATGATGATCCATGGGGATGGAGTGGGACAAAAAAAAAATCAGCCCAGCAGAGGGCAATGGTGACAGCAGAATAGAAATATGAATAATTATGCCCTGCTGAAAAATACATAATTATGTTAGATACATATGCTTGTACACAGTCACTGATTACACACATTT
This sequence comes from Myxocyprinus asiaticus, assembly GCF_019703515.2. Lineage (NCBI taxonomy): Eukaryota > Metazoa > Chordata > Actinopteri > Cypriniformes > Catostomidae > Myxocyprinus > Myxocyprinus asiaticus. Next base: position 17,441,702 of record NC_059371.1, on the reverse strand, counting down.
TAAGTATTTTACATTAATATTGTAGGTTTCAAAATAGTATTGTCACTGATTACATGTTTCTAAACTTTTTTTTTTCTTCTTTTAATGTGTTTGTTTATGCAGTAAAATAATGTTTGCCATGTTATAAATTTACTGGTGAAATCAGACATTACATTTGGCATTATCAGGAGAACTTTCAAATATCAGGACCCTTACAATTATTATTATACATTATATTCATCATTACATACAGTTTAATATAGTACAGTCATCTGTAAACACAGTGCAGATTCACTATCCCGCTGAAAATAGTATAGTTGCAAATTAACCTGCTCTTTTGAGGAGGAGAAATCATCTCAAACACTTAAAAAACCGGCACACTTTGACCTTTGAGATATCAGTATTAAATCCATGAAAGCTGCATAATTGATCACCAGTGTTGGGTAAGTTACTTTCAAAAAAAGTAATCCATTACTGATTACTAATGTAATGTAATTGGATTACTAATTACTTCATATGGAAAGTAATTAGATTACTAATTACATTACTTTGAAGTTACTTTCTAAAACCAATCAAACCTGCGGGGAAAAAAACAAACAAATGTGACATTAATAGCTCTTAGTACTTTAATATTGACTGAAATATTAACCAAATTACAGCAATATGACAAAGACAGCAACTTGGCTAAAGAGATCCAGTGCATTTCTAAAAATGCAACTTAACTTTCTTATCTCAAATATGCTGTAGTAGTATCTTCAGGTGTGTGTGTGTGTGTGTGTGTGTGTGTCTGCTGTCTACAACCATCTTAGCTGTGTGTGGCATGTATGTGTTCAGTAAGCTTGTTTACTTGTGTTGGTGTGAAAGACTAAAAGAATACTAATGAACTGAAAATATTTCTGAAAACCCATTTGCAGACAGCTTTGATAGTAAAACCATTGTGTATTTTAATGCTTTTTGTTTCTTTTTGGTGTGCATATACAGGTTTGATTGTTTGTTGCATCATGTATGTCTGTTTGTATGTGTACATGTGCAGCATGTGTGTGTTTACACAACTTTACAGCGATTGGATTATTTCTACCTCCCTCCTTGTGCTCAGACAAATTGAATATCCTTTATCACCTGTGCATCTGTAACACTATAGCATTGTGTTTGTTTTTTATTGTGTACAGTACATAAAGAACATAAAAGAGCCGTTTGCTTAGTGACGTCTTTTTCAAGACGCCGTTCTGCAAATGTTCCCACCTTGTGAGCGATATATCACTCTGTCAGACAGGAACGAGCGCTGTTTTCCACATACACCCGAAACTGATCCCCTCTCCTCCCGCAGCAGCTGCAGAAGGACACCCGAGGGAGACGCGTGAGGATGGGGCGGAGCGCAGAGATTTGAGGAGGATTTGTCGGTGGCCAAGCCTTGCGTGCCTCAGACAGGGCTGGGAGCATGCTAACACAGAGCTCGCTGAGATTGATTGTGAGCGCATAAAAACTTGAAATGCTTCACCTTCGTTTTCAATTTGAATAAACAACTACACACCGCTGCGTCCATAGTAACACAGCTCACTCATCTGCCATCGCCTCGATACGTGTCCGCAATGCCATGGTGGTTTGTTAGAGCACATGCTCATCAGCTGACACAGCAACACACATAAAAGTACTAACATAGGAACGTAATACATTTTAAAATGCATTCTACTTAATATTATTGTTTTAGCAATAAATGTGTAATCCAAGTAACTTCATTTTATTCATGTCTGTAACTGTAATCAGATTACTTAATTTTAAGTAACATGTTATATTACTGTGTTACGTCAAAGTGTAATCAGATTACAGTTACTGGAGCGCGAACAGACAGCATTTCTGCGTGGGGCGCGCTTGAGAGATGTGCAGGTGCAAGGCGATCGTATGGCGAAGAGAGTGGCTATGTCTGAAATCATTCACTATTTCCTATATAGTAAATGGCAGTTAGTGCACAATATCTCAGCAGTGAGTGAACGAAATGAGTGCGTGAATTCGGACGCTGACGTATACACCGAGCGTTGGAGCTCTGGGGCTGTCGCAGAAGCAACGTCACATGAACTTTTAAAATACTTGGGCCTTACTTGTTATTCTAATTAGATAATATATTAATACAATAAATCTTAATTCTGTTTGTCATTTTTAATATATATGTTAATATAAAGAGTAAACATATTTTATCAAATGTACATTATTGTATTTATTTGTTATACTTCAGTACCTTTAAACTCCAATACAAGCTGGGTAGTGTTTCTTATCTGACCATATTATCATAACCTACATGTTATAACCGAATATTTAAATCACAGAATAATCATTTCCACTGTGTGCAGTCTCCGGATTTAAAATAATATCACCTCAGTGAATTATTTAGTAAATAAAGAATTCTTCATCTTAATGGCAAAATTCTGTATAAATATAAATAAAGAGTACATTTTAAAACATATCTGTATGTTTTGCCTCTATATGTTATTATGTTATTTTAATCAAGTAATGATTTGTCAAAGTAATTTAATATATTCAGCATGAAATAAAACATTGCAGGAGTGAAGGAAGCAGTTCATACGTCTTCCCCACGGTGGATTATGGGCAATTAACCGTCATCGAGTGTATATCAAATGTACATGTGCCCTATGCAGGCTGCGTTTAGAGAGTGGTGGTACTGCTGTACATAACTAATGATCTAAATTCTTTTGACACTGAAAACTGTAACTATACTGAAATAAGAATTTACGCAGGGCTTTAAAAGCAATAAAATAGAAATTAGGCATTAATAAGATCTTGATTTGGTTTATATTTCAGCATTGTATATAATGTCCCTGTGGGACATTTTCACGTTTTCAACATAATAATTACTAGAAAGGTTTCCAAACCTTATTGATAAATTCATCCAGATCTGACAAGAGCCCTTAATGGGATAGTTCACCCCAAAATGCAAATTTTCTCATCATTTACTCACCCTCATGCCATCACAGATGTGTATTACTTTCTTTCCTCTGCTGAACACAAATGAAGATTTTAGAAGAATATCTCAGCTCTGTTCGTCCACATAATGCAAGTGAATGGGTGGCAACATTTTAAAGCAAAAAAAAAAAAAAAAAAATATAATGTCAGCATAAAAGTAATTATTAAGACTCCAGTGGTTAAATCAATATCTTCAGAAGCAATGTGATATGAGAACGTGTGGATGAGAAACAGATCACTTTCACATTCTTCTTATTTTTGTGTTTTTGGTGATTCACTCGCCCCCTGCTGGGCAAGGAGAATGCTGTCTATCAAAAAATGACATATCACCCACACCTATCATATCACTTCTGAAGATATGGATTTAACTACTGGAGTCTTATGGATTACTTTTATGCTGCCTTTATGTGCTTTTTGGAGCATCAAAATGTAGGCACCCATTCACTTGCAGTATTCACTTGGATGGTATGAATAAATTATGATAATTTTCATTTTTGGGTGAACTATCCCTTTAAAGTGATAGCTCAGCCATAATTTGATATTCTGTCATCATTTCCCAACCCTCGTGTTGTTCCAAACCCGTGTGACCTTCCGTATTCTGTGGAACACAAAAGATGTTAGACAGAATGTTAGAGACTGACAGTCTCGGTCAACATTCACTTTCAAAACATAGAGAAAAAACATTCACTGAAAGTAAATGGTGACTCAGGCTAACATTCAGTCTAATATCTCCTTATTGTGTTGCATGGAAGAAAGTAAGTCATACGAGTTTGGAACAACATGTTGGTGAATGATGACTGAATTTCCATGAAGAATAATAATAATAATACGTCTGTAATACATTTTAAATGTGTATTATGTAATGGAATATAAGGGAGTTAACTTCCATTATGTCATTTGTTAAAGTAATGAGTAAGAAGGTGTTTAGCTTCTGGTACAAAGTTTTCCTGAAAGTTGGCCGTGCCGAGCTGTTACGAACCACCGAAACGAACTCAAAAACACCTTTTTGGCTAGATTTTGTTCTAAATTACTTCACACCCATTCCTTATTGGATTTCATATGAAGTGTGCAGGGGCCAGCAGAATGTTAGGGACTGACAGCCTCAGTCACCATTCACTTTCATTGCATCTTTTTTTCCATACAATGAAAGTAAATGGGGACTGAAGTTGTCAGTCTCTAACATTCTGCCTAACATCACCTTTTGTGGTTCTTTAAAAAAAAGTAATACAGCTTTGGAACGACATGAGAGTTGAGTAAGTGACGAATGTTTATTTTTTGGTGAACTAATCCTTTTTTTTATTATAATATTTTTTTTCTCCCCTTTTCTCCCCAATTTGGAATGCCCAATTCCCAATGTGCTCTAAGTTCTCATGGTGGCGTAGTGACTCGCCTCAATCCAGGTGGCAGAGGACGATTCTCAGTTGCCTTCGTGTCTGAGACCGTCAATCTTATCACGTGGCTTGTTGAGCGCATTACCACGAAGACATAGCACACGTGGAGGCTTCAAGCTATTCTCCGCGGCGTCCACACACAACTCGCCACACGCCCCACCGAGAGCGAGAACCACATTATTGAGACCACGAGGAGGTTTACCCCATGTGACTCTACCCTCCCTAGCAACTGGGCCAATTTGGTTGCTTAGGAGACCTGGCTGGAGTCACTCAGCACACCCTGGATTCGAACTCACGACTCCAGGGGTGGTAGTCAGCATGAATACTCGCTGAGCTACCCAGGCCCCCGAACTAACCCTTTTTATATTTATATTATTAACCATGTAGATCGAAGGACTTCTCAGCTCCTGTAAACTTTGTAAGTGCTGGCCTACGGAAGACTGCAGCTGAGGAGAAAGCAGAAAAAGAGGGTTCAGATGACTCCAGTCAAGATGGAGATACACCACCTCCACCCCGCACTTCTGCTCCCAAAAAACTCCAAACGGTACAGTGAGATGTCTACAAGACTGACACAGCAACAAGTCTTTGGTTTTGGATATTGGGCCATTGAAATATTTCTTGATATCTGTCTTTGGATTCATTTGGTTAGGGTGGGAGCTTTAAGACATCTCAGAGGTTTGCAGGTGGTATCAGGGCAGGACAGGACCTGGGTTCCTGGGAGAAACACACACGAGGCATTGGTCAAAAACTCCTGCAGAAGATGGGCTATGTTCCAGGAAAAGGGTTGGGCAAAAATGCTCAGGGTAAAATAATTCAGTCCATAGCCTTTATTTTATACCTCAAAGTACTGATTCTGTCTGAGTACAGTTAGCTTATAGTGAGTTATGTGTCATGTTTTTATTTACCTGGATTGATTATCTGGATTGAAGTCTGTTTACAGTGTCCTGACATGTTTGTCTGCAGGTATTGTGAATCCGATTGAGGCTAAGGTGCGGAAGGGGAAGGGAGCGGTTGGTGCATATGGAAATGAAAGGACTCCACAGTCCCTACAGGATTTCCCAACTGTAGACTCTGAGGAGGAGGAGGAGAAAGTAAGTCAACTCAAAAACAGGAGTGGTTTTTGTAACTAGTGCCTGAAGCTAATGGCAAGCATAATACAAATGTTTAAGATTCACCATCATTTTACGTGACGCAAAATCACTTTTGTAATTAAAGATGATGACTGCATCAAACTGGATCACATGTTTTTCAAAACACCATCATATTATATAACTCTAGAAATAGAAAAATATAGTTATTTAATTATAATTATACACCATTATTTAAACAAAATTGGACAAAAATGACAAACAACAAGTCATCAGAACATATTGTAAGTCTAGGCTCAAAGCAACACTTTAATTCTTCACTTTCTCTTTTGCAGGAATTTCAGCGGGAGTTGGGGCAATGGCGTAAAGAGCCAGGAGTGGTGAAGAAAAAGCCTAAATATTCTTACAAGACTGTGGAACAACTGAAAGCTCATGGCAAACTGGCCAACCAGAGCATGAGCAGGCCTGCTGGAGAACTGGCTCAGGTCAAGGTAAGAGAGCAGCAGGCATAGAGTAATGGTCAATAAGCATTACAATACACTGCACAGTAAACAATTAACCCTCCCCCCCCGTTTCAGGTGATAGATATGACAGGCAGAGAGCAGAAGGTGTACCACAGTTACAGTCACATGAGTCAGAAACACAATGTGCCCGAGGAAGCCCCTTTGAGTGTGAGCACACGAGAACAGAAGAGCTCTGGTTTCTCTCTGCCAGAGCTGGAACACAACCTCCAACTGCTCATTGAGCTCACAGAGCAAGATATCCTACAGGTACAGAACTCACAAACAAAACTGTGATCTACCGACATAACATTGTGCTCCGAGAGAAATGGGAAAAATAAGACACTGTCAGTATCAGTGTACACTACATCCTTGGTTTGCAAACTTCTCAGACCAGCTACACTGTAAAATATTTTCATAATTTTAACGGTAAAAGACTGTAAAAATGCTACAGTAAAAAAACATTAATTGGTTAACGGGCAGTTAGCTTAAAATATACAGTACAAATTGTAATATATTTAAAAAGACAATACATGTAGTTTTATGGTACAATTTTGTAAAAAAAAAACAAAATGTAATGTAAAAAGTATGATTTTCTGTATAATTAACAGTAAAACTGTATGTTTAACAACAGTACATGTACTTTTTATGGTAAGCTATTGTTAAAATTAAGGTAAAAAACAATAATCGGGCTTTCCCAGAATTCCCTGCGTGACCCAGTTCATTTCATTATATTTTCTTGGAATAGTTATGTTTCTTCTTATTATCAGTTATGTACATTGGGGTGTTCTGTGTTATATTTAATGTAGTTTAGTTAATGTTTATTACATTAATTTAATTTCACATGTGTTCCCTGATGGTGTTTAGTGTTTGTGTGAGTGACACTGAGCACTGTCTCTACATGTTTATTGGTCATTGCTCCAGAAAGGGCCTCTGTTGATGAACTTCATGTCATCATGTGCACTTTTGTAATTACTATGATGATTAACAATACATTATAAAGTGAAAAGCAGATTTTTACAGTTTCAGAAGGTTAATATGATATTTAATAATATAAACGACGTAAGGCACCGTAAAAATACAGGCATCAAAATTACATCCTGTAAAGCCTGAAACGTTTTTACCGTTTTTTTTACGGTGAATTTAACAGGATTTGTTTTTACAGTGTAGTTTAAGTACCACCTAGAGCTTGAGATGAAAATTGGTGGTTTATATTATATTGGTGAAGTGAATATAAAGATAAACAAAGCATGGAAACATCATTATTGTAAATTCCCAGGGCTGTTTGTGTGGTGTACCACTGGGATGCTCTTTTTACCACAGTTTGGGAACCACTGTGCTACACCATGTGAGAAGTATGAGACAAAAACTATTGTCAGACACATAAAAATCACTTTTTTACATATTTTTCCTCCTAGCAGGACATTTTATTTATTTATTTATTATTATATTTTTTTCCATTTTTTCTCCCGATCTGGAATGCCCAATTCTCAGTGTGCTTTTAAGTCCTCGTGGTCGCGTAGTGATTCGCCTCAGTCCAGGTGGCGGAGGACGAATCCCAGTTGCCTCCATGTCTGAGACCATCAACCCGCGCATCTTATCACGTGGCTTGTTGAGCACGTTACCGCGGAGACAGCGCGTGTGGAGGCTTCACGCCATCCACCACACGCCCCACCGAGAACTAACCACATTAAAGCGACCACGAGGAGTTTACCCCATGTGACTCTACCCTCCCTAGCAACCAGGCCAATTTGGTTGCTAAGGAGACCTGGCTGGAGTCACTCAGCACACCCTGGGATTCGAAGTAGCTATTTTACCACTGAGCTACCCAAGCCCCCTAGCAGGACATTTTATTAAAGATTCAATGTTTTCTATTTAAATGCATAATTTGTTTAATAAGAAACACCTGCTTTAATCACTAACTGAAACCTCAAACAAGTTTTGAACAAAGTACTTTGTGTTATGTGTATAGAGTGCTAGGCGTCTGCAGCATGAGAAGGACACTGTAGTGACCCTGACCCATGAGAGCGACGCCCTACAGGGCAGGCTGGCAGAGGAGGAAGAGGCTATTGGTCGGTTAGAGCGGGTGCTGGACATAGTGGAGCATTTTGAGGCGGGTGAAACGGAGGGCAGCCCTAAGCTCAGCCTTCAAGAATGTGCTCAGGTCTTCCAGCAGCTGCAGACAGAGTTCTATCAGGAGTATAAGACCATGGAATTGGGAGATCTAGCTGTGTCTGTAGTGCATCCTCTACTGAAAGAGAAACTGCGCCACTGGGATCCATTGAAGGTAAAAACTTCACTGTCTATAACACTGTTTTAAAGTAGCCATCTCATGGTAGTCTTTTGATCCAATAATTGATAATCTGTTTGATCATATAACAACCAATAAACATGAGCAGGTTTCCCAGGTCTCCTATGCAACGAAATTGGCCCGGTTGTTAGGGAGGGGAGAGTCACATGGGGTAACCTCCTTGTGGTCGCGATTAAGTGGTTCTCGCTCTCATTGGGTCGCATGGTAAGTTGTGCGTGGATCGCGGAGAATAGCATGAGCCTCCAATATGCACAACGAGCCACGTGATAAGATGCGTGGATTGACGGTCTCAGAAGCGGAGGCTACTGAAACTTGTCCTCCACCACCCGGATTGAGGTGAGTAACCGCGCCACCACGAGGACCTACTAAGTAGTGGGAATTGGGCATTCCAATTTGGGGAGAAAAGGGGATTAAAAAAATAAATAAAACACAAGCAGGGTTCAACAAAAAAACATTTTCAGGCCCCACCACAAAAAAAAGATAAACTGTATTTTTTGCAGTGTATTTTTTAACGTGTCTTATATACAGTATATATACCGATCAGCCACAACATTAAAACCACCTGCCTAATATTGTGTAGCTCCCCCTCGTGCTGCCAAAACAGCGCCAACCTGCATCTCAAAATAGCATTCTGAGATGCTATTCTTCTCACCACAATTGTACAGAGCGGTTATCTTAGTTACCGTAGACTTTGTCGGTTTGAACCAGTCTGGCCATTCTCTGTTGACCTCTCTCATCAACAAGGCATTTCCATACACAGAACTGCCGCTCACTGGATCGCATGGATGATTGTTGGTGCTGTTTATCTGTCTTTATCTATAGGATTGTTCAGATGGTTTAGAGGAAGTCGGTCAATGGAGGGCCATTCTTGAAAACTCACAGTCTCTTCAAAGTGGACTGGATACTTCTCAGATGGACCCTTACCACAGGTAAACCATACGTGAGTCCTGTATATGTGGTGTGTCTATGGATGTGTAAGCAGGTTAGTTGAGCAAGTGTGTTCGTGTGGCTCCAGGTTGATATGGGAGGTGTGGGTTCCTGTCATGAGGATCTGTGTGTCTCAGTGGCAGACCAGAAACGTGGGGCCCATGGTGGACTGTGTGGAGTGCTGGGCCCCTGTGCTACCACTTTGGATTCTGGACCATGTTCTGGAGCAGCTTATTTTCCCACGACTACAGAGAGAAGTTTGTTTTTCACATTTGCATCAGACCAATTTATATTGCATATTCCCTGGTCATACTTGACAAGTAATATTCATGCAGGATATAAATCCTCTCTCTGTTTTTGGATAGGTGGACAACTGGAACCCACTGACAGACACGGTCCCCATCCACTCATGGATTCATCCTTGGCTGCCCCTGATGCAGACCCGCCTTGAGCCCCTATACGCACCAATCCGCAGCAAACTAGCCCATGCCTTACAACGCTGGCACCCCAGCGATTCATCTGCCAGACTCATTCTGCAACCCTGGAGAGACGTCTTCACACCTGGTGCCTGGGAGGCTTTCATGGTCAAAAATATCGTCCCCAAACTCGGTATATGCCTGTGATTGTCTGATTTGGCAGTGCATATGCTGTCCTGATTCTACAAGCCATGTCCCGTGCCCTGACGGTGATAAAGACTTAGGATGCCATTTGTACTGATAATTTTCTTTTGATAGCTGTAAATGTTTAAAAACTGACATTCTGGGATTCATGCTTTTTCTATCATGAGATTTTCCTGTCATGAAAAACCAGCAGCATTGTGCCATGTAGCACTTAGTAACAAGTTTTTGGGCTATGAAGTTCTTTAACCCTTTAATAGAACGGTAAATAATACATACATATAAAGAATCATGTTTGGTGCTTCCTCTCCAGAATACTGAGTCAGATTCTGCACAAATGAAGAAACATTTGTTTTGCTTTGTTTTTTTAAGAAAAACATGCTCTTATTTTATTAACCACCATCTGACAAAGTATTTTAAGCTATCAAATAGCTTATAAAAATGGACCTCACAATGGAAAAATCTTGACAATCTCAACAATTTCCATATTAAGTCTTAAAAAAAAAAAAAAAACATTAAGAAATCTTAACATGGCCAGTAAAATCTTTGTATTTGTAAAATTTCTATAACATGAGTTAAATGTTTAGGTTAGTAACTTGTGTCATCTGGTCACCCTATTCTGAGGGAGTGCCTGCCTAAACTTTGTGTTGGTTTGTTGCAGCTTTGTGTTTAGGAGAGCTGGTAGTGAATCCTCATCAGCAGGTGTTGGAGCCGTTTACCTGGGTGATGGACTGGGAGGGCATGCTCTCGGTCTCCACCATGATGGGACTACTGGACAAGAATTTCTTCCCCAAATGGCTACAGGTCAGCAAACTGGCATGTTGTCTTGTAAAGTTAGTCAAAAGAATACAATACCTTTTGTATTAATGCAAATCATGTGCAAGTGCTAAGAAGTAATAATTAGATCCAAATCTGATTGGTGTAATGCCAAAATATGGCTTGTATTTTAAGGACCAAATGTTGTCATTTCATGTTGCAGGTGTTATGTTCGTGGCTCAGTAACAACCCAAACTATGAGGAGATCACTAAGTGGTATCTGGGCTGGAAGAGCTTGCTCTCAGAGAATCTGCTCGGTCACCCACTGGTCAAAGACAAACTGAACGAGGCTCTCGACATTATGAACCGTGCGGTTGCTTCCGGACTGGGTTAGTCATACACGCATATTTCCAAATATCACAAAATATCTGTTCACCTTCCCTTTAACATTATACTGTAGATGCCAACTCTCTACTCTCTTTTTTTGCAGGTGGATACATGCAACCTGGAGCAAGGGAGAACGTCGCATACCTCATTCAGACGGAGAGAAGGAAAGATTTCCAGTGCGAGGTACAGCCTGAGCGCCGTGAAGTGGAGAATTCTGTTCCACGCCCACCAGGCACGGCCCAAGTACCGACATCTGTACCCACCAATTTCAAAGATCTAGTCCAGGCCAAGGCTGAGGAGAATGGCATTGTCTTCATGCCACTTGTGGCCAAACGTTATATGGGCAAACAGCTATTCACATTTGGCAGAATAGTCATCTACATTGAGCGTGGAGTGGTCTTCGTGCAGGGTGAGAAAACCTGGGTTCCAACATCACTACAGAGCCTAATTGACATGGCCAAGTAAGACTGATGCTGGTTTGAGTGGGATTAGGAGAAACTTAAGAGTGTTTTACCATGTCTGTCATAATGCTGTTTTATACGTTAAAGAACTGGTTTTGAAATAAATTTGTGCTTAAATTAACGGTGCTTGACTGTTTTGTATCAAGCTACCAATTGTGTCTGTCATTTTGTCCAAATCTGGGATAAATCCAAATGCATGGTTTCAACAACCACTTTCATTTGTCGTTTTGACCTCCATGAAATAATATTAAAACAGAGTGTGAAACAGATCTTAAGTTATTTTAATGAACTGGTAAAAAAAATAAAATAAAAACATTCAGAAAATAAACATTTACAAATATTAGAGAATGCCAAGAAAAGAAAAAAAAAGAGAAGTGGAAGTTTGTCCTTATTTTTTATAATTTCAACAGTTTCTTCAAGATCCACCAATGGAAAGTTTCAGAGCAAAACTGCATTAGTTCTTGTATAGCAAAGTATCTATCTTCTGAAAGAGTTTTGCTGATATGCTGATTCTATGTTGTAATGTCCCCAGCTCTTCTGTTTTAGAACTCCTTCTGATGATCTGCACAAACAAATCAAAGTGATTGTCAAATCACTCATGCTAGAGCCACAAAAATCCAACTTGCTAATTTGTAAAGCCTGAAACGAAGTGTATTTTGGACTCTTGAGATAAGGGACAAATCATGTCAAAAACAAAAATCCTTTGTGTTAAAAATAAATTCATAATAAAAATACTGGAAAAGTTAAATCTAAAGGAAATGTGTATACTCATTTATTACTTAGATTTCAGATTTTTTTTTTTTTAATGCATGCTCTATACGTGGAAGCACATGTAACTTAACCTGTCCTCAGCAAGAGGTCACAATGTTGCCAAACAAAGTGTTTTAAAATGCAACTAATTTATAAATATCAAATGAAAGGTAGGGATCTGTAAGATATCAAACAATACATTAGGGCTGGGAAAGAAACCCGATTCTGTTACATATCGCCATTCTTGAGCCAAACGGTTTTAAAATAGTCTCCCTGGTGAAAAATAAATGTTTATCTTAATGCTACATTAATGTTTTCTCTGTGAGAAGTTTTGTCTCTTTAAATCTTTACATTAAGTCCTTCATTGCACCACTGCTGCAGACATCAAAGCGCCGTTTGTTCACTGTTATATGTCAGAATCCTCTGCTGTGATCATCTGACATACAACAGTGAACAAACAAACAATGATTGTTCCTGTTATTATGCATAATCCAAAAGTTTATTTAAGAGGTGTTGTGGAGAGTATTTGTCAGAAGTCATTCTCCAGATTCTGTTTGACATGGCTTTAATAAATAGTTTAGCTGTAAAAAGGCTCATCAAACTGTTGGATGTCATAAACTACATGCTGGCGCATTTTTGGGTGAATTATTCCTGGGCTGAAGTCTCTGCGGTCACAGCTACAACATGTCAGCTCTGTCATTCCCATTATGATAATTTCTGTTATGAATTGTGGGATACATTTTGGCATTTTAGTGTCAGGTTATTGAGGAAGCTTTAACTGAGTAAAAAAACAAAATGGCTCCAGTGTACAACACATGGTTAAGATGGAAAAATATTCAATTTTGTCAACTCAGAAAAACAGAAGAAAATTAAAATGATAGAATGTATTTGATCACTTAACTCTTTTACTGACCATAATAAGATAATTAAATAACACTCTTGTTGCATGAATCAAATTAAAATAGAATGCTTTTTAGTGTGTCTGACGGAGTTGACACAAATGACAATAAGATGTAATTTATGATGTGAATAAATGACAATTTTCAGAAAAAAGAAAAAAAAAAGCATTCTTATATAAACCTGTTCCCTTACATGGTTCGTTAGCGGAGAACTTTGTCTACAAATACATACATTTCAAATTAATTTATTATTAATAAACAAAAACTAAGATTTAAAACAGGTTTTGTCACTTTTCTCAAGAATCCACATTTAGTTGAAAGCCAGAAGCAGAACCGAGGCTTATTTCTAAACTCACCACTCTTCCTCAGCATCTCTCCTTTCCGAGACCGAGCCATTGCCTCCAAAAACCGATCAAGGACCTTCACATACTTGGCCAGGCTGGTGCGCTTATAGTCTAAGTGAATATCAATAAAGGGTGCATTTACAAATAATCAAGAATACGTTTAAAACATTGCCAGGAGGACTCAATACCTGCCTTCAGAACTAAAGGGTGACTAGATAACAAAGCTTAAACCCTCAAACACTGTCATGATGTCTCCTCACCTCTGATTCTGCGCCGTTCTCCAGCATCTTGTTCATTCTCCTTCTTCATTTCATCTTCCTCTCCCTCATCTGCTCTGGGTTTCTCCAGCTCCTCACAGATCAGACTACAGAAAGACCAGCTAGTCAATCATCTCTAACTTCACTTAAATGCACTTCTATAATTTCAGTGACCATAGCAGACGCCATATCCAGCAATATGTAATGACCCAGCTAACATTCACACTGATATTTGGTGTTTACCTTATTGTAGGCACCTCAAAAGGATCAAAAGTGTCCAGTTCTTTCAAATCTATTGGCACAGAGATTCGACCTGAAGACGGTAACAAGATAAATTTGAAAGCTGAGAACTTTAATCTCTAAGAATCCTGTAATGAAAATGTTCTGAAATTCAAGTCAAACGCTGTGCTTGTGTTTATTCTAACTTAAGGGTCTCACCTGTCTTGGGGTGTACGCTGAAGGGGCTCTTCAGTAAGTGGTTGACTCCTTTACTGACGTTGACATCCAGGCGTGGATAACAGTACTGCAACATGATCTCCTTATCGAAGTACTGCCCACCCTTCTTACTGCTCGACTTCACAGGCACATAAAATAAACAAAAAATATGCTGGAAAACTGAACTGTTCAGTATTTGTCTACAAAGAAGACATCCGAACATTGGTGCCAGACCAGTTTTATGTAGAATTAGGCTCATAACTTGCATTTACCTTTTTACGGTCGACCAAAGCACAGATTCTCTCCCACCGCTTTATTGGGTTCTTCTCATTTTGATTAAAACTAGTCAGCTCCTTTCTGATATGTGTTGTCAGACTTAAAGAAATAAACAAATCCTCATTTTGGTCATAATGAAACCCTGCAAATTGTGCGAACTAAACATGATGACAATCACAACTGATGAACATGTTCCACGACAATGGAAGGATATCTTCAGGTAGCAAACTAAGCACTTTGTCTACACTCTCCGTACTGCCCAGTATGTCCTGTCCCACAATGGCATACTGTGGGAAATATCGTTCCATGACAGTCAGAGAATGACTATGAAAGAAAGAGATGGAGTGAAAATTATGCAGACTTCAGGTTTCAATATACTGTACATACATAAGGTAGATGCATGTTTGTTTTTTTTACCTGATGAAAGGATGGATTGGATCTGACAGCACAACTTTCCTCACTGTCTCTTCACCACCCTAAAACACATGCACATGACACTTTAAAACCCTGAGAGCATATAGAGCTGAACATTGTGAAGTTTTCCAAACTGCGGTGCTGTGTGTAACCTTGATCAAGATTATTTCAGTGACATATTTCCAAAAGACTGCACTGGACTATACTATGTACTACTGCTTTAAATACAATGTCTAGTATTATTTGTTATGTCACAATGGAATACCTTGACTAAACTAAGGTATTCTGCCACGGCAGACCGTGCTGCCACTGAGAGTTTCCTTGCAGCATCATCACAAACCCAACAATGTACTCCTCTCCTTCCCGAGTACACCCACAGAAGATGCTGGAATCCAAAGTCCTCTGAAGTACACATACAGCAGAATGTAAGCCCATGTTAACTTTGCCCTGTTCATATCTTAAAGGGACAGTTCACCCTAAAATGAAAATTCTCTCATCATTTACTCTCATCATCTTCACAGATGTGCATGACTTACTTTCTTCTGCTGAACACAAAGATTTTTAGAAGAATATTTCAGCTCTGTAGGTCCATACAATGCAAGTGAATGGTAATCAGACCTTTGAAGCTCCAAAAAGCACATAAAGGAAGCATAAAAGTAATCCATAGTGGTTTAATCAATGTGTTCTGAAGCGATATGATAGGTGTGGGTCAGAAACAGATCAATATTTAAGTCCTTTTTTCTATAAATCTCCACTTTCACATTGTTCTTCTTTTGCTTTGGCAATTCACATTCTTTTTGCATATCGCCACCTACTGGACAGGGAGGAGAATTTATAGTAAAAAAGGACTTAAATATTGTTGTTTCTCACCCACACCTGTCATATTGCTTTTGAAGACATGGAATTAACCACTTGTGTTGTATGGATTACATCTATGCTGCCTTTATGTGCTTTTTTTGAACTTCAAAGTTTTAGTCACTATTCACTTGCATTGTGAGGACCAACAGAACTTAGATATTGTTCTACAAATCTTCATTTGTGTTCAGCAGAAGAAAGAAAATCATACACATCTGGGATGGCATGAGGGTGAAATAAATAAAATGATGATGAGAGATTTTCATTTTTGGGTGAACTATTTTTTTAATGTTACACATTTCTCAAAATGTAAATGCTCTATTGATGAGCAATTTCACTAACCCCGTAGTGCCCGGTCCAAAATACGGATAGCAATGGTCATAAGTGTCCAACACTTTGAGCAAATATCAGCAGCACTAAAGAAACAACATAAGATTAATAGAATGCACAATTGCACATAAAATGTAACATAATTCACCCCAAGTATAAATGTTTATAAAGCCTAAGGTAAAAATAAATTAAGTGAGAGAAGATATAGAGTCTGTATACCTGCAGCAACGTCTGACATCATCATAGTCAGTCATGTCAATGTCAAATACCAGCTCTTTCTCCAGGGCCTGGAATGTTCCAGACTTCACAGTGTTGTGTTGACTGGGCTGTCAATCACAGAACCGGACAAATTATTATCCTTTATTGACATGGGATTTCATAATCACCATGAAATATGAAACAGATATATAAAGAGCCACAATATCAAATAAACATACTGCCTGTTCATTAATGTAAAGTCCTATTATGGCCTTCTTTGAAGACTATAAATGTGATTTCATTTTTATAACAGCCAGCAATCGCATCTATTACACAGCAAGAAATAAATATTAATTTAAGAAATAGTTCACCCAAAAATGAAAATTCTCTTATGATTTACTCACCATCATGCCATCCCGGATGTGTATGACTTTCTTCTGCTGAACACAAAACATTTTTAGAAGAATATTTCAACTCTGTAGGTCCTTACAACACGAGCGAATGGTGATCAGAATTTTGAATCTCCAATTATCACATAAAGGCAGCATAAAAGTAATCCATATACTCCAGTGGCTTAATCCATGTCTTCTGAAGTGATCTAATCAATATTGGGTGAGAACAGACCAAAATATATATTTTTTCACTGTATATCTTGCTACTGCAGTCTCTTGGCACCATCATGATTTCAAGCTCGATTGCACTTCCTAGTGCTTGACGCATGAGCAGTGCGTTAAGGCCAAAGTATACTTGGTGCGTCTGCGTTGCTGATCATTCCGCGCACAGTATGCGTGACATAAATTTTGTCATAATCCAGTCCGCATGGTCTGACTGCGCACTGGCCAGATTTTCTCGAATCGCGCACATGGTCATCGTCTGTGCGCATCGTCGCAACATGCGCCGGCGACTGACTCTACTAAAAGAGTATTGCAAAGTTGTAGTGGGCATGCGTCAAACGTGGTCGTAGATGCTTGTGGTTAGAAGAGTATACTCACAAAGGCAATGCAGTCGCCCAGGCACGAGCTGATCCGGAACATGCAAAAACAAAGTATACCTGGGCAATTAGATGGTGCTAGGAAGTGTAATTGAGCTTGAGATCATGATCGACAAGGAGACAGCTGATGTCAAGCTTTATAATGAAAGATTTGTTACATTTTTGTCTGTTCTCACCCAAAATCAATTAGATAACTTCAGGAGACATGGATTTAACCACTGAAGTCGTATAGATTACTTTTATGCTGCCTTCTTATGCTTTTTGGAGTTTCAAAGTTCTGGTCACCATTCACTTGCATTGTATGGACCAACAGAGCTGAAATATTCTCCTACAAATCTTTGTTTGTGTTCTGCAGATGAAAGAAAGTCATGCACATCTGGGATGGCATGAGGGTGAGTAAATGATGAGAGAATTTTCACTTTTGGGTGAACAGTTAAGTAATATCAATATCATTAATTATTATATATGATTACTATTAGAAATACTTCCTTAGTAAATCCAGATAAATAATATAATAACATTAAACTGTGGACTATATAGTATCTGTGATAAGATTCATCACCCTGTGGCTGTAGACTGCTCCAATATCAATCTTGTAGGGAACCGTTTTCTGCATCTCTTTCTCCAGCTCATTCTGAGTGCTGAACGACTGATATCTCACATAAATGTCATCTTTCAGAGTGAAGGAAAATTCGCGGTTCTGGAAGTAGTTTTTAGACACTGCAAGAGGCAAAATACACATACGCTAAGAGCAGTTAGAAATGTAAATGTTGCAAATACAATGCACACATTGATTACATTGAAAAACGTAGATGTATTTTGCACTGTGGATATATACAAGCTGTTCAAAAGAGTACCTTTAACTCGCACATTGTCTGATTACAAACTGACATTGCTAAATTAGTTCAGTGCTTCAGAGATTGCCTTACCTCCGCCATAACTTAACCAGCGATAGTATTGTGGAAACGGGAATAATTTGCGGTAGTAAAGCGGCAACAAGTCAGGTAAACAAGCTGGATCATAATCTGAAATCGGCATGTTTTTTTAGTGGCAGTGTTTATTTTTTTCAGTGACAGGTGACTTCTCCCGCTGAAGCTGAAACTAGCGCGGGAAAAAGAACGTCAACAGGAAATTACGCAATACGCCCTCACTCGTTGAACTTTTACTTCGCTCCCGGTTTATTTACATACTCTGCTGCCGCCCCATGGCTCGGAAAACAGTTGCTTATGATTATGTTCACATAATAGCAAACTATTACTTCTCTTGTGGATCTTAAAAGCAAGAATTAAACGCAAAGTAGCTACTTAATACCCATAGTTGCCTAGTACCCACAAAAAGCTTTTCCCTCATGGGCTAATACGTGAATAAACGGTATGAGGTAGGCTATTTACAACATATATTAATACATCATTCGCTAATATGTTTGGAATACAATAGCTCACTTTTGAGAGGAGCCAGCCTTTATTTTACATCTACGTCCAGCAATAAAAGACCAAGCTTTTTAGCAAACCCATCATTAACTAACTTTTATTCAACTCCCTTTTCCAGCTAATTCTCTCTGTTTTTCACAGGAGGGCAGATATTCCTCCAGTACTGGACAGATCAGGCAGACTACAGCACAGCCGTCGCTCCCCCCAAAGTTTTCCCTCTATGCGAATTGAATTTCTGCAGCTAATCCTGGATCTGATCTGCTGAGCTCACAGTAACTACAGTAAACATGTGAAGGTATATTTAATGGGTTGTATCTGATGCCTACGTGTATATGCACACATGCAAATGTGTATTAGGCCTTTGTCAAGGGTAACAACCAGAATTAATTTTATCCTGGGTCCTGGGCTGGGGTCAGCGAACAAGGGACCCCTCCAAAAATTCTTAAAGGGATAGTTCAACCAAAAATGAAAATTCTCTCATCATTTACTCACCCTCATGCCACCCCAGATGGTGTATGACTTTCTTTCTTCTGCAGAACACAAAGAAAGATTTTTAGAAGAATATCTCAGCTCTGTAGATACAATGTAAGTGAATGGTGGCCAGAACTTTGAAGCTCCGAAAAAAGCACATAAAGGCAGCATAAAAGTAATCCATACGACTCCAGTGATTAAATCCATATATTCAGAAGGGATATGAGAGGAGTGTGAGAAAAACAGATCAATATTTAAGTTCTTTTTAACTGTAAATTCATCTCCCTCCCCAGTAGACGGCGATATGCACAACAAGTGTGAATTGCCAAAAAACGAAAAGTATAAATGTGCAAGTGGAGATTTATAATAAAAAGGACTTAAATATTTATCTGTTTCTCACCCGCACCTATCATATCGCTTCCGAAGACATAGATTTAATCACTGGAGTCTTATGGATTACTTTAATGCTGTCTTTAAGCTTTTTGGAGCTTCAACGTTCTGGTCACCATTCACTTGCATTATGTGGACCTACAGAGCTGAGATATTCTTCCAACAATCATTGTTTGTGTTCTGCAGAAAAAAGAAAGTAATAAACATCTTGGATGGCATGAGAGTGAGTAAATGATAAGAGTTTTTTTATGTTTGGGTGAACTGTTCCTTTCGGACAGGCAGGCAACCCAGAAAAATTTTGTCCCAGGCCTTTATTTGTGGATAAGGGGTCTTGCTGCAATAAGACTCTTGCAAACCTTTTAAATAGTTTTGTATTTTGTGTGAGTAACTGAAGATAAATTGGAATGGAGCATTTGTTCAAATAAGAGCACTTATAGGTAGAGAGTGTCTGACTAAGAGCACTTGTATCTGAGTGTACCACTCTCATTTCCACCTCTCCCTAAAGATCTTCCATACTAATAGCACTCTTTCATTTTCATTTTGTTTTTATTTCAGTCATTTTTAAAACATTCAAGCAGAGCAAAGGCCATGCATTCACTCCAAATGTTGTTAGAGGATTTTACATTCTGTTGTAAACGTGTCAGGGATTTCACTTCCGTCAGCAAGTCACTCTGTTAATTACTACCAACATCCTGAGTGGCTCAACAGAGACATCCTCAGCATGCAACTGGTCAAAGCTATTTTAGGCATAATACTCTTCCATAAAGAAGTGCTTTTCCTGTTGTCCTTCACAGATCCATTTGCAGCACTTCGAATATGAATGTCTTTCTTTACTGTAGAAACAGCACCCTTCATTTCCAAGATACTGTATGCATTGCTTACTAAAGTCTGAGACCTTTATTGAAAATGCTTCTTTTTTTTGCATTTATTTCTAAAGTAATAAAAATGTCTTAGTATTTGGTATGTCCCCCTTTAGCATCTATCTAGTCTAAATATGACTGATATTAATTCAAATATGACTAAATATGCCTGACGTCCATATCTATTGTGACTAAATATGCCATAAATATGTGATGAGACAAAAAAAGTATGATTAAGATTGGCGGTGCAAACTCAGCACCACCTTGTTTACTTGATCAGCCATGACAGACATAGACTGTAATGTTTTGGGGCGGGATGAGGGGCTGGTAGAGGCGTTAGAGGGCGACAGGGCAAAGCATGTCACGGCTTCAACTACAGAACTCCACCAACACACAAGTCTCTATTGTTTAGTTCACATCCTTCTCCAACTCCTGCATTGGTGTTCTCCGTGTGTGGGTGGAAGTAACTTTTCCCTCTGTGGGAAAATCTCAAAGCTGGGCATTCTTTTTTGAGTGGAAAAAGAACTTCCTTCAAAACAGGTGCTGAAACATTCCCTCAGTTTCCTACAGGCTATTGATTGACACACTTATGAAGATTTAAGGAGATGCCTACTGTCGGCTTTGTTGTAAACAGGCTTTGAATGTGGATTGTGATGTTACGGTTCACATCAGTTAGTAATGGTACAACACCTCGTGACGGCTGCCGAGGAGTTTAATGAAACATAATATGCTGTCTTTCTAATGATCTTTATTTGAATTTGTGTTTAAATCAAGTATCTAGAGAATTGTAAATCAGTTCATCGCATCGAAGGGTTTGCATGGATACGATTTAGATTAATGATAAGCGTAGGCCACAGGTGTTAATTAAAATTTGGGTGTTTTATGTTCTCTGTTGCTTTCATCTTCATACAGAGAATGAATGTGTGCTCGAGAGAGCGGCAGCATCCATTTAATATTTCATTTCGTACAATTTTCTTTCAAACCGGCGAAAAGTAAATCTGCATTGCACACACACACGCACCTACACACAGACACACTCTTCCGCTAGGACTTTGCTGTTGTTGCTATGACTACATTCTTTCTGCTGTAAATGTGTTGTCTGACACCGTTAAAGCAAGAGAATACTCATGTTTTCATACCTACTCTCTCTCTCACATACTCTCTCTCATCTCAGGCATTCACAAGGTTGTGGGTCATAATTGCCATCAAGATAATGTCTGACTTGGAACACAACTCTTAAAGTGCAGCCCACAATCAAAACAGTGCCGGTCTTTCTGGATCTATGGATTGTGAATAGTCTGCAGTTTTCTTAAAATCCACCCCTAATCATTGTTTCTTTGTCTGGCATATTGTGAGCAGACACAATTATGAAACTTAATTGATAACATATCGTACACATGGAATGGCAATCAGGCTTTATTGTTGTACATCACTGTTAGTTTCCTGCTTTTACAGGAATAGATAATATCATAGAGATACACATACAGACATACTTTATCCATTTCCTTCATGTCAGAAAAAGATTACCACTATTTCTACGATATTGCAACAGATATGGGCTTCTCAGGAAGTTGCCCCACCCAGTTATGAGTGTGGGCAGTATTGCATGGGTAACACATCCGGCCTAATTAGTTATTTACTATTTCCCGCATAACTGAACTCCATATGGTAAAATGTGTTGTTAGAAAGCATACAGTAAATCGCCTTTCTTGTTTTGTGCTGTATACAGAGAAACACACACATCAGTGTTTGTAAAACAGATTTAACACAAGATCAGGTTTTTTTTACATAGGTTTAGCTAACTTGTACATTGTTGCAACAAAGTCTCATGACTACTCGTAATAATTTGTACAACTTGGCTCATATGAGAAGGTACGACTTATGTTTAGATAGAGACCAACAAATCAACCAACAGAATTTCAAATCAGTATAAAACAGGCATCAAAATTGATCTAGCATCTTATCCAACACTTAATTTTAGAAAGGAAACATCACTGAATAAATTGTTACTCACTCATTCATGCAATACAAATGACTGATTAATATAAATAACCTGTAATAAACTTCACTCATCTCGTTCCAACTTCCAAACCCAATTTTTTGTGCTTCCGCGGTATAACACCATTATTTTTCTATTTAAATCATTGTTAGGTTTTAGGTTTAGGGTTTGGGAAATGGGTTAGACTATATGGTTAGGTTTAGTGTTGAGTTAGGGGTTAAACTTAGGAAAAATCACAAAACCCAGATGTTTCTCTCTTCCTCTTTTTCGTGGTACACAAAAGTAATTTTTCCTATATTAATCATGATTATAGATTTAGGGTTTGGGTAAGGGGTTACACTTTATGATTAGGTTTGAGTTAGGGGTTAGACTTAAGCTCAGAGTATACTTCGCCTGTTCACGTTCCGCGACGATCCGCGCACAGTCCGCGTGCCGTAATTTTCGTCATCAGGAGTGTCTGTGGACATCCGCACACAGTGTCTGCGTGCAGCCAGATTTTTCTGTCCATGCGGACTATGCGTGGACAAATGCGCATGCGCAAGGTTGACTGTTGAGATAGAAGAGTCCACTAGGTGGCAGTACACATAGTTGGGCTGTACTGTCAAGCAGTAGTCAAAGAACATATCTTTCTCCATCGTTTTATTGTTGTTGTTGTTCTTGCTTCCTCTAATGGCGGATCCTCAGTTTTTCTTTATCCTTCAGAGCGGATGTCCTGTAAATGACATGACTCAGTGCTGCCCTCTAACGTCTGGTAGTGTATAAAAAAGCAATTGTACTGTGCATGTGTTGAACGAGTCCATTCGCGCTCATCCACATGAGGTATACTTTCAAAGCTGTGCGCACACAACTGTGCACGAGATGGAACGGAACTCGCAAATTGAAGTATAGCTGGGCCTTTAGGGAAAATCGTAGTAATATTGATTATTGGTTCATTTTAAGGCTGCATGATGTATCGAATTTATCAACATATTGCAAATGTACATATCGCGGTATGCATATCGCAAGGGTTTGCAATAGAAGAATGATTTTAATATAGTAACATTCAAGGCAAGCCAGATTGCCTTGAATGTCACACAGACTGTGTCTTTCATTCCCTCTGATGTTCATTCATGTTTCTTTTTTCATGCTGTGAGAGAGAGCGCTATGCCCCCAACATTTGAATGGACAGCTATTGCAATCTGTCACACACAACATTAAACAGCATCAAAACAACATTTGCGCAGATAATAATGAGACCAGACGCCGGTATACAATCTCAAACTTGGCTTGTTTATTGGTCACTGTGAATATATCAAAGATTCATGAGTTGACCCATGAATCATTCCTCTCATTCTCAGTTCACTGACTGAGAACAATTCAGGTTCATTAAACCAACGCGAATATCTATGGCAAGCGCTTTTGGACAAAAGTCCCATATTGAACGAACTAACTATGAAATAAATATGAATATGACTTAATGTGTAAAAAATAAAATATTTCACAACAATGAATATATATATATATATATATATATATATAATATGCTTTTTACTCCAAAAAACAAATATTTAAATATTCATTTTAATATCTGTAACACTGTAAATCTGTAATTTTTTTAAATAAAATTGTATATATTAGACGCAGTTTATATGCAATTTGGAACAAAAGACAACCATGTTTGTGATCTCTGGGATAGACTGTCATTTGTTTCCACAATAAACTTTAGTTTATTTGAGCGGTGGGGGTTCCGGTGTTCCACGCACACAATGACGTCATCATAGGAATATCGTATCGCATATAAAATATCGCATTATCCAACAACTTATCACATATTGCAATTTTTCCTCCATCTCGTACTAATAATTGCAACTTGTCGTGAGACACTGTTGGTTTGTTTACAGACTAGGTTTAGGTCAATCCAAAGTCAAGCACCTGAGCCCAGGCAAGGGACATCTGGACAGTTTGTTGCTTTTAAAATAGGTCATTTTTTTCTGCAATAAAAAAACTAAAACCATGTGCTTCGACCTACATTTTCTGCTGTAACCAGCAAAAACCAGGTTTGTGCTTTAACTGTAGACTCCAGCTTCAGACACTTTTTTTCTGGCCTGTCCAAACACACCCCACCCCTTCTACCTCTCTGGCCCAGAGACCCAGATGCAGTAAAACTATGGTTATCTAATTAAACAGCCAAATGTGCTTATCCATTATCAACAAACCTCAGGGGCTCACCATGACGCACTGTACATATGTGTGTGAGTGTGTTAGTTTAGAGAGAGTGAGTGATAGAGGGGGATGTGTGGGTTTTGGTGGAGCCTATGGGGATCCCCATGGCAAGAAAAAGCCTACAGTGATGTGAGGTGTGTGTGCATGTGTATGGGGACGCACAAGTCACGTGCTCTCATTTTGTTCTGTTGCCAGTGCAGTTGAAATCAGCATTGAAAGAATTCATAGAAGTCTAGACACACCACATTATTAAAATCACACCATACTGTAACACAGAGGGTAAACAATGCACTGATACTTGCACTACAGTTTGGTCCAGTAGTAAGTAAAGGTACGTACCAGTGACATAAGACAGAAATGTAAGATGATGTGAGTTGAGAGGTTTCACATTGTTTATGCTAATATCTGAATATATTTATTATGCTGATTATGTACATTTCTTTTTCCTGAGGTCACAAGGCCCGCAGTTGTACTGGTGTGTGTGTGTGTGTGTGTGTGTCTGTGTGTCATGCTCTCAATGCTCCACTGAACAGCTCTAATCCGATAGTCACCCAGACTGATTCAACAGGGGTTGACTGGGCTTGTTCCGTCTTAACAGCGTTAAAGAGAAAAGCCTGTTCCAAACCTTAAAGGAATAGTTCATTCAAAAATGAAAAGTCTGTCATCATTCACTCACCCTCATGTTGTTCTAACACATATGACTTATTCTTTTTTCATTTCATGAAACACAAAAGGAGATGTTAGGCAGTAGGGTTGGAAACGAAGAACTGGTTCTTATTCAGAACAGAAGAAAGAAAGTCATACACATTTGGTATGGCATGAGGGTGAGTAAATCATGAGAGAATTTTCAATTTTGGGTGAACTATCCCTTTAAGAATGGGACAACACATTTGAAGGCCTGAACACACATAGCCTATAGGCTTTCTCCCTAGAATGTATCAATCAGTGTCACTACGATCCCACATTCTTAAAGCAGTCTAGGCGATCTATGGCAGTGTTAGCACTGTAGTCACTGTTGCTGGCTTGATGGAGCCAGCGTGTGTTTTTTGTGCATATCTCTATGGCAGACTGCAGAAAGCTTGTCAGAATAAGTCTTTTCCCCATCATTTCATCCCCTCCTTTACTGCTTTCTCCCCAGTCTCTCTCTCTCTCTTTCTGTCTGATGCATGTGAGTCAGTGGTAATGAGCCTGCATTCTGTAATTCCCTTACTATACATCCTAGAGCTTTAGAGAGGTGGGAGAGACCGACAGAGAGAGAGACTGGGGGCGTAAAGGTTGGGAGGACTTCAAGCATCTAGGAGCTCTGAGCTCTCTCCCTAAGCATTCCCTCACTGATGTTATATATTTCTTTTTTATTTAATTTTCCTTCATAGCTTTCTTCCTAAAATGAATCTCAGCAGTCTTTTGTGCCATATCTTGCAGTTTAATCCAGGATTGTGCACTCTAACAGTGTTTACAAGAAATCCATGAGAGCCATGTCTTTAAGCTGTGGTTGATCAAAGTTGATTTGGCTTAATGTGTTAAATGAAAGAGCTGAAAATGGCGTGGCTGTAGTGCAAGAATAAAGTGTGAACATGTATGTCACTCGAGCAGACAGAACTGACTGAGCAACGTGATGTAGCGGAGTATGAACTTTTCGGACAGATGGAAATTGTAAAGATCATAAGTTTAAAGGGATAGCACACCAAAAAATGAAAATTCTGTCATAATTTACCCTCATGTCATTTCAAACCAGCCTGACTTTCTTTGTTATGTGGAACATAAAAGGAAAAAAAATATATGTACACTACTGGTCAAAAGTTTTGAAACACTTGACTGAAATGTTTCTCATGTACTTAAAAATCTTTTGATCTGAAGGCGTATGCTTAAATGTTTGAAAGTAGTTTTGTAGACAAAAATATAATTGTGTCACCATATAAATTTATTTCATTATAAAATTAAAATTTAATAAAAATAAAAAAAAGTTTTTGAAATTGATGACTTGGACCAAAAAATAAAGAAAAGCAGCCAATAAGTGCCCAACATAGATGGGAACTCTTTCAATACTGTTTAAAAAGCATCCCAGGGTGATACCTCAAGAAGTTGGTTGAGAAAATGTCAAGAGTACATGTCTGCAAATTCTAGGCAAAGGGTGACTACTTTAAAGATGCTAAAATATAACACAGTTTTGATTTATTTTGGATTTTGTTTAGTCACAACATAATTCCCATAGTTCCATTTATGTTATTCCATAGTTTTGATAAAAAACTTTACTATTATTCTAAAATGTGAAGAAAAAAAAAAATTATAATAAAGAATGAGTAAGTGTTTCAAAACTTTTGACCGGTAGTGTATATATCCTGAATACTCTGAATATCTTTTCAATACAATGGCAGTTTATAGTAACTCACTTTAAAAGTTCAAAAGGACCAAAAAAAAAAAAAAAACCATCATAAAAGTAGTCCATACAGCTCATGCATCATATTTCAAGTCTTCTGAATGCATACAATATGTTTTGGTGAGAAACAACTTGAAATGTAAATAACTTTTCACTGAAAATCTAGACGTCCGTTGCGCGTTCATGAGTGCATGAGAGAAGCTTGTTGACAGTGGCATTATTTACTTAAAGTGAGTCAACTTAAAGTTGTAAATCTTGTCACCAAAAACAAGTTATGAAGGTTTTTTATTTCTTCAACAATGAACAAAGTGACATTGAGTTTGCAGGTTAGTGTATGAAACTGGTGTGACTGCGCAAACTAAATGATTAGAAATTGCGAAGTTAGCTTTTAAATTAATCCTCTCATTATATGATTAATTTTTAATTAATTAATTTATTTATAAAATACATTTTATTTAGTACTTCTCATAACAATCATGGTCCTTTTTGATTTAATGTAACTCAGTTTTTAGTTTAACTTCTATTTATTTTTTCATATGTTCTGTTTGCATCTACTCATTTTGAATAAATTTATTTTTTTATTCGACCTTAATCGAATGATACTTATATCAATTTTAAGCATAGTTGTATTTAATTAAAAATATTGCTTGTGATCTGTTGCCATCATTTAATTGAGTAGATATTCTGTAATATTTTTAGAGTGTGCAGGATACAGTTTTTACACTGTGCGCATGAGCCATACATGCAGTGCTGCGTCCCTTAAGCCGCAGTAAGAGGTGAGATGAGGCGCTCATTGCATTTTAACCATGCAGCACACACGGAACTCAGGAGAAAACATGTTGAAAATGCACTGTAAAGTTTATAAATACACTGACCAGCCACAACACAACATTAAGCTACAACATTACTCAAACCAGCCCATCTGGCACCAACAATTATGCCATGCTTCAAATCACTGAGATCACATTTTTTCCCCACTCTGATGGTTGATGTGAACATTAACTGAAGCTCCTGACTCGTGTCTGAATATTTTATGCACTGCACTGCTGCCACACGGTTGGCTGATTAGATAATCGCATGGATGTTTGTTGGTGCTAGATGGGCTGGTTTGAGTATTTCTGTAACTGCTGATCTCCTGGGATTTTCAAACAACAGTCTCTAGAGTTTACTCAGAATGGTGCCAAAAACAAAAAAACATCCAGTGAGCAGCAGTTCTGTGGACGGAAATGCCTTGTTGATGAGAGAGGTCAACAGAGAATGGCCAGACTGGTTCGAACAGACAAAGTCTATGGTAACTCAGATAACCGCTCGGTACAATTGTGGTGAGAAGAATAGCATCTCAGAATGCTATTATGAGATGCGGGTTGGCGCTGTTTTGGTGGCACGAGGGGGACCTACACAATATTAGGCAGGTGGGTTTAATGTTGTGGCTGATTGGTGTATATCTACACAATCTTTTACGAAAAAGGCTTTTATGACTCAGTGTAAAATACTGTACTGAACTACTCACTCATTGACTTAAAGATGTCTTGATGCAAGTTAACCACGCAGTAAAAGGCACACAACAATTTCCTCATGTAAATTAGACTCATGACATTTAAGTTTATAATAGAGTTCATTTACTTACTCATGATAAACTTATTATTTATGTCTGTTATCCCAGGAAAATTCAATGTTGTAATCCAGAAATGACTTTATTTTCTGTAAAGTCACACAGTACAGATGCGCTGAAAACTCAAATCGTGTCTCCCATTGAGTTCATGAAACAGCGCTGCTCACCCCTCGCACACACACAACTCTTTGGATACTTAGATGGTTTATGCTATTTCTGTTTAGGGATTTGGAAAAATAGCACAATTCTCTGAATATCAGGCTAGCAGCTACAAGTTTGTTTACTCTTGGCAGATGCTAATTCTTCGCTTTTTTCATTGCTTTGTGCTTCATATGTGTTTGACCAGTCACAGATTTCAGCATCTCCCACAGTCCCTCTTCTCCCAAAATGTCCCTACCACAGAGTAGGAGCTAAAAAGTACCTCTAAACGTCTAAAAGGGACTAAAGTTTCTCATGTGCGAAAATTATGAAAAGTATTAGTTCAGAGTAAAAGTACCTAAAATGGGCTTTAGTTCCTGTAGTGGGAAAGGGCCTTAATATGAGATCCTGTTTGTCATAAAAGAACATTTGCCTGATATGAAATATTAAGAAAGCCTAATATTAATTTACATCTTAATCTGTGTCCAATGATAGATTAAGGAGAGGAGAGTGAGGTGATAGCTGTGCAGTGTGTAGCCTAAACCTCACTCTCCTGGCCTTAAAGGATTAGTTCACCCAAAAATGAAAATTCTTTCATCATTTACTCACCCTCACGCTATCCCAGATATGTATGACTTTCTTCTTCTGCTGAACACAATTGAAGATTTTTAGAAGTATTTCTCAGCCCTTTAGGTCCATACAATGGATCAGCCAATCTTGTGGCTGCAGTGTAATGTATAAAATCAAGCAGCTATGGGTCAGGAGCTTCAGTTAATTTTCACATCAACCATCAGAATGGGAAAAAAAATAGATTTCAGTGATTAAGACAAAGGCATGATTGTTGGTGCCAGACGGGCTGGTTTGAGTATTTCGGTAACTGCTGATCTCCTGGGATTTTTACATGCAACAGTCTCTAGTCTGTATAGTGAATGGTACAAAAAACAACCCACGATCGGCAGTTCTGTGGACGAAAATGCCTTGTTGATGACAGAGGTCAACAGAGAATGGCCAGACTGGTTCGAGCTGACAGAAAGGCTATGTTAACTCAGATAACCGCTCTGTACATTTGTAGTGAGCAGAACAGCATCTCAGAATGCACAACATGTTGAACATTGAGGCGGATGGGCTACAACAGCAGAAGACCATGTTGGGTTCCACTTCTGTCAGCCAAGAACAGAAAACTGAGGCTGCAGTGAGCCTACCATTTGTGTACCTCAGCAGAAATCCAGATTTGTTAGACCAGGCAATGTTTTTCCAATGCCTACTGTCCAGTTTTGGTAAGCCTGTGCCCACTGCAGGCTCAGTTTCCTGTTCTAAGCTGACAGTAATGGTACCCGGAGGGGTCTTCTGCTGCTGTAGCCCATCCACCTCAATGTTCGATGTGTTGTACATTCAGAAATGCTTTTCTGTATTGCACTGTTGTAATGCGTGTTTATTTGGGTTACTGTCACCTTCCTGTCAGCTTGGACCAGTCTGGCCATTCTCCTCTGACCACTGTCATTAATAAGCTGTTTTTGCCCACAGAACTGCCTCTTGCTGGATGTTTTTTTTGTTTTTCTATATAAACTCTAGAGACTGTTGTGTGTGAAAATTCCAGGAGATCAGCAGTTTCAGAAATACTCAAACCAGCCCGTCTGGCACCAACAATCATGCCTTTGTCTAAATCACTGAGATCACATTTTCCCCATTCTGATGGTTGATGTGAACATTAACTGAAGCTCCTGACCCATATCTGCATGATTTTATTCATTACACTGCTGACAAACGTCTGATTAGATAATCGCATGAATAAGTAGATGTACAGGTGTACCTAATAAAGTGGCCGGTGAGTGTATATACTGTATGTATATATAAATGCAGAATTTATAGGGAATGTAACAATTGTTGTCTAGACACATGAAGCATAAACAGTTTTAGGCAAATTATATGTTTAACTACAAAGAGTGCAGTCTGTGCCACCTATTCCCATTTGAAAACTTGACTAGTGGATAAATTGTGATTGAATATTTCTTACTGAGTGTAGACAAACTAGAACTACAATGAAAACACATACTTAAATTTACTGACCAAATCAAGGTTTTAATTAATTTAAGAGTGACACATGGGATCAGAGACAAGGGAAAAAATAAATGAACAATATTCAATATAAAATGCATCATCTAAAATAAAGGAATAAAGACCACAGAAACAAAACCAGCAATAACTAACTTTCATTAACAAGTTACACATTACATTGCGCACACACAATCACAATGTCTGTTTTTAAATTGTATGCTTCACAGACATAATTTAAAGGGCTGTACAAAAATTATTATGCACAACATACAGTATTTACATCCAGACTTAAGTAACAAAAGGAAGATTGTGGAGGTCCGCCACATAAAAAATAAAAGAGTGCTACTAAACAAGACAACAGTAACAAATTCATATCAAGATGATGGCCTGTAAGATGAGTCATATATTGAACTATAAACTAACTATAGCCATGATGACCCTATCTGGGAATCCATTTGTAAAGCTACAGTGAGAGAACTTGTCCTTATTTTCACTTTTTTACCCCCTGTTTCTCTCTTTTTCTGTCTGTCAATTTCTCTTGAGTGATTTTCAGATGTACAGTCCACCTTAATTGACTTGTCTGTTGCTAGGCAACAGTGTAA
Organism: Myxocyprinus asiaticus; assembly: GCF_019703515.2. Lineage (NCBI taxonomy): Eukaryota > Metazoa > Chordata > Actinopteri > Cypriniformes > Catostomidae > Myxocyprinus > Myxocyprinus asiaticus. The sequence continues at coordinate 17,410,424 of NC_059371.1, read as the reverse complement.
AATTAAGGGATTAATGCATGTTCATGGTGTGATGCAGGTCTATGTATTAAACTTTTAAATGATCTAGAGTAAATGATATATAAATGATGTAGTTTGGAGGTGCAATTATGGCAACACTAGTTCATATATACAGTATTCTCACTCTCATTCTCAAGATGGTAATTTGGCAAATTTAGATTGACTGAATCTGCATTTTTCACAATATCAGATGCTACAATTGACAGATTTCCATAACTTCAACTTTCTGGACCAGTGAATGAAGTTTACCAGTAGATTTAAATTTTGAAGTAATTTAAGACCAGATTTCATGCTAGATGTCCTCCCAACGCATTTAAACCCTCAAAACACTGATGCAGTTATGTAAATTATATGGCCTTCCCTTGCACTTTGAGATGCTTTCAGACAGTGTTCAATGACAATAATGACAAACCCCCAAAGAATTCAGTTAAGTAAAAAAAATGGGAAAAACTAAAACATTTTGGAAATGTGATAGAATGAATTCAAGTAAAGCGAGACACCGTTTTAGTGTTTGATATTTGTTCTGTTTTCCTCCATATAGTATAATGGAAATCTTTAGCTATTTAAAATGGTATTGTGTGACAGGGCTAAGCCATTTGGCATATTTTAAAACAACGCTGTTGAGAAATGTTCAGAAAGTGTCCCATTTTACCTGAATTCACCCTACTTTACGTAGTAAGTTATTCCCCTAACATTCTCTTTGATCATACTAAATATTATGAACTTCTTGAGTAGAACAAGAAATCTGTGGTCATTTGAAAGATTTCTTGTAATGCCCCTCTGAGTTCTCGGTACATGGCCATTTATAAGCCCCAAGTGAGGATTTAGTTGTTTTATGATTAAGCATTACACAACCAGGGTGGTGGGATTTGAAACAGAGATTACCAGAATGAGGTTTAGGATGAGAGGAGAGTGCTCTCTGACAGTGAGACTAAATGCACCAGAATATGAGAAAATGTAATGCACTTCAATGTCCAGCCCAGATAAAAACCAACATAGTACAACCTGGCAGGAGTAATTTACATGTCTGTTTTTGAGAATAAGGGGTTGGAAAAAATGCTAAGATTACTTTAAGGGGAAAGACCAGTAAAAAAAAAGAAAAAAATCAACAGACACATTCAAATTGTCCTCTCGCTTATGTAACATTGATCAGTTTTGGTGGACTGTCTGCAATGTTTTTTTGTCCCCTAGTAATCCCACATCATCCCTGCCTCTGGCCTTCTCAGTCCATCTTCAAAATTACATCAGAGAAAGATCTTATTTTCAAAAAAATAAAATCAACATCTGGAAGGGGTCTATGAGGCAATAACTTCTGCATGAGCTCTGCTCTATACTGAGAAATGGCCTGGGCAATTCTGTCTCTAAAGGGCAGTGCTGGGCTTTAGCTCACTGGCAGAGATTTATGACCCATTCTCTAGTGGTAGAGAATGCATGAAGGACTACATTAGACATGAGATAGAAAGTGAAAGAGTGCGTGTCAGCATCTCCAATACATTTGGATTTAACAAGTGTGATTGGATGCTCCATCTAGCTGCAAATTTATAACACTGTCCTCCTTTTCAGGAGGAAATAAAGTCTTGTTTAGCTCTTCCCTCGTGCTTTCATGTCTTCAAGATCATTCACTCACAGAGCTTTTGACTTTCACATGTACAACCAAAGCATAATCCTGTATTGAAACAGTGACTAACGCCAAACCGTACTCAATTGTCCTTTTATTTTTCAGTGTCCTTGTCTGACATGCCCAACCAGTTACTCTCACATCTACATCCACTAAAGTACATCAGCTTCCTTTGAATAGTTGATTACGTTCACAGCTCAAGCCCCATTCCCATAAATGTACGCACACTAACAAATGAAACAAATGCCAAATGTATTTTTACAGTGTCCAATATGTAATGCATTTACAATAACCCCTCTTTGTCTGATTGATCATTAATACTGCAATAATGCAGTTCATGTAAAGCAATTTGCTGGTAAAGGGAAATAAATCAATACTTTAGCATAAGGATTTATAACATTTAGCAACGTCCTCTGCTCTTTGACACAGGAATGAGCATGTTTGTGGGTGGGGTGTCAGGGTGGAAGAATAAGAACATGATTGTAGAGAGAGAGAGGGGTCATGAAAGGTCATGACCTCCCCTCCTCTCAAACCCCCTGGCCAATCCTCTCGAAGAGCGAACAATTTGTTTTTTGGAGCTAGAGCGGCAGGTGTGGGCTCACATAATGGAGCAGCTCTTGGTTCTCTCCTTGCTGAAGGAGGAGGTAAGGAGCTCTGCCTTGCTGGGCAGGTGGAGGCGGCGTTTGGAGAGTCGACGTGTGGGGCTTTGCTTTAAGGGTGCCTGCAGTTTGTTGAGGCATGTGAGTGCCGCTGATCGAAACACGCTGTGGATGCTCTTCTCAGATGTGAATGCAGAGCATTCCAGGTACACCTCCGCTCCAACCTGCTTTGCCAACAAGGTGCCCTAAATACAAATAGAGAGACAAGATGGTCTAGAATCAGATACAGAAAAAGAGAACAAAAGAGAAAAGTAGTCTGATTCACAAAGGGAGGGTGCTATCAACTGACCTGCTCATGGGAGATGGGTGTAAGTCTCTGATTGGACAGCTCCATCAGAGTGCAAACATCTGTGCGAAGGTCTGTCTTACAACCAACCAGTATTATTCGCATACTGGGACAGAAATCCACGATTTCTGCCTTCCACTGCAGAAATAGTGCTGTTATTACATTGCTATAACTTGTAAAACATTTTTTTTAATAAAGTGTATTTATTTATTATTAAACAGCCAATGTATGGCTCTTTACCTTTTTCAGGGCGCTTTCAACGGTGTCAGGTTGGCTTATATCAAAGCAGAGCAAAACAGCATCTGCGTCGCTGTAGCACAGAGGCCTGACATTATCATAATATGGTGAACCTGCAAGAACAACCATACAGAAAACATTAATAACTTGAAACTTGGTATCAAACAAGAGATGTATATTGGTGAGAAAGGAATATTCTACAACTCCAGTTCCAAAAAAAGTTGGGACAGTATGGAAAATGCTAATAAAGACAAAAACAATTTGTAAATTCTATTCACCCAGTGCTATACTGAAAGCGCTACAGCAACACATTATATGATGTTTTACCTTACAAATCTAACTGTTTATTTGTTTTTGTTTTTTGAAAATATACACTCATTTCAGATGATTGCAACACGCTCAAAAAAATGTTGGGACAGTCGAGTGTTTACCACTGTGTAACATCACTTAAGTGTTAAGGCACCGAAGAAACAAGTTTGTTAAGTTTAGCAAGCAGAACTATCCCCCAGTACATCCATTCTGCAGGTCTTCAGCAGCACAATTGTACAGGGCCTTCTTGCTGTAATGTGCGCTTCATAATGCGCTACACATCCTCAGTTGAACAAATCTTTCTGCATTAATGGTGCCCTCACAGATGTGCAAGTTACCCATGCCATGGGCACTGACACACCCCCATACCATGACAAACACTGGCTTTTGGACCTGACACTGATAACAGCTCGGAAGGTCCTTGTCCTCTTTTGACTCTACACGATTCCTCTGTTCTACTTTCCATCTCAGATGAGACAGAGCCAAGAGAAGTCAGTGCTGCTTCTGGACAGTGTTGATGTAGGGCTTCTGCTTTGCATCTGTGGATGCAGCGTGAATGGTGTTGACTGTCAAAGGTTTACCGAAGTATTTCCAAGTCCATGTCATGATATCCATAACAGATGAATTAAGGTTTTTAAGACAGTGATGTCTGTGAGATTAGAGATCATGCATATTCAGAAGTGGTTTTCCAACAGGACAACGCCAAAACACATAATAAGTGTTATTAGAAGAAATGGTGATGTTACACAGTGGTATACACACGACTGACTCAACTTTTTTGGAGTGTGTCATGTGATTTGAAATGAATGTATATTAAAAAAATATAATATTTAATTCACAAGGTAAAGCCTAATGTTTTGTTGTAGTGCTTTCAATATAGCACAGGGTAAATAGAATTTAAAAATCACTCCTTTTGTTGTTATTAGCATTTTCCATACTTTCCCAAATTTTCATAATTTGGGTTGTAATATTATGGGGGAGATTTGGATTTGTGTCAGGAGAAATTCCACCTTATTTGAAGTCATATTGTGGATCATTTTCTGATTCAAATCCAAATCACCCCCATAATGTAAATAGCAAACTGGTTGGCACTGGTTATGATAGGTGTGTGCAATATGTGTGGGTGAATCTCTCTAAGATTCCTTTATTGACAAAATGAGTTGCCAAGGAGGTCTTGCCCCCTGTACACACTAAACCTCATATCCGTAGCTGTGGCAACAGCATTGAAAGATGTGCACATAAACATGCTCATACTATGGCTGTAGTATGTCAAAAGAAAATAATGCTAGTGCATTGAAGATGCATTTCACAATAATTCATGTATACTACATACAGTTGAAGTCAGAAGTTTACATACACCTTAGCCAAATACATTTAAACTCAGTTTTTCACATTGCGTGACATTTAATCGTAGAAAAAATTCCCTGTCTTAGGTCAGTTAGGATCACTATTTTAAGAATGTGAAATGTCAGAATAATAGTTGTTATTTCAGCTTTTATTTCTTTCATCACATTCCCAGTGGGTCAGAAGTTTACATACAATTTGTTAGTATTTGGTAGCATTGCCTTTAAATTGTTTAACTTGGGTCAAACATTTTGGGTTGCCTTCCACAAGCTTCTCACGATAAGTTGCTGGAATTTTGGCCCATTCCTCCAGACAGAACTGGTGTAACTGAGTCAGGTTTGTAGTCCTCCTTGCTCGCACACGCTTTTTCAGTTCTGCCCACAAATTTTCTATCGGATTGAGGTCAGGGCTTTGTGATGGCCACTCCACTACCTTGACTTTGTTGTCCTTCAGCCATTTTGCCACAACTTTGGAGGTATGCTTGGGGTCATTGTCCATTTGGAAGACCGACTTGCGATGAGCTTTAACTTCCTGGCTGATGTCTTGAGATTTTGCTTCAATATATCCACATAATTTTCCTTCTTCATGATGCCATCTATTTTGTGAAGTGCACCAGTCCCTCCTGCAGCAAAGCACCCCCACAACATGATGCTGCCACCCCCATGCTTCACAATTGGGATGGTGTTCTTTGGCTTGCAAGCCTCACCCTTTCTCATCCAAGCATAACAATGTTCATTATGGCCAATTTTTGTTTCATCAGACCAGAGGACATTTCTCCAAAAAGTAAGATCTTTGTCCCCGTGTAGCTTTTTTATGGCAGTTTTGGAGCAGTGGCTTCTTCCTTGCTTGGCAGCCTTTCAGGTTATGTCGATACAGGACTCGTTTTACTGTGGATATAGATACTTGTCTACCTGTTTCCTCCAGCATCTTCACAAGGTCCTTTGCTGTTGTTCTGGGATTGATTTGAGCTTTTCGAACCAAACTACGTTCATCTCTAGGAGACAGAATGCGTCTCCTTCCTGAGCGGTATGATGGCTGCGTGGTCCCATGGTGTTTATACTTGCGTACTATTGTTTGTACAGATGAATGTGGTACCTTCAGTCATTTGGAAATTGCTCCCAAGGATGAACCAGACTTGTGGAGGTCCACAATTTTTTTTCTGAGGTCTTGGCTGATTTCTTTAGATTTTCCCATGATGTCAAGCAAAAGGCACTTAAAATACATCCACAGGTACACCTCCAATTCACTACACTTCCTATCAGAAGCTAATTGGCTAAAGGCTTGACATCATTTTCTGGAATTTTCTAAGCTGCTTAAAGGCACAGTTAACTTAGTGTATGTAAACTTCTGACCCACTGGAATTGTGATATAGTCAATTAAAAGTGAAACAATCTGTCTGTAAACAATTGTTGGAAAAATTACTTGTGTCATGCTCAAAGTAGATGTCCTAAACGACTTGTCAAAACTATAGTTTACTAATATTAAATCTGTGGAGTGGTTAAAAAAATGAGTTTTAATGACTTCAACCTAAGTGTATGTAATCTTCTGACTTCAACTGTATATTGTGCTTATTAAGAGTATAGACTCTAAGCTCGGGTGTATGATGTTGTATGAGTCTCTCTGGAGTCACGTACTACTGCTGTATCCATATGTAGACAATAAGTCAATAAGTCAGCTCACTTGCTTTAGCGACAGAGAATATTTACAGGCATTATAGCAAAGAGAACAGAGTTTATGACTGGCAATTTCATATGATAAAACAAAATTAATCTAGTCTATGCATTTCAAAATATAAATTGTATGCATATTTTACTGCATTGTCATTTGGCATGCAAAAGTTTTATGGATTTATTTAGACGTGAAACTTGATGGCAAGATATCTCCCTGAATCTGCTCTACTGGGAAGCAATTGCCCTTGACACCTGACCTCAGCTATAGTTTGAAAAACATATTATAAATACTGTGTATTTATATTAAATCAAAATTCAGATGATAAGAGCATAAGAGCGGCCCACACCGGAGTCTGTCAAAGGCTCAGTTGCCTCTCATGCCCATCTGCTCTTTGATCTGGAGTGTGTGTGAAGAGATGCCTGAAGCAGCGAGAGCCAGATGAGCAAATTCAATTAAAGCTTCTGTAATTAGTCGCGATTAGAGTGTGTTTGTTCACGTATGCTGATGAGTGTTTTTGTGTGGGTGCATGGGTGCATCTAGCACTCTGCCTATGTTCTTCCTGAGCATCGCTACATAATGAGGCTGTGCACAATTAAAAAAGCCTAACTAGCTTAATGAGGGAAAAGATGGGAGATGTTTGATGAGCACTGATTGGCTTCTCAAGCTCTGATCTTCCATGCAAGATTCCTAGTCAGCTCTCTCAGTCAGCATGATAAAATGCAGTCCCCCCACAATTACCCTTTTTACTTCTGACCTGGATTAAGTGTTCAAGGTTAGTTTGTTTAACTTTGTTTCATTGTCTTTATGTGCTGGGTCAGAGTGTGACTATTTAGGAATTTCCATTTGAGTGTTTTTAAAATTCCATGATAGAGAGAGAATTTGACTTAATGCAGAGCAGGAAAGACCTTGAAGGCTAAATTAAGAATGGACAGGATGTTCTCTAAATTTCCTCCTTGCTGTGAGTCCATTAAGAACCTTTTTCATTTTTTTGTTAACAATCTAACCAGATTTAGAAGTTGTGCTTTGAATGCATTTTTGTATACATTTGCTGTCAGAGAACATGGGTAAAATATTACTAATAAATAACTAGATTTTTATATTTCTGAATAAAATGAGGTTCTTGTCTGCACAAAACTCGCCACCATGATGCTAGGATGTTTTGGGTGGTTGTAAGAAAAAAACGAAAACAAAAAGAAAACTAATCCTAAACATGTAAAATACAGTGGTTCCGGAAGTATTTTTCACATTAATATTTTCCATAGGGATTTCATAAAATCCTTCATAAAATAGTTCTAAGCTCTGAACCAAACTAACTAGCTCCAAAGTGAGTCACAACAGTACAAATTTGATTTGAAGAAAAACAGTATTTGAAAATTTGCCACAAAGGTACAAGACTGTGTACTTTAATGAGGCATGAACTACAATCCCATGAAGCTTTGCAAATGACGTAATCAAATTAAAAACAAAGGAAAAATGCAAAACTATTGATTTAAAGTTGATTTCATTCTCAGAGCTCACGTAGGTCTGTGTTAAAAGGTTTATAAGTTATCATTAAAAATCAACTCCCCTATGGGAAAAATGTATGGAATTTTAACTTCTGGAATGGACTGTTGTGCTCTGTAGTAATGTCGGGTATATGTGAACAAACGTAATTATCTGATATTCTTTATGGAGCAAAAAACAGGATTAGTGACAACTAAATACTCTCCCTTATCAGGCACCTATTATAGAGAGGCAATATCTCATCCACTCATGCTAGCAAGTGGGTACTCAGTCAAACAGCTAGGCATGGCAATTAACATAGATTCAGATTCATCAGGCATCACTGATACATTACAAAATGTACAACGCAACATGACCCTGAAGAACCCAGCTCTGCACTCGGCATGCAATATGATAGCAGCTGTGGGATTTAAAAATGTTAAACCTATACACTTTTGCAAAGATTAATCTTACAACAAAAATTTTAAAAAAATAATAATAATATATATACAGTTGTGCTCAAAAGTTTGCATACCCTGGCAGAAATTGTGAAATTTTGGCATTGATTTTGAAAATATGACTGATCATGCAAAAAAAAAAAAAAAACTGTCTTTTATTTAAAGGATAGTGAACATATGAAGCCATTTATTATCATATAGTTTTTTGGCTCCTTTTTAAATCATAATGATAACAGAAATCACCCAAATGGCCCTGAACAAAAGTTTACATACCTTTGAATGTTTGGCCTTGTTACAGACACACAAGGTGACACAAGGTTTAAATGGCAATTAAAGGTTAATTTCCCACACCTGTGGCTTTTTAAATTACAATTAGTGCCTATGTGTAAATAGTCAATGAGTTTGTTAACTCTCACGTGGATGCACTGAGCAGGCTAGATACTGAGCCATGGGGAGCAGAAAAGAACTGTCAAAAGACCTGCGTAACAAGGTAATGGAACTTTAAAGATGGAAAAGGATATAAAAAGATATCCAGAGCCTTGAAAATGCCAGTCAGAACTGTTCAATCACTTATTAAGAAGTGGAAAATTTGGGGATCTCTTGATACCAAGCCAAGGTCAGGTAGACCAAGAAAGATTTCAGCCACAACTGCCAGAAGAAATGTTCGGGATACAAAGAAAAATCCACAGGTAACCTCAGGAGAAATACAGGCTGCTCTGGAAAAAGACGGTGTGGTTGTTTCAAGGAGCACAATACGACGATACTTGAACAAAAATGAGCTGCATGGTCGAGCTGCCAGAAAGAAGCCTTTACTGCACCAATGCCACAAAAAAGCCTGGTTACAATATGCCTGACAACACCTTGACACGCCTCACAGCTTCTGGCACACTGTAATTTGGAGTGACGAGACCAAAATAGAGCTTTATGGTCACAACCATAAGCGCTATGTTTGGAGAGGGGTCAACAAGTCCTATAGTGAAAAGAATACCATCCCCACTGTGAAGCATGGTTGTGGCTCACTGATGTTTTGGGGGTGTGTGAGCTCTAAAGGCACGGGGAATCTTGTGAAAATTGATGGCAAGATGAATGCAGCATGTTATCAGAAAATACTGGCAGACAATTTGCATTCTTCTGCATGAAAGCTGCGCATGGGACACTCTTGGACTTTCCAGCACAACAATGACCCTAAGCATAAGGCCAAGTTGACCCTCCAGTGGTTACAGCAGAAAAAGGTGAAGGTTCTGGAGTGGCCATCACAGCCTCCTGACCTTAGTATCATCGAGCCACTCTGGGGAGATCTCAAACATGCAGTTCATGCAAGACGACCAAAGACTTTGCATGACCTGGAGGCATTTTGCCAAGACGAATGGGCAGCTATACCACCTGCAAGAATTTGGGGCCTCATAGACAACTATCACAAAAGACTGCACGCTGTCATTGATGCTAAAGGGGGCAATACACAGTTTTAAGACCTAAGGGTATGCAGACTTTTGAACAGGGGTCATTTAATTTTTTTCATTGTTGCCATGTTTTGTTTTATGATTATGCCATTCTGTTATAACCTACAGTTGAATATGAATCCCATAAGAAATAAAAGAAATGTGTTTTGCCGGCTCACTCATGGTTTCTTTATAAATGGTACATATATTACCAATTCTCCAAGGGTATGCAAACTTTTGAGCACAACTGTATATATATATATATATATATATATATTATTGGTGCATGGGGTGTACTTTTGAAAATGAAACTACAATATCCATACAGGATGAACAAAAAGTGCACAAAAAGGGAGAGGTGTAGAGCCAAATGGTTTGTTTGGAACATATCTGATGTGAGAACAATATTCATTTTTAGGAGAGAGATCTAAAAACTATTTAAAAGAACAAAGGTCTTCACCTAAAACTCCAAAACCAAAGCAGAAAAACACAGAAATATACTATTATTCAAACATTCCATGACTTTGTAATAGATAAGAGTATGAGAGTTTCAAGTATCTGTCTACTACCAGTCTAATCATAATGATAGTCTTAATCAGACACATGCATAGTCACTAAGACTAAATATTCCCTGGTCAAATGGCTCTATTCTTTATTTCATCTAATATGCAAGGCCACAGGCACTGGTGCAGTGTCTGACCTTTGTAATCCACTTCAGAGGAGCCATCATATGTCTTCATCCTTCACTCTGAGACATTCTACAATGAGACATTCCAAAAACTGCAAACCTTGGCTCGCACTGACCTAACTCGGATTATTTCAATAAACATTTAGATGTCTTCTCTGACCCTGAGACAGACAGAAGGTGAAGATGGCACACTGCCAGCATTTGACACTTGAGGGTAGGTCTCAGGTGTTGTAGCTGCCAGACCCTCTAACCCAGATACTGCAGCTTTACATATGTCAGCTTGCATTTCCTGGGGTTTTTCCCCTCCACCCTGACTCAGGGCTCAGGTGCTGAAAGTGTGTCTTTCTTGTAATGTCAAACCGAACTTACTAGCCCAGCAACTATCAACACAACAGTCAAAATGCACACAAGCACACTAATGTACAAACATGTATTAAACAGTACAAAAACATTGGTGGCATGAGGGGACTTGCAGCTATGAAATCACTATAGGGGTAAAAAATGTGACGCTCTTTATTTTATTTTATTTTTTTATTCTAAAATACATTATAAAAGCAATTTTCACAAAAAAATAACTTGAATACACCTCTTCTATGATGAACATGTTTTCAATTACTGAGTTCCAAGTCATTTTGATATAATGTCATGTTTTGTAACAATGTGTGTGTCTGGAGACAATTAAAAATAATCAAAGTGTCATTAAAAACTGAAATTCTTGAAAAAATAAGTGTTGCCATGAGTAATGCAGAATAACCTTTTATTGTTTCCTTAAAAAAAATAAGCTCTGAAAGTTTTAATATATTATTAATATTATTAGTATTAATTTATTATTAATAAAATCAAAGTCATTTGGTGTCATGAACATGAAGGTTGCCATTTTGATGTAAAAAACAAACAAACAAATAATAATAATAATAATAATAAAAAACTGAGTGAACCATTTTAAACCCTCAAGACTGTGTAAAGTTTTTTAAAAATATCAGATATTTTGACAATTTAATAAAAAGGCAAAACATTTTCAGGTCATATGGAGTAACCCTGAGAAAAAAATCTTGATATTCTTGACTCAAATAAATTATTTTTGTAAAAAAAATATTTGTACATTTGAAAAATATGTTTGAAATTTTTTTGAGAGAATGATTAAGTTGTGTAGGCTACACTGTTGTATTCACAAGGAAAGTGTCCCTTTTACTTAATGGTTACACCACATAACATTTATAAAGTAATTAAGTCAGTTTTTCTGTAGAAAATATATAAATGTTTTTCAAAAATTTATGAAAACAAATTGGATACAAATATTACATTTCAACGAATTTGACACGTTTAAACTAGATTTTTCGAAGATTTTCCATTTTTATCACCTCAGACAACATCGCCTTATCACATTTGTCAATGACCAACATGCAGATTTACAGAAAATGTAAATCCAACTACATGTCAATAAGGCCCACTCCCAAATCTACACGACTAACACAAAATTTCAAACAAGTATTTTTGTTTTCACGCCTGAGAGACATTAGCTGAATAAAAAAACCTAAATTAAGCCAACTCTTAACAATTTCAAGCAATCCGAGTGCCCAAAATTAACATCTGCTGCATTTACTTGAAGACACGCTAGCCATTAAAAATCCAAGATGTTAAAGAACAAAACAAGGGGGAGAAATAACAGGGTTACTGGAAACGGATTATTATGACGAGCGTGTATATTTGAGATTAATTATGACGTCATTGTTTAAAACCGCGATGCTGCGATGTACGACGAAATCAGCACGATAACTGTCCTCGCCGACATTTCTCACACATCGTTTGTGAATCTGTTTAAAACTACGACATACCACAGTAAAAAAAATATATATGTGTATGTGTGTATATATATATAAAAACACTATTTCTTACCTGACGTGTCCCATAAACTGAGCTCCACGCGCTGCTCGTCTAGGTCCAGTCCAGCGGTGTAGTTCTCAAATACTGTTGGGACGTACGTCTATGTAGAGGGAAACGAAATAAAGTGAATTACACATATTGATAGAAGCAAAATAATCAGTTATTATTTGTTTACAATTACTGCACAGTTAAACTTCGTTAAATACATACGTTCTTTGGAAAACAAGAACATATTTGCTCAGTTATGCAGAGGTGCTGATTGCGCAAGAGTCAACACGTGCACAACAACTCACATGAGTGTGAAACATAGAGAACATGGCTTTTATGCATGCACTTGATTTATAAAACACAGTGCGTAATTCTTGTCCATACACGATGCCATTAGCAGGAATCATACCAATCACATTTTACCCAGGTATACATATCAACAGCCGCTCAATGAATACGTTAGAGAGAGGAGGACATACCTCAGGATAACAGTCTTTGGCCAAGACTTGCAACATTGCTGTTTTCCCGCACTGCACATCTCCTACTAAAACCAATTTACAACGTATTACCAACGGCTGGCTGACTCTTCGCTCCTTCATTTTACGTAAACAGTGACACTAGACTAGTCCTGTACACTGTGATAGCACTCTCGTATGACCCAGGTCAGCTTGTTGTGACTGCATTGAGGTTTGCACTAAAATCACCACTAAAGAGAGAAATACGGCACTGCGGCAATTTATACAGCTCCGCTATCCAATCAGCGCTGTGCTCGAGTTCCACTGCCCTCGAAATGCGCCCACCCAGCTTGAGTCTGCACATTGATTTAGCCTATATAAATGTGCATTGTATCCTAGTACGTCTAGCAATATTAAACAAACATATATAATAATTTTACGCGGAAGTGGTAAAAAGGATACAAGTTAGACTACGTTGTCTTTCATTTCTTAAAGGGATAGTTCACCTAAAAATGTACATCTCATCATTTAGCCTACTACATATAATGCAATTGAATAGTGACCAGAACTCAGAAGCAATGTTCGAACTGAGAGGGGTTAAGCCAGAATATTTTAACTGGGGGTCCCCTGGTGTTTCATCAAAACTAGAATACTAGAAACATAAAACTGTACATTTTTTAATTTCTTATTTTTGCAGTGACACAATGTGACATTGTCCATTATCTGTCCCAGTTTCCATAAATAATCCAAACCATATTTTTTACTTTGGAAAATGCTAAATATGCCCGACTGTTTTCTGAAGGAATTTACAGACAGTGACTGAGTGACACTGGCAGAGTGAATCCTCATTTAGACCTCTCAATAATGTTAAGATATAATTCTTCTTTGATATATAATTGTTAGCACTTCTAAATTACTAACATTAAATCATATTTTATCTTGGAACTAAACCATCGCTAGATTAATTATATGAACGCAGTTAATATGTACGTAGTTTTGCCAGTAACAGTTTTATCTAACACTACATGCTAGCTCACGATCAAACAGATATGAAGTTATTACATGGATGCGATTTTGAGAAATATCTTTTAATAACTTTTCCTAAACTATTTATTATGTTGTGCTCGTGACGACCGGTTCTTCCTCAATATGTGCAAGCCATGCTGATGAACGACAGTGACAACAGAGAAAACAAGGTTTAAAGGGACCCCCAAGAGCTCTGACTCAATTTGAACACTGCTCAGAAGGTCTAAAAAGCACACAAAGGCAGCATAAAAGTAATCCATTAGACCCCAGTGGTTAAATCCACATCTTCTGAAGCGATATGATAGGTGTGCGTGAGAAATAGATCAATATTTAAGTCCTTTTTTACTGTAAATCTACACTTTCACTTGAACATTCTTGTGTGGAAGTGACTTTCACTTTCCCATTCAGTCACCTACTGGTCGGGCCGGTCAAAGGTGGAGGATTTAAAGTGGAAAAAACAAAAAAAGACTTAGATATTGATCTGTTTCTCATCCATACCTATCATATTGCTTCTGAAGATATGCATTCAACAACTGGAGTCAAATGGATTACTTTTATGCTGCCTTTATTGCTTTATGTTAACTTTTTTGACTTTCTGAGTTCTGGTCACCATTCACTTGCATTGTGAGCACCAACAGAGCTGAGATATTCTTCTAAGAATCTTCATTTGTGTTCTGCAGAAGAAAGAAAGTCATACACATCTGGGATGACATGAGGGTGAGTAAATGATGAGAGAATTTTCATTTTTGGGTGAACTATCCCTTTAAGTGTTGAGAATGAAACAGTCTACATGAAAGACAAAAAACTCCAAAGGGCTATTATTATTATTATTATTATTATTTAATTTCTTTACATGGTAACCATACATGTTATTTTAACTACAATGTTATTAACAATAGCTACATGTACTGTAATATAAAATGCTCCACAGAATAATTATTTTCATGTAGGCAGCCTAATTCAACATAGGTCTACTCATTGATGTAAATAGCTTACATAATTATATAAACACTGTACTAAGTGTGACCAAAACCACTGTCAATAAATTTTTGTGACAAAATTTTGAACACTAGAGGATTCTGAGCTTTTGAAATATATTGCATCTTGAAGGCCCTGTATCCATCTTTCTTCCAAAACAATGCCTGAAACAGGTGGATAAAGGACTGTTCTTCAGTCAGGCTTTATTGACTATTAGTTGTGTAAATGACCGATACCCTCTATGGCTTAGTTGACTGTTTGTTGAGTAACAGTTTGACTTATTCCTGGTGTCTCATTTGTTTGTTTGGCTCCAACAAATGAGAACGTAATCGAAAAAGTGCAAGTCGGTGCACGCAATAAATCTATAAACCAATTGCATTGTGTGTGGAGACATCTGACTGTAAATAAAGCCCTAATTACATGATATGAAGATTGTAACCCACCATGATGCTATATTTAGAAACTGCTGCATTTCAGAGACTGTGTTCACACATAATGGTCCATAAATATTGAGACCCTTTGTGTGTAAAGCCCACAGGAGTGAAACGATTACGTAACTATTAGTGGTTCGGTTTGTTAGCTCTCTCTCTCTCTCTCTCTCTCTCTCTCTCTTGCTTAAAACACATCTTTTATAAGCTATTTGGACTCAGAAAAAAAGGTACTGATGGACAAAAAGCTAATTCAGGAAAAGTAGGGATGAGAGTCATTATGTGTGGACTATGAATGGTCCTCCTCTTGGACCAAGTCCATTAATACTAACACTGATGACAGTGGGTTAAAATGCAATTCTTCACAGCATGTACTCCCATTTTGTATATTTGACTTTTTATATAAATGTGTTTTATGAGTGTGGTCCAATGTAAAAAAGCGCAATATGGCAGGATGTGTATGTTTGTGGAGGACTTGAAGTGTGGTGGCCCAGGCCGGACAGAAGGTGCGTACTAATCGACCGTTAGGGTCCTCCGAAGTGGACTTCACACAGTATTCAGCCATCTTAAGGGAGATTCCAATCCGAAGGGAACATTTATGTTCAGTTGGAAGGGCACTTCAAACGCCACAGGGAATAAGTGTACATCGATACATCTCTTCACAGGTAGTAGAGAGGGAATTTTAACCACCAGTCATTGCGAACCAGCAGAGTACTGACATAGTTTGTCTAAAATAAACGCTAAAATCAAATAAACAAAAGGAGTTTGAGATGCTGTCGTTTAAATTAAGCTTAATTTACCTGTGCTTTCTATGCAGTTGTGCTTGAAAGCAAAGCGCACGAGATGCGACCATTACATCCATTATCATGACAATAGGTCATATAAAAGTTAAGAAGACACACATATTATAAAATAACCACATACATTTTTTTTTTTTAATTAATCAGCAACAGTCATTTTACTTAAGGGTTACAAGTCTAGAGAAATATATTAATTTAAATGTATACACGTGAATGTATTATATAAATGTATATACATGGATGTAAGGTTATTTATTGTACATTTATATGTATTTACACATTTATATGTATTTTGTGTCATTTTACTTGAACCCTGTGATTAGCGTGACTCAATCGTCATCTGTGTTTGATGACGTTGCAGGGTATTCCAAATGAACACATTTTGTCGAGTTAAATGGACTTCAAGAGATATCACGTGCTCAGTGAGTAGAGAGCAGTGAACACTGCTTAGGACCCTGCTGATTGGAACGCACCAGACAGATGGTCTGGTCTTCCCCAAACTGAGACAGGAAACAGCAGTGACATCTCAGCTGGAGAGAAGCATAAAGCATATCCTACAATCTGGAAGAATACGAACTGTTCTTAGATTGTCTCATATTTACAGACAGTTGTAGGGCTATTTTGTTGTTATGCCTAAAGCATAATGGAGTCACATTCTATTATGAATTTGGTAATTGTATGAAAGTTGCATTGAACTGAATTTGCACAAATGTATTATGGTATTTGCATAATGGTTAAAATAATTCCACATCTATTCCGCTTTCTTACTTTATAATCTTTCTTGCCACACAGTGCCAATATTCTCTTTCTCTCTCTGTCTGTTTCTTTCCCTCTCCTGTCCCTGTCTAACTCTAAAGCTGGCAGTGAGTTTGAAATATGATGTGTTGCATAATATCCCCAGGTCCGTGACTGTGTGCACATTCCCTCGACTTGGGAGAAGTTCATCATTGTCACAAAAATAAATTATGTAATTTCATACTGAATTTTATTTTCTAGCTCACTGGACCACCAGGGCTATGGAGAAAACACTTGAAGAAACAAAAAACAGAAAAGTAGGAGAGATGAGAAAGTATGATTTTTTTCGTTGCGCAGATTGATTACCAATATTTTATAACTAATAGCTTGCTCATTAAGAGATTACTTGATAATGTATACAGTGATGTTTTGGTGATGTTCTATTGTCTCTGTGCTTATTAAAGCTGCCTGCTGCTTGCTGACTTTCTAACATTTTAAAGACCACGTCATCACCCCTCACCCACATTAACACAGCTGTAGTCTAATACAGTGACCCACTGCACTGCTGATATGTTTCATTTGCAATCAGTATCGGTATATTCTACTCCAGCACTATACCAAACACCACCCTCAAAAATGTCACACTATATTAAACACTATAATTTGCAATGTAATACATCTAAAAGAGCCATAAAGGGGCAAGCAAGATCAACTCTGTCAGTATAAGATCACAACTCTGTGAGTGATGCATTATCAGATGTCCCGCATCCTTATCATCTTACCAACATACTTAAAGTAACCCATATGCAAAGCGATTTGGAGTTATTTAATATTACAAAAGAAACTGTATTATCTTTAATCTCATAAAGTTCTCATTTACTAATACAAATCAAATCAAATCACTTTATTGTCACTCAACCATATACACAAGTGCAACAGTGGGTGAAAGTTTTGTGTGCAGTTCCGAGCAACAAAGCAGTCATGCATTTCTTTTACATATGCAAACAGATACTTTACCACCAGAAATTAACACTAAATATGAGGCTAGCACAATTCTATAATTGCAGTCACTATTCAATCTGCAAGAAAACGAAAAGGTTGCAAATTACCATTTGTTTTAAATATATTCTTTAACACAATAACATTTCTTAATAAACCTTGTTAAACAAAAAATACATTTGAAGTCTGAAAAGCTGTACATTGTTATTTATAATAAAGTGCATAGATAAATATGATCTAGTCAATTAAATAAGAAATATATTTATGAATTATTCAAATTACAATTATTTAGACCTAAACTTCAGAAGAGCTGATCTTGAGGGCTAGAGTGGTCCTGTCTTAAAATTGATCAAACAGTCTATTGAAGTGCTTATCATCATGCATTGGACTGAGGACTAGCGAATTATCAGAATATTTCCAGAGCAATGCTGACCTCAGGTGGTTGGTGCCTGTAATATAGTTTAAAAAAAGGAAAATGGCAAAACACTTAAAAGGAATAATTCACCCAAAAATGAAAATTCTTTCATCATCATTTACTCACCCTCATGCCATCCCAGACGTGTAAGACTTTCTTTCTTCTGCTGAACACATATGAAAATTTGTAGAACAATATCTCAGCTCTCTTGGTCCTCACAATGCAAGTGAATGGGTACCAGAAATTTGAAGCTCCAAAAAGCACATAAAGGCAACATAAAAAGTGATCCATTTGACTCCAGTGGTTAAATCCATGTCTTCAGAAGCAATATGATAGGTTTGGGTGAGAAACAGATCAAAATGTAAGTCCTTTTTTACTGTAAATTATTCTTCCTGCCCAGTATCATTTCTGAAGATATTGATTTAACCACTGTAGTCTGGTATGGATTACTAGTCCGGAATACTTTTATGCTGCCTTTATGCGCTTTTGGAGCTTACAGATTTTGGTACCCTTTCACTTGCATTGTGAAGACCAACAGAGAAAGAAAGGAAGTCATACACATTTGAGATGGCATGAGGGTGAGTAAATGATGAGAACATTTTCATTTTTGGGCGAACTATCCCTTTAAGAGGAAGGAGATTTTTTTTTTATAATTTTTTTTTTTTACATGCATTTAATGTGCTTCTGGTTGGTTGTCAGATTGTGTGATATTGGGTTTTGCTAAACTCACCTTAGCATTAAGGAGTAAGGAGGGTCTTAATCATTGAGTCCAAACTGTCAGAGACTGGATTTCTCAAAGCAATAAGTAGAACATTAGTAGTGCGTTATGGCACTTTTCCCAAATGCATCATTATTTAAGTAGAATGTAAAAACGTCTGTAAATTAATGACAGTCTCAATCATACCACTGGTCAGTTCAATGCATGAAATCTTTCTACTTTCACATCTGTGAGGCAAAAAAAAATTATTTTTACGGACATTTTCAACCTTTCCCTCTCTTTGTCTGTAGTCCCCACATGCTTTAAAACATCCACCATTGTGCCTGTTCCAAAGCATTCAAAAACAATTTGCTTAAATGACTGGCGTCCTGTTGCTCTGACCCCCATCATCAGCAAATGCTTTGAGAGACTAATCAGAGATTACATCTGCTCTGTGCTGCCTCTCTCTCTAGACCCATTGCAGTTTGCTTACCACAACAACCGCTCCACCGATGATGCCATTGCATCTAAAATACACACTGCTCTCTCCCACCTGGAAAAAAAGAACACTTATGTGAGAATGCTGTTTGTAGACTACAGCTCAGCATTCAACACCATAGTGCCCTCCAAGCTAGATGAGAAACTCCGGGCTCTGGGCTTAAACAGCTCGCTGTGCAGCTGGATCCTGGACTTCCTGTCAAGCAGACGCCAGGTGGTTAGAATGGGCAGCAACATCTCCTCATCACTGACCCTCAACACTGGAGCCCCGCAGGGCTGTGTTCTCAGCCCACTACTGTATTCCTTGTACACACATGACTGTGTGGCAACACATAGCTCCAATGCCATCATTAAGTTTGCTGATGACACGACGGTGGTAGGTCTGATCACTGACAAAGATGAAACAGCCTATAGAGAGGAGGTGCACACTCTGACACACTGGTGTCAGGAGCACAACCTCTCCCTCAACGTCAGTAAGACCAAGGAGCTTGTGGTGGACTTCAGAAGAAAAGACAGAGAACACAGTCCCATCACCATCAATGGAGCACCGGTGGAGAGAGTCAGCAGCTTCAGGTTCCTGGGTGTCCACATCACTGAGGAACTCACATGGTCCATCCACACTGAAGTCGTTGTGAAGAAGGCTCATCAGCGCCTCTTCTTCCTGAGACAGCTGAGGAAGTTTGGAATGAACCGCCACATCCTCACACGGTTCTACACCTGCACTGTAGAGAGCATCCTGACTGGCTGCATCTCCGACTGGTATAGCAATAGCACCGCCCACAACCGCAAAGCACTGCAAAGGGTGGTGCGAACTGCCAGACACATCATCGGAGGTGAGCTTCCCTCCCTCCAGGAAATATACACAAGGCGGTGTGTGAAAAAAGCTCATCAGAGGATCATCAGAGACTCCAGCCACCCGAGCCGTGTGCTGTTCTCACTGCTACCATCAGGTAGGCGGTATCGCAGTATCAGGACCCGCACCAGCCAACTCTGTGATAGCTTCTTCCCCCAAGCAATCAGACTTCTGAACTCTTGATCTCCCACGATCAAATACATCAGCACTGCATTTCATTACCCTTACTCTTATATCTCACACCGGACTGTCATAAATTATATTATTATTATATTATATTCTCTCTTAACAACTGACTATCAACCGACAGCCTGAATGTCAATACAGTACAATACTGTACATTCTATATATACTACATATACTTTTTTATATATTTTTAGTTTTTATTTTTATTGAATAATGTGTATCTATATTGTGCGTATTGTATACTGTACATTGTATGTTATTATTTGTATATTGTTGAGTGTAATTATGTGTATATCAGATGTTTAAATTGTGCTGTGTTAATTTGATGTTATTGTAAATTGGTACATGTCTCATCACTGTCACGACTGCTATGTTGATCGGAACTGCACCCAAGAATTTCACACACCATTGCACTTGTGTATATGGCTGTGTGACAATAAAGTGATTTGATTTTGATTTGATTTGAAATACACAAGAGTAACACAGAGTAAGAGATATCAATACATTTAGATTATTGCAAAGGTAATATCTATGCTAAACGTTTCAAAATCGCCTGTGAAACTACTCCGCATTGCGTACATGGCATGTGATAGGCCTTAAAATACATGAGAGACTATATAACTTAAAGTAGTAGGCATACTTTGATAAGCATAACTAAATAACAGCACTATAGAGTGATGATATGGTATAAACAATAATATTATTTAACAGGAAATATGAGACCCTTTTAGCTGTTTACACTTATACCTACATAGGTCTACATAAATGTTATCACTTGTTATAACCTCCATTTAAGGTTAATGTCAAATAATACAAGCACAACATACAAGAGGTTACTGCAAAACCCCTTATAATGAATATCCTTAATTATAGTTTATTCTCTAATAATACAATTATTATCCAATAATTATGAATAATAATTATCAATAGCATAATTATACGTATTACTATATTCAGTCATGTTTAATAACTTTTAACCTTTCGACTAGATGACCTAACATGCCGTTTCCAATTTGGCAATATTTTCACTTGCTTAAATAGGCCTGGTTTCCTAAGGCAATAAGTAACCTAGAAGGTTAGTAGCACATAAATTAGGCTACTTTATTTCTAATGCACTTTTCCCAAAAGCATCGTTATCTAGACGTAAAAACGTTCATATAATAACGGTAGCTTCCGGCCATTCGTAAGAACATTACGTGCAACTTAAACAGAACATCCTTCTCCTTTGTTCCACAGGTTAGAGTCAAACAGACACAACAATGATATTAATGGATTTAGATTATTGCAATGTCAACACTATATCCAACAGTAAAAAAGCAGTTCAAAAAGCATTACTAACTATGGTGTAAATGTAATAATGACATTAATTTCACAAGAAATATGTGACCTGCGATAGTCTTTAAGAATATACAGTATAAATAGATAAACCAAATAATCAAAACAAATAAATTGAGTAATAAAAGAGATTATAATAAGCACTTCCCACTCTCATACTTATTCCTCATCCTCTTCTTCCTGTAATGGCAGGTTAAATTGTAGAGCAAGTCCTGCAGTCACATGTTGCGTAATGGGAGTTACCAAATTGTTGTTGCACAGTGCATGCACCAAGTATTGTATTATTAGTGCATATTTTTACGTTAATGTATTGTTAAAAACATTATTTATTTATTTAGTCTTATTTATTTGACTATACTCTATATTCACTAATGTTTAGGAACTTTTAGTGCCTTGACAAGGTAACATGCAATTTCTGGGTTTGGCAGTATATTCGCACAAACTTTTTCAGCTTCTCCTTTTCACATAGCTTAGCAAAATGTTCAGAATCAGTATTTATATAGCTCACTGTGCAAGAATGTTATGAAAAACTGTATTAAATCATCTATTTTTGCATTGTTTCTGCAAATCTTTCATTTGAAACTTTTGTTTTGGACAAAAGGTGCTTGACTGAGCTGAAGAACCTTTATTAGCCACATAGAACCATTTATTGTATATAAGGATAACATGCACCTATTTATTTGTTACAGATTAACAAAGGTTGAATTGAAAACCCAGACTCAACTCAGGTTCTCTTGACATGTGCTCAACACAGGGCTGTTTTGCAGTTCACATATTGGTCAGGTGGAGGCAGAATTGTTGTGAAATCCGAAAACGACTGTGTAGACCTTATATAATTCTGTCAGTTCCGAGCTTTCTTGGGAAACATAGTCAGTTTATAAAACAATTGCACGTTCGTTTTGTTTCCATGTTGATCAGAAAGATTTTATATTATTTATTCTAAAGTAGGGCTTGAGATGTCATTTGAGTAAGAGAACGATGTAGTATGTTTCTGTCTTGATGTATATTAATTCAGGAAAAAAATGAATAATATATATATAAACACATCCCTTGAAAAAATAATTAAATTGTTTATTTATGCGTTGCATTTATTTTTACTTAGTTGTTTAATGTGATACGTTGATACATAGGCCTGTTGATTATTTATCATGCCTTGTGCATTTTTATGCCACTGCCAACAATAATAAAAGATAAAGAAAAGCTTATCTTTGTCAAAAAAAATGAGCATCCACAAATTGCGTAATATTTTCTGCTACTTTTTAGATACTGCTTAGAAATATGTCAGCTGTAAAGCTCATGGGCTGTTAACTTGTAAAGGGTGAAAATAATTCACACCTCTGTGGAAAATCTGTGGCTTGTCTTCTCTGATCAGAGGGATCGTAAATCTCCTCAATGATAGAGGCCCATTGTACGATTTAAGTGGATCAGTAGGCTGCACTGTGCAATGGTTATATTTCGCTAAATGTGCCTTAACTTCATTCTCCGTTGCATGTGTGTGAGCTTGTTTAAAACCGTATCGAGACGACAGATTTTCCAAATTAATATATGATAATGTTGTCATTTTCTGTCATTTTAACCGGCTTCCGAGTGCAGAGAAGAGAGCGAGTGTCGGTCACACACTGGGAACTCTCCATGGTCCTGATTTGCGTCCTAAATGTGACCATACATTGCCTCTTTGCAGTTTGTCATATTTTCTTAAGCATAACATGTCTAAGATTTGACCAAAGCTAAAGGACTTTGCGAGCACGACTATGAAACCGTCACCCTAAAATACCAGCATAATAAATGCTGGTCATAATGACTGATTATAGTGTTTTGACAGCCCTCCATTTGTCAGTACTTTGCCTGATATAGTTACAACATTCCAACTGAACTATAAATGGTTGCGTGGCACAATATAGGCCTATTCATATTTGTTACCATGTTTTTCTCAGTTGAGAATCTGATTTAATGAGCTATTTAATTTGAAGATGTCTTCTAATAATTATCAAATAACTTTACACATGCATCATATTTTTGGTTCATGTTTATTATTAAACGGCGTATTAAACCTTGGCATTCATATCCTACACGTGCCTTAAGAAAATATAAATCACAACAGTGATGCAGTTGGCTCATTTTACAGTTTGAGAAGGTGATAAAAAAACAGACAAACGAACAGAAAGTTATTATACATATTTATTTAAAGAAATTGCACCAAACATCCAAAAAACATGAACAATAGACCTTGTTCAACTGAAAGCTGCCACTTACCTGTCTACAGCTTCAAATGCATCAGCTGTGAGCTGTGCAATATAGTGATGGATTTCTAACGAGGTAATTATCCAAAACGTACATCTCTTAACTCTTAGAAACCTAGTTATTTCATTCTGCATATCTTGGGCGTTAATAGACAAGATTATGTAATGTCACCTGTTCCCAGATCATTGGAAATTAGGTTGCTCCGAACACATTTTTTCACATTATTAGTCCAGCAGTAATTGTTAACAAGACTACCACATTTAAAATTAATGTAATTTCGATGAATTGAACATTTTGTATTGTGGCTCTTGACCTTCTTTTTTTATTTCTCTTTTTGGTGACACATCCAGTAATACTTAATTATATTTAATTGATAAGAGATTGTATTTACTAAACGGATCCCCAATATATAACAAAATTATGTGATAACATTTGATAGTTTGGTGTAATATTAGAAAATTACACAATTGATCTGTGACATTCTACACACCCTGATTAATGTAGCTTCATATCTGGATTTAACAGATAAAGCAGTTTGATCTGATCATTCCAAATGCTGTATAGACTGGTTTTCTTGCAGGAATTGTAAAATAATAATAATAATAATAATAATAATAATAATAATAATTGTCCAAAAACCTACATAAGGTTAATATATTTTACCCACTATATGTCTATAAAGACGCATATATACATTATAGGTCATATATATACAGTGAAATTTTTTGGGGGTAAAAAATATAATTTTACAGTGAAAAATATGCTTAGACAAAGGGACTATCTTCAAAGCATCTAATTATCTCAGTGACATGAAAAAATCTTTAGAAGGCCTACAATCGAGACATTTAACGCCAATCGCACTGCTACTAAAGTTTTCGTTTCACCCATCTCTCTCAATCTAGACAATCTAGCAATTTTGACAATCTCTTCTTTTGAAGTAGTTTATTGAGCCTGTTTCCCCTAGAGGGAAAAACTAGTATACAGTGTGGAAAATATGATTTGGTGTTATAATCAGGACAGCATTTTTCCTCAATTGTGTTGATTTGTAATACCACTTTGCTAACGAGCCCTATAGATGGCGCCCTCGAGCAGCAAAATCAGGTTAAATTCACATCACTTGGCAGCTTAAGCAGGTCCGTTTGGATGATGAGAGTAGCCCATATCAAAGATTCAGACTGTCTACAGCGATGAAATCATATGTTTTCTTCTAAACATGTTAAACATTATGGCCTGAGGAATTCAACGATCGACGCGAACTGACAGTCCCCCCATGAGTGACTGCACAGATGAACTACTCAATCAATTTAATCCACATCAGATACATTCACAATCTTGCACGCACTGTTTTTCCTTGTGTCACAGCTCAACCAGTTACACACATCCCGTGCACAAGGAGCCATTCTGCAATTAATCTCAACGACTGCGATGAGGCTTTAAACATCATCTATTTTTTGTTGTTGTCTTTGTTGGTGGGAATTCCATCGACAGTTCGGAACACAAGACGTCAGAACAGAGGATAACTGGACGACTTTTGACGTCACGTTTTCACATGTTCTATTAACATTCATTCTGTTGAATTTACTTTCAGGTGTAAACCTGATTACTTATGGCTCAGACTGAACGATGCTCTACAAGGGCGCGTGAAAGGAAATGCATGAAGTTGCTGCACTCTCGCCACTATTTCATCGAATCTGAACTGAGCAGTAGGCTATCTGTTCATGCGAAAACTCGATGCTTGAGAGATTCTTCTCTTGGCATTCACCGCGTGCCTTAATTGTATGGACATTAAATCAAGGTCCGCTGTGAACACGCAGAGCGAGAACTCAAGAGCGCAGGAATGGCAGCAGCCCAATGCAGTCATGAGCAAAAGTCCCCCATTTGACACTCAAATTTCGCGCCTTGACTTGCACACTTAGCCACGAGCATCCGAGAGAGAGAAGTGTAAAGATTTAATCACAAGAGCGCACACTTTTACAAAAACACTGATTACACTGAGTAACCGCGTGCTTTAGCAATGTGCAGTTGCGACGCAAATAAATCGGTACAACAGTAACGATCACTATAGCACACGAAACCATGCTACACACATCTGCACTATACGAGGTAACCTATTTAACACCTTTCCATCCACCACCATAGTCTTCATTGGTGTTGTCCACATCTGATACGGTTGCTACTTCACTATCTTTAGCCTACTGCAGTTTAAATACAGATTAATGACGTGCACCATGCCTAAGCTCACACAATGGAAAAATAAGTCAGTCGATACAGCGAATTTACTCATGCGCTCAATACCATTTTCCTCCAGAGTAATCAAGAGAGAGAAAAAAATACATTTTGGCTTTGTGTCCATGGGTTTCTTCCTTCAATCTTTAATCAGGCGCTCTGGTTCCTTTGTCCTTGATGTATTTGAAGAAATGAGCAATGGAAGCATCACGTGAGAAATACTACTGGGTCACATATAGAAAAAAAAAAAAAGGACAAAACCCTCGCAGTATGAGCGTCAAAACCTGACTCTCCTGATGTAAGGACAGGAACGTTTCCACAGCTCAGATGCTGCGTCTCCTCTCGTCGATGCAAATACGCCCTCCTTCGCGGCTTAATGCCGATGCACAATAGCGTTCCTCTTCAGTATCGCTTGGCTGTACCGCGAAAAATCGTTAACGCAAGGAAAATACATACAAACAAAACGCATACTTCACCGATATCCCTATTTCGAGCGCTCTTTTCATTCTCTGCTTTGCCCAATGACTTCGCGGAAGCTATGACGCTCGAAGTCTGTTCTTGACGATGACTTGCTCTTTCCCTCCATTTAAAATAATTCCGCAGCATCCCTTGGTAAATTCATCCTCAGGCTAGCCAAGCGAGCACTGGGGCCAGTTCTCCCCAATCCATCCCCTTTTAATCTCGATCGTCCTCGGCAAGCGTTTTTTTTATTTTTTTTTTTTTGGTCCTGCCCTGAGTGTTTTATCAGCCTCTCTGATCCAGTTCCGCGGATTAGAGGTCCTCTCTTCCCGTCCCAGACACGCGCAGCCTTCTGCTGATTGGGCTCAACGCAAGCGGATTACATTGGGACATAATGACGTCATGGCCCGGGCCCAAGTTCTCCCCCATTAGCCAAAGCCTCATCAGCGAGATGTCCTTGAAATAGCGCGCGGCTGACATTCTGCAAATAGGAGTGGGCAACCAGACGTGCATTACGGACAGAAATAGTTTTATTGCTTTGATGCATATAAACGTGTTTGCATTTATACTGGTTCAGATTTGTTTCCTACAGCGCATTCAGACCTCTTGACTGTCCTAAACTGCATGAAGTTGAGATGTGTACACATCTAATCCAGTGGAGCACATATGCATCAGAGGAAAAGTAGCCATTCTTAGTATAAAGCCATCTTTAATGTTATAACAAGAATGTGTTTTTTTCTTTTTCTTCAGTTTAAGCGGAAGAAAATAATCAGCCTTATCATTAGATAATGAAGTCCTCCGACGTTTAGCATAATGCTAATAGGACGACCTGTAATGCAACGGAAAGTAGCCCAATTCATGCCATATTCCCCCCAATCTTCAGTTGTTCTTTATTCTGTAATTCTGATATACAAATGTGATCAAATTCGTTTGTTCCAGATTTGTCAGCAAACTGTGCAATATCATTAGCATTGCTTCTGAAAACGTTCTATTTTGACCTGCAGAAGTAGGAATTGGAGAGTTGCCACTGTCCACTGAAGCCATATCTAAGGTTGCACCATGGGAAGTAATAGTCCACCATTGGAGCAAACGTGGTTTACAGATGCAAACGTTTTCTATGCCAGCATTTTGTTTATTTTTGTTTATACATTATATAATTGTAAAAAACAAATTAAAATGATTAAAAAAAAACATTTATTGTATTACTATTACTATTTTATTATGTAATTATATTATTTTACTGATATAAATGAGTATATGTTTGTTTTGTTCGTTATGTTAACTGTAATAAAAGGTTGTCTTCGTTCCCAAAATGAAGGACTTAATATCTATAACATTATTGCAAACTTATTCTTGCTATTGCATGACTGCAATTTTGGCCACATTTGATACATACACCCCTCTTGTGTTTTTAATATCACGTGTGTGCCTTTGATCACAATTCATTTCTTTCACTATATTAGTTGCTCTTATCTCATCAAGGCATTAAAGAGCCTATTAGCGGTGTGTTTCCGTTCATGGCGTTTAGTAAGTTAAATATTAGCACTAAAGTATTATTTCGAATAATTTTTGAATCAGCTAGTTTGGGATAAATAAAATGTGTACTAATGTTACCTAAACAACGCAATTTTCAACGACTCCCTTAATGATGCTCACTTTGTTTTCATTTTTTCAATTTAATAACAAATTATATTTGTAGATGACAAAAATCAATTAAATTACACTTAAAATGTATGTAGATAGCATATAGGTTGTGGATAAATTCAAAGATGAATCATGACAATTGTTGGCATGAATGGAATGGCTGGATTTTCAAGAGGCTTTTTCTCCACATTTCCCCTGTTTAATGGAACAAAAGGTGTTGAGAAAAAGAGTCCAAGATTTTCAAAGTATAGCCGAATTATTTTTTCCTTCCCAATGATCCAGTTCCGGATTTTTATGTGCGATCAGGCTGCCGTTTTTACATCACTTGGTTGTTGTCAATATTTTTAGGTCAAGGTGCAATTTAGGTAGTTTAATGTAATTTTGATAAATACACAATCACTTTTGCTTTAAAACGTAGGCCTGATCGAAACAAAAACTGGGATTCCTGCAGAAATGCGGTCCGGGCATGATGATGACGGCTTCTAAAGCAAGACGCATTTTCTTCAAACGAAGTATTTGGGGTGATTTTAAACGCATATTCGAATCTTTTCTTGTTCAGTGGTTTCAGATCTCTTGGCACACAAATCCCGGTTCTGACAGGAGCCCTTCAGAGGATTTTATCATAGGTGTAAGACGCCTTCCTGGGTCCGAAGGATAACGACGACGACTTGTCCATAGCAGGAGAACATGAGAACAGGACCAAGGCACGGCCGGACGGTAGAGAAAAAGATAGAAATTGTGCGCTGAACGCCTTCAGTAAGCTATTTCTCCTGACTCAGTTAGTTGGCAGTGCGGCCTCCTCGTATTAAACTGCGTGAAGGAGGAGCTGTTCAGTTGCATTACAATGACATTCAGTCCCAATTCATTCAGGCGCTGTCTAACGGTCTTTGGATAGCAAATCCACCCCATCGGGGGGTCGCAGCCCTCTCATTACGCCCCCAATCCCAACACACACTTACTACAATAGACCCAACAAAGGGCGAGGGGAGTGGGCCTCAGCGCTGCGCGGCCCGGGCGCTGAACTCTGGGCTCAAGCGAGAAAAATTGTCTTCAGTGTTGCTGTTACGAACAACGTGTTAAGGTGTTTTGTTATTTAGAAGGGCCCATACTCAAACGATTGGAGAAAAAAGAGACATCAAACGCGTTAATATTATTAAGGGCATTAAATGTGAACATAAATCGGACTGCATTGTTGGTTGTGTTTGTACATATGTTGACAAATGCTTGCAGATATGTTTGCTATTTGACTTTTTTTGTGCACGGGATTAAAGCATCCCTAGTATTGTAGCACAGTGGAGGAGTTGTTGACATGACTGATTTGGACTGCTGTATTAACTGTGCGTGGATGTGTCACCACAAAATCACAAGACTTTTAAGGGGGTTAGAGTTATTTTTGAGTTTATCATGCACTACCTCTCTTTCTCTGAAAGCCTAATATCTCAACGTTTAACCAAATCTAATCATAAATCATACTGCGACCCCGTAAATAAATTCTTACAAAAAATTAAGGCAAAAAACGCTCTTATTTTTAGAATTAGCCTTACAATGGCAACCATATCCGTCAAAATACCATATTACTGCAGTTATTGTTACTACTGTAAAATCATAACACACGAATCTCCTTCAAACAGTATAAGTAGCTCTCAGAATCATTTCAAGTTTTTTTTTTTTTGATTACAGTGATGGCTAATTCTACATTACCAAAGTTTTAATGTAGGAAAATAACTGTAGTAATTACGAAATTATTTCTATTAAATGTTAGCTAAATTTAGTACTGTTTATTACTAGGCCATTAGCTAAAATTACATTCAATGTTATTTTTTTTACGGTAAAAAATGTCCACCCTCATTATATATATAATTTTTGCCTCGCTTTCAAAACATTGTTATTATGTCACAATAAATACCAAGATTAAAAAACAAATATTCTAGATGCTCCTCTAAACATTTTTTATTTTTATTTTTTTGCTGCATGTTCTTGCTCGTACATAAGCAACATAAAGTTACTATTTCTCGTTCTTTTCAATAATAATAATAATAATAATAATTATTATTATTATTATTATTGTTATTTGTCTATGATGATTATTATTATTATTATTATTATTATTATTTCTATTATTATTATTACATTGTAGCACACATACTCGTTAACATTTATACATTTTATGATTTTCCCAGGGAAATCATACCGATTTCCGAATGGACGTTGAAGGCTTAGACAGGCCCAGCTGGGCGCTTTACTTATGCGGCTATTCAAGCAGAGGACTGAAAGGTCATCTCTCCGGCCCGGTGCGCCTGGGAAACCCGCTAAACATGGCGCCTGTGTACCCACTCAGTACTAACGTAAACACACTTGCTCGCCATGCTTTGCTCTCTGATTTAGGTATGTGTGTGGCGCACATAGAGAGACTGTACCCGTACTACACGAGCACAGTTACTTTGTAAGAAAAATACATATAAAGTAAGACATCGCATTCGCTACATTTACATTTTTGCTGCACTTCATTGCCGTAAAGTCATCTAAAATTTATCCAGTAGCCTATAGTGGCCACTTGCGAATGAAGAACTTTAAAACTGCCTACTTATTGAAGGAGCATAGTAAGGTGTAACTTTGCAAACATTTCCTGAGAGCAGAACTAGAAGTACCCTCAAGTATTGTCTGAGGAAATAAAAAGAAACACCCTCACAAAAGAATCCATTGTCAAGCCCGAACAATCTGCGGGGCCTCATAAGCTGTCCTTCACAATCAAGATGGTGGGCAATGATTTGAATGCGAGAGGGGCCTGTACTTTCTTGCCTACCAAATGGTAATCACTGAGAGGATAACCATCCAATCAAATACTGCGCACACACGCATACTTATACACACACACGCACAAATACACATACGCTCAAATATAGACACGCACAAGCGCGAAGTGTTGAAGGGGTTGTAGTCAGTTTAGGTCATCTCGGTATGGATGAGGCTAGAAGTTATTATAAGAAATCATGAGGGAATGTGTTGCTTCTGGAGTAAAGAATAAGGCTTTGTAGACTAATTTTCACGATCTCGCAAAAAATAAATAAATAAATAAATAAATATAAATAAATACATTTAAAAAAACAAAACCAAAAAAATCTACATCCTCTGCAGCAAAGATGAAATGTTCTGTTATTCACGGGAAGAGTAGACAGTGAGCCCCTAGGTAGGCCTATTGGCTATCCTATCCATAGTCGTAGTTCAGATCAAAAGCAAAAATAACGGAAATTCGTTTCCCCGACAAAGAATTTAGATTAAATGGTCTAAATGCAGTTGCTGCTCAGAATTAGTTTAACATGTCAGAAGAGAAAATACAGCAACTGTAAAAACTATTTTTCTCGTGCCGTTGTTTATATAAGATATTATTAATAATTATTTGACATGCTAAAACATATGAAACACATACAGTTGTACAGCTGACCATAAAGGAAACCTATTTTATTATTTTCAAGCCATTTAGAAACCTCGCTGGTTACGCATGCGCAGGATCTTATATGCCTTTGGTCAATTTTTTTTCTTTCTCAGAAAGCATTTATGTAGTTTATCATCTGAAACAAAATCTACTCAGAAGAGTGTATAAACAAACACAAAGGCAGGTGCAGAACTGTGCAGTCCGAATGATCTTCTTCAGTCTGAGTATAAGAAGCATTTCAGTGCAATACAAAATCTTGTGTGACCTTCCAGCCTCGGCATCAAAAAACATGCCACAAATAGTAACAAAAAATACTCCATAATTGCATTTTGTAATCTCCATAAACCACAAAACATATTCTAGGCACTATCTTACCCTCCTTCCTCTCTGGCTTTTTTGTTGTAACATGTCTCTGACCGGAGCAGGCTCCATGACATAGAATATGACATGAGAAAGGGACCATAACCGTTCTGTGGCTGCATCTCTCAAAGGATAGAGAAGATTTCCTTTACAGTATGGGCTTGAGACGAAAAGCTGGTTCATTTAAATTCTGCGTGCATTTAGTGATGAAACAGATTTCCATAGTTAGTAAGAAAAGCAAAGAAATAAACTGGAGAAATAGACACACTATGTCTAATTCTGTGTGCATTCAGTCATTATGCTCTACAGAATTATTGACACCTTGCCTCTTGAGGTACTTGGATGACGCATCTGAGTGTCGATATCAGTGCAGGAACCTCAGTACTGCCTAATAAATGTCAACATCAGCAGCGATTGATCCTTTTGCACCACGGTCGGGACAGTATGGCAGTATTTGTCATGCCTGATCTGGTTTTTGCTGCACCTGGAGTGCACCAAAATATTCGTATTTTTTTTTTTGTCTTGATTTAGGATAAAATGCAAGGTGTTTATGGTCAGACTGAGGATGCTCACAAATGTGCTCTGAATGTTCTGAAATACCAGTGTAACATGCATGTTGCCAGTGCCCATATACTGTACTTTCTGCTATTTGAGGCATCCTGTGACTATCCGAACATCCCTTTATCATGTAACCTTTCCATGCCCCACTGAATTGAAAGCAACTTCACTTATTTAAAGAGCCCTCATGGCCATCAGAAAGCAACAAGATTTATTTGGCAAGCCATTAAGAATAATATAGGAAGACCCCTTATTCAGTTCTTGTGCTTTGCCATTTTAACACAATCAAAATGTTAGCCTTACAAGCAAATGCAATCTAACGCTGGCAGCTATCAAACATTTGAATCCTATTTTGAGTGATATAGATAATTCTTACAGGAATATTTGGAAATAACAAGTTAAAAATGCATTTCACAATTATTAAACTATTATTTCTTTTAAGAATTTGAAAGGATCAATTTCTATTAAACCACAACAATCTCTTTATTAGTATTTATTTTAGTATTAAGGGGAAAATGTTTCCCCTAAAAACCTTTTTAAGAAACACATTTTTTGAAACACATTTTAAGAAATATAGTTTAAAATTTTTTTTTTTTATCAACGGTTATTGTAAGTATGTGATGATTCTGTGATGTTTTGTTAAATATTATAAGTAGTTTTTCATTGTAACTCAGCACGTGATGAAGTCAAATGTGTCAGCAGATGCTCGCAAAACAGACACATTTTCAGCTCCCCTTATCAATGCTTGGCTTTGCTGTAGTTTGTGTGAGAGAGGCTGTTTAGGAGGGTTTAGCATACAGCTGTTTGAGCTTTGCCTCTCCTCACTCCTCTTAGGTCTGTCATTATACCACACTGCATCCCCCCATTGGCTCATTAAGGACACTGACTGGTCAACATGCGTTACAGATTTCTGTGCAGTGCTTGTTATTATTTCTGCCTGTATTTTTGTGTGTCGTTCCAAATATTGAAAAGTGTTACACTTCTGTGAACTGTATGGTAATTTTTCTCTCTGAGGAGCTATAGATTATGAATATGATAAAGACTCTGTAAGGGAGAGAGAAAGAGAGGGAGTGTTCATATACCATGTCCTTAACAAATACATTCCTAATGTAGTTCACTCACCCAAGCATGATGTTGTTGTTGTTGTTGTTGTTGCTTTAAATAAAGATGTTATTTAATATCAAGATGACTGTCTTAATCTCTCTGTAGTCCCACACAAGGAAATGGAGGATTTTAAGGATTATATAATTTTTAAAAATCCCAACCATACTCCTCATTTGACATATAGAAATCCCACGTAAGCTCCCCATCCATCTGAAGCTAAAATGTTGTGGGCTTTTGGTTAGCAATGTTGTCATCTCTCTTTCTCTCTCTGAAAATCTGTCTGTTTTAATCCCAATGTCTCAGAGAGAATGGCTGAAGAACCAGTGTGGGGAGAGAAAGCATGAGTAAATGAAAACAGACATCTTCAGAAAGGTCAGGTCTTGCCATGTTCTTTTCTCCAGGTCAGCTCCTTTAGGCCCGCCTTGTATGACAGAAATATTTGAACACAAACCCATCACAGACATGACTGATTGACAAAAATATAACAAAAAATATTTTTTATCAGATAGTGTATTTATAGTAATATACGCTATCTGATGGAAGGAAGACACAACACATGAATATACATGTCATTTAATGTTTATCTCTGCTGTCACAGCAGCACAATGCATGATGGAACGTAAACCTGAAATATAACCTACATCTTGATGTGTATTGTACTTTGATATGTTTGGACAGAAACACAGAACCTTTATTTTACATTTATGCACAGCAAAGACCAAATTTAACTCAAACCCCATTTTTCTGTCATCGAAAGCACCCTTGCCTAAGCCATATATTCTTCCTTGTCTCTTTTCATTGTTGTTTCATTGTCATTATGCTGTGACAGGTGAAATGCTAATGAATGATGTATTCATAGAATATTGCTTTAATCATCTGGTTATTTATTGCCCTAATTTTTAAATAATAAGATCTTCAACACAAACACTATAATAGGCTATGAACAACACCCCCCCCCCAAATAAATAATAAGAGCCAAGTCCTAAACCAAATCGTATTCTTATTTCAGAGCAGGAAAAATAAAAAATAATTTCCTCAAATTTAAAACATTTAATCCAAATTATTAAAGTGATTTGGTTTCCGATTTTCAATATCTCAAAGCCTCTGCAGTGCATTTGGATGTCACACATCTCTTCAGCAGCCCACATCACTGGCCTGTTGGCCACCACAGTATTATAGCTTAGGGCATGGGGAGCGGGAATGAGGGGCAGAGTCGGACACATGAGCGCATTAAGAATGGCGGTCTTTATTGGATGTGATCGGTCTTAGTGATTTTATTAGTTTCATTGACTGTCTCTCCAGTATTTATTGGCCCTCTCACACGTGAGTTGCACGATGTAACGAAGAGCAGATATGAATCTGATGTGACAATAAAAGGGCAATTATGTTCCACGAGTAACAGATCTGCTTCACGTGGGAGAGTAAAAAGAGAAGGGCGAGATAAACAGAATTATTTTATTCTTCCCATTCAGAGAGCCGTCATTGTTAAACATACTGTTCCCAATACACAATGTACATATATGTAAAAACGGCATTCTCTTTGTGATGCACATGAATGACTTCTGAATGCCTCTTTACCATGTGCTTTGACATCAAGCCACCTGACAACGCGACCTATAAACTGATTCAGTATTCCCCTGGGAACAAAAATCAGCCCTAGAGAAAAGTTACAATACCCAGTTTCAAAAGTATAAACAATATGCAGGTTAGTATGATTTAAGTGTGTTAAAATAGCTTACTAACCTTTTCCGTGTAAAGTTTTAAGCTATCCAAATTTACAAATTTGTTGCCATGACAACATAATACTGTAAACCCTTAAACGACCATAAAAATTATTTAATCAACCTTACAGCTCAAATAATGCACAAGTTTTAACAGAAGAATTCATGTGCTTTTATCAAATTTGCTTCACATTGCTGCCTTTAAACCCTCCAAAAACTGGCCCCATTCACTTCTATTGTAAGTGCCTCACTGGAACCTCGATTTTTGCTTTTTTTAAAGAAATGGAGAGATGAGTCTAAATTAATTTTTGTGATAATCAACATTATGCCAGAAATGCTGTCAAATGAGCTTAACTTGTATTGAACCACGAAAATTCCTTTAACATGCTTCTAAACTTTTAAAAACACGTCTCAAGACGACTGCGTTCTGTTCCTTTCGTTGTGCTGCCTTAAGCTTCTTTTAGCACTGGACACATTCAGTGTGAACAGCCCCTTAAGCTGAACCTGATTTCATGCGCTTTGATTGGCCCCATTTTGAGGTGCATCTTGAAACTGATAAATCCCACCTCAGGCCACTCCATGCATCCTTCAAAATTATTTTATGTTTGAAGACATAAACCAAATTTTTTCAAATGTCAGAATGTGTCATATATAGTATGTAAAGCTGTATGTAAATACCATTAATGTACTCTTCAATAAGATGCTTATATCTGCTATCTTGAGGAGTATGTCCTTCTTTTGTTTTATGATTTATAAAATATGATGAAGTGGGTCTTTAATCTCTTATATTCTGTTGCCTTACATACCTCTCAGAAAATAAATCAGTTTATACAGCATGTTGTGTCAGGTGACCTGGTATTAAGCAGACTTTTAGAGGAGAATTCTGTGTTTGATGGTGCTCTTTGGTCTGCACAGCATGAAATGCTGTTGTAGTGACAGTGGACCATGCATGCTTCAGTAAAACACCACTCTCATTTTGCTAAGAGTCTGCAATGATAGGCACCTCTATTCTCTTCCTCTCTTTTATCCCTTCTCTTATCTAAAACATTCTCACTCTTGATCGTTCACACTTGTTCACAACTCATCCCTCCTGTTCTCACAAGGAATGAAATAGGACACATTTACTGCCAAGAGTTGAAAAAAATTGGGGGGTTGTGCGTGAGTGTAAATGTAAATGGGAATAGTGGTAGTTGGCAAAACAGGCTGGTAAATAATTTCCACTCTTTCCCTCTGTATCTGCAAGAGGGTGTGAAATGATCAGAATTATTTATGGCTATTATATCCAATTAAAGCCTGTGAGTGCTGATGTGCTGTTTTATTGTGCCAAAAACTGCTACTGCATGTGCTTCAGTAACCAAACACAATGGGGGAGGGTTGGGGGGGTGGGGGGGGTGCTAGAGGAAGATGTTAGGAGGTGGTTTTGGCTGCGGCCTTCTGGCATTATAGGGTCTCTATGAATCAGTTAGCTTTGTTAGTTTTGGAGTGAATCCTAGTTGTAGTGTTTAAAAGGTCCATTCTTCCACATCATGCCTATTAAAGTCCTGGCTGAAGAGTAATGTAAACTTAAAACAGTTCATAACCTCCAACACCCAATGCCATTCTAATGTCTCAAACCATTACCCAACTCTGTTGTCATGGAGAGCTGCTCGTTTGTCTCAGTGGAAACCTTGATTGCCAAAGATTTGCTGATATGGTCCGCTCAGGAATAATATCTTTCTATGTGGCATGCACAATGATTTATTTTTTTATCTAATGACTGGATGAATCGATTTATATTAAAACAAACAATAAAGTCTTTGCAAGGCTTCACATGGTTGAGAGAAATCTTCTGTGTCCTCACAAGGGCTGAGGCCAGCATGTTCCAAATGGGAATGTCTGAATGGATCAGGGCTACAACCACCACATTAATTGGGAATAGTAGTGGATCAATATTGTTTTTTCAATGACTGATTATTAAACTCTAACATTTGTTCCCCTCCTATCTTGACTATTTGGATACTAGGGATGCACCGATCCGATACAAGCTTTTAGACGGATCGGGTATCGGTCCGACGAGCCCGATCCAAATCCGATACTGTGTGTTAGTCATGTTCATTACTGTCAAGTTCCAAAAATGACATAAAAGAACCATAAAAAAAACATTAAAGCAGTTCATATGACTCGTGCATTTTATTCAAAGCTACTTGAAGACGTCCGATAGATCTGTGAATAACAAAAGGCTGTGTTTAATAAGTAAATATATAGTATGCGCAGCGCCAGCTCTGTTGACACAAACTCAGGCATAGGCTGGTGATGCACTCGCGATGCTATTTTTAGCCTTCACTGCAGTAAGCAATATTTGAGCGCTACTCAAGAACAGTATCTCAGATGTAGATGCTCAATAGTTTGGTTCACTTATAATATACATTTAGAATGGCACCGGAGGTGCATTTGACCAGAATTTGAATAAGAAGCGAATTAAACTACTGTGAACTTGCCTACAAACAGACACATACAGGACTTCTTGGTGAGTTCAGAATGTCAAAATAAAAGCGTGAGGGTTTTAAAAGTGCACGATTTAAATATGTTACTGTTGTATTTAAAATGAAAATTAAAAGTCAATAATAATAATATTAATAACAATTTATTATTATTATTATTATTATTATTATTGTTGTCATCATTAGTATTTGTTTACAATTTATAACAATATTTAAGTTGAATGGGTTCCAAAAAAATAACTGTGCGAAGGAAAAGTGGACTGATGTCTTACAACTAAATTGTACAAAAAAGAGATCTGAATCCTTTAAAGTCCAGATGCAAGTTGAAACATTTTTGAAAAACAATAAATAAAACACTGGTTTCTTTTCTACTCAAGACTTGAAGACTGGAATTACTGTTAATTTTGCTGCTACATTATCCAGTATACTAGTTAATAATAAAGTGTTTCTTAACAAGCTATACATTTACAGTATATTGAAATAATGTTTAGTTAGAGGTTTGTGTTTCTTTACATTAGATCCACACAATAATGTAAAGATATTCTAAACTGATTATGCAAAAAAACAACACTGGTGTCGGCTTGGGATCGTTATCGGCCGATACTGAGTTTTCCGATATTGGAATCGGATCGGAAGAGAAAAAGTGGTAACAGTGCATCCCTATACATCCTTGGAATGTATGCTGTGAGATTCAGAATCTCATCCTGGTACACATTTACATTTATTAATTTGGCAGACGCTTTTATCCAAAGTGACTTACAAAAGAGGAATCATCATAAGTGATTCATCTTAAGGAGACATTGGTACGAAAAGTGCTGCATTACAAAGTTTCACTAGCATCAGAATAGTAGTATCCAAGACAGATTAGGGTGCAACAAGAATATATAATAAAAAATACAAAAATTATAAGTGAATGGTTAAGTGCTCATGGAAAAGATGTGTTTTTATCCATTTTTTGAAGACAGAGAGCGAGTCTGCTTCACGGATGGAGTTGGGAAGGTAATTCCACCAACGTGGTACAGTGAAACTGGAAGTCCGGGAAAGTGTTTTGGTGCCTCTTTGTGTTGGTACAACAAGGCGCTGCTCATTAGCCGACCGCAGGCTTCTGGTGGGAACGTACCTCTGCAGAAATGATTTTAGATATGCTGGAGCATACCCAGTGAATCTTCTGTTTGCCAGCATCAGAGCCTTGAATTTGATATGTGCATCAACCAGCAGCAAGTGAAGAGAGACAAGGAGTGGTGTAACATGCTCTATTTGGTTCATTAAAGGCCAGACGTGCTGCTGCATTCTGGATCATTTGCAGGGGCCTAATTGCTCATGCAGGGGGGCCTGCAATGAGAGCATTACAGTAGTCCAGTCTAATAGTGACAAGTGCCTGAACAAGAAGTTGTGTGGCATGTTCAGAGAGGAAGGGTCTTATTTTCCTGATATTGTAGAGTGTAAATCGACATAAGGTGTGGTCTACATTTGAGATGTGGTCTGTGAAATTGAGTTGGTTATCAATGGTTACCCCTAGACTTCTGACTGTTTTGGAAGATCTTACTGTAGTTGAACCCAGCTGCATGGTGATGTTGTGTTCAACAGCAGGGTTGGCTGGAAAGACGAGGAGCTCAGTCTTCCCTGGGTTAAGTTGCAGGTGGTGTTCCTTCATCCAGGCCGAGATATCTGCCAACAGGCAGAGATTTGAGCAGTCACTGTGGTGGTGTTGGGCTGGAAAGACAAGTAGAGCTGTGTGTCATCGGCGTAGCAGTGGTAAGAGAAACCATGTGCTTGAATGATGGGTCCAAGTGATGTTGTGTATATAGAGAAGAGAAGTGGCCCAAGCACTGAACCCTGAGGTACCCCAGTAAGTAGCTGATGTGACTTGGACACCTCACCTCTCCAGGCTACCTTGAAGGACCTACCTGAGAAATAGGAATTAAACCAGTCAAGCACAGTTCCTGTGATGCCCAGAGTAGAGAGGGCAGAGAGTAGGATCTGATGGTTGACTGTGTCAAAGGCTGCAGAAAGGTCCAGTAGAATCAGGACAGATGATCTGGATCCAGTTCTCACCTGTCTCAGCGACTTAGTGAGGGTAGGCTCGGTGGAGTGTCCACTTTTGAAGCCTGACTGATTGTCATCCAGCAGCTTGTTCTGCAAGATATAGGCAGAGATCTGATTGAAAACTGCCCTTTCAAATGTTTTCGCCATGAATGGGATGAGAGAGACTGGTCTGTATTGTTCTACTTGTGTGGGGTTAAGTGCAGGTTTTTTAAGCAGCAGGGTTACTCTAGCCTGCTTAAATGTAGTGGGAAACTACACTGCACACTACACACACACACACATGCCGCCTCAAAGGTTTTCACCACTCCAAGTGTATTATCATGCTTGAATGATTGCCTTCTAAATCTGAAAGCGAAGAGGCATGTACCTCCTTCTGTCATAACTTGAAAGAATGTTACTGGTTTCTGCTTTTGTAAATATGAACCATATAGAATCACGAGAGAGTGAAAGGATGCACTCCAGTGACTCTTCATGGAGCTCCACTGAGCATGAACACACACTTGCACAGATAGCAATGTACACTGTAGTACCAAGTAGCGCTTTTTACTTAATGTGTTTTGTATGGAGCTTGTTTGTTGAAATGCTTGTTTTACTGTTTTAGGATTAAAAAAATCTGCCCTTAATGACCTTAAAAAGGGCACCTTCGAAGTAAGAATGTGTCAGATGAGAAATTGTCAGGGTGAACAGACCAGAGTGGCTCTATCAGTTTATTGAAACTCTGATGTGTATGCTAGTATTTTTGGTGTATGAAGATTAATTGTAGTTTATAGATGACAGCCAGGTGTTTGACTTTTCTCTCTGTCTTTTTCAAAATTTTACACTGCTCTCCTTACAATGTTTCCTCTTCTGCCTTTCACTTTCCGTTTTTCCAAGCTGGCTTTTTATTCGTCTTCTCTGTTTTCACATCCTGTTCCTGCCTTTCCTTTTCTACTCTTCTCCTTTCTCATCCCTCTCACTCATCCTTATATTTCTCTTCTCTTCTTCTCTCTCTCCTTCTCTCCTGCATGTTTCAGCAGCCTTTCTCTCTCTCTCTCTCTCTCTCTCTCTCTCTCTCTCTCTCTCTCTTTGGCTCTGCCTTTGCTTGTCTACAATTTATGCTGATTGGACCAGCTGTTCCACTTAAAGTTGCCATGGCAACCACAACCGGTCACCTAGCAACCATGCCCATCTCTCCAAGTCCCAACCAATGCTCTCCACAGGCAGAGAGAGAGGGTGAGAGAGAGAAAGAGAAAGGGGGAGTGGAATATGGCAGCAGTTGTGAAAATTCCTTTGGATTTATTTTCTATTAGCATTTATTTCTTTCTTATTTTGCTTTGGGTCAAGTTCTAATGTTCTGTCCTCTCTCAGCAGGAGAGTTTTCTTATTTGTATATTTGAGTTAACAACATTCATGGGTAGGCTGGTAGATCTACTGCTGCATTAGAGTGTTTCAAACATAGTTTTTGTTTTCTTTTTGTGATTTATGACCTAGGATAAATTTATCATACATTGTTTTTCCTCTCACAGCTTGCCTATTTCCCCCCTCTTTTTCTGTCCATCTCTTCTCTTCACTCTCTTTTACTGTGCAAGTTTGTCTAGATGTTAGTATGAAAGGGCTGTAGGGACAAAGGTTGTGGATTTGATTCCCAGGGAACACATTTACTGTGAGTGTTTGTGAGCATGTTAATATGAAATAGCCAGATGGAGAGACGTTGTGTTGGTTAAATGTCCAAAGAAAACACATACTGTGCAAGTTTCTGTGCATGTTAGTACAGAATAGGTTCGAATCCCATGAAACACACAAACACTGCATGTCTGTGTGCATGTTAGTATGCAGTAGCCAGGCTGATCAAGGTTGATGGTTAATATCCCAGAGAACACACATACTGTGCATGTTTGTGTGTATGTTAGTACAGAATAGCCAGACTGACCAAGATTGTGGGTTTGAATCCCAGGCAACACACATACAGTGCATGTTAGTATTCAATAGCCAGGCTGACCAAGGTTGATGGTTCAATTCCCAGGGTACACACTTACTGTGCACATTTGTGTGCATGTTAGTATACAATACTGACCAAAGTTGTGGGTTCAATTTCCAGCAGTGGTGTAGTGGTGACTGAAGAGGTGGGCATAGTGTGAATCTCCACAACCACCCCCACCACACTAGTAAAAACCATGGTATAACTTGATGTTTAATATCTATTTAAATTAATAGGCTTGATTAACTATTCCTTTTATTACTAGTAAAAGAGGTAACACTTTATAATTACTCTAATAAACTAATAAATACATTAACTAATACATACAGTAATTAACTGTTAATATGCTAATATGGGTGTATTAATGTTCACGTTAACACGTTATCTTTTAAGTAAACGGCAGGAAAAAAAAAGACATTTGATATAATTACGGAAAAACTAAGTTAACTTGTCCAGCATCTGTGCAAAGCATCAAAACTAACATCGGTGCATTAACACTCAGTATTTTCACAAAGTTTAATAGCATAAGTTGTATTTAAATGTATAAATATTTTCACGTTTAGCAGCAAAATATACAGCGCAAATGAAATGAATGAAAATACCTTATTCACGCTAGCGGCATCTTTATTTTTTAATAGGAATGACAACAAGACTGTAAGGGATATGGATATATATATATATATATGTATATATATATATATATATATATATATATATTGTATATATATATACAGTCACTTCAATGGGCTGGACTTCAGTTTAAAGTGTTTTTGGATCATTCCGTGAACAAAACATTGATCAAATATCTGTCCAAGAACATTCAGTATACAAAGAACTCCAGACAACATGAGTTGTGGAAAATCAGATGTGATCTAGGAGCTTTATACAGCTTTATACCGTTCGTGCCATTGAAGAGATGGTAAGTCTATCCCTCACAGCCTCGTTGTCATTCCCATTAAAAATCAAAGATGGCGCTAGCGGTAATAAGGTCTTTTATGGTGACTCCAGCTGCTGGTGAATCTGCCTTTAGTTCAGTGCTCCCGCCTCCTGCTGCTCAGTGCACTTTTAGATAAGATCTCTGAACATTAAAAAAAGAAACAAATCACAATTCACTCAAAAGTGTTCTCTTGACTCTGTAGATTGAAAAGTTATGGATCAAATGCCTACTCATCTGGTGGCCATACGTATCATCACTCATTTTAGGTGAGCATACGCAAAAGCCTTAGAAAGATAGGTGGGCATACAGCGTATGTTTGCGTATGCCCTACACTACTGATATCCAGGGAACATGTATACTGTATGTTTGTGTGTGCATGTAAGTACGAAATAACCAGACAGACAAAGGTTGTAGGTTTGATTCCCAGGTAAAACACATACTGTTTATGTTTTGTGCATATTTGGATGCAATAGTCAGACTGACTAAGGTTGTGGGTTCAATTCCCAGAGAACACACTTACTTTGAATGTTTGTGGGCATGTTAGTATGAAATAGCCAGACTGACCAAGGTTGTTGATGTGATTCTCAGGGAACACACATACTGTGCATGTTTGTACAGAATAGCAGGCAGAGCACGGTTGTGGATTCGATTCCTAGGTAACCCACATACTGATAAAATGTGTACCGTGAAAGTCACTTGGATAAACACATCTGTCAAGTGCATAAATGTTAAATATACCACACTAGGGGCCTGGGTAGTTCAGCGAGTACTGACAATGACTACCACCCTTGGAGTTGCGAGTTCGAATCCAGGGTGTGCTGAGTGACTCCAGCCAGGTCTCCTTAGCAACCAAATTGGCGGTTGCTAGGGAGGGTAGAGTTACATGACCTCCTCATGGTCACGATTAGTGGTTCTCGCTCTCAATGGGGCACGTGGTAAGTTGTGCGTGGATCGCGGAGAGTAGCATGATCCTCCACATGCAGAGTCTCCGCGGTGTCATGCACAACAAGCCACGTGATAAGATGCACAGATTGACTGTCTCAGAAGCAGAGGCAACTGAGACTTGTCCT
The DNA here is from genome assembly GCF_019703515.2 of Myxocyprinus asiaticus. Taxonomy (NCBI): domain Eukaryota; kingdom Metazoa; phylum Chordata; class Actinopteri; order Cypriniformes; family Catostomidae; genus Myxocyprinus; species Myxocyprinus asiaticus. The sequence continues at coordinate 17,366,702 of NC_059371.1, read as the reverse complement.
CTGCCACCTGGATTGAGGTGTGTAACCGTGCCACCACGAGGACCTACTAAGTAGTGGGAATTGGGCATTCCAAATTGGGAGAAAAGGGGATAAAAAAAATAAATAAAATAAAATATACCACACTAAATGTGGTAGTGACATCATAACTTTCCCGGAGAACATTGTGTATGTGTGTGTGTGTGTGTGTGTGTGTGCGCGCGCATTACAATATAGAGATGTCTCTCTCCTCATTTTCATAGAGCTATTCTGAGCTGAAGATCCTCTTGAGCTGTGTATTATCTAACATGTTAAAGTGGAGCGGCTTACACGCTGCTTAGTGCTAATGGTCTTTCCTGCTGCCCAGCAGCGTTCAAATCTCACCTTAGTCTCACCTCACTCTTACCTGATGCCAGTGCCCCGCATCCTGACAGGTGTTTGTGAACAGACTTTGAGGCACTGAAATTTAATTCTGACATTTTCAGCACATTTGTTTCAATGTGTATAAGCGGTGTATACTCTCTATAGTAGCTGCCAAGTGCCACTCAAGGTTTAATTTGGTTCATTCCATCTTGAGAGAGACTGACAAGCGTGTGGGTCTGTATATAACTCCTGATCTAATCATATATGTCGTTTGTGCATGCACAAATGACATTTACATGAAAATGAAGGCCTATGTCAGAAGTTTAAAATGGAAATCTAGAGACAGGGCTCCAATGGCCATGGAAACCTGGAAATATCAGGGAAGTTTTTAATTGTAATTTACAGGCCTGGAAAAGTCATGAATGTAAGAAAAATCCTAAAAAGTCATGAAAAATTATGCTGAGGTCTATAATATTTCATTGGCTAGAATGTTTTTCTTTGCGAGTGCAATCCCTATAAAATAATTTTTAAAAATCCTTATCCAGTAACCATGAATGACTTGAAATGTCATTGAAAAATCATAGAAATTAATTGTGGGAACTGAGATTTTGCTCTGAAAATCTCACCTGAGAGGCAGAGGCTTCCACGTGTTTCAGAAGACACAACTGAAAACCGATGTTATTCGAATTAACCACAGTACCGTATTATATTATATGTGAGGATCATGTATGTGTATGGGCTTTTAGTGTATGTTAGAGTGAGTGTGTTATTGTGTTTATGTGTCAATGTGCGTATCTGCTTTGTTTGGACCTGCCTGTGTTGGTATGTGATGTTGTGTCAAGGTGTGAGTGTGTTGTTCTGTGTGTAGCAGTGTTTCAGTGCAGCTTTAAAAATGGCCTCTCACTGTGCCACATTAAGTTCTAATACCAGGCAGCTTTTCACTTAAAGGTGAAACGCGCTTTCATCTCTCTCTCTGTTGGGCTAAAGAGCTCATGTTTATTCATGTTTTAAAGAGCACTCCTGTTTGATTTAGCTGAACGGGCCTGTTTTTATGTTTTTTTTTCTTTTTTTTCTCCATCCTTTACTTAAGTAAAGCATTCATATGGAAATTACTACATACTTACCTGTTCAGTATGTGTCTCTCTTTAACCATAGAGGTCAGTCTGCATGGAAAACCCTTATTTTATCAGTAGCTTGCCAAAATAGACTCCTCTCATTCCTCTGTATTTTCTCTCAGAAATGTGCTGGGAGGATACGATGGACCTGATGAAGTCACTGTGGTGGCATATGAAAAGGTTGAGACATGCTGGCCTGGTGTAAGAGTGTGCATGCATGAATGTGTTTGATAGTGTGTAGATGTTTGTGTACAGGTGTGTGAGGGTTTAGGTCAATGTTAGGATAATCTCCTGAGCTCATCCACTCTTCTCTCAGCAGAGGGGGGGGGGGATCCTCCTGGCCTTCTGTAATAGGATCTGTTCTGGGAGCAGTGAAGAAAGGTGTGAATTTCTCTTCTCTATCTCTCTTTCCACTTGCTCAGTCTCATTCACCTTCCTCTCATGCTCTGGCCCCCTCCACCTTAGAATGTAGACGCACATTCAAGTAAGGTAAAACACATACACCTAGCAGGTTTCAAGCTGTCATGGGAAGATGACATCACAGGGTTTGGCCTCTATGGTTTTAAACAGGGTGTCAGTTCTGTCTATTTGCATTCTAACACTTTTTGTGCTCTCTGCACTGCTGTGTTATAAAAACGTCCACCTATGGGGGAGTGAGTGAGTCAGATGTCCCTTAAGAACATGGGTGCCTATTAAAAAGTAGAAATAGATGCTTGCCAGTGCAAAACACAATTCCACAATGCTAGGGTGATCTGAATGGTTGCCATGCAGTTGCTAGGGTGTTCTGGATGGTTGCTAGGTGGTTACTCACTAACTCAAGCCAAAAGAGCCCACCCCCAAGTCTCATATTCTGGTCCCTAGACATGGCGGAGGTCCCTTCTTCAATGTAAAATGGGCCTTTTCCCGTTTTATCATCTGTCAGAAACAAACCATGAGACTAATTGCTTAGAAAAGTAACACAGTATACCTCTTTTTAACAAGACACACAATTTGAGGTATCATTCATGCTCGTGGTGCCAATGGTAATAGTAAGAGGTGATACTTGCATAAGTTTTGTTTTGTAAGTTTTTGTTCGCTTGCTTGCTCTCCTCAACTTTGATTCTCCACTCACTCTCTCCCACATCCTGCTTCCCATGTTGTTCTCCATCTCTTTATTATCCCTTATACGCTCATCATTTTAGATCTCATTGGCATGTCTGTCGCTTTCCCCTCACGTTTGTTCTCTACTCCTCCAAATTCCTCTCATGATGTCTCTGTGAGAGTGCAGGTCACAGAGCAGATACTCATTGATTGGTTTATGTGTATTTATACACTAGCACATGAGGACTGAGCTGTGAATATGGCCACCACTACGTCACAGCGGGACTGATAAACATACTGATGTTTCCCAAAATACACATGCACACATTTAGAGAAACAAAACAAGCAAAAGTGAAAAAAAGTGTCTTCCTGGTACATATTAATCAGTAGTATTGGCAAAGGGTTTTCAACCAGGGGTCAGCAAAAAGATACTAAGTATACAGTATATTTATATATTCAGAGTTGCATTTATATATTTAGGATTTATATATTTTTTAAGTCTTTTAAGACTATACGTATATATAAGATTTACAACTATTTTTTTCAAGATTTATCTTTATGTTTAGGTTTATAACAATATATTCAGATTTACAATTATATATTCAGGATTTACATTTATATATTCAGATTTACAACTATATATTCAGAATACATTCAGATTTCTAACTATATATTCAGAGTTACATTTATACTGTATTCAGATTTATAACTAAAGGCCTATATTTGGTGTAATAGTATAAAGGATGGGCAAGGAGGAGGCGGGAACCGGATGAAACATCAAAGTAATATTTTAAAGTAAACTTAAACAAAAAGACACAAAACACAAACGCACACATGGCAACTGCGTGTGGCTCTCTCTCCCCCGAACTGCCACATCCGCCTGCATTTATCCCTCTCCTCGATTGGGGGCTGGGCATGTGTAGTCACGGCCCGGCCCCGCCCTCCTCCTAGTCACATACGGATTTATAATATTAAAGATTTATAACTATATATTCAAATTTAGAATTATATGTTCACGATTTATTTTTATAAATTCAGATATACAGCTATATATTCCGAGTTACATTAATATTCAGGATTTACATTTATATATTCATTTTTTCAACTATATATTCAGAATTTATTTTTCAACTTTCAGATTTATAACTATATATTCAGAATTACATATTCAGGATTATTAACTATATATTCAAATGTACAACTACATATATTCAGGATTACATTTTTATATTCAGTAACATTAATATTCAGGATGTGCAATTAAATATTCAGATTAATTACTGTATTTGGATTTACAACTACATATTTGGATTTACAAGTAAATATATTCAGATTTATAACTATATATTCAGATTTACAAATATATATTAAGACTTATAACCATATACAGTATTATAGATTTGTAACTATATACTCAGATTTACAATTATATATAAATGTATAATTATTTCCTGTTTGGCCCCCCATAATATATACTGCACCTGTCTATATACCACCTTCAAAACAGATCTTGTAAAAAATAAAAATAAATAGTGTATATAAAATGAATAAACATTTAAAAAATGTCTAAATGTTTCTAACTTATGTTCTGCAGTGGTCTGAGCATAACATAAGGTAATAATGTTTGTAAATTTGTTTATGTTATTTCTTAAAGTTCTTATAAGGGGTTACATAGAAAATATAGCTTTTTTTATATTGGGGTCTCTGGTATGGCTGAGAGTCTGATTGGGAGTTCCTAGGTCTGTAAATGTTGAAAACACCTGGCATAGGCCTATGTGTGTATTATTCAGAAATAGTAGAACACTAACAACACCCCTCATCATAGATAAATGTGTGTAAATGTGTTATGGTGATGAGGACTGAAACCACTGAGGTGACATCTCCTCCTGTGCCCCTCACTGCATCCCTGACATAATCTTGCTGATCAGGAGAGCCAGACCTTAATTATCCACTCACACACACACATACATACACACACACGCTTGTCGAAGCTTCGGCTGGACGAAGAGGTTAAAGGTCAGGTCATAACTGCCATCTGCCATTCCCTGTTCTTACCTCCCCCCTCACGTTTCCAAATGTCACATTTCACCCCAGCAAAAGAGACACCTGCCCTCCCTACAGAGGGCCTTTTCTGGGGTGCAGGCGGTCATTAAGGCTCTTTGTTTGTAATGATAAATTTATCATTTTAATGTATTTGTGGTCCTGAACCTTTAAAAGTGAGAGGAATGAAAGCCAAAATATTGTCTCGGAAGAAATTAGAAATTGGATTATGGTATGAAAATTAGTGGATGGACTTTTTTTTTGGTTTTTTTTTTACATTTTGTAGTCTTTAAAAAAAATAACTTTTTTTAGGCCTTATAAACACTTTTAATTATAGGGACAGCAGAGAGATTATAAGAAGTGATGTGGAAATGTTGCATGCCAGATTCAAACTCACACTCTCCTCATAAGCACCATGGCTCAACATCTCAGATCATTTTCATTTATTTATTTTCAGGGCTGGGTATTGATACAGATTTTCTAATTTAATTAGATTCCAATTCACAAGCTCTCAATTCGATTCCATTTTCGGTGCGATTCTGATTCATATGGGTGTATTTATAATGTCCATTTTACACATGAAAATAATTACAAAACAAATTGTTTCTCAGCTAATGCTGCTAATTATACACAGGACCTTCTAGCTACATTACAAAAGATTAAATTGTATTTAAATATACATTTTATCATAATTTTTCATAATTTTTGAAAATGTACATGAAAGATCCATGTATCACTAAATATGATGACTTGAAATTGCATATATACTGTGTGTGTATATATATATATATATATATATATATATACAGTACTGTGCAAAAGTTTTAGGCATATAAGATGCTTCACAAAAACATTTCTCTTAAGATGTTTAATTATATCTTCAGCTTTAGTGTGTCAATAGGAAATATACATATTGGACGAACAGAAGAACAGGGAGCCCTGCAGATGACATGGTCCCCACAGAGACCCCCACTGAACATCGAGTCAGTCTGGGATTACATGAAGAGACAGAAGCAATTGAGACAGCCAAAATAGATTGAAGAACTGCGGCGAATTCTCCAAGAAGCTTGGAACATCCTATCTGCCAACAACCAAGAAAAACTGTGTCCAGGTGTACCTAGGAGAATTGGTGCTGTTTTGAAGGCAAAGGTGTTCACACCGAATATTGATTTAGCTTTTTTATGTTTACTGGACTTTGTATGACATTAAGTGATAAATGAAAACTATTTATGTCATTATTTTGAAGACATCCTCACTATGCAACATTTTTCCCAAGTGCCTAAAACTTTTGCACAGTACTGTGTGTGTGTATATATATATATATATATATATATATATACACTATATGGCCAAAATTTGTGGACACCAAATGTGCTTGATGAACATTTGATTTAAAACCTTAGGCATCAATTTCCCCCTTTGCTGTAAAAAGAGCTTCCACTCTTTTGGGAAGGCTTTCCACTATACTGTATGTAGTAACATGGTTGCAGGGATTTGCTCTCATTCAGACACAAGGCTATCAGTGAGGTCAGGAACTGATGTTGGTCAATGGGGCCTGACTTACAGTTGCTGTTCCAGTAGACTCCAAAAGTGATCAGTGGTGTTCAGGTCTGGGCTTTGTGCTGACCAGTCAATTTCTTCCACGCCAGATACAGTAAACCATTTCTTTATGGACCTCACATTGTTCACAGGGGCATTGTCATGCTAGAACAGAAAAGGGCTATCCCCAAACAGTTGCCACAAATTTGGAAGCGCACAAAGCCCAAGCCATTACATAAAGAAACATTAAGATTTTTCTTTACTGGATTTAATGGAGTAACCAAATTTGTTAACGTAACTTTTGGCCATATAGTGTGTGTGTATGTGTGTGTGTGTGTATATATATATATATATATAGGTATATATATATATATAGGTATATACAGTATATTGTTACATGCTTATTGTTAATGTATAAAACTTGTACTTTTTACAAGTATTCACATTGATTTGTAGCACGCGTGCTAAAACAGTACTGTATCTTTTAGAATAGCGGCAGTTCAGTCAGAGTCACAGAAGTGTTTTAGTTGAGTGCATTTCAATGAGTCTCTTTACCACATCTGTGTCATGAGTGATTACAATGAAATGTTTTTTGTTTTTTATCAACAGCAGAACAGAAAAGGTATTAAAAGAGACATTAGGTTGTAGAAGATCGCAATGCATCAGAGAAAATCAATATTTTTACCCAGCCATATTTATTTTTCTTTTGCAACCATTTTTTGAATATGAAATGAACACATTTAAGTTTCAACACTGCTTCCTCAGTATTGCAGGCTATTATCGTGGCAGTTTATTTTGGTGATGTACATCATAACTGAATCTGAAATCTTTTCTAGGGTGAGATTTTGAGAAGATTGCGGTGATAGCGTCCTCTTGACCTTTTAGAGCCAAAAAGTCTGTTCTGCTGTTCTTTATGTTGTTGATGGCTTGGTCACTTCTAGCCTGTTTTTGTCTGGTTAGTGTCATTTTAAGGGAACCTTTTAGAAATCAGACTCAGAACCTTCTGTCAGCCACTACAACACAGTGCAACATTGCCAGTGTACACTGCTTGCCCTTATGCTTCAAGTTGGCTAGTTCAACAGCTTTTATTCATTGTCCAAAAAAAAATTATAAAAAAACTTTCAGTTGCATAAAACTGTTTTAATGTGTATCAGGCTCTCTTCTGCACATTTGTGGATTGTTAAAATTACACTGATGTTTTCATTTTAGTAAACTGAATTAGTTAATGCTTTCCGATCGTCTGTGTATCTGTACAGTCACTGCTATTTGCACCTAGTGGACCAGACAAGGGATTACACTGGGATTAAACATCCTAATCTGACACACACTCTGATTGGTCCTGAATAAAGAAGCAGTGATACTGTATGCAGAGAGCAGAGCTCAGCTCTAAAATGGTGGAAGAACAGAGTGATGGGGGACAGTGAGAGAAAATTAGTGAATGCAAAATATTAATTCCAAAGCCTCAGATCACACAATATTTGTATCAAGACCTCCATGCATGCACACACTTGCAATTCATTCCACACAAACCCACACACAACGTATATTAAAAATGGCTTTCTTGCAGCAGACAGTTAGGTGCTATTACAGGAAAAAGCATCACCAAATTCAGTATTGATCGTCTCTCACTCTATGCCTCTCTGACAGGTATTTGACCTTCCTCTTCTTTTCTTTTCTTTTTTATCCACAGCAGAAGAAATGAATAGAGAGGAAAGCTTTACTGCTGGAGCATTTTTTTAAAAAAAGAAATGGGAGCTGTTTTTTCAACAGTGAGGTGGTGGGTGGGCGAGTTTGGCTGCTTTTATCCGAGCTTTGACTGCTGGTTTATCTTTATTATCGAAAACCATAATTGAAAATCGACCCATAGCTCCATTATTTTAGATTTAGAGCAATACTGTGCTTCCAAAATATTGAGATGACAATAACAGAGACAGCTTGAGCATCTATTAATTTATTTTTCTCTTTACATAAGCCTAAATATGTGTGGGTGTTATCAAGTTTCACATTCAAGATGTGTCAAGAGGTTGAATTTTTACATATTCAGAAATAATATAATATTCTAAGGGGATAAACATTGGATTTGTATGTATCAAAGAATATAGGTCCCACATTTATACAAAACTCCCTTTAATGATGATTAAAATGTTCAGTGCTCTTATTCTGTGACACAACCAGTGAAAGAGAATACAGAATTAAAACTGGTCATCATTTTGGCTTGGTGCTCCTCCTCCATTCTCATGAGGTAGCCTATTTGTGCTACAAAATGATTCAAAAACGATCATATTTAATTCAAACAAAAATTAATCTGTTCCACAGCCAGATGGTTATGAGTCTCACATGAATTCAAAAGACAGAGAAGGAGAGAGAGAGAGACATTTTCCCCCAGGACAGCACAGGGATTATCGTGCTCACTGGAAAATTTTGATTTGCTTTGTGTTTGCGGGCCCACACAACTGCCTCCATTTTGTACGCACATTGTCCAATTATATAGCTCACAGTGTTTCAAAGTATTCCTCTGTTCTTCCTACATTCCCAAATGACTGCATTTTCATGCAATTCAATTTCAATATGTTTGCAAACTCATTTCTCGCTTTAAATTTGCATGTTGTGTTTTCATAACTAAGGTACAACCATGGTAAATAAGTAGTAAATAAGTTACATAAAAAACAAGTCCCCTATAAATCTAAAAAGTACAAAACAGTTTAGTTTAAAAAAAGCTGTTTGTTGTTGTTGTTTTTTGTTTGTTTTAAGTGGGTTCTCTTGTGCACGTTTATGGATTGTTATAACACTCAAATGTTTTATTTTAATGGACTGAATGCAGAATGCTTCCATTCCTTAATTATTTTATGCCTAATTTATGTTTTCAGCTGTTATTATTTTGGATTTCTTAAAACTGCCCGTTAGATGTCGAGAACAGAACAATAGGAGGGTGCAGAGCATCCTGACTTATGGTGAACCCTTTTGTTAGAGCGAGGACCCACAGACAGATGGTTTGAGCCGTCCTGGTGAATTTGTTACCTTTCCGTCTGACGTGCAATATGTCGACGTCCCTACCGCGTGTGCAGCAACGGCAGCTGTCCATTTATCACCGACTGTCACTGCGGAATGAATGTGTCTCGCAAAGCGTTAATGTGGCTTGAGACACGCAGAGCATAATGAATCTGATAATATCATGTTTATGTTCTGGATCATGATGATGACAATAATGATATAAATTACCTTATGCAATTGTTTCAGTGTAATTTTTGGGATGCATATCAATCGAGACCAAAGTGGTTACATTAAAAGCACAGAAAATGCTGGAGGAGAAATTTTAAAAAGAAGCAAGAGAGTAATAAACAGACATTACACGTGGACACATTAAAGGCCATTGGGTTTGCCCATACACATTTTCCCCTCACATGGCTCTTAGTCATTTATCTGGGAGATTTCTGGTCAGGTCTTTGGAGAAGGGTTGGTTAGAATTGGGGTAATTTGTGTGAACGGGCATTGATTTACATTCGCGGCAGAGGTTAATGATAATGTCATTCCTTGCTGCCTGTTCTTTTCATTGTAATGTTGTTAGGGAGAACCCGGGCCGCACACCCCACCCCCTGTTTCCTTCCTAATATACGACTGCCAGAATGACCTGAAACATTTTCAATTTGCTTGAACATTTGCTTGGAGATCTATACCTGCTAATAGATCATATGTACTAAAGCATACTCTCATTGCCTGATAATTGTACAGGTTTTTCTGTCAGTTTTTACAAGAACAGGAGAGACAGAAGCAGCGTTTTAGTGTGTGTATGGCCCCTGGTATTCCCCTTTTGGGTGAGATAGTACATGTGTTACTTGTGACATTTTGCCTGACAGACTACTTCCGCTGCTTCTTACTTGTATACAATAACACACTTGGTCAGTAAGACAAAGATAGCAAGAGAAAATATGCGTTGAAGGTGAATAAACAGAACACCAGTGTAAGATAAAAGAACAAGCTGTATTTTTTATTAAACTCACAAATTCTGGGAAATTCTTCTCTCCATTATAAATGGGCTCAAGGTTGTTGTGTAAGCTACTGCTGATTTTAGCTGCAGTGTTTCAAGTGACTGATACAATGAATTGAATTGAAACCAGTGCTTCAAAATACACACTTTGATAAATAGATTAAGCATAATCTACACAAATTCTTCGTAGGGTTGGAAAAATACCCCCAACGATGCAGCAGAGGAATTATAATTGTATTCTCCAACAACTATGGTATATATGTGCCAGTCCAATGTTTGTTTTTTTAGGTTTGAGGTCCTGTTGTAACTGTGGCAATGTATTGCAAAGAGAATTCTATAGTCTTCATTAGAAGTCTGGTGTGAATTTGTGTGTTTTCATTTCATGATGCAAATTATCTGAAGTTCTCAAAAGACCGCTTATAAAATAGAAATATTTTTGATAGTGTGAAAGAACTACTGTTTATAGTAAATCTGCACTAGATTACGAACAGAGATACTGTAGATTAAAAAAAGAGAGACAGAGGAAAATAACTGAATGAAAAAATCAGTTATTATTTACTTACAGTACATACTATAAGTGAATGATTCCAGTCTGTCAAGTTTGAAAAAGGACAAAAAATAGCCCACCATAAAATCACAGTAAAAATAATTCAAACGACACATGCACTGTTTTCCAAGTTTCTGAAGCGATACGATCACGATTGTGTAATGAATGAAATTTAAGTCGTTATTCACTCTCAAGAAAAATCATAAGATTACAGGAATATTGCGGGTTCAAAACAAGTTAAGCTCAATCGACTGCATTTGTGGCATAATATTGATTACCACAAAAATTTATTTTGACTTGCCCCTTCTTAAAAACAAATAAATAATATTTTTTAAGACTTAAAAATGATGATTAAAACAACTTTACAGCTCAAATAATACATGAAGAATTTTATAAAATTATTTTATATGATGACCTGACGTTTGGTCACGAGACACAATGAGAACCAATGAGGTTTGATTTAAGACATTTATTAATGATATGAATTGTTAATTTTTTTACTTTTTTGAACTTGACAGACCAGAGTCACTAATTATTTACAGTATGGCAAAATAAAGTGACAGGGGTTTGGAGCGACATAAGGGTGAGTAAATAATTTTCAGAGAATTTTAATTTTGGGTGAACTATTCTTTTAGATACATCCATGTCACGTCTGTTTAAAATAGAAAGGGGGAGTAAGGAAGTGTTAAAGGTATGGCTGAGGAAAGCAAATATAAAGAAATGAGGAAGAACAAATGTAGAGAGAGAGAGAGAGAGGGAGGTCAAAGATATGGCAGGAAATACTAATTTAAAAAACTGAAAATGGAAAGGAAAGGTTAAACATTAGAAAAACAACAACAAAGTAGACTAAGATATGGAGGAGAATCAGAAAAGAAAAAAACAGGAGATTGTTTTGGTGAGAAATTCTGGAGAGATTACTTTGAGGTGAGAAAAAACAACAGGACAAGAGGAAGACTTAGTTTAGATTAATGGAAAGAGGAAAAAGGAGTGGTGAACATTAAACGATCATGAGCAGAAAAGGGCACTTTCGGCTAAACAGAGACTTTTGGTGATTGCTGCACTGGGTACATACTGAGAAGCATACTCTCACACACTTGGTGCCAAAATCTGTGGCCATCTGTCACATACTCATCTACACTCACTATGTGTATACCACACTCCTTTAAACACCAAATCAATCCACAGATCGCTTCCACAGCTTGATTTAGAGTGTGATGTATGTCATCACTTACATTCTTGCTGACTCCCTGCACTCATTCCAGATTGGGTACTAGAAAAACAAAAAAACTCATAATGTTAGATCAGCACAGGCATGCCACTGGTGTTAAGGAGGATAGGCGAGCACGTTTCACAGTTCTCGAGTTCCTCAGTCTTTGCCTCAGTTCTCATCTTAATGGTTATAATGATAAGAACTCATTAAATACAGTTCTAAACAAAAGTTCAAAATGAGCCTTTTCTTTTAATTCAGTCAATCCAAACACAAGCATACTGTATATAAGCAACTACTTAACCTCTTCCCAAGACAATTTCTTCCACCAACTCTCCACCACCCAACCCCACCTCTATTTCTAATGTGTTAATCATATATTAATTAATTTCAGTTAATTGGTATAGTGGTATAGAGCTTGAGACTCATCTTCAAACCTGTTTACTTGTGTAACACCCAAGGATTGTATGAATATATGAACTTGTGAATTACAAAAACTGCATTTGGAACAAAGTGTATATAACTGACATAAACTTATCCAAAACGGCTGATCAGATCTAAGAATTTTTTGTAGATCTACCCAGAAACAGGGGGTTCTTGTTCTTATCGGGTTTATTTAGATTAGTGGATCTCAACTAGTAGGTTGCAACCCTAAAATGGATTGTAGGTCTGCTTTGATAGGATTGTGGACAGGAGGGAAGAAACTATGTTTAAAAGCAAATAATAAAATGCAGCAGGAGAAAGCATTCCCCATTTATTTTGTTGTTGATGCCAAATGCCATGCATTCAACCAAACTGGTATTTTGGTGCAAATTAATTTGCCACTTAGTATAAGTTAGCTAACATGGGCAGGTTGCATGACAGTTTTCATCTAAAATTATGAACAAAACGATGCAAGGTAAAAGAAAATATGACTTAAGCTACATTGAATATAGATTGTGGTTTGGTGTTTGGTTGCCACTTGATGATCAAAGTAAAATTTGGATCCTGAACCAAAACCAGTTGAGAACCCCAGATTTAAAAAGAGTAGAAACTCTTCACGGCTACAGAGTCCCCAACCCGATCTCACGAGACGTTGTAGTTGTAAGAGATGGTCAAACTGTAAGAAACTGTACAAATGCAAGTTGGCTTGTACAAAACATACAACTTTTCCCATAGAGAAAAATAAATTAACCAAACAACCTGTTATTATGATTTTTCCTGAGTTTACCCTCTTACCCAAACCTTAAAACTAGGTTAGTGTTACAGGTCCCAGGCATAGGACCTGAGTGACAGATTAATTTTTGCCTGAGAAATCAGTAGAAAAGAAGACAAGACACAAATTAGTGGGTTTCCTCAGGTGTGGCTTGTCAGCATCTTTATTAAACTCATTTAATTTCTTTTTATTCCACCTCTTAATGTGAAAAATATGCCTTCTTAATAATAAAATCATATTCAACAGATATATCACTCTGTAATATCACTTTCTTTACAACAATCATCACATTTGTAATCACACAGACACACACACACACACACACACATATATATATATAATTCAATAATAATACATTTTTCTTAATTATATATTCTACCTCTGGTAACGTATAACAATATAATTCACTCAAATGCATTGAAAATTAAACGATGACCCACAGAGTTAGCCATTTTTAGGGTTTCTTCTGTGAACAATGCTGACATATAACTGTGCAGGGTGTATGTAAAACTCTTTAATGTTTGACATCACTGTACAACATTTACACCATAAGTATTGCAATCTGACATTAAACATAACATTTGTACAGTAATAACCACTGAAAACTTGAATCAAACCTGTGATTTAAATAAACAACATATTACAAGACAGATGTGGAGCCGTTTCACTACTTAAACACAAAAACTGAGCCGAAAATAATCTTAAAATACAAAGGGGTGGGCACCATTTTGGCCCATTCACTTGCATTGAACGACAGTTCCAGTTACTCTGTTTCTCTCATTACAGCGGGGGAAACTCAAAACTTTAGAAAACTCGATATATCTTTTAAACTAATAAATTCTTTGACATGAAACTCTAAGTAGATGAAGATTAACATGTTTTGACATTAGAAATGTTGTATTTTACAACTCAGAAATCAGGAGAAAAGAAGACAAGACAAATTAGTGGCTTTCCTCAGGTGTGGCTTGTCAGCATCTGTGGCTGAAAGTTCCTGTGCCACTAACATCCGGAAGCAGCGCCCCCTTATGGTGGCAGCAGTACTGACTCATTGAAAACAGCATTTAAATAGACTACATAAAAATGGCTTGGGCAAATAAATTATTTTTAATACAAAATAAACACTCAATTTCAACAAAAATGTGACCATACATTTGTGTGTCACACGTTCCCCAACAAAATAAAAATGGCTCCTGACATAACGTTGCAGTCATTAAGGAAATTCAACCTCAATCTCTATCTTTTTTTAATTTTTTATACCCAAACACAGGAATTGGTGGTGTATGTGGAACTGTTTGAAATGGCGGTGGAATGTGGTAAGGTGCAATGAGGTGAGGTGGAAAGTTGTAAGCTGACATTCTCCAAAATGGTATCTGACCCATCCCATAAGCTTCTAAACTGTTTACTGTAGGATATGGCTGTACTGTAGGTTGACCTAACATATGGTAAGTGAACATCTGGGCTGGCCGTCTATCACGTGTGGATCTTCTAACTTGGCCTGTGTGACTGTTAGTATTGAGGGTCAGGTTAGGTCTCCTTGAACTCCCTTCTTGTTTAGAGCTCGCTGGTCCAGGAGCCTGATTACTCTCAACTTCTGACAGCTCTTGCTCTGTTGCAGGATACTCCCAATTCCTATCTCTCTTCAGGTTCATCAGATTCACAGTTTTGTTCTGCAGGTGCCTCTGTACAGGTAGGTTGCTTTTCCTTTATAGGTTTTTCACTGGGTCGTTGTTGTGAGAGACCGCAGGAAGGTACATTACAGGTAGGATGATTGCTAAGTTCAGGGACATTGATTCGGTTATTTGGCATTCGTAGCCAGTAGTAATGCCTGTCACTCTCATATCCATCAGCATCTGTGTCAGTGTCTTGTGCTTTTTTGTCATGTTGTTTTGTCTGTTTAAGCTTTCTCATGTTTTTAGGTGCAGCTGCTGGAACATCAACAGGTAAGACATTGACTTGATGCAAAAGATTTCTGTGAAGGACTTTAGATTTTGAACTGTCTGTCTCAGCTGCCACTCTGTACACTGGACTGTCATTCACTTGTTCTTTCACAGTGTAGATGGTCTCCCAGTATGACCTCAATTTTCCTGGTCCTCCCCTCTCAATTAGACTTCTCATGAGTACTCTGTCACCAGGCTGAATGACAACTCCTTTCAAGAGCTGGTCATAGTACTTTTTCCCATGTGCACTTGAGTTTTTGCTGTTCTCAGAAGCAAGTTTCTCTGTGTAACCTCTTGGAGTCTTATTTCCCTCTCCAGGCATTAGTCTGAACAACAGGTCAATTGGCAAGCATGGATGATGTTCGTACAGTAAGTAAAAGGGTGAGTATCCTGTTGCTTCATGCCACGTGCAGTTGTAGGTGTGGACAATCTGAGGTAGGTGTTCCTTCCATCTTTCTTTTTCTTCCAATGTTCTCAGCATCTGTAACAATGTCCTGTTGAACCATTCGGCTGGATTGCCCTGCTGATGATATGGGGAAGTCTTAGAGTGGCCCATTCCAGCAAGTTGTCGAAGTGTCTTGAAAAGCTCGTTCTCTAACTCTCTACCTTAGTTGTGGTATAGTTTGGCCGTAAACACAAACTGAGGAATAAAGTAATTAAAGATCCTCTCTAGCCACCTTCTACATTCCAGATGCAAGTAATCAATAGACACAAGCTCAAATGGTGAACTGGTGGTTATGCTAACCATTGGAGCCTTTGTGTGTACGCTGGCTTCTTTATGGCTTCTTCTTTATACATGGGCACTGTCTAGTGATGTACACCTCTTCTCATGAACAGCCAATAGAATCTTTTGCTTGCAAAGCTAAGGACCCTTTCTATGCCAACATGGCCCATGTTTTCATGTAGGTGTTTGAAGACTGTTTGTTTCTACTTTGCAGGCAAAACTTTGCAGGGTTTTACGATACGAGAGTCCTCCTCCGAAGTGCAATTTTCTCCATTTGTGCATCAGCTTTTTGACAGCATATCTGGCTCATTGTCTGATATTACTTGTAGTTCTGTGACAGGTTGAAGACTGCAACCCAGGCAACATTTTGTTGCTCAGCAGCTCTACTCTCTTCCCCGGTGGCCTTGACTGCTTCGCTGGATAGTTCTTCTGTGCATTCTGTGATGTATTGATTTATTTCAAGTGGAAATCGGGAGAGTGTGTCGGCATCCACATTCACTTTTCCAGGTCGGTACTTGATGTCAAATCTGACGTCTGAGAGCTCTCCGACCCATCTGTAGCCCACTGTGTTGAGCAGTGCTCATGCCATACGTCAGGGGGTTATTATCTGTGTAGAATGTAAAGTAAGGTGCATAGAACAAGTAGTCCCTAAATTTCTCACAGACAGCCCACTTCAGTGCAAGGACTCCAGTTTCCCAGAATGGAGTCCGTAATTTCGTTTGGCAGGTGTCTGAGTCCTTGACCCATATCTGATAACTCTTAGTTTCCCATTCTGCCGCTGATACAGAACAGCTCTAAGTCCTTGCTCTGAGGCATCTGTGTGGAGAGTAAAAGGCAGGTCAAAGTCAGGATAGGCAAGGACCGACGGGGTAGTTAAAGCTTCAACCAGTCTACGCAAAGTTCTTTAGTGTTCTTTGGTCCACTCTACTGGCGTCCGAGATGGTAACTGGACACTTTTCCCTTCTCATCTCTTTGTTCTTCCTTAAACTGTTTCTGTTGCGCTCTTCTTCACTTACAATTGGTCGTAGATGGGCTTGGCGATTCAAGAGAAGTCTTGGACATATGAGCGATATTAGCTCAAGAAACCAAGCATTTTGTGGACCTCTCCAACAGTGGCAGGTGTTTTAGTTCTCAATGCATGGACTGCATCTATGTTTTTCAGATCAATGCGAACTCTGTTAGCAGAGAATAGTCGTCCAACATACCGCACTTCCTTTTTAAACATCTCACACTTAGTAGGTCTCAGTTTAACGCCATGCCACTGGAGTGCTCATTGTACTTTTCGAAGTCCTTCTACATGTTCTTCAAATGTTTTGGCGTAACACAGGACGTCATCTAGGTATGGGATGCAGTATTTATCTCTCAGTGTATCCAACGTTTCCTCCATACTTCTTTGAAATGCGGCCGGCACACTGGTCAAACCAAAGAGAATACGGACCCATTCATAGAGACCCCATGGAGTAATGAAGGCTGTTAACTGTCATGATCCCTCTGCTATGAAGCCTTGGTGATAGGCTAAACCTTGGTCTAAGATCAAAAACCAACTATATCCACCCAGGGTATCTGTGAGATCTTGAATTCGAGGGAGGGGGTGCCTGTCAGGAGCTGTTTTCTGGTTCAACAACCTGTAGTCAATGCAAAGTCATAGTGTCCCATCCTTTTTACAGACACCGATGACTGGTGCTGAATAAGGTTATTTGGACTTAACAGTCCACCCTCTCGCAAGAAGTATTTTTTAATGTATTTTTAAAATTCTTTGTACAGGGGTTTTGGAACTGAGGTGTATGATCGCTGAACAGGAACATCTGTGAGATTGATGGCCATTTGTAAGTTCGGAATGCAGACCACATCTTCATCATTATGTGCAAATGCCAGTGATTCTTCATTGAGCATTTTCCTTGCTATGCTTTGTTGTTCCTCTGTCAAGTGATTTACATCCACGGGAGGATCCCATCGTAATGTGGCATCAGCTCTACTGCTGCTGTTGAGGTCTTCAGGAGTTTTAGCATAGCAGACTTCAACAATGACAGGTTCAACTTCCTGGTCTGTCTTTTTGCAATTGGCTGTATACTCCTGAGCGCAGTTCGTCGAAGGCAGGGTAACATCATGGCTTATGTAATTTCCTATAGGAACTTTAATGAAAGGGCTTTATGTTTTACAGACTTCCAACAGACCATCACCCAGGTCAAGCTGATCAAGCTTGGTTGGATTCAGACAGGATAACTGGGTCTCACAGGTCAAAGTCTGCAAGGCACTTGCAGACACATCTGACGTGTGTCCCCTGCCCTGGAGGAATAAGAACATACTGACATCCTACTTTAACGGTGTGTTAGGGACAGTTGTGTCTGTATGAAGTTCACAATTACACTTGCTTTGTTTGAATTGCCAGGTTAGGGTCGCTGTTGCCTGGAAGGTTTACAGTCACCTCGACCCAGCCATCGAAGGGCAAAATGTCTCAGTTGACAGACAGTACATTGAGGGTGCTGGTTCCTATCAGCTCACTCAAGGGTCGTAGTCTGTGATCGGGTATGTTTTCTTCCAATTGTGGTCAAGGATACTGACTTGAGCACCAGTGTTGAGAAAAACAGTCACAGCATAACCATTTATGTTACATTTCAGTAGGCACTTGCTTCCAACTAACTCTGATACTTTATCTTGTGTCAGATTCGATTCTTTAGAGGTGTGAGAACAGACTGCGCTATTGGCACAGGCATATTGAGCTCTGTTTTCTGACATGTTTGCTTCAACTTGGAACTGTTTGCTTGTTGGCTGCCCCTTTATGAATGATTGGTAGATACTTCCCATCTGTTTGGTCTTTTTACAGCATCCAACTGCTCTATGTCCTTCCTCACGGCAAATGAAACAGTAACTGCAAGTGCTGTTTCCCTGTTCTACACATCTGGGGCATCCATATGGTCTTCCTCTTTTCTGAGGGGTTGGTCTGCTCGATGCATGGGGAGGTGGTCCAGGACTTGAAAGACAGTGGCATAAATGTTCAGTTTGATTTGCTTGTTTCAGGGAGTCAATGACATTAGTCAGAGCTTCAACTTGGGCACTCAGTCCTTGTAAGGTTTTTGTTTTGCTCTTTTTCTGAGGTTTTGAGCTTTGATTACCTCCATCTGACTCAGAGTCAAGCTGTGCGCTGTGGACATGGGTCTGTCGTCACTGCACGGTGTGACTTAGTCTGCGTTGACGTTCACTCTCCTTACTTGAGATCTTGTTCACCTGTTTTAACAGTGCTTCATCGGTTATGGCCTGGTTAGAGAGGAAGGGCTTCAACGCATTTCTAATGTAACTGTATTTTAGAAGAAGGCCTTGATGAATCATGCGTAAAAACACATTCTGTACAGTGCGTGACTCATACTCAATGTTTGTGCTGCAAACATTGAGTATGAGCACATTTTGAAGCAAACAATACCTTTTATGCGAGTCCCATGACCCGATATAGAAACTGTTGCAGGTTCTTATGCTCATGCTGTCTGGTGCTCATCAGCCCTTGGAAAAGCTCGCTGCTGCTCTTTTCACTTAGATGAGACTGTAGGAAACTGTTCAGTTCAGTTACAGTTAGATCATCTTTGTTAATGAGCATATCTTTGAATTGTCCTTATTTAATTATGCGCAGAACAGCTTGAATGATCTCACTCTCTGTGTGGTTTGCTTTGAGGCCTTCGTCGATTTGCTTGCACAAACTATTGTAACCAATGTCCGAAGTGCTGTCATCTACCTGACCCCCGTGTACTCTGAATTCTTTGCGCTGTCTGTATGACAAGTCTCTCGTGTGGTAAGTACTCGGTGTGAGGTAAGTGCTTTACGCTGCTCTGTGAAGGGTGACTTTTCTGTCTTGACAACTGTTGGTGAAATGTTGTACTCTGCCAGCTTTCTACCTAATCATTCATAGCTAGAGAGTAGTTTTTGAAACTCCAGAAACTGCGTGTCTGAATCTATGCCTGCAGATGTGGATGATAAAAATATTTGCATGTGTGTGGTTGCTGACAGTGTCTGTGTATGTGCAGCTGGTGTGGGTGTTTGTTTGTGCATATCATTTTCAATCAAATTAGATACAGGCTGGTCATTCACAACAACAGTTACATGATTTTGAATGAGCTCATTAATAATGTCTTTCAAAAACAGTAACTGTTCATACTCTTTATCTTCCAATTCAGTTAAAGTGCTGCTTTGTATGTAGGAAGAAATGAAATTGAAACAACTTTCCTCATCGTCCCTGGAGACGGTGGAGGAATCCAGACCTGAAGCTGGTGTGATGCTATCACAAGTTGGAAGAGTTCATCAGCAGTCAGCGTGTGAAGGCTTTTCTTGATTTTCCAGATCAGTCCTTTCTTTCGTCGGCCATCCTGCTAGATTCCAGACACCTTGGATTTGAAGTTATGTACAACTTCTCAGTCAGGTCAGTCATTTCTCTCATCTGCAATCTTGCTCAGTCCCAGACACCTCTGGACATGTAGTGATGCACTCCCTCTCAGCCAGGTCCCCTTTATCTCTCTGGTCACCTGCAGCTGCTTCAGATTAACACACGCATCCCCGCTGTGTTGGTCGTGGGCCTTGTTGTCATGGGATAATAGACTTCAAGTTTAGTCTTGCAGTCTAGACATGGATCTCGGTGGAACCTCCAAAAATCTGTTACAGGTCCCAGGCATAGGACCTGAGTGACAGATTAATTTCAGATTAAAGAAATCAGGAGAAAAGACGACAAGACACAAATTAGTGGCTTTCCTCAAGCGTGGCTTGTCAGCATCTTTATTAAACTCATTTAATGTATTTTTCCCCTCTTAATTTGTCTTAGTGAGCTTTTTAGGGCAATCCAATTTCTGTTTTTGGCTTTTGACACTTTTTGACTTTGAGTTGCTAATTTGTGGGCTGGTCTCATCTGTACAGCAAGTAGTACTTAAGTAGTGAGAAAACTGAAGCGGCAGCCCTTGTGTGCAGCCCTCATCGTGTGAAGACCTATCTCAGGTAAAGACCTGCGAATCTACCTGCGTGAGTCCACCAAGCAAGAACACCGACAAGGGGCCAGCCACTATGCTAAGTTTTGTCCCTTCTCTCATTTTCTCATAGTTATTCTTTATTCTAATCGTAATATGTGTTTTCAGTACATTCCCGTTGTCTCATGTAGGTGAAAATCTAAATGCACACGCTATAGACTATGCACTCCAGAGCACCTTAGATCACTTAGCACTGCCTCTCCACAGCCACTCTCCATCTCTGTTGGACTGTGGAAGTGCCAGTCAGCTGTCAACAAAGCTGACTTCATCGTGGCCTTCGCCAGTCAGTCAAAACTCGATGTTTTGGCTCTGACTGAGACATGGATCTGCAGAGACAACACTGCAACTCCCTCAGCTCTCTCAACTAACTTCACCCACACCCCTCGTCTGACTGGGTGGGGTGGGGGAACCGGTTTGCTCATTTCAAACTCAAGGAAATTCACTCCGCTCTCTTCTCTCTGCAATATCACAACTTTTGAATATCATGCCATTACTGCCACTAATCCTGCTATTATCCACTTTTTGGTCATCTATCGCCCCCCAGGTCAACTAGGCAACTTTGTTGAAGAGCTAGATGTATTGCTGTCCTCATTCCCTGAGGACGGCACTCCACTGGTGGTCCTTGGGGAATTTAACATCAATTTGGAAAAACCTCAAGACTTTCTAGCTCTTCTGACCTAATTTGACCTTACAAGACTGCACACCCCTGCAACTCACAGAGCAGGGAATAAGCTAGATCTCATCCTTACAAATAATTTTATCTCCAATAATCCCCTGTTACCCCTCTACATATCTCTAACCATTTCTTCATCCAGTTTTCTGTTACTGTCCCTTCTTCTTTACCTCTTACTTCACCTATGGTCTCCTTCCACTGCAACCTTTGCTCTCTCCCACCAACTCGCTTCTCTTCCATAGTCTCTGCATCTCTTCCCTCCACTAACCATTTCTCTTCACTCAAATTAAATGAAGCTACAAATGCTCTCTCAACATTAACTCTTCCCTTGATAGTGTCTGTCCTCTTACCTCCAGACCAGCACATGGCACACCCTACAGCCCCTGACTGTTGGACGAACCGAGCTGAGGGCTGCGGAGAGAAAGTGGCACAAGTCAAAAGACCCTGCTGACCTGTGTAAGTATCAAACCTTCTCTTTTTCCGCTAGAGTTTCCGCTGCTAAAATTGATTATTACTAAAACAAGATCAGTAACACTTCCCGTAAACTATTTTCAACTTTCTCATCTCTGCTCTATCCTCCTCCATCACATCCTACTACTTCTCTCACTGCTGATGGCTTTGCCACATTTTTTACTGACAAGGTAATGAGCATCAGCAGCCAGTTCTCTATACCTAACACCCACAGCTACTCACTTCCAACAACGCATCCTCTTTTTTCCTCTTTATCTCCTCTCTCCGAGACTGAGGTCTCCAAAGTGCTTATTTCTAACCATCCTCCCACCTGTCCACTTGATCCTATCCCCTCCCATCTTATGCAAGCTGCCTCTCCATTGATCTTACCCACACTCAGACACATCATCAATGCGTTTCTCACAACTGGAAACTTTTCCAATGCATTCAAGCAGGCTCGAGTAATCACACTGCTTAAAAAACCAACACATAAACCCACAGTAGTTGACAACTACAGACCGGTGTCTCTCCTACCCTTCCTGTCTAAAACTCTTAACAACCAGTTGTCTGCTTTTCGCTCACAGAACAACTTACTCGACAGACATCAGTCTGGCTTCAAAAAAGGACACTCAGCAGACACTGCCCTTTTGTCAATAGCTGAAACTCTGCGACTGGCGAGAGCTAACTCCAAATCATCCATCCTCATCCTCCTTGACTTGTCTGCTGCCTTTAACACAGTGAACCACAAGATCCTCCTGTCCACTCTCTCTGACCTGGGCATCACAGGAACTGCACTTGGATGGTTTCAGTCATATCTCACTGGCAGATCGTTCAAGGTCTCCTGGAGAGGAGAGGTGTCCAAGACACACCAGGTGACCACTGGGGTTCCTCAAGGATCAGTGCTTGGACCCCTCCTCTTCTCGATATACACAACATCACTGGGACCGGTCATTGAGGCACATGGCTTTTCCTACCACTGCTATGCAGATGATACGCAGCTCTATCAGTCATTCCAGCCTGATGACCCTACTGTCTTAGCTTGTATCTCTGCCTGCCTCTCAGATATTTCGGCCTGGATGAAGGAACAACACCTTCAGCTCAACCTTGCCAAGATAGAACTCCTCGTGATCCCAGCCAAAACATCTGTTGACCACAACCTCACATTTCATCTTGGCTCAACTACACTAACACCAACCAGAACAGCCCGTAACCTGGGAGTGGTGGTAGATGACCAGCTTAATTTCACTAAACACATCTCATCAACCACCTGGTCTTGCAGATTTGTGCTTTACAACATCAGGAAAATCAGATCTTTCCTGTCTGAATATGCAACACATCTCCTGGTCCAAGCTCTGATCATTTCAAGACTGGACTACTGTAATGCTCTGTTGGCTGGCCTTCCAGCTAACACAATTAAGCCACTGCAGATTGTCCAGAATGCAGCAGTATGTCTGGTCTTCAATCAGCCTAAAATGGCTCATGTCACCCCACCCATAATTTCACTCCACTGGTTACCTTTAGCCGCCTGCATCAAATTCAAGGCTTTGACTCTGGCTTTCAAGACCTTACTTCATTTCACTTCTTCAGGTCTATGCTCCAACTCGCTCTCTGCGGTCTATAAATGAGCACACCGGGTGGTCCCATCACAAAGAGGCTCAAAGTCTATTTCACAATCTTTCACTTTCTCTGCTCCTCTGTGGTGGAATGAACTTCCAACCTCCACATGATCTGCTGTTACCTTATCAACATTCAAGAACCAGCACTTACTACTGCACTTAACATACGAAAAAAATCCTTGTCTGTCTCTTTCTTCTGTGCTAGCATCTTTACTACTCCGGCCACTGTGAGAACTTGACAGTCCTATACTGCAGATGTTGTTAAAGTTTGTATGACAAATTGCTTGCTATGTGTCTCATTTGTAAGTCGCTTTGGATAAAAGCATCTGCTAAATGACTAAATGTAATGTAAATGTAAATGTAAAAATATGTCGTCTTAAAAATTAAAACATATTCAACAGATATATCACTCTGCAATATCACTTTCTGTACAACTTCACCATATGTGAACAATCATCACATTTGTAATCACATATAGAGACATATATATATATATATATATATATATATATATATATATATATATAAAATAAAGCAATGAAATAATAATATATTTTTCTTAATTACGCTATATATTCTACCTCTGGTAACGTATCACCATATAATTCACTCAAATGCTTTGAATATTAAACGATGACCCACAAAGTTAGCCATTTTTAGGGTTTCTTCAGTGAAGAATGCTGACATATAACTGTGCAGGGTGTATGTAAAACTATTTAACGTTTAACGTCACTGTACAACATTTACACCATTAATATTGCAATCTGACATTAAACATAACATTTGTACAGAAATAACCACTGAAAACTTGAATCAAACATGTGGTTTAAATAAACAACATATTACAAGACATATGTGGAGCCGTTTCACTTCTTAAACACAAAAATTGAGCAGAAAACAATCTCAAAATACAATGGCTAAAGAGGCGGGTGTCATTTTGGCCCATTCACTTGCATTGAACGACAGTTCCAGTTGCTCTGTTACACTCATTACAGCGGGGGAAACTCAAAACTTTAGAAAACTCGACATATCTTTTAAACTATCGAATTCTTTGACATGAAACCCAAAGAAGATGAAGATTAACACATTTTGACATGAGAAATGTTGTATTTTACAACTTTGACATTGAACATACCTGAGAAATCAAGAGAAAAGGAGACAAGACACAAATTATCCGGCTTTCCTCATGTGTGGCTTGTCAGCCTCTGAGGTCTGAAAGTTTGTGTGCCATTAACATCCGTGAGCAGCGCCCCCTTGTGTCTCCAGCAGTACTGACTCATTGAAAACACAGTATTTATATTCACCTTATGCGCTACAGAATCTAGCGCGCAGCCATCTTAAGAATTTTGTCTTTGATTACGTTTTATTTTATATTGCGTTTTAATCACATTTAAGCCTCTTAAAGATGTGGGGTGACACATACATTTCAAAAAGTAAATGTAATTTCCTATATTTAATGAACTTGCATGTAAAATAATATGAGCTGTCCTGTTTGAAATTTCATGTCAACTACACATTTTAAAATTATTAACGAGTAAGCAGAATTACACATATAACAATTAAACACTTGTATCATGAAAAAGTGCATTGTGTGATAGCTGTCTGAATGTCATCTGCCAGGTCCAGTTTACCTCCGCTGGTGTCAGAAAAATGAACATTTACAGTGACAGAAAAAACACCTCACTAGCATTTTGACATTGGAAAGGACTCGCACTATCAACTCTTGTCGAAAAATACTTTCTGCGCTCCCACACGTAATCCATTTTGATCGACTCATTTTGATCGAATCTCAGTAGATTCAGTGCAAACAGGAAGGCACCAAAAAGGCAAATAAATTATTTTTAATACAAAATAAACACTCATTTCAACAAAAATGTGACCATACATTGGTGTGTGTCACATTAGGCTTATGGTTTGGGTAAGGGGTTAGAATACGGTTAGGGTTAGATTAGGGTTAGAGTTTAAGCTTAGGAAAACTCATAAGAGCACTCATTCCAAACAAAAGTATTTCTCACAACAGTCATTTGTTAGACTGAAATCTCGGTTTTAATACGAAAATCACTTTTATGTACCACAGAAGAAAGAAAACATCGGGTTTGAAACAAAACGAGGGAAGCTTATTCAGGTCATTCACATATATCAGTCATATCTATTGCATACAGAAATAAATACATGGATGTTTCCTTTCTTAAAAAAAAGTGATGGACAGAAAGCTAGCTAATATTCGATGCTTGCTTTTTATCGATTTGAAATACTGTTAGTGGATTGGTTAGTCTCCATGGGAATAAATGTTGTTCCTTTTTGTACAAGCCGAGTTGTGCAATGTCTTGTGTAAATTTCGCCATCTCGTACAAATTATTACAAATTGTCATGAGACTATGTAGAAGTCCCACCATTCTGCAGATCTGAGATGATCTAACTCTGGGTCTGTTATGAAAAAGTCTCTGTGCTGCCTCTGTGGAAGCGTGTCACGAGCAGACAAACCCTGTGAACTTCTAGCACAGCACCACGGAGAGCGTTATCACGGGTGACAGTGCTTTCTAATGTAGGGGCACTAAAATCAGAGGGTATGAGCCAACTCCTAACATTCAGTCTCAGATTTGTGCTGACCATATGGAGTCCAAACCGTCCACCTCGAAGACTCTTCACTAATTTTCCTATTTTTAGAACAATTGCCATCCTTCTGTTGGGGTCAAGGTTGGTTAAGGCAAAAGGTCAATAGCACTGACACATTTGTTCATATCAGTTTGTGTCTATGTGTGTTTGCATGATGAGGTGCTGTCTCAGTCTAATGTGAAGCTTGACCTTTTTTAACCTTTACTCCCAATGCCGGCTGGCGCATGTAGACGTTACAGCCTGTGACCCCCATGGTAAGCACATGCAGGCAGACAAAAAGTGCCACACTTATGTTGATCTGTATACCAAATATATTACCAAGCCGAATCTCACCCCAATGTATTCCATATTTGTGATTCTACACCCCACTCCCACCCCTGCATGTGAACTCTGACCTCCTCAGCATTATTAGAGTGAGAGAGAGTGAGGCAGCTCCATTTGTCTCATTCTGTGGTTAATGTGGTGATGGAGGAGGTGATGGAGGGCAGAGGTGGGGGGAGGGATGTTAATCCCCACCTGACTCGAAACCCTCCTCCACATCTCTCATGCTGACTGACTCTCACACTGGATTTATTGTGCATGCACTAGTGTGAGTGTGAGAGAGAGGGTAAGGCACGTGCCGAGTGCCCTGGTGCTGAATAACCCCCCCCACCCCCCATCCCCCCAAACCCTCCAGGCCACACTGAATTTACACAGACACACAAACACTTATATGAGCACACACACATAAAATGGCTTCACTGCACACACACTTAATAACACTGAGGCATTCACAAAATTTACAGTGAAAAGTGAAGTAGATAAAGAAGACCATAAGTGTTTTAACAATTGCCCTTTGTTTTTTGTTTTGTTTGTTTTTTGTTTTGTTTTTTTCATGCAAGCAGTAGAGAAAGTCTTAAGCATAGATTTGGGAGCTGAGAATCAGTTCTTATTCAGAAGCAATTATTTTTTTGAAAAAACACTGGAACGGTAAAATGTTTGACTTTCGGTTCCGTTAATTCCATTCTTCTGTTCATGCAGATGCAACACATTGCTAAAATACTCTAACAATGTTTCTTTCTACCACTCAGTGCCACTGCAACACACCATTGAATCAGCAGTGCGAAATATACAGTGCAACCAGTGTAGCACGATTGGCAATATTTTTTTGTATTTATTTTTTGTGATTTTCTCCCCTTTTCTCCCCAATTTGGAATGCCCAATTCCCAATGCGCTCTAGGTCCTCATGGTGGCGTAGTGACTAACCTCAATCCGGGTGGCGGAGGACGAATCTCAGTTGCCTCCGCGTCTGAGACCATCAATCCGTGCATCTTATCACCTGGCTTGTTGAGCGCGTTACTGCGGAGACGTAGCGTGTGTGGAGGCTTCATGCTATTCTCCGCGGCATCCATGCACAACTTACCACGTGCCCCACCGAGAGCGAGAACCACATTATAGCGACCACGAGGAGGTTACCCCATGTGACTTTACCCTCCCTAGCAACCGGGCCAATTTGGTTGCTTAGGAGACCTGGCAGGAGTCACTCAGCACGCTCTGGATTCGAACTCACGACTCCAGGGGTGGTAGTCAGCGTCAATACTCGCTCAGCTACCCAGTCCCCCCGCATGATTTAGCCAAATTAACAACTCTAATAAGCAAAGTGAATGGGTGCCAAATTTTTGAAGTGCCAAAAAGAACATACAGCCATCATAAAATAATCCATACGATCCCAGTGGTCTAATTAATGTCTTCTGATGCGAAACGCTGGATGTGTGTAAGAAATAGATCAATATATTTTTTTTTTTTCTAAAAATATTCACTTCCAGCCAGCTTGAGGTTTGAACATTGACGAGGGTGGAGTTCAAACTGCCTCTCATGTGACGTAAGTGCATAAGCCTCCTCTGCATAGATAGTCATATGTAGAACCCTTATTAGCAGATTTTTCTATGGACCGTGGTACTTCTTCGACACAAAAGGAGTTTATGCAGCAACCTGAGCAAGGAGCTCAGTCTGAAGCACCTCCTCCACTCACTCACTTGCATTCAAACCAATTCAAACAGCTTTGCTTGTTCACTGTTCCAAGATGGCACCGCAGTTGACGTTTTCAAACCAGCCAAATGAGGCATCTACTGTATGTGTGATTCTCTATGCTTCTCTGTTGTAAACAACACTGCGCTTCCGTTTTTTTTCGTATTTCACGCGTCCGTTTGAATTTTTAGTAAAAAAAGTTTTAAATATTGATCCATTTCTTACACAGAGCTAGCATTTCATTTCAGAAGACATTAATTTATCCACTGGAGTCAAATGGATTAGTTTTATGCTGACTTTATGTGCTTTTTGGAGATTCCTTAAATTCCTTATCCTACGTATTAACAAAGTCCATTAGTGGTAGGTTTGGGATTGTGTTGTTTATTTGTATGAGTATGGCTTGTATTTGAATGTACAGTTCGACACACACACACACACACACACACACACACACACACACACACACACACACACACACACACACACACATACACATACACACACATGTTGGGTTTTCGTGTTTTATGAGGACTCTCCATAGACATAATGGTTTTTATACTGTACAAACTTTATATTCTATCCCCTAACCCTAACCCTACCCCTAAACCTAACCCTCACAGAAAACTTTCTGCGTTTTTACATTTTCAGAAAACATCATTTAGTATGATTTATAAGCTGTTTTCCTCATGGGGACCGACTGATTGTCCCCACAATGTCAAAAATTTAAGTTTTTACTAATTGTCCCCACAAGGTTGGGAATACCTAGACACACACACACACACACACACACAAAATCAACACTCTCCTGTTAATAAAGTGTGTTTCACAGCATCATGGTCCACATGCAGCATGGCCAGTAGCCATAGAAACAAGAAGATATATGTAGGTTTTCTTTTTGGTCCTTGAACAAGATGCCCATGTCAGTCTTGAGTAAAAAAGCACAATCTTGTGCTTATTAATTATATTATACTGATATTGAAATCTACATGGAGATAAAACCATTTTTCAGAATTGGTGATATAATTTTTTTTTTTTTGTGATATTTTGTTCTGTATTTTGTAAATTGATAGCTCACCATTTACTCAATATTTAATTTAATCTGAATCATTTTAATCTGTAATCTCTTAAATTAGCATTCTTCTAATACAGCCTTCAGTGCTCTCATATACACACTCACCCAACACATCATCCACTCAGACTCTGAAATCTGGAGTTTATTACAGTAAGAAGTGGGTATATAAGTGCTTTTTGTAATGTACTGCTGCTTTTGAGGAGGTATGAACTCAGTTGTTAATTACACTAACATTAACATTTATGGGATTTTTTTTATTTATTTTTTATTTTTTTGCAGTGTAAGTGTTTGTTTGTTTTGCATGCCTCTGAGTCAGCAGTTAGTTGATAATCATGCCACTGTGGTTTTAATTGCTCTGTTAATTGGTAGAAAACAGAAAGACTCTAATTAGATGTAATGATACAAGGCACTCTGTCACTGCAGAGCTAATGATTTAGCACACTAGCACCAGCGCTCAGAATGGATTCTTCACATGGAGATTTACATAAGAAAAGCATGTGTGAGCTCGTTTGTGTGTGTGTCTGCGATAGGGAGAGGGGAAAATTGAGTGGGGTGAATATAACAGATCAAGTTGGAGAGCATTTTGTAAAGAATAATAGGGAGGAACAGAGGGATCAGGGAATGTTCAGTCTGCAGGTTGAAGACTTGAGATAGATGTTGCAATGTCTAGATATTTGCTGGTTTTGATCTATCAGATTTTAACTTGTTTGTGCTGTCATTTAAAGTAACTTGTTTGTTACTTTAAATGACATCTCTGCAAACCTTCACATCTAAGAAAAGTAGCTTTGCAGAGATACAAAAATCATAGCTGTTTTTTTCTTTATTCGGAGAGTGCAATTGCTTGAAAGTGTAGCTGTAACATGTTTTACAGGTTTGAATCTGTTAAATAGAGTTATAGCAAAAAAAAAAAACAACAACATCATTTTCAATTTTCAATATTCAGTTTTTATTTTCCAGTAAAAATATCGAAACATTCTGAAAACAAGATACATTTTCTTGTTAAATTTATTAAGTTTATTTTTCTTACCTCACTGGCAAATTGTTTTTTTAAGCCTCAATTGTGTCATTTAAAAATACAATTTGCAGTGTAAGAAAAATAAACTTAATTCAAAACATGTTCTCTGAAACAATTAAGTCTTACCATATGCAATTTTGCTTGTTTGTTGTTTTAAGAATGTTTAGATATTTGTTATTGGAAAAAAGACACAAATACTGTTTAAGTAAGGAATAATTGACAACGGACCATTGAATTATTGAAAAATAATGCACACGACACGCAACATCGGGTGTGCATTATTTTTCAATAATTCAATGGGCTGGAGTCAATTATTCTGCTAATACCATGGTTACCACACCTTAATACATCGTTCAGGGTTTTATCTCAATACATATTCTGGTTTTCGTCCCTAAAACGCTCTTGTGAGAGGAACTACTTTCTTCTGCCTCGGATTCAGCGTCTTGCTTTGATAAAGTCTGAGACTTCATTGCTAGTTAAAAAACGTCGCTTTAGAACTAGCAATGGAGGATTGCGAGGCTTGCGCTGCTTTACTCGAGAACATACTGGAGTAATGAGGTAGTGCGTTTGTGCATGTGTGTGTGAGTTTGTTTTTGATGGATCGAAAGAGAGAAACTCAGAAACTGAGATCGCTTCTGGGATAACATTTTTTTGTTGCAGTTCTCGTCAAAAATAACATTGCTTCAAAATTGCCAAGATGAAAGTTTAAGCACTTCTCAGCAGCAGCGAGTGTCGCCATATTTGCGTTGTAATCCTTAACAACTGTTTTCAACCCAACTGAGATGCAGGTGTGCGCTGACATGATGGCTCTGTTTTTCGCTTGTGAGTAAGTGTGTGCGTAATGCGTATAAAGTATGTGTGTCCACATGTGTGAGAGCTTAAGAGAGGGGAAAGGGGAGGGTCTTTCCCACAGATATTTCAGATAATATACTGTAGAAACTGTAGTATCTAGCTCTGATACAGCTCAAGCCTTCTTGGCTAATTCGAAAACGTCACTTTAGAACTAGCAACAGAAGATGTGCTGCTTTTCAGCACTGGAGTGAAAAGGTAGTGTGTGTGTGTGTGTGTGAGAGAGAGAGAGAGAGAGAAAGAGAGACACTGAGAGATATCGCGTGTGGAATTACCTGTGTTTAAAGTGGCTCTCGTCAGGAATAACGTCGCTTCAAACTGCCAAAGTGTAAGTTTAAGTCTCAGCAGCAGCGAGTGTCGCCATTCTTGTATATTGCTTTTCTATTGCTAAACAACTGTTTACAATCCCAGTGAGTCACGGGGGTGTGCTGACTTTGCTCCAGAGAGAGTTTGTGTGAGAGCGAAAGAGAGGGGTAGCCAGCGGTGCTTTCCACTATAGCTATGTGAGGCTGATTAGGGTGAAATACATTGAAACATGAAAAGTTGCACATATTAAAAGTTATTTCATATAATAGAAACTGTTGTATTGATCAAGTCGTGGGGGGTGCGGCTCTATTTGTTGGTCGCGACGAGTCTGAATGTGTGTGTGTGTGTGTGTGTGGGTGCATGTGCGTGCGTATGTACGTGTTTGAGTGTGTGTAAGTGCGGGGGAGATGAGGGAGCGCGAGGGCTCTTTTTAACCAAAATTGAAATAAATGTAGTATATTTTAGACATTGTTTGACATTCCTAACCAATTTACTTTAACCAATGTCTTTGTTTTAATTGGTTATTTTGTTGTGGAAGCCTGTAGGGCTCTTTGAAATAACTGAAATAATTTGGCAAAGTGATATGGTACCGTTATGCGGTCAAGACCTGGAACTACTTCATAGCCGTGCATTTACTGGAAAATCATTGCACAACTTGGAACATCCGTGAACCAATCAGAATCAAGCATTCAACAAACCCGTGGTATAAGAATGAATAAGAACTGCAGTGTAGATAAAAGTGTTGTATCTTTTCAAACTACAAGCTAATAACAAAAACTTGCTACATTGAAGCTATTTAAAGAAAATAATATTTTAAAATATACAACGATCAGATGAGAATATTAAATTTGGGTGAAATTAAACAATTAGTGTGACAGCGTTAAATTGAATATAAATTTATACTTAAACCAATAAAACTAGAAAGCACGCGATTTTGGGGGGTGAAAGAGAGAGAGAGAAACAGAACATGATGGTGAAGAGAAGAGGGA
This sequence comes from Myxocyprinus asiaticus, assembly GCF_019703515.2. NCBI lineage: Eukaryota > Metazoa > Chordata > Actinopteri > Cypriniformes > Catostomidae > Myxocyprinus > Myxocyprinus asiaticus. Next base: position 17,334,401 of record NC_059371.1, on the reverse strand, counting down.
TGAGAGAAGAGCTGGAGTAACCTTGCATCAAATCCAGGTGTAGGTTGTTTGACAATGGGGCATGTTGCAGGACAAACCTCTGCATACAGTCTGCATACAGAAGTCTACATACGGAAGAGAGGTTGAATGGCTGGCTCACTGGTGCAGTCAAAACAACCTGGAGCTGAACCCGCTCAAAACAGTGGAGATGATAGTGGACTTTAGGAGGAACATCCCAGCATTAACCCCGCTCACCATTCTAAACAGCACTGTGGCAGCAGTGGAGTCATTGGGGTCACAGGACCTGAAGTGGGAGACCCACATTGACTCCATTGTGAAAAAAGCCCAGCAGAGGTTGTACTTCCTTCGCCAGTTGAGGAAGTTCAACCTGCAACAGGCGCTGCTGATACAGTTCTACTCAGCAGTCATTGAGTCTGTCCTCTGCACTTCTATAACTGTCTGGTTTGGTTCAGCTACAAAATCGGACATCAGAAGACTACAAAGGACAGTTCGGACTGCTGAGCAGATTATTGGTTGCCCTCTGCCCTCCCTTTTGTCTTATTTCTATATATACTTAAATTTTCTATTCACTTTTTATTTTTATTCTATTTTTTGCATACAACATGTCTTGTTGTTATATTGTTTGTGCACTGGAAGCTTCTGTCACCAAGACAAATTCATTGTATGTGTAAGCATACTTGGCAATAAAGCTCATTCTGTTTCATTATAATTCATTCTGATTCTGAAACCGGTGTTGATCACTGATATCCTGAGAACTTGCTCAGAGCAACAGGAAACAAAAAGTATGTAGTAGCTTTTATGCCACTGCAATGATGCTTTATATTTTGGTTGTATAAGTTATCGCAGCATACAAAAATGCAATATTTTGTTTGATGATAGGCTCTTATTTCAGTCTAAGAGATGGTCTGTGATATTGGCTTTTTTGATGCAGTACTCTCACTCGCTGATTTGTTTCTCTCATCAGTCCCGCAGGTAATTTAGCTAGAGAAATCACACCTTTTTTTTTTTGTCCGCTCTTCTTCGATTTCCTGTCCCAGTGGTGGCCAATCACACAGCGGTGTCCTTCGAGGCCAGCCTTGGGTAGGGGGGTGAGGAGGGGCACGCACCCCCCACCCCCTCACCATCTTATATTTATTGTGCTGAAGACAGCCCTCTCTTTCCCTCTTTCAGAGGCCATATAAGAAGTGCTGGCCAGACGACAGTATCAAGTGAAGACAGGAAAGGCATTTTGTCACTGTGTTGTAAACAGTTAGACATTTGCAGATTGATTACAGGATTGTATTGGTTTCTCTGTTACTCTGCTTGTGAAATATGGAAGAAAAGCACCTTGACCATATTTTGTTGAGAGGAGGCAAAGATGCTCCCTTTAAAGGCAACCTGGTTTCATAGAAACACGTTAGGCAATGACATCCTACATTTTTGTAAAATAAATTTTTAAGTGGCTAGTTGTACGTATTGCGGCAGTTTTCTGGTGAAATTAACTCTAGAGCTGCTTAAACAACAATCACTTGGAAAATGGCAGATTAGTAAACACTTTCTTTTGACCCTTTTCTTCACATCTTATGACATCAAAACATTTTTACCATAGTGCATGACTTGTAACGCAATACATTTTAACGTTTGCATTAAATAACCAACTACATTTACAAGCTTGTTCAAGTGTGATTTAATTGTACAGTAGCTCAACTGAGCAGGACCGGGCTGTGAGCACGCGAGTCGACACATAAACCAAAAATGTCATAGAGGCACCAAAAAATGATGTGGTTGCTTCAGCAATTGCATTTTTCATCTCGCTTTTGCTTTTATGACACTAAGGGTGCTTTCACACTGGGTTTGATTGCTTGGACCGAACCCGAGTTCGGAAAACAGCGTTCACATCATCCAAATGAACTTAAATGTCATTCGAGTTCACTTGAAAAGGTGATCTGTGGTACTGCTCATGTGAACTCTGGTACGGTTCATAGATAAAAACACAATCGTACCAAATCGTGTAGTGAACCGCTTTTGATGATGTACAGTATAATCCGCATCTTTGCAGGCTGGCAATCGCAATTATTATGGTATAAGGCATTTCTCATACCTGTTTGTCTCCAAAAAACAATTCTCTTTAGATAGCAGCTCACGTTCTTCACATCTTTTGCTACGCATCCGCGGGCTCGCGACAGACAAACATTCATCACATTATTGCACATTCAATACATCCCTGAAACGAACTCAGGTTCGGTTTAAAAGTTGTCTCTGCATATTAAGCTGGGATAGGAGAAGGTATTTTAACACAGAGAAAGTTACATACTTCAGCTTTAATTTTCATGAGATCTGGCTGTTTAAAGGTGTTCCCTATAACTTGATAAATAACCAGTGGCAGAGCTTGCTTTTTACGTTAATGTATGGTTCCTATTTAGTGATATTGGGAACCAATTCCTAATATTATAGAAATGTTGATTTAGGTTTAATTTTTAATAGCCATTAACGAATATTCCCAGATATTGCAGTGAGGTGTTTTTGTTACAACCTATAAAGAACATGTTGTAATGGTTATATCTTTATAGCCATACATTTTCATAATGTTCCCAGAATGTTCCCTGGAACCAAAAATTGTGAGTTGGGGTGTTAGATGTAATCTCCAGAAATTAGTTAAACTCAGAATTTCTGAAAATGGCCTGAAATTGTCCATCAAATATTTATTTTTATTTTTATATTTATATTTATCTAACTGTCCCTAAATAATATCACTAAATGTTATCACTGTATATTCCAAAGCCTTGTGTGCTAGTTGGCCAGGGCCACAACACCCATTGAAGCTCCACTGTAGCATACTAGCACACTGGAAAGTGAGTAAATGCTTTCAGGTTAAAGTTTTGTATAAGACTGGAAGGGCAGTGCTCACATGTTCATGGACACACTGTATGTTCAGCCTGTGATGATCAATGGCATTTGCTTTATTTCATTTAATGTGTTGGATATTGGCCTATTTAATTCCTCGTTAAAATACAGTAAATGACTGTCTGTGTGTTTCTAAAAGTGCATGTATGAGAGTGTCATTTTGTCAAAGTGTGTGCATATCTGTATGATTGGGTGTGTATATGACTACAAATTCTGGCTAATTCAGATGAGGGGCTGTGCCAGTTATCACACAGGAACACGCCACAGTGAGTGCATGCATGTTTTTGTTTCTGACTATCTGTATTTTAATGAAATCTGCCTATCGCTGCAGTGCTGCACGCTACAGCGGCTCTTCACACAGGACAAGTGTGACATCAACCTCACAACCACCACCCTACAGATTACCCACCACTCACACACATCCATATATTAACATTCTCTTTGAAATATCACACAGCTCATGCATGCATTAAACATACACGCCCCAGAAACGAAAGCATCTGGCTTGTCAGTGCTGATTATTTAAGGTTCAACTTTACCCGTACAACTGGAGACGTGCATGAAGGTGATGTTCTCAAAAGCTGTACATGATGGTTAAAAGAGAAGTGGACAAATAGTGGTCAAATAAATACATAATACTACGTTACAAATACATACATACAGTGTAGAGGTTGACCGATATATCGGATTTACTGATTAATCGGGGCCTATAGTTGCATTTATAGTTTGCGTAGTCGGCTATCTGAAAAAATCAACTTGGATAGTTTACAGTAGTTATTTTTGGTTTAATTTCTCCATGGCTGGTGCTGGAGGGTTCTACAGTCTAACAGCGCCCTCTAGAGGTTAAATAAAAACATTCACATTAGCTGTTCGAATGGTTAGAACAATGTTCCAAAGTCAAGGATGTAAACTGCTTTCCATTCCACTTAATACGCTGTTTTGAATAAAAAAGTAACGTGAATTTGTGCATATCCATTGAGTTTTAGTTTTTTCCAGTATAGAGATGCGTCCAATTATTTCCAGTCAGATTATAAACATGAGCGCTCCGAAGAAGTTTTGTGTGTGTGCGTTGTGGAAGTCAGGAGCAGATCCATAGGAATCTTCCGTAGAAGCGTAGAATAATACCCAGCAGATTTTAAGGTAATCACATTCCCGAAATGCGGGCAGAGATGGAAAACCAAACAGATACATGAGACAGGACCAACTAGGCAGACAAATGAGGTAAATTACTTCACATCAAACAATGATCTAGCAAAGATACTGAGAACACGAAGGGTTTAAGTAGGGAGTGAATTAGAGGAGAACCATGTGTTGCTAGCATGCTAATTAGTGGCATGATCAGTTACGTGAGGGGCTTTCCAGATGTGTCGGCACCTCTGTATGGACAGGACCTGAATGTTGGCCTCTTGAGTGGGGAACCAAGGCTTCACTGGAAAGGCGATAACCCCATAGACGATGACTGCAAGGAGTTGTGGGCGTACTTGACCCAGACTAAATAATTGCTCCAAGAAGACGGTTATGGGAGGCCATACAGCACAGGGTCTTTTCCAGTTTCTGATTCACCCACTCCGTTTGCCCATTTGTCGGGGTTGGAACCCAGAGGACAAACTCACATTAGCCCCCAGCTGTCGACAGAATTCTGCCCAAAAATGTGACACAAACTGGGGGCCTCTGTCAGAAACCACATCGACTGGGAGGCCATGAATGTGGAAGACATGGTTAATGACTGCTACTGCTGTCTCCCTCGCTGTGGGTAATTTGGGGAGGAGAATGAAATGAGCCACCTTCAAGAACCGGTCCACTATAGTCAAAACGATTGTGTTGCCATGGGGGGGTGACCAGTTACAAAATCCATGACTATGTGCAACCAGGGTCTTGAAGGGACCGACAACGGTTGGAGGACCCCAGCCGGGGGATTACAAGAGGTCTTATTAATCGCGCAGATGGGGTAAGCGGCAACGAACCGGCGTACATCCTGCGCAAGCGATGGCCACCAGAAACACTTTCTAATGAGCATCTGGGTGTGAGTCACCTCTAGATGACAAGCGACGTTGGATGAGTGACCCTACTGTAGGACGAGCATCCGAAACTGATTGCGGAACAAATAACCAATCCGCTGGGCACGTGGCAGGGGGCGCGGTGTTTTGTAGCTCAGCACAGACTTTAGCCTCCACCTCCCAAGATTCCATGCCCACCACTCGAGTGACGGGTAGGATGGTATCCGGTGGAATGGTGGAGGTCTCAGTTTCGATACACTGAGATAATGAGTCTGGCTTGACATTTTTAGAGCCTGGGTGATATAAAAGGGTCAAATTAAAATGAGTGAAAAATAATGCCCAGCGAGCCTGTCTAGAGTCAAGACGTTTTGCGCTAAAGATGTACCCTAGGTTCTTATGATCAGTCCAGACCATGAAAGGTACCCCAGAACCCTCTAACCAATGACGACACTCGCCCAAGGCCAACCAGACAGCCAGCAATTCTCAATTACTGACATCATAGTTCCGTTCTGCTGGTGTTAAGCGGTGTGAAAAAAGCACACAGATGCATCTTTCCATCTGAGGAAGAGCGCTGTGAGTGGGTGGAGATGAGATCCGTCAGAGGCACGGCGAGTTGACTGTAATTTCAAATAACCTGCCGATAAAAGTTAGCAAACCCCAGAAACCTCTGCAATGCCTTGCGAGAATCTGGGGTTGGCCAATCGGAGACAGCTCTGGCCTTAGCAGGGTCCATGAGCACTCCCTTGGACGAAACGATGAACCCCAGGAATGGAACCGACTGTGCATGAAAAGCGCACTTCTTCGCCTTGACAAACAGCCGATTCTCTAGCAGTCACTGAAGCACCTGCCTAACATGCTGAACATGCTCCTGGATATTCTGGGAGAAGATCAGAATATCATCAAGATAAACAAACACAAAACTATCTACCATGCCTCTAAGCACATCATTTACAAGGCCCTGGAAGACTGTGGGGGCGTTGACCAATCCGAAAGGCATAACCAACTATTCAGAGTGCCCCCTATGGGTGTTAAAAGCCATCTTCCACTCTTCCCCCTTCCTACTTCGGACAAGGTGATAAGCATTGCGTAGGTCTAACTTCGTAAAGATGAATGCTTCCTGCAAGAGTTCGAAAGCTGAGGACATGAATGGCAAAGGATAGTGATTCTTCGCTGTGATGTCATTCAGCCCCCGATAACCTATACAGGGTCTAAGTGAGCCATCCTTCCTCTCCACGAAGAAGAACCCTGCCCCTGCCAGTGACAAAGAATGGCGGATGAGACCGGCTGCCAGAGAATCATTGATATACCTGTTCATGGCCTCCCTCTCAGGAGCCGAGAGCGAATACAGCCATCCCCGAGGAGGCGAGGTGCCAGGAAGCAATTCAATTGCACAGTCGTATGGGCATTGAGGAGGAAGTGTCACAGCACGGGACTGGCTGAACACCACCCTCAAGCCATGGTATGTCAACGATACTCCGGATAAATCTGCCGGTTCATCCTGCAACGAAACACAAGACTGGACAGGGGAGACAGCAGAATTAAGACTGTGTGACAAACAGTAAGGACTCCAAGCAAGAACAGCGTTGGTTGACCAGTTTATGTGTGGGTTGTGCTTTACCAACCAAGGATGCCCCAACACTACTGGTGCCAATGGAGATTGGATCAGGTAAAAGGACAGCTTCTCTGAATTATTACCGGAGATGAAGGTGACTGGCTTGGTGGACTGGGCGATGACGGACAGGGGCATGCTACTGAGGGTATGGGCGGTGATAGGTTCATCCAACTGGACCTTGGGAAGCCGCCATTTGGAAGCCAAGTCAATGTCCATAAAGTTCCCTTCGGCTCCAGAATCCACCAGGGCTGAGACCGTGTGACAGGTAGATCCATACTGCAGCCGGGCCGGGAGAAGTGTACGAAGTCCAGGGGCTTTGTCCAAAGGTGTTGCTCTCACCAGTAACCCCCTTCCTACTGACGAGTGGTGCATTTACCAGACAGGAAGCAGAGAAGTGGCCAGACCGGGCACAATGAAAGCATAGTCCTTTAACGAGGCATCGCTGCTTCTCCTTATGTGAAATCTGGGTTCTCCCGACTTGTATAGGCATGGGCATGATTCTGGTGATCTGGCCGAAGTAGTGGAACGGAGGGAATGGCCAGCTGTCCGAGGAGGTGGAGAGCGGCTTTGACAGTGGCTACGGCGTAGGGCCAGGCGTTGGTCAACATGGATAGCCAGATCCACCAAATTGTCGAAACGTGGGGGCAGATCCAATGGATAGTTTTCATCCTCGATGTCTTCGGAAAGCCCATGCAGAAACCGGTCCCACATGGCATGATTGTTCCACTCACAAGAAGCAGCCAGGGTGCGAAACTTGATAGCATAATCTGAGACTCGTCAATCTCCTTGAGACAGTCCAGATAAGACCCTCGCCGCCTCCCGACCGTGAGCCGAGTGATCATAAACTCGGCAGAGCTCTGCGGAGAAAGCGTGAAAAGAGGCGCAACAAGGATGTCTGTTGTCCCACATGGCACCGGCTGCAGTAGAGGGAAGGAGTCTTGTGAATGAGTGTGCACCGTAATCGCACAATGGGCATATCTGTGAAGAGTGTGTTCGTAGATGAGTGTATGTTTTGTGGAAGTCAGGAGCAGATCCGTAGGAATCCTCTGTAGAAGCATAGTGAGGTGTAAAGAATAATGGCCAGCAGATTTGAAAGTAATCACATTCCCGACATGCGGGCAGAGATGAGGAATCCTACATTGAAGATTCGTGAGCGCAGAGAACAAGCATACAGTAAGCTGGAAGGTAACCACACTCCTGAAACGTGGGCAGAGACGGACAACCAAATAGATACACGAGACAGGACCAACTAGTCAGAGAGAGTGAGGTAAGTTACTTCACATCAAACAATAATCTAGCAAAGATACTGAGAACACGAAGGGTTTAAGTAGGGAGTGAATTAGAGGAGAACCAGGTGTTGCTAGTGCGCTAATTAGTGGCATGATCAGCATTCCCCTGGGAACAATCAATGTTCCCATGGAAACATTGATCATGCATGCCGGCTTCTCCTGCGAAACATGAGGGAGAGTAAATGAAATAAAAAACACTCAGAATAAACCAAAAAACTCACCGGAGCCATGACACACGTGCACAGGAACAGTTTTATAGTTTACGTTTTATAGTTTTTTGACTATAAAGTTTAAAGGTTTTTTTCTCTGTTCTGACAACATTAACTTCTGTCTAAACTTCCTAATTTTCTGATGTAGTTATGTAAAAAAAATTTAAGAACATGGTAAAATATATCCATCTGAAATATATTTGATATTCATGAGAGGGCAGATTGTTATATAATACAGTGTGTTTATGTGAGGGCACATGGATATTTAATATAGACCCGGGATCGGCAACCTTTTTGACATGGAGTGCCATTTTTTATTTTCCTGGTCAATGGCTGTGCCGACACTCTCCCCCCACCCCATGTGTGAATTTCTGAAGTTTGAGTCCACTTGTGAACATTTTTTCTTTTTGCATTTTTCTATTTTAATCATTTATTTTTCATTAAAAAAATATAGATTATCAGCATAACAGTTTGTGAAATTTGTTTTGCAAAACCGCATGTGAAAAATCTTGCATGTGAATTTTCACAGAGCATCTAGTGAAACTGCTTTAATGAAAGAAAATCTGTCCTTTTGTACAAAATGAGTTAACACAGTTAATGTCACAAATTTGCTTATTTGATTACTGATTGAGTCTTAAATATTTCTTATGTTATGCCATACTACATTTTTCAAAATCACACAGAGGGGTAATCAATAGCACGCAAGCAAAAGCTAGAGAGGAGCAGTCTATTTTATTTATATGAAGTTTTTCGCACCTGCATTCCAATCTACATCTTGATGTAATCCTTCCTCATGATCACGCAGCGTGATTTCATCAGCTGAATGGGAGACTAAACACTATTAAGGTGTGAGGAGACTCACGCAGCACGTGTAAGCCATTCGTGCATCACAAACTGATCAACTATTTAGCCCTTTTCGGTAAATCGCACATGCAAAATCCTAAAACTTTATTTCCAGGTTTAATTTATATTTTGAATAGACTCAGATTTTTATCAGATTATGTTTTCTCTTTTAATCTTTTAATGTAATTTTGAATGTAAATATGGTTTAAGGAGGGTGTACTTGTATGCAGGGTTGGAAATCTCAAGGATTAATAGTGGTGTTTCCCTTATTACATCACGTGTTGTTCTGAAAGCAAAATGAATCAAATGAAACATGGAATGTAGGCTCTCATCAGCGCAGACTGACCGAAGCAAAGGGGGTGCATTTACTCGCGTGATTAACCGAAAGTGAAGCGCTGACGGCTCGTGATACGTGAATGGCTTGCACGCGCTGCACAGCTCTGTTGGGTATACTGCAGTCTCGTCACATTTTAACCTTTTGTTTAGCCTCCCATTCAGCTCATGAAAACACACCACGTGATCATGAGGAAGGATTACATAAAGATGTAGATTGGAATGCAGGTGCGGAATTTCATTTAAATAAAATAGTCTACTCCTCTCTCGCCATTGATGGCGTGCCAGTGATTACATCTCTGCATGCCAATGCTGTCACACGTGATGACCCCTGATATAGACAATACCATTCTAAAATTACCTTTAAAAAGACAAGACTTGAGTTGATTTTTTTCTATCCCTTTTTCTCTCTCCCTTTCTTGTACATCATTTATAGATTTAAAATGACAATAAAATAAAATCATAAATATTGTCAGTAGTGATAAAGCATACAGTCACTATTTGGCTTTGTAAGGTAGTGTTTTATGTTACTACTGAACAACAAACACATTTGACCTGTAATATTTTAATTAATGTTTTAATTAATTTCAAATGGCAAAGGTTTTAAAGAAGGTACCAGTGTGGGAGAAATTTATTAAAGTATAGCCATGGAAAGTAATACTAAAGTTCAGCACTATTGTACATTGAGAGTAAAGTTTTTATTCAAATTATAAATTTTAAAAACTATCGGCCGATTAATCGGCTATCGGTCTGTTTTCCCACCTTAGTTATCGCAAAACCCACTATCGGTCGACCTCTAATACAGTGTATGTTAACTATGCTATGAATTTCATAGCAGGTGACATGATAGCATACATTCTTGATGTGCTGTCACACATAGTGGTATGCCTGTAGGTCCTCTCTACTTATCTATTTATGGTTTAAGAAATAGCATGAGGACATTTACACCAAACAGGTTTTTGCGTCCATCTGCACAGTTTTACAAATGTTCTTATGTGAACGTGGTAGACAGACATCTTTGACTGTTATACTGCATCGCACTGTTTTTTTCAGCATCTCACCCAGAACGCAAGAACATGCTCACTCTGAACAGTCCGTAAGAATGTTGCACTACTGCTCTTACTACACTGCATAAAGTGATAACCTGCAATTGTTACCTTAAGGAGTTATTTATACCAGGTCTCACCCTAAACATTTATGTTATACCAAATTATGCAACTTTTTTAGGTTAACTTATTTTTTGTGTATTTTTTGCAGTATATATAGCCTATATACTGTAAATATACTGTATATACTGTATATATGTGTGTGTGTGTGTGTATATATATATATATATATATATATATATATATATATATATATATATATATATAAAACCCCTATTCCAAAAAAGTTGGGACAGTATGAAAAATCTAATAAGAACAAAAAGTAGTGATTTGTAAATTATGTTCACCCTTTGCTAAATTGAAAAGACAGGGGCAATTTAAGACTAATAACAATATGATGAGTTGAAATAACAAGGCGATGTGAAACAGGAGATGTTAAACAGGTGAAGCAATCATGTCATAGTATACAAGGAGCCTCCAAAAACAGCCTAGACCTTCAAGAGCAAGGATCATTTGAGACTTGTCAATTTGCCAACAGATGCTTCAGCAAATAATCCAGCACATTGAGAACAATGTTTCCCAAAGACAAATTGGAAGGATTTTGAGCATTTCACCCTCTACAGTGCACAATATAGTTAAAAGTTTCAAGGAATATGTTCAAATCTCAGTGCGTAAAGGGCAAGTTGAAACCCACTTCTGAATGCACGTGATCTCTGATCCCTCAGACATCACTGTCTCAGAAAATGTCATTCATCTGTATTGGATATCATGAACATGGGCTTGGGATTACTTTAGTAAACCTTCGTTAGTCAACACCATTCGCTGCTGCATCCACAGATGCAAGTTAAGACTTTACTATGTAAAGCAGAAGCCCTACATCAACACTGTCCAGAAGAGCTGCCGACTTCTCTGGGCTCGGTCTCATCTTAGATGGAAAGTAGAACAGTGGAACCGTGTTTTTTGGTCCGATGAGTCCATATTTCAAATAGTTTTTGAAAAACACAGCCGTTGTGTTCTCTGGGCCAAAGAAGAAAAGGACCATCTAAGCTGGTATCAGCGTCAGGTCCAAAAGCCAGTGTCTGTATGAGCCAGGGGCGTGTCAGTGCCCATGGCATGGGTAACTCGCACATCTGTGAGGGCACCATTAATGCAGACAGATATGTACACATTTTGGAGCAGCATATGCTGACATCCACCACCGTCTTTTCCAGGGACAACTTAAACCACCTACTGGCCAAATAAGCAGAGAGTGCGGGTGCTAGTTTGGCCTGCCTGCAGTCCTGACCATCTCCAGTTGAGAATGTGTGGTGCATTGTGAAGCGCACAATACAGCAATGAAGTCCCTAAACAACTGTGCAGCTAAAGACCTGCATAATGGATGAATGGGGGGGAAATTCCACTTTTTAAACTTAACAAACTTGTTATTAGAAGAAATGGTGATGTTTCAAAGTGGTAAACACTCAACTGTCACAACTTTTTTGGAGTGTGTTGCAATCATCTGATTTGAAATTACTGTACATTTATAAATAACAAAGAAAACAATGAAATTCACAAGGTAAAACATCATATAATGTGAAGTTGTAGTGCTTTCAATTTAGCAAAGGGTGAATATAATTTACAAATCACCCCTTTTTGTTTTTATTACCATTTTTCATACTGTCCCAGCTTTTTCAGAATTGGGGTTGTGTGTGTGTGTGTGTGTGTATATATATATATATATACACTGTGCACAGTATGCACATCTCTGTATGAATTTAATACCTGATGACCTTCTACATTATTACATTTGCTAAAGTTTGCAGTATACAAGAAAGCCTAATTTATTTTATCTCTTCTTTTTTTTTTTACTTATATCATCGAGAGCAAAAAAATTAAGACGTGTTTTTATTCCATCAGACTAACAAATATATATATATATATATATATATATATATACAACAGTGTAGCATACTACTGTTTCAAATATGGATAGTGGAATAATGCCTACTGTTACACATACTATTTTTAAAAAACAATACTCGAGCACAGATGATGGTCTGTGAAAATTAAATAAAATTAGAATACAAGCTGATAGCCTTAAGAAAGAAAGAAAGAAAAAAAGACAGAAAGAAAAAGAAAGAAAAAAATGTACTTTCCAATTAAAGGAAAATAAAAGGTAATTTCTTATACCTAAACTGCCTGCTCAGACTTGAACTCCCCATTTCCCAATCTCTCTCTAAAGCCTCTGGACAGTTATTCAGTCACATACTCTCTGTTTCTAAAATGAGGCATATTAAATTGCTTTACACAGTGTTTGGAGTCCAGTGCATCACATCACTGAGTGTGAATGAGTACTGTGAATGTGTGTGTGCATGTAAATCTTGCTTGTGTCTCTATGCATAATTGTATTCATAATTCTGCCTGCAGTCGAGTATTGCAGGGAATTATTGTTACAGATTTTTCTTTGAGGGACAGTGGGCCCAATTAAAAGCCGCCTCCTCCTCCTTTATTAATAATAACAGTGGTGAAAAGAAGAAGCCTGAGTCAGCCGCTGTCTTTTTGCTGTGAAGTTATCAGTGCGGAGCAGGCGCAGGCTGGTTTCACTTCGCTGAATGCTCACTCAATGGTGAACATACACCATCGCCAGAACCACTCCGTCTGAATAAAGAAATAGCCTTCTGTACGAGGGTGCAGTCTCTCTCTCTCTCTTTCTTCCTCTCTGCCTCTCTCTCACACACACACACACACACACATAACACTGCTTTAAACACTAAAGGGCAATTATTTGTTATAGCGGGACTGGAATTTCATTTTAAAGGATTTCTAAAACACTCCTTTTATTGCATAGGTACCTCATGTGTGAATTGTTGTTGGCCAGCTCACATAGCCTGACAATTCCTTTCAGGAAGCTGCACCAATCTAAGTGCAATGCCTGTTAATCCAAAAATATCAAAAGGCTACACATTCCTCAACAATATGATATCAAACCAGTTAACCTTATTAAACTAATTAGCTCATAAGAAAACAAAAGCCTCCCCTCTGAACCTTTGGTGCTTTTGTTGCGCCATGATTCCAAAGACAAGGGGGAAGGAGGGGAACTGGCACATTTGTTCACTGATACTAAGAAAAGAACAAATATTATTTTATATCATTAGCATAAACAAATGAGGGCAGCAGCCTTGTTAAAGCTTTAGTGGCTCGTTAGTACCACAGCTGAGCCACCTGCCTGATCACTTGCTTCTATTGGAGAGACCAGAGCTCGGTAACAATCAACACCTATTCTTCTGCACAACTCATTAGCATTTTCAACTGAAGTTTAATTAATTGGTCTCGTTTGCTGTCTGGGTTTATCCTTGCAGTATGAGGAGATATAGGAAGCAGTGTGTTGTGAAGAGCATGATGAATGGTCAAAAGTATTGTGATAAGATGTGAGGGGTATTGTGATGATTCAAATGTAAAGAGTAATGTGCTAAGATGTGATGAGCATTGTCATAAGATGCGAGTAATATGATTTATGAAACAATGTAATGAGATGTAAAGAGTATTGTGACAATGTAAAAAGTAGTGTCATTAAATGTAAAGAATATTGTGGTGATGTGTACAGAGTAATGTGTAAAAAGGCTATTTATCTCTGGTCCTGCAGGGCCACTATCTGACAGTTTAGTTCCAACACTAATCAAACACAACTGCTTGTAATTTTCAAGTAATCCTGAACAAGGAGTTCTAATATACCTGGAAAGAGCTATCTGTTTGTGTGACATGATCACACGAGAAGTCAACCTGTTGTTACTGAAAGTTCCCAGTACCCGGAAATCGACACCGACTTTCACTTAATAAGTGACGTGTGTGATTCAGAGGATGCATTTTCCTTTCAGTATTATAGTTTTTTCTCCACTGACAGTTAGGTGTAAGGTTGGGGTTTGGATAAGGGTGTGTGGTTAATAAAATATGCATTTGGACGCCACCCTTTGGACATTTTTCCTGGAAACTGGAGCTCACACATGCCCATATGTTCAGCAACACTTCTCAATTTGGCCACTGGGGGTGGTGGTTTGAAATTCTTTAACCACAGACTGATGTTAGCAGTTGAACCTAATGTCATCAAATTCACTTTCTTTGCATCCAAAATCGCTTACTGTCACAATACTCTATTTGATGAAGAATGCACTTCTTGGTCTGTAAAACAGTATGTTCTTTTAGGTATGCATGTGAGTATGGAGTGGTGGTGGCGTAGTGGACTAAAGCACTGAACTGGTAAGCAAAAGGTTGTTGGGTCAATCCCCACAACCACCACCATTGTGTCCTTGAGCAAGGCACTTAACTCCAAGTTGCTCCAGGTGGATTGTCCCTGTAATAAGGGCACTGTAAGTTGCTTTGGATAAAAGCGTCTGCCAAATGCATAAATGTAAATGTAATGTAAATGAGTAGTATTAATGGATTTCGGAAATGCTTCATCCAGAGACACTGGTATTGTCCAGTGACCCAAATATATGACATAAAAACTACAGTGCAACCATTTTGTTAAACAAGTATCATTTAAGCACAAGAAACAACTTTCTTGGTATGTATATGAATATATCACTTACAATTGAGAAGAGTGACTGAATAGCAGTTCACCGCTTTTTTTTTTTAAATCCACCGTATTGAACGTGATGTATCCGAGGGATTATGGGATTGTAAAGTGTCCACTTAATCCGCACTTCAGAATCTTGCTTAAAATAGTTGGTCATTTGGGTATTTCTCACTTGCTGTTTTATGAATACTGAGGATTCGGGCATACTATATATTTGATACTATACATTAGGGAAGTATGGAAATTGGGATGCAGAGATTGAGATCAATCTAGTAAACATCCCAATTCCTTTCTATGGTGGTGCTGGGCTGGTGCAGAATCCCCCGGAAGTACACAATCGGCAGGCTGCCATCTTAGCTCATGGGCGCTCAGTTCCTGGATCGGCTTTCATGTGACTGATCAGTCTTCAATGCCAGCAGACGGAAAATATAAGTACAATTCACGCTTATAAAACAGTTTGTATAATATAATAAATATAATAAAATACTTGCGGTTTATATTTAGCTGGGAAAAAAAATATTTTGTTAGAATATACACAGTAATTTTTTAATGGCTGTGAATGAGGAAACATGATTTTTGGCACCAGATGGTGTAGTTCCAACTGATCTTGAAGTCATGAGCTGCATTCATATTTGTGTAGTGTTAGAGTATATACTGACTGTACATTTCATGAAAAATTTACTTCTTGACTGTTAATAAAATACATTCTTTAAAGGAAACTTTTCAGCCAAAAATGAAAATTCTCTCATCATTTACTTGCCCTCATGCCATCCCAAATGACTGACTGACTTTCTTCTGGCAAATTAAGATTTTTAAAAGAAAATCTCAGCTCTGTAGGTCCATACAATTCAACTGAATGGTGATCAGAACTTTGAAGTTCCAAAAATCACATAAAGGCAGTATAAAAAATAATCCATAAGACTCAAACATATATCTTCAGAAGCGATATAAGTGTGGGTAGGAAAACAGATCAATATTTAAGCTCTTCTTTACTTTAAATGTTCACTTTCATAATTTGAAAGTAAAGTGGAGATTTATAGTAAAAAAGGACTTAAATATTGATTTGTTTCTCACCCACACCAATCATATCGCTTCTGAAAACATGAATTTAACCACTGGAGTCATATGGATTAAATTTATGCTGCCTTTATGTGATTTTTTGAGCTTCAAAGGTCTGGCCACCATTCACTTGCATTGTAAGGAGATATTCTTCAAAAATATATTCATGAAGAACACGAATCGCCAAAAACAATGATCTCTCTCTTAGGAGAGAAGAGCACTTAGGAGTGCTGTTTGAAAGTGGAGATAAAAAAAAAAGACTGTTTCTCACCCACACCTATCATATCACTTCTAAAGACATGGATTTAACCACTGTTTAGTAGTTAAAGTCGTATGGATTACTTTTATGCTGCTTTTTTTATGCTTTTTGAAGCTTCACATTTTTGGACCCTGTTGAGTTGAATTGTATGGATCTGCAGAGCTGAGATATTCTTGTATAAGTCTTTTTTTGTTTTGTTCTGTACACATCTGGAATGGCATGAGGGTGAGTAAATGAAATTTCTTTTTTGAAAAAGAGAATTTTCATTTTTGGGTGAACCCTTTAATAGAAATAAAAAAAATAATAATAATGTATCTTATTTTTGTAGCGGCCCTTAAGCACTTACAGTCGCTTTAGGTATGCGAGTGAGTAACATTAATACATTCCTGGATATACTTCATATGTGGCCGTTGTCCCATGACACGAGGGTATGACGTAGAAAGAACAACCAAGAAAATAGTTTTCTCTGGCTTTGTTCAACAAATACAGTTTTATTGGTATATAAAGCAGATTTCTTGGCATATATATATATAACCCTAACAGCTGAAAGGAGCTGTCTGAGCCACAGTTCTCCGTCTTTATTTTGAAATTCAGCATTTTGAAAATGACATCATCTGGGTATTTCTCACCACTGTTTTATAAATTCTGAGGATTCAGACATACTGTATACGCATTTGACATACTGCTTTTGGCATACTCAGTATACAGTATTGTAGAGGAGTATTCAGATGTGGGGCTTTATTAACTAGTTAAGGTGTGTTAAATTAGGACTGGAGCTGAACTCTGCAGGACAGTGGCCCTCCCTGAAGAGTATTGTGGTGAAATGTAAAGACCATTGTGATGACTGTTTCTACAGGCATTACTTTTTATTCCCTTTTTATTCATTTTTGCAAAGCCTGGCAAGAATTTTCCAGTAGAAATGAGAGGCTGGTTACACCTCAAATGAGCCGTATTGTGATGAGTGAGAGAAAGAGGTGTCTTGACACGTGCAGCAGTTTCTGCTGATGCACAGGATGTAGTGGAGCTTCCGGGAAGAATATTCTGTCACATACTGTTAAATGTAAACAGCTGTGTCATGATCTTACACCATATAAGGTGTATTATGTCAAGTTAACAACTCTTTAGTTGAGATGTAATTATAGCATGGGTATAGGTTTAATGGGAACATTCCAGGGTGTTTTATTCACATGCCGACAGTATTTAACTTGATTCTATTCCCATTTTAGTTGATCCAGCCAGCTCTGGCCTGCACTCACTAATACATACATAGATAGATATATAGATAGATAGACAGACAGACAGACAGACAGACAGAGATGATTATAGAGTGGTTGAGGTAGAGTGACTTATGGGAGTCCTGTGACCAGAAGATAATGTGCAGATGCCAGGATTCCCATATATTCATATTCTCATTATGTTCCTAATTAATTCCTTACTCATTATGCTCTCACTGGCTAATTTGTACCCACAGCTGATTTGATTAAACCTGTCTCTATGCTAATGAGAGTGTTTTTTTTTTACAGTTAGCTTGGAGCATGCAGGGCTTGTCTTAAATGTTTGTGTGTGTGTCAAACAGCTTAAATGCATTCAGTCTTCGATATGCTACTCCAAGATGTCCTATTTGAATGTATTTGACTCAGTCTGTTCCTTTCTGTCTCCAAACCTCTCTTTCTATCTTTCTCCCCCTATCAGTCTGATAATGCTGACTTGTGAAGACAAATGTGTGCAGTTCATCAGAAGAGCTTCAGATTTAACAGATGAAAAAAACTGATGAATAAAATCTCTAAACATGAGCCATGGCGTAACAATCCAATTAAAACTTCATTTGATGTTCCAAAACCAGCGAATTTTTATTTTTTTATTTAAATATTTCAGCGATAACTGAAACACAAGAGAAGAGTTTTACATGAAAAGCAGTTGACAACAACAGCCCTGTCTCTAACTGTCCTGAAGACTGACAAATGTTTCAAAGCTTTCTTCAAGTGCAAGACTTCGTAGTGTCTTACAGACAATGTTTTAATGCAGAACAAAAATGATACACTTCCGCACATAACAATCTGCTGTGTTGGTTGTATGGTTTTAGCACCACTGTGTATGAGTGTGTCTACTCAACCGTACACAAGTTGGCAATTTTAAGGCTTTCCATACATGGTTGTTTGACCTACACATTCAGATCAGATGCACACACACAGGAGAGAAACTGTCCTTTCAAATTACACTCTCATGTTAACACACATATACTGTATGTGAGTGTGCACTCAGACCAGCAAACACACACACATGATGGTGCGGCTATCCTTATGAGGACTCTCCATAGACATAATTATTTTTATACTGTACGAACTATAGATTCTATCCCCTAACTCTAACCCTACCCCTAAACCTTACCCTCACAAAAAACGTTCTGCATTTTTACATTTTCAATAAAACATTGTTTAGTGTGTTTTTTAAGCTATTTGAATATGGGGACACTAGAAATGTCATAAACCACATTTATAGCATAATACCCTTGTAATTACCAGTTTGTAACCTAAAAACTTTTACTCGTAAACCACTCAAACCTGCCAACACACACACTTTTTCTCATTGGTACTTTTTCTATGGCACATTTAACACATTCTTTGCTGCATGTTTCAAAATTACCAGCATACATATTTCATTAAAACCCTTTTGATGTAAGTGATGATGTTTAATTAATAGTTATTGGCAAAACAGGATTTTTTTTTAAAGTCTTCTAGTGTTGGCCCTTAGCTTTTTATTTTCTGATAATATTGATGCGCTGGGTGTTATGGAGACTTTGCAGATGAGCGTGACATGTTTAAATATGCTTTCCGATCTCACCAAGTCTTTCTCACTAATGTATTAATTTGCACACGGAAACACACACATACACAACCCTCTGTTGTAGAATTATAATCATAGACTGATATTTTTTCATGATACTCTAAATCACATGCTGCAAAAGTACAAGGATTATTATGAACAAAATTATATTTACCTTGACGTGTGTGCGTGCATGTGTCTTTTGATGTGTGCGTCACACAGGAAGAGACAGTGTGTGCAGTGTGCAGTGTGGTATGATGGAAGTTGAAGCAGTGGCATTCCCTGGGGAAAAGGACTACGGCTCTTCTTCTTTCCAAACCTGAGATAGAAAGCTAGAGAGAAGGAGGGAGGAAAGAAGGAGATAAGGGAAGAAAGAGTGAGTGAAAGAGTGAGGGTCCTAAATGAATAAATAAAAGCCATAACCACCCTCTAGTGCTGGACAGGAGCACTTATTTTAAAAAGACGGTCTCTTCATTAAATATTGACCTTCTGTCAAAAAAACTCTCTGCAAGAACACTGTGACGCCTCACTCTTACGAGAGGACTAGAAGACATGGAGAGAGCAAAGAGAAGTAAAAGAGAGGACTTTTACAAAGCTAAAAACAGAGGGATAATGGGCAGGATAGAAATGATTCAGTCCATCTAAATCATATAAGCATACACGCACTATGGATGCAACAAAGCCTTTAAGGGTTTGGATGCAATATAAACATTACATATATGGCATTTGCGCCCCACAAACATGGACTTTTAAATTTTGTAATTTCCCTTGATGAGGGTATGATTGTACATGTGTAAGATAGCAAAAGTATGTGTGTGGTAATGCAGGTGTCTGAAATGCAGCCTTACATATATACTACTTACAAGATTAACCACATCTTAAAACAACCACTATACTATATATAGTTATATATAAGCACTATGCATAATCAATTATATTACATGTATGTGGAGTTCTAAATCGAAATATATTGTTGAAAATCAGTTTATAATTATAAATTCTGAATATATATATACTGTGTGTGTGTGTGTGTGTGTGTGTGTGTGTGTGTGTGTGTGTGTATATATATATATATATATATATATATATATATATATATATATATATATATATATAATAAAATTACTCTCATTAGGGTTTGTCTTGATTATGAAAGCAAATTTAGTATTGTGATTAAAAATAATTCAAAGACAAACTACTATTACTACTATACTGTAAAAAGAAAACAAAAAAAAAAAAAAAAAAAGCTCTTTAAAGGAATGTTCCAGGTTCAATACAAGTTAAGCTCAATCGACAGCATTTGTGGCATAATGTAGATTACCACAAAAATTAATTTCGACTCGTTCCTCTTTTGCTTTAAAAAAAAGCAAAAATCGAGGTTACAGTGTGGCACTTACAATAGAAGTGAACGGGGCCAATTTTTGGATGGTTTAAAAGCAGAAATTTAAAGCTTATAATTTTATAAAAGCACTTACATTAATTCTTCTGTTAAAACTCTGTGTATTATTTGAGCTGTTGTTTAAATCATAATTTTTACAGTTGTTTTAGGGTTTGTTGACATTATATCTGCATGGTAATGAAGTTGTAAAATTGGCTATAACTTTACACAGAAAAGGTTTGTAAGTGATTTTATCACACTAAAATCATGTTCACATGCATATCTTTTATGTCTTGTGGCTACAATTTTGAAAAAGTGAGTATTTTAGCGTTGACCCCCATTCACTTCCATTGAAAGTGCCTCACTGGAACCAACATTTTAGCTTTTTTTTTTTTTTTTAAGAAAAGGAGGGGCAATTCAAATACATTTTTGTGGTAATCAATATTATGCCACAAATGCTGTCGATTGAGCTTAACTTGTATTGAACCCTTAAAATTGTTTTTGATTATATTACCTCACGTATTCAGGTTGATTCAGTCATGTTAATTAATATATTTGACTTGAATAAAACCTGTTATTCTAGATTTTACCGTATTAAGCACTTTTTTGGGTTAATTTTTTATCCAGTGTATTATAAATATAACAATGCAACAATAATAATATAAATAATAGTGATGTGAATGGTATATTACTACTGTAATAAGGTTTTAAATACAGTTTTATACTAAAATGTAAATATTTTCATTTATAATAGTAATAGTATAAATACATTTATAATAGTAAAATAAATTAGTTTATCATGGATGTTCACTCTAAATGGAACCTATATTTATCAACTCCTGTCTGAGAAATATTTGTTACTTTAAACTGTCTGAATATGAGCTGTATTAACTTGTCATAATTGAAATGTATATGTAATCAGTATAGTGTTAATCACAATATAAACAGAATACTCTCATTTTTATATCCAGATTATTGGATATATTATGCACAATAAATCATGTCATATGCAAAATAAATCATGCAGAATATGGTACACATTAGCCATGGTTAATATATTTGTTTGTTTTTGCTCCAGTAAATTTTATAATTAATTCAGTGTGACCTCTGTGGCTCCTTTGACCTATTATCACCATAGTGACTGTCCTCTAGCAACCAGTCATCAATCAGACACAGTGACAGCTCATCTGTCCCCGGCACCACACACACACACACAGACCAGGGCCATCAGCCAGATGTTTGTGTGACAGGAGAAATGGCTTTTCCGATCAATGGAGGCCGCGAGCTTGTGTGTATGTGTGTTAAAGAAGGAATAGAAGGCACTTTGACACAGTCATGATGATGTTTAAGGGTTGTGTGTGTAAGAGACAGAGCACAAAAGAAAGTGAAAGAAAAAAATATGGTTAGCGAGATGGCCAAAGTGTACAGGATATATGCCAATTTCAATTCGATTGTATGAGTGCACGTTCATTGTGCATACATGTTCTGTACTTAAATTACAAAGGTATCTGAAATCACAAATGCCTTACAAGAGGTTCTCTGATTATTGTTTATCAAAATGTTAAAAACAGTACACCTGCACTTTTAAATATGTTTTTTTGTGAAAAACACATTTTACAAATGTTTAAAATGCAGCTATTTGAAAACCATTTCAGTTCTGATTCATTTCTTTCCAGTCTTGCAGCCTATCTGACAGTTAAGACAGGAAAGGAGCATTCAAGAAAACAAATTTTAAACAAATTACACACAAAATTATTTTTGTTTTATACAGCTGAATTGTAATATTTGTTGTAAGCAGATTTCCTTGTGTTTGTGATTTTAATTTATTTTCTGAATCTCTGCACTGATTCTGACCTGCTGCGGTTTTCTGCAGTCTTGGGCTGGGATATGAGCAGAGAGCTGCTCCTTTAAGAGGTTTGAATTGGACTTTAAAGTGGGTCACAGTAAAAATATCTTCAACAATTATTCATGCAATCCCCCCTTTCTATACTTCCTCTTCTCTACTCTAAAATCTGCATGGTGCTGCAGTGCCAGAGACTGGAGAAGAAGAAGGGATGATTTCTGTCATTTGTCAGATGCAGATCTGATGAAATGTTGGTGTAACAAACTGTTTCTTTTTCTGTAAACATCTGCACTTGTTGTTGTTTTTATTATTGAGTGTTTTGATGCTGAGACAGTAATCCTGTTTTTTGTCCACATTGGATGCAGCATCAAGATGCAGTGATTGACGGATCCTTCAGCCAATCAAGGACCTTTTTTCTCGAACATTCAGGTGGATGATGTTGAGCATGCTCAGTCAAGGCTGTGCTTTAGAGTGCGGCTAAGCACGTGATTAGTGCAGGAGTGAATGGTACAGCACTGCAGCATATGGGAGCCTGTCTCTCTTCTCCCTGTAGGTTTAAACTGAACACCTTCAAATTAGTCAGAGAGAGATCAAAGCAACACTCGCCATCCTCATTGAGAGCAAAGCTTTGAACTTCCTCCTCCCTCTCTTGTGTGTGGATGTGAGAAGGAAAGAGTGCGAGAGAGAGAGAGAAGGAATGAGATAGGATGGTGTACTGGTATGGAAATGAGTGAAATCTCATGAGTGTGTTTCAGAGAGGTGAGAGAGTTTCTTTTTGATCACGTGTATGTGGGTGTTGTGTGTGTGCGTGTTTCAGCTATTTACTTGCACAGAAATTTTACCATTATTTTTCCCTTGAAATATTTCATTCCTTTGTTCATTTTGTTATCATTTTAGTCATTAAATACCTGAGTACTTTATACTATACCCAGAATTAAAGGAATGATCTGGGTTCAATACAACTTAAGCTCAATTGACAGTATTTGTGGCATAATGTTGATTGTGGCTCGTATGATGTTAACGTCTTTTTGCTATACTTTTGAAAGTATAAGATTTTAATGTTTATGGACCGGCCCCGTTCACTTCCATTGTAGTGACTTAATGTAACTGAGACTTTTGCTTCTTTTTTTTCTCAGATATTTATTTATTTATTTATTTATTTATTTTTTTGCCAATCAACATTATGCCACAAATGCTGTTATTTGAGCTTAAAACTGGAACGTTCCTTTAAAACTGTACACTACATCTCAATGCAATGTACTTGCAATGTTAAAAACGGTACCATTATTTGTCTTGTTTTCTCCCTTGTATTAATGCTTCCACTTATGCTTCTTTTACTCTCATTTGTAATTCTGCTACATGAATAAATGTACTAAAAATGAATAAAAGTTGTTGTTCAGTTCTTCTTAGTGCCACTTTTGCAGTTGCACATTAGAGAAATAATCACATTGTGCAGCATATTGAATTTTTTTGTTAATGATAAATTGCACACTGTTGTGAGAAGCTTGGCACTAATGACCAAAATCATAATTCCAATGAGAATTCAGATGAGAGAGATTGTAATGGGAACCTTATAATGACCCTAGAGGTTTAAAGAGAGATGCCTGTCAAGCTCTCACACCATCAAGATATTCAATTTTATTGAAATGTATGTATTATATCTGTGAAGCATTCCTGTACTTGTGACTACTTTTGAAACTATGTGTTTATGGACAGACCTCATTCACTTCCATTATAAGTGCATTACTGTAACTGCTTTTTTTTTTTTTTTACCCTTGTGCTGTGGTCGTTTTGTGCTAACACAGATTGTTTATAAATCTCTCATATTACATATATTATCACAATTATCACAATATTGCATTAGATCTTTTTAACAACTTCTTTTTTAGTAATTATTATTTTTTTTAACATATTTTTAAAAATACATATTTTTATTGATAGAAGGATTACTTGAACTGAGCTTATACCATGCCAGTGGGGGGCACTCCCTGTGAAAAAAAGTAAAAATAAAAATAATTGCATAATAAATTAATAACCACTTGCTTTATCAGTACAAAATATGTGTCATTTTAAAGCTTAGAATCTGGACTTGACAATGCATACAGCTGATCTTACCAGTTCTTAAATAATGCTTCTTTTTTTCTTTTTTCTTTTTTTTTTTTTTTTTTTGGAGGATCCATATATATATATATATATATATATATATATATATACCATTCATTCATATGCATAGACAATGCATCACAATGCCAAGCAACATTCAAAAGAGATTCATACCAGGGCATCTGCATACTCTGAGATTCATAACATGGCTTCTGCTTAATGTATAACGAAGAATATGTGGAGTAAAGCATGCAAATGACAGACAATAGTTAGTAAATAAATCAACGATTTGTGAAATACCGGATGACATTTTTCAATGGAATTCTTTTGTTTTGTAAAATAAATAAATAAATAAATAAATAAAAATAATAATAATAATAATAATAATAATAATAATAATTCATTATTGTGATGAAAAAATAATCATACAATTAGTAATAATGATGATGATACATAAATAATTATACTGATATATATTCATAGCAATAATAATAATAATAATAATCTTTATTATTGGTTGCCTCTCTTAATAATGGCATCTGATAGGCAGATGTCTACGCAGACCCCACGGGGCAAAGCAGCAGAATCCACCCAGCCAGTCCGTCCCCGAGGCTCCCAGACCCAGGGCCCCCAATGCAGTATGCCGCTCCCAGATGATTAGGAGCCTCCTCCACATTAGTCATGCTCAGGTTCCCGGCCTGAGCCGAGGGACCCTGCCCTCAGCTCCAAGGAGCACAGCAGCATCTCTGGTTGTCCAGTATTCTCCGCACTTCCTGGTGCCTCCTGTAAGAGGCTACCTGGTGTTGAGATTCAGATTTAACACTGAGTGCTATAATGCTTTTTAATTTGCTGACAAATAAGAACTGTTTCATGCTTATCATTTGCAAATTTGTTATCACAACTATTTTATTCAGAGTAGGTAAAACCATAAAAGATGAGATAGCCATGTGTTATATATAATGGAAAGGTCTCAATTAGTAGAATGCAATGAGCAAATTTATTTCACTCAGAGGCCAAACTGCAGTGAGTATTAGTGTATGAAAGTCCCACTGACACACATAAATATAATAAACGGGAGTGGCTTTTTGTCATGTTTGTCCTTATTACTTCCTGAAGCATAAATATAACATAGACAATGACATTGTAACTTACAGCAGACTATTACAATTCAAACGAGTCCAAACACAACATAATATGATAAGTAGATCTTGAAATATTCCTCAAAGAGTGTGCATGGAAAGACGAGGCACAAAAGGGCGCTCAGTGTGTGTGTGTGTGTGTGTGTGTGTGTGTGTGTGTGTGTGTGTGTGTGTGTGTGTGTGTGTATGTGTGTGTGTGTGTGTGTGTGTGTTGTGCATGTTGTGCACATGTCGGAGGACTTTTTGTGTGCAAACACACATCCACATGTGCTCATCTAAAAGATTGGGATGCTCCTGAACACTTAATATTTCTGTATTTTGTATTCTAATACATTCATTTCCAATGGCCGGACATTTCTGACCGGGAACACAATAGGGGTGTAACGATTCGTCGATCTGTATCGATACATCGATCCAATAACCAACGATCCAATGTTATCAGTACAACACGTAAATATCGATATAGACATTTTTTTAAGATGTACCTTTATTGCAGTCAGGCGATGTAGCAACCTTATTAAATTCATTTCACATTATGAGCGCTCAATATGCTTTTCATGTGGGACACGGATGTGCGCGGGGTCTTTGAAGCCAAATTGCGCTCTGCTATCCGTGCGCGCGCGTCAACTGGGCTTCCCGCTAAACGCGAGATGCGAGCACGTCAACCGGGCGCTACTTAAAATGCAAGCTCTCGTGACAAGCGCAGAGCGGCTCACATGCGTGATTAATTCGGGCTTCCATCGATATCGTTGCGCATGCGACCCATTTGAATTTTACATGAGAATTTGCTATTTTAAAGTACTATGGAGCAGTTCAACCATCATGTGAAATGTCTTGACAACGCCGACATTCTGAACAGCACTAATGAGGGAAAGAGAAATCAACTGCTGTCCAGCATCAGTTATAAGACTTTACACATCTACACATCAACACCCTTACTAACATTTATCCCAGTTAACTGTAACAGAATTTTTCATTGCAACTGTGGAAGTTGTAGCCAAGAAAACCGCGGATAGCACGGATAGCTGGAAACAAGTCATGGGTATGTAAGTATTTTGAATTGGATTCAACAGAAGAATAAACTGCAATCAAACGATTGATGATCACTTGTGTGTCACGTTATTTTTTATATTATTATCGGTATAATTTTTTTCAACATCTGAAGTACCTTATTTTATTGTGGATGTCCCAATGTGGATCCTAAATTTGCACTTTTCAGAGAGCTCAATAAAATATTAAAATTATGCAGTTGAAGTCAGAAGTTTACATACACTTAGGTTGAAGTCATTAAAACATTTTTTTAACCACTCCACAGATATTTATATTAGCAAACTATAGTTTTGGCAAGTCATTTAGGACATCTACTTTGTGCATGACACGAGTAATTTTGACAAAAATTGTTTACAGGCAGATTGTTTCACTTTTAATTGACTATATCACAATTCCAGTGGGGCAGAAGTTTACATACACTAAGTTAACTGTGCCTTTAAGCAGCTTGGAAAATTCCAGAAAATGATGCCAAGCCTTTAGACAATTAGCCAATTAGCTTCTGATAGGAGGTGTAGTGAATTGGAGGTGTACCTGTGGATGTATTTTAAGGCCTACCTTCAAACTCAGTGCCTCTTTGCTTGACATCACGGGAAAAACAAAAGAAATTACCCAAGACCTTAGAAAAACAATTGTGGACCTCCACAAGTCTGGTCCATCCTTTGGAGCAATTTCCAAATGACTGAAGGTACCACGTTCATCTGTACAAACAATAGTATGCAAGTATAAACACCATGGAACCACGCAGCCATCATACCACTCAGGAAGGAGACGCATTCTGTCTCCTAGACATGAACGTAGTTTGGTGCGAAAAGTGCAAATCAATCACAGAACAACAGCAAAGGACCTTGTGAACATGCTGGAGGAAACAGGTAGACAAGTATCTATATCCACAGTAAAACGAGTCCTATATCAACATAACCTGAAAGGCTGCTCAGCAAGGAAGAATCCACTGCAAAAACGGCATAAAAAGCCAGACTACAGTTTGAAAGTGCACATGGGGACAAAAATCTTACTTTTTAGAGAAATGTCCTCTGGTCTGATGAAAGAAAAACTGGACTGTTTGGCCATAATGACCATTGTTATGTTTGGAGGAAAAAGGGTGAGGCTTGCAAGCCGAAGAACACCATCCCAACTGTGAAGCATGGGGTTGGCAGCATATGTTGTGGGGGTGCTTTGCTGCAGGAGGGACTGGTGCACTTCACAAAATAGATGGTATCATGAGGAAGGAAAATTATGTGGATATATTGAAGCAACATCTCAAGACATCAGCCAGGAAGTTAAAGCTTGGTTGCAAATGGGTCTTCCAAATGGACAATGACCCCAAGCATACCTCCAAAGTTGTGGAAAAAATGGCTTACGGACAACAAAGTCAAGGTATTGGAGTGGCCAACACAAAGCCCTGACCTCAGTCGATAGAATAAAATAGAAGCGTGTGCGAGCAAGGAGGCCTACAAACCTGGCTAAGTTACACCAGTTCTGTCTGGAGGAATGGGCCAAAATTCCAGCAACTTATTGTAAAAAGCTTGTGGAAGGCTACCCAAAATGTTTGACCCAAGTTAAACAATTGAAAGGAAATGCTACCAAATACTAACAAAGTGCATGCAAACTTCTGACCCACTGGGAATGTGATGAAAGAAATAAAAGCTGAAATAAATAATTCTCTCTAAAGTAGTATAGTGATCGTAACTGACATAAGACAGGGAATGTTCCTACGATTAAATGTCAGGAATTGTGAAAAACTGAGTTTAAATGTATTTGGCTAAGGTGTATGTAAACTTCTTACTTCAACTGTATTTTGGTTGCATTTGAGGGCAAAAAAATGGAATTGATTGTGTAAAATAGGCACACAATATCAGAATATCGATCGCAGGGCCCTGAATCAAATCAAATCGAAATCGTATCGCAGCAGACTTTGAAGTATCAGCAAATATTGGATCGCAGTCCAAGAGAATCGATATAAGATCGTATCATGATGAAACGTCCGATTTACATCCCTAGAACACGTGTAATAAAGTGAAATAAAACCAAAAACATGTAAAGATACCAAATGTGAACAAAGTCAAGGAATTGCATTCCAATTGGATTAAGTAAATAAAATATTTGGGGGAAAAAAAAGTTGTCTGGGTCAAAATAACCAGACCACAACATAAGGGTTAAATAAACAAGGGCCAAGCCGAAATTATTTTTTGTGGTAATCAACATTTTGCCACAAATGCTGTTGAATGAGCTTAACTTGTTTTCAACCCCGGAACACTCCTTTATTATAGCCAAAAGTGCATGCATAATAATCAAAGAATTAGAGAAAATTTATATTTAAAATAGTTCAAAATAAGATTGAGTATGGCATGTAACACCACAGGATATGTCCACTTCCCAAAGTATTTCTTGTCATCTACCCCTTTATATTGCAATAAAGGCAACCATGCACACAATTAAACAGTTTCAATATAGTGTCACAAAGATAATTTGAGACAGTCAACAATACTGGGTACCACAGTCAACAATGGTTTGTTAATGCAGCTCTTGGCAGCTACTGCCCCCTTGAGGTCACTCGACACCATTGTGGGATCTTTAGTGGGATTCATGGTCCTCAAGTGGCATGTCACCTTGGAGTAGTCTGGCCTGCGGTTGCTGTGGCAACAGGGAGCCGCAGATCAATTGCACTGCATGCGTGTCAATACACCACCGACTTATGCTTTGTGTCGTTAAATATATTTTCCTTTAAAGAGGTCGCAGTGTTACCATTGTCGGGACAGCCTCCAAACCACAGTGTGCCAGTAAAATCTTTTTACTTTGGCTTAGGCCACTAATAATGTCCCATTGTTAAACAACAACAACAAAAAACAGCCTCTTTATCTCTTTATGTGCCCAGTAGAAGAGTAGAAAATGTCATTTTCCACTAGTGTAGAGCTGCCACTGAAACCTGGTACCTACTCTATTTGGATCATGTGATCTACACTGAGAATGTCCACTTAGACCAAATATATTTTCTTTTGGCTTCTTATAACTCACCCCCCCCCCCCCCCCCAATATACGCATCTTTGGTGAATGTTTGCTGTTACCTGTATTTCATAAAGATCTCATGCCTTGCGGTTATGCAGTCCAAGATATACTCTTCCATAGATCAAATTTCATTGATCTATGGAATTAATGCTCTAAAAATATATTTCAATACAAAATATAGGACTTTTTTGTCAGATTTGTGCTTCAGTGCACCAGTAAGTCACCTAGCAACAACAAAATAGAAGCTTGAGCATCTGTTGCATCTACTGTGTGTGGTTTCTTGAGGGCTGCTGCATTACTTAGCTGAGACATCCTCTCATACACAACCATGTGTTTGCCATTACTATGGAATGGTGGTGGTGTAGTGGACTAAAGCACTGAACTGGTAAGCAGAAAGTTGTTGGTTCAATCCCCACAGCCACCACCATTGTGTCCTTGAGCAAGGCACTTGTCCCTGTAATAAGGGCACTGTAAGTTGCTTTGGATAAAAGTGTCTGCTAAATGTAAATGTGGACATAAGGTCAGCAGCTATTACTGTGTGGTGTATGTGTGACATTGCATTCCATTTGCTCTTTACACGCAGACCATTAGTACACAATTTTACCAAGCTCTGTAGTTGTGACGTTCAAAGCAAGTAGATTGAGTTGGTCTGTGCAGCCGTTGTTATCTCGTCTGCCTGATATAGTCCCTTTAGAGTGATACACATAGAACCCTAACACTTACATAGCCTATATCATCATGTGATGTGGAAAATGGTTTGAAGACACAGAAAAAATGGCAATGCTGTGAAATTTGCGACCCCTCTCACAATAGGCGAGGAGCCCTATAATTTCACAGCGTGTTAGGACAGAGGCAGAAGACGTCTCTGGCGGGTGTTTGGCCTGAGGGCCTTAGAGCCTGATATCACATGATGAATGATAACACTGAGAGAACCACTCGCCTCAGCTCCACAAAAAACCCCTGCTGATCACACTCTGCTTCCGCCGCAGCAAAGGGAATAGCCTGGAATAAGAGAGATAAAAGAGGTCAGACTCTTTGTTTGTCCAACCATCCATACGTCTGTTTATCAGTCATTTCTAAGCATCAAGCACTGCTACTGCATCTGTGTGTGCTATGCAGAAACATCTTATTTATGCATATTAACCCCCCCCCCCCCCATACTTAAGCACATACTTAAGCAGTGTGTTCATGTAAACAGTCTGTACGTGTAAGGATTTTATTATTGTTATTAATATTATTTACATTTTAATGATACATGTAATTATTAATTCTCTCGAATAAAGAGAGAGGGTGCAATGTTTGCATATGCCTTGGCTCTAGTGTTGTTTTCTGGATTTGGAACTGAATTGTTTTACAATAGCGCCCCTCTCTGTATTATACGTGAAAGTACAGACTTACTCTCCAAACAAGCAGCTAAGGAACAAACAAACAAGTAAAAGTGAAGTGGCATGAGTTTTGTGGTTTTCACTTTACTGCTTTTCGTTTGTTCATCATGAATGGAAGATAATCTTTTTCCAACAACAGCAGAAGGTTGTGTTTCACCATTAGAAAGATGAGAACTTGTTGAGAATTTGGCTTAGTTGGATTCATTCAAGGACAAAGTCATAAGTTTAAAAAAAAAAAAAATTGTTTCATTTTAACTTCATTATTTGTAGATTAACGTGGTTACAGGAATAGTTAATTTTTTTTTAATTCTTACATCATGTACTCACCCTCATGCCATCCCAGATGTGTATGACTTTCTTTCTTCTGCTGAACATAAATAAAGATTTTTTAAATGGTCTCAGCTCTGTAGGTCCATACAATGCAAGTGAAGCATCAAAAATCACATAAAGGCAGAATAAAAGTAATCCACATGACTCCAGTGGTTAAATCCATGTCTTCAGAAGCTAAATGATAGGTATGGGTGAGAATGGCTATGGGTCCTTTTTTTTTTTTTTTTTTTTTTTTTTTTTTTAACTATAAATCTCGACTTTCATACAGCCCTTCTAAGCACTCTTTTCTCCTAAAAGTTCAATTTCTTTTGTTATTGGCTATTCGCATTCTTCATGCATATTGCTACCTACTGGGTGTGGGAGTATATTTTATAGTAAAAAAAGAACTAAAATATTGATCTGTTTCTCTCCAACACCTATCATATCACTTCTGAAGATATAGATTTAACCACTGGAGTCTTATAGATTAGGCTTTTAGGATACTTTTATTTGCTTTTTGGAGCTTCATATTTTTTGATCCTGTGGACTTGCATTGTATGGACCTACAGAGCTGGGATATTCTTCTTAAAATCTTTGTTTGTGTCCTGCAAAAGAAGGAAAGTCAAACACATTTGGGACGGCATGAGTGTGAATAAATAATGAGAGAAACATTTTTAATTAGGTGAACTCTTCTTTTAAGACCAACCAAACTAACAATTTTCTCAGAAGATAACGTTTAGCTTATTTTTTGTTGTAATTTTTTACCTTTTTATTTTTCTTTAGCTTATGCAAAATGGGTCCCCTAAACCTCTAAATTCTGGAAACCTTCCTGCAAAAATAGTGCAATTTAATCCTCTTCAGTTGTCACTATAAGCAGGCAACTGTTCGCCAGATTTCCAATTAGAAATGCTTTAAGCTTTAAAAGCGGAGAACTTTTAGCCTTATTATCCACATTAAAACTCATTAGTTAGTGTGTATTTTATGTACTAATTGCACCAAATAATTTATTATTTTGGCAATATGGATGTCTGTTTTGGTGTGGAACTGAGCTGATTCTAAATGAGCACAAGATGGCAGTGCATCATCGTCGTTGGACTCACCGAGCGATGCGTTTAACACTTAAGATTATAACAACTCTAATTATAGCTTGTTTAATAGCTATACATAAACATTTTATTTTTGTAAAACTGCAGACTTACTAAACTGACAGATTTTAAAATCTACTTTCCAAGACAATGATTATTTATGCAGATCTGTACCTAACAGACCACAGTGGCCACTTGAGCAAACGCACACCTTAAGTTTGGAAGTGCAAGTTAGGACAAAAACTTTCAAAAGAGAAATATATAACTGCACACTCTCTACAAGTTTATTTTATTACCAACGTTTCGGCAACAAGCCTTTGTAAAGGTACAATTTCCTCACAATGAAGAGCAGTATAAATAGAGTCAGTCATTACACACAGGTGAAAGCAGTGACATCACAATGGGCAATTAGTAATTAGCTAACAAGCCTGTCTCAACCAATTAAGATAACTGCGATATCAGGCTGATTTGTATGTCACAAGAAACATTATGAGGCAGTGGTGGCTCAGCGGTTAAGGCTCTGGGTTACTGATTAGAAGTTTGGGGATTCAAGCCCCAGCACTGCCAAGATGCCACTGTTGGGCCCTTGACCCTGTCTGCTCTGGGGGTGCTGTATCATGGCTGACCCTGTGCTCTGACCCCAGCTTAGCTGGGATATGTGAAAAAAAAAAAGAATTTCTCTGTATATGTGCCAATGTGTGATAAAAAAATACAATTATAATTACATTAATTATAAAATTATTTAAGCACATTTAAAACCATGAGATACAATTAAATCCTGAAGACCCACCACAGCATATCATAAGAGAGCCCTATACACAAACCATATACATAGGCTACATATACACACTGGCGACCAAATGTTTGAATAATGTACAGATTTTGCTCTTATGGAAAGAAATTGGTACTTTTATTCACTAAAGTGGCATTCAACTTATCACAATGTATTGTCAGGAAATTAATAACGTGAAAAATTACTATTACAATTTGAAGAAAAAATAAATGTTCAGAACTTCTTAAACTACTTCAAAGAGTTCCCCTCAAAAAAATCCTCCATGTGCAGCAAAGACAGCTTTTCATTACGTGCAGCTTTGTCGGGCACTTCTCACGCACCTTACAGTCTAGCTGATCCCACAAAAGCTCAACGTTAAGATCCATAACACTCTTTTCCAATTATCTGTTGTCCAATGTCTGTTTCTTTGCCCACTCTTAACTTTTTCTTTTTGATTTTCTGGTTCAAAAGTGGCTTTTTCTTTGCAATTCCTCCCATAAGGACTGCACCCCTGAGTCTTCTCTTTACTGTTGTACATAAACTGATGTTGAGCGGGTAGAATTCAATGAAGCTGTCAGCTGAG
Source organism: Myxocyprinus asiaticus (assembly GCF_019703515.2). Taxonomy (NCBI): domain Eukaryota; kingdom Metazoa; phylum Chordata; class Actinopteri; order Cypriniformes; family Catostomidae; genus Myxocyprinus; species Myxocyprinus asiaticus. Next base: position 17,300,786 of record NC_059371.1, on the reverse strand, counting down.
GACATGTGAGGTGTCTATTTCTCAAACTAGACATTCTGATGTACTTATCCTCTTTGTTTATCTGGCCTTCCACACCTCTTTCTGTCCTTGTTAGAGCCAGTTGTCCTTTGTCTTTGAAGACTGTAGTGTACACCTTTGTATGAAATCTTCAGTTTTTGGCAATTTCAAGCATTGTATAGCCTTCATTCCTCAAAACAATGATTGACTGATGAGTTTCTAGAGAAAGCTGTTTCTTTTTTTTTTTTTTTTTTTTTTGCCATTTTTGACCTAATATTGAGCTTAAGACATGCCAGTCTATTGCATATTGTAGCAACTCAAAAACAAACACAATGACAATGTTAAGCTTCATTTAACAAACCAAATAGCTTTCAGCAGTGTTTGATATTATGGCAAGTGATTTTCTAGTACCAAATTAGCAATTTAGCATGATTACTCAAGGATAAGGTGTTGGAGTGATGGCTGCTGGAAATGGGGCCTGTCTAGATTTGATAAAAAATGACTTATTTAAAATAGTGATGGTGCTGTTTTTTACATCAGTAATGTCCTGACTATACTTTGTGATCAGTTAAATGCCACTTTGGTGAATTAAAGTACCAATTTCCTTCCAAAACAGCAAAATCTGTACATTATTCCAAACTTTTGGCTTCCAGATATATACATATGCACATGCACTCAGATATATATATATATATATATATATATATATATATATATATATATATATATATATATATATATATACACACACACACACATATACACACACACACACACACATCTATCAGTTGTTTTTAGAGAACTCCCAACTTTCATTTCAAGTTGTGTATAAAATAGATCTCATTTCCTCATTCATAAAAAATGAAATATGTGAAGCCTAATTTGCAAACTGATTTTAGGACCGTTAAATAAAATAATAATACAATTAATAAATCGACGTCAGAGTCAATGTTGAGTTTACCAACATGTGAAATCTCCAGGTAAAATGTTCCCATTTTTACATCTGTTGTAGGGAAAGCAACCTTGCACTTTGGCTGTGTGTTGAAGCTCAGCTTTGGGCCTCTTTCAAACGATGCGATTAATCCCTAACAGCACGTCCTCTCTGCCATTCAATGTCTTCATGTCCAACCCCCAGTTGGTGTTAGAGACACACGCCAAGTCAGCAATAACATGGTGACACAGTAATTACTAATGTTTATTTAGCCTGCATGGTAAAAATAAAATACTGTTGTGACTCTAAACCTTAATAGGTTAGCAGAATAAAAAAAATAATAATATAAAAAAATATAAATGAGGCAATCAGTTAGGCTACATAATATTTTTAAGTTAACAAACTCCCAAGGTTAAGAGAACTTTCAGATTTTAATTTTGTACTACACTTGTATTTTAATTGCTCTCATCTTAGAATATTGATTAAGCTAACTCATACATTTAATGGCACATAACTTAAAATGTAACTCTTTGACTGAACTTAAAATTACCATGTAATCTTAATTTAAATACTTCAAGTAGAGAGAACATAACTAGCTAGAACTAGCTTGTTGCTAGCATGCTGAATGCATGCTAATTAGTAACACCATGCTTTGATTTATTAGCATAGCAATTGATCAATGAGTAGAGCAATATAGGAAATTTTACTTGTACTTGTCCTCAAGCTAAGATCAAGCTCCACTTTTCACCATATGGTAACTTCCAAAACTCCAACATAGCAGAAACTACTCTAAATAACACAACAAAACATTAATCACTAACAATTCTCACCCTTTACATTCATGTTGCACAAAGACACATTATGTAACACTTGATTTTAACATTTACTCTCCATGTCAAGTGAAAAGCATGCTGGGAAATAGAAATCCCTTCCTCGGTTTGAGTTAAATTTAAGTTACTGTGAATTTAAAGAGATGGGTTCGTTAAACTCAAAACAATAACATTTTCAGGTTACTTAAAAGGTGTCAGTTTGGTGAACTCAATAGAAAAAGAAAGTCCAAAATACTCATCAAAGTTCATTTATTTGAATTTATAAAAAAATAAAATAATTCAACGCGGGCTTGTATTATGCCATCATGTCTGCGCACTTATCACAACTATAGTTGAATCTTCATTAAAACGCTCTCCTGATTGGACAGAGTGATAATCCCGCGGGGCCTCGCGCTCTTACTCACTCGCATGTAGGACAGAGCGCGAGTCTCAATCTGCCCAGGGCGAGGGCAAGACGCACTGCAAGAACGCGAAGAAGTTCAGTCGAGGCGTCTAAAGTGCACGCAACATCACTGTCTGCGCGGAACAGCCTTGCACGAGTGTGCATCGTGATAGGGGGAAGAAAGAACTCTGTCGAAAAAGTGATTTCATTTTTAACAACCCTTTTGAGCACGTCCACGATAGAAGACAGAGCGCGAGGAAGCGTTAAAGAGCGCTGTCAAGTTTTCGAACTGGTCTCTGTTTTTTGTTTTAGTTTTATTTATTTTTCCAATATGAATGTCGGGGAAGAAAACTTGCTGAAATCCATCAGCAATGACACCCTGCTGGACCTGACGCAGCGGTATGGACAGTCCGCCTTCGGCTTCGGCGCTGGCCGTGGTGCTGGAAGTCCTGGCCGTTTCTCCCTCACACCCGCCACAGATTTCCTCTCCGGCCAAACGGGCAAGTCGAACGAAAGTGGCGGGGAGCAGACCAGCGACGAAGACGACGGGTTCGACCACCTTGAATCGCGTAAGAGAGGTGCGGGGTTCGACGAAGAGAAGCTCTCGAGTGCTCTCGCCAAGAAGCCGAAAGAGCAGAGATCTCTCCGGCTGAGCATCAACGCACGGGAGCGGAGACGAATGCACGACCTCAATGACGCTCTGGACGGCTTGAGGTCTGTGATTCCATACGCGCACAGTCCGTCAGTGAGAAAACTATCTAAAATCGCAACTTTGCTTCTTGCTAAAAACTACATCCTAATGCAGGCACAAGCGCTGGAGGAGATGCGCCGGTTGGTGGCTTATCTTAACCAAGGACAGACCATAACTTCTCCCATTCCCACCGCACTGGCGCCTTTCGGACAGGCGGCCGTGTACCCTTTTTCGGGCACGGCACTGGCCACCTGCGCGGAGAAATGCAGCTCTTTCTCTGGGACCCCTTCCAACCTCTTCAAACACTGCAACGACAAGCCTTGACTTCCACGCACTGAACTCTCACCTGCATCATCCTTGTGTTGGTCTAAATGCGCTTTCGAAATATTTTGTTGGGAATGGGTTTAGGTCTAATTCAAAATCCCTGCTAAACAACTACGATGTTTTCATCCAGATTTACTAGATAATACAACAAATAATGTTAAATAAATTCAGTATTAAATGGGGGCCCCAGTATTATTGGGATAAGCTTTTAAATCCTTCAAATGTTCTCCTTTTTCCCCCAAACAAAGGATCAAAATGATTATTTGTTAAAAAATGAACAAAAAGACAAAAATAAATCATACGTAGCATGCTCGCAGTCTGCGGAGGATTTGTTTGTTAATTCAAACCGCAAATTTGCCATTTCAGCGTTATTGGTGAACTATGCAATATACTGCAATGAAAACGACATGGCCCACAGGCAATCATTTCACAAAGAATGGCTTATCATTTAAAAACCTGAATATGTGCTGAACTGTTTCACCTGGTCCATCAGGGTATCAGGAAAAACGGTATAACATTATAAAATGTATGGCCAAAAACGATTTTGTTTTTGTTATTGCACAATTCACTCGATTGTATTGTACAACTGTGAAAAAACTACTTGATCAAGCCTACAAAGCATTTGAACTTGTTGCGACATGAGTTTCATACTGTATATTGTTTATATGTCTTTATAATTAAAACATATATCTATGAACCATCTCTGGGTTTAATTTCTCCCAAACATATGCGCAGATTGCTCAATCAATTCCATTTTCATTTCATTTGTAACTATTTTAAACAATTGATTTGCAGAAATATTTGGGCATGCCTCTTTTTTTTTTGGAACGTTTGAAATCAAATGAGAGTTGGGCGAACTTCAAGTTTCACAAATTATGATCACGTGGCCAAAACATCAACATGCACAAACTTTTTAGGGAACTGATTTACTATTGTACTCAGGAGAGGTCTCACATGTTTTTATAAAGCATACTGTTCTTTTCAGTCGTATGTTGATTTGGCGTATGTTGTTTGTACCAAATGAACAGGGCAACACGGATGCCTCTGCCACACTTTAGCTTCATTTATGTATTTATGTGTTTGTTGAAGGCAGGCTATGTGTCATGGATTCTAATGTGTATTGAACTTGTATGATTGTAATCTCTTAAATGAGACTGGTCTCTGGTCTTTACTGGTAAGATGCGGCCTGTGCTGTTCTGCAGGGCGCCGGAAGCGCCCCGGGCCAGAGGGACCTGTCCCTGGGTATTTGTGTGATCGTGAATCGGCAGTGTTCTGTACCAGTTCCACTTATTAACACGATTTCAGAGCCTGTCTTCCTCAGCCTGCTTATGAATGACCGCAGCAAATGCCGTTTCACTGCTCTTTAACCAAACCGGGCCTCGTTTCCCAACAGCATCGTAAATCTAAGTAGATCGTGGAATCTTACTATTCATCTTAGTTTTGCAGCCTGTTTCCCAAAAGCATCGTAACTTAAGTAGTAGGCTACTTGAAAATGTTCGTAGATTTACGAGTGCTCTGGAGCGAGAGAGATCGAGAGAAATGTGTGAAAACTAAATATTACAGGTGCACACCTGATTATGGAAGCAGATTGTGTAAAAGACATAGATGGTTCTGCACAAAATTATTGTAAAACAATATTTAAATATGTAGTTAATTGGGTCGAATATTTCAGAAAATATATATTTTTTTAAATATTAGCGAGGTAAATTACAAATTATTGTAAAAATATGCACAAACAGTGTTGAGGAGTAAGGGAATACATGTAACAGGATTACGTATTTAAAATACAAAATATAAGTAACTGTATTCCACTACAGTTACAATTTAAATCATTGGTAATTAGAATACAGTTACATTCAAAAAGTATTTTGATTACTGAAGAGATTACTTAGCATTTTATTGTCATTTGTTTCATTTAATATTTAGTCCTTTCAGATGGAAAACATTTATACATATATATGATGTGATCCAAAGTGCATTTGAACAGCGGTGAAACACTTTCTTATGATGTGTTACATTCATACGAGCAGACAGAGAAGTAAGTTTGGAGTAAGTTTGGAGCAGAAGAAATAGAAATAAACCTTGTGTAAATTGTCAGCTTTATGCTAAGATAAAATGTTATTTCTAGCCATTTTACATGCACATTACCAGGCACAATCATATTTTTTTATCAAGAAAATTCACATTGGATCATAATTTCTTTTTTTCTAGTAAGACCTTTGATATTAGGGCAAAAATCATATTCTTGATAATACTTTTTTATTGTTTTCCTGTAAAAAATATCTAAAAATCCTTAAAACAAGATCAGTTTGATTGATCTTGTTTTAGAAACAACACTGCATAAGATATTTAGGTTTTTCAGAGAATGTATTTTTAACATGTGTATTTTGTCTTACTGTACTGGCAGAGTTTTTATAGTCAAAACAAGTGAAAAAATCTACCAGTGCTGAAGAAGTAATCCAAAGTATTTAGAATACGTTACTGACCTTGAGTAATCTAACGGAATACGTTACAAATTACATTTTACAGCATGTATTCTGTAATCTGTAGTGGAATACTTTTCAAAAGTGGGCACAAATATAATAAAGTTACAATGAGGAGCAGCACTATGGTCACATTTCAGCACTGTCACACGGACAGCGACTCTCTTAAGTAGCACTTAAAGCGCGTCCTCGCTCGTTCATGTTAAATGCAGTTTTGGGAAACGCACGTAAAAAATAACGAGCATTCGTAGATTCGCTCGTAGAAAACACTCTTAACCGCTAAGATCGATTGTTATTGGGAAAGAGGGAATTTGTTGGTGACAAATCAACGTCTAACAGTGATTCGATACATCAGTTAGTTTTAGATGGTTGTTCTTGATGTTTATACTTGTGAGAATTTCGTTTTTTTATTGTTTAGCACAAGCAGGCCAGTTCTGCAAACACATTTGGCGATGAGACCATTTTAAATACTTTTAGAATTAAACTATGTTCTTAATTAAATTTAAATGGTGCACATACTTGTTCATATTATTTCTATTATTATATTTCAACTGCGTTGATTTGTTGAAAAAAAATCCTAAAGGGCCTATGTTTTACACAGCACAGGAGCGTGACATTACGCACGAGGATGTTTTTAATAGGCCTATCCCATTATTTAAACGTGTATTCGTCATCTGCAGTTCGTATTTGCACTGTCTAACGTTTAGTTTTTCTAATGTTTTTATGCGCAGTAAGAAGTGTTCATATGACGGAGTTTCCCCATGCCTTTTAATGAACATCTTTACCTGTACGCAAAGTGTGCGCTCGAGAGAACGTGATATTGAACTCAGGCTGCGTTAAATGAACAGTCATCACTCCCGGTGCGTCACAACCGTGTCATGTCATAATAGCATTACATCCTTGGCATGTCGGACAGGCGCTCTCCTGACACATGAGTTACCACTGAGCACTTTTGACAAGGAGGAAACCGGCGATTGACAAGCGCCGCTGCTGTTTCAGTATTCATAAACATTTTTATTTATTTTTTATCTAATTGCTGTAGATAAGGCCAATTGAAATGTGACCGCTATAATAACATTCCTGTTTTGTTTGTTTTGCTCCTCTGAACAGATAGTACAATGAGTTTTAAAATACTGTTGTTGATTGACCCATTAGAACTTATTCATTGTCGCGCCATATTTAATTTTTGACGGAAATGAAAACGAGGCTAGTTTACTTTTTTCTGTTCAGTGGTATATACACTGTAAAAAGCTATATAAAGATCCTGGAGCACATCTAATTTTCTCATGATTTCTGGATTTTAAATTTTTTTTGTTTTGTTGTTTTTTTTTGTTTTTGTTTTTTTTGTCTACTTTAATTTTTTGAAAATATATTTTTTTTTAAGGAATATTCCGGGTTCAAAATAAGATAAGCTCAATCGACAGCATTTGTGGCAAAATGTTGATGACCAAAAATAAAAAATTTCCACTCCCTCCTTTTCTTTAAAAAAAGCAAAAATGAAGGTTACAGTGAGGCACTTACAAAGAAAGTGAATGTGGCCAATCTTTTGAGGGTTTAAAGGCAGAAATGTTATTTATAAAAGCACTTACATTCATTCTTCTGTTAAAACTCATCTATTGTTTGAGCTGCAAAGTTGCTTAAATCATAATTTTTTACAGTCATTTTAGGGTTTGTTGACATTATCATCATGGCATTGAAGTAGTAAAATTAGCTATAACTTTACACAGAAAAGGTTAATAAGTGACTTTATCATATTGTTTATGTCTTGTGGCTACGCTTTTGAAAAAGTGAGCATTTTAACATTCAAAAATGAGTCCCCATTCACTTCCATTGTAAGTACCTCACTGGAACCAACATTTCTTCTTTTTTTCTTTTCTTTTTTTTTAATGGAGGGGCAATTCAAATACATTTTTGTGGTAATCTACATTATGCCACAAATGCTGTCGATTGAGCTTAACTTGTATTGAACCGGAACATTCCTTTAATGTTTTATTATTATTATTATTATTTAAACCATAGCACAGTTGTAACCAGTCTTTCTAGCAAGTCAGTCCTCTGTCGGCCATCTTTGGAATGCTCTCATGAGGCTATTTCCAGTTATGCCAGTGCAGCTCCTATCTACTTGAATGGGAAAAGACCAAAATCTCAAAAACAGTTGCTCAAGATTACGATCAAAGAACATATTTCAAATCAGCAATAAAATCTGACAATACTGGTATCATAAATTGTGCTTCTTTACCTCATATTATGCTAAAAAACGAAATTTTCCCGGCTTGTATAGCTAATGCGCATGCACGTTCTAGAGATGATTGACAGGTGATGTCTGTATCTAAAAGGTGAGTGGCTCTTTTAACTGTAAATCGGGACTTTCTTTCTACATCCATTGACTGTTGTGCGATCAGAGCTCCTTGGTTGAGTGTTCCAATTTCTCACATTCATTTTAAAAGAAGTGGCCTGGGCCTGGGTAGCTCAGCGAGTATTGACGCTGACTACCACCCCTGGGGTCGTGAGTTCGAATCCAGGGTGTGCTGAGTGACTCCAGCCAGCTCTCCTAAGCATCCAAATTGGCCCGGTTGCTTGGGAGGGTAGAGTCACATGGGGTAAACTCCTTGTGGTTGTGATTAGTGGTTCTTGCTCTCAATGGGGCGTGTGGTAAGTTGTGCGTGGATCACGGAGAGTAGCATGAGCCTTCACATGCGGAGTCTCCGCGGTGTCATGCACGACGAGCCACGTGATAAGATGCATGGATTGTCAGACTCAGAAGCAGAGGCAACTGAGACTTGTCCTCCGCCACCCGGATTGAGGTGAGTAACCACGCCACCACGAGGACCTACTAGTAGTGGGAATTGGGCATTCCAAATTGGGAGAAAAGGGGATAAAAATGTAAAAAAAGAAAAAAGAAGTGGCCCAACTCTGCTAAATAATCTCTGTTTGTAACATATTAAAGAGACTTTACTTCCATGCAGCTAACAATTTTTGGTGTCCAGAACTTTCAAGGAATGTTAGTTTTTGGTTCCTAAACAAAGTTTACATAACAGTAGTTTATGGAAATAAAAAATAAAACCTAAAAAGAAAGTAACATACAGTAATAACCAAATGGGAACCTCACGGTAACATTTCTATTGATATTGCATGGTATTTCTCTAAAACAAGTACTGCCAGTACCTGTTTTATCTGCGTATATGCTGCTGAAGAGTTCACTCTTACAACTGTAAAGAAAATAATGTAGTGTATTCAACCTCCTAATACAAGTATTCACAGTTTTTTATTATATGGTAGCTTTTTCACACATTGTACAGCATTTGCCCTTCTTTTCCATTGGATCACTGCAGAATGATTTCATTACCGTAGCTGGAAGCCTCTGTTTGTTTGTGTTTGTTGCTCTTTGCAGGCGGCTGAGGAGAGGAAAAAACATATGCCCTTAAGTGCCGGACTCTGCCGAGTGCTTCTGACAGCACTGCTAAGAGTCATTAAGCTCTTGTGGAAGCACATCATAGCTCTGCCCTCGCTCATGTACATACGCATATAGCTGCACACGCATGTTTGGGACTACAGGCTTCGGTGGTGCAAACAGGCCGAGAGAAACAAAGGGGAGATGGGGCGGACTGCTGAAAATGGCGTTCAGGTTGGTGCTTGTTTAACAGACACAAAAACACTAGAAGGCAATCAGGCATAAGAAAAATATCAGGGGCCTTTGGATTTAGAAGGCTGGTTTGGAAGGAAGCACAAAATGCCATGTCTCTATGTGATGACCCTCAGTAGGGCCTGTATGTACGTGTATATGCAGGGTGTGTACATACTGTGTAGGGAATATGAGGCGGTTGTATGATTTAAGAAGTTTGCTTTTATGTCTCTTAAGTACTATTTTTTTTTGCTGTGAATATGTGCTTGACTGTATGTGTGTGCGTTCAGATAAAGGCATGTGCATTTTTAAGTGTGGATACACACCATAATGCCTCTCCATTGACAGAATGAGGGGGATCCCATTTGGCGGGTCTATGACGACATCATAGCCCCCCTGGTTGCGGCCCAGTTTGTCGTATGCAATGACCAACTAAGTCATTTGGTTCCGAGGAGCCATGTGATTCAGGCCGACGTGAGGGACAATGCGGCATGACGGACCAGCCCTCTGTTCATTACTCTAATCAGACATGGATGTGGAAGGGCGGCTCTGCCTGTTGGTATGCCCGCTAACTCTCTTAACATGGCATGAAGACCAAGACCCTTTCCCATCGCCACAAGGCACCTGACACCATGCATTTAAACTGTAGTAGTACTGTGAGAGGAGAGGAGAGGAGAGGAAAAGAAGATTAAAGGGATAGTTCACCCAAAAATTTAAATTCTGTCATCCTTTACTCACCCTCATATCTTTCAAAATCTTCATTTCTTTCATGGAACACAAAAGGAGTTATTTAAAACAGCTGTTCTTTTCCATACAATGAAAGTGAATAGTGACCATGGCTGTAAAGTTGTACCCCACTCAAAATATCACATGGCTTCAGAAGATACGGAATAGTGCACAAGTTGTATGGGGTACTTTTAAGATGTGTTTTTTTTGTTTTTTTGTTTTTTTTTTTTGGAGCATGAAAGTCCCTGGTCCTCATCCACTGTTATTGTATGAAAGAGAGAGAGAGAGAGAGAGAGAGAGAGAGAGGGGGGGGGGGGGATTCAGGTTTAGAACAATATGAGCATGAGTAAATAAAAACACAATTGTAATTTCAGGGTAAACTCTCCCTTTAGTGGTCATAAAAAGGTGTATTAATGTTCTTTAATACACAATATAAATGTTTAAAGTTTAAAGGTGCTGTGAGCGATTTTTTCATGGAAAAGTATGCAAAAAATGTTCCTACTCCTTTAAAGATGTTAATGAAATAAGTGTCCTGAGATATCTCACCAGTCTCTGTGACAGCTGTAGACTTTGTAAACAGCAAACAAAAATGTGCCCGCAGACATTGATGCTTTTCACCTGTCAGTCATTTTGCTCGTTCTCATAGTATTGTAGTATTTGAAGAGTATCATTGAGGCTATGATTCATAATGTTTGTCAGTTAAGAGCGTTACTGTGCCACTGTTGAATTTGACAGCCACAGGAACAAACAATGCTGCTCTTTTGCTCGGTTTTGGTCTCAAAATTATCTTTGGAGAGCGGGTTTTGGAATGAGGGAGTGTCTAATTCAACAGCTCAGTCACGTGAAAGATTCAGAACGCTAAAATCACTTACAGCACATTTTAAATAATAGATTTTCTCATACACCTCTCACTATAAGAAAAGATCACAAACAAATAAGCCTCCAAAAATAGTGGACTACATTCAGGTTGATCAGGTGCAGAAAAAGCAATAGAACTGAACAGAACCTGTCCGAAAAATATGTGAAAATGTTAATTTTTGTTTTAGTAATTTGTTTGTCTTGATTATTATATTCACATTTTAACTTTTTAAAATTATATAAATTCTACATTCTATTAATTAATATTATTTATTGAAATTGTATATATAATTATGATATGAGCAGTCACTGTTTGGAATAATGTGTACAATTTACAAGTAATACCATTAAGTTTACAATCATCTGTAGTATTCACCTTTTGCGGCACAGAAACTAGCACGCAGCCATCTTGAAAATGTTGTCTTGGAACTTCTGTTCTAGCGGTCGCTATATAGATATCTATGGTGTTGATGTCAAAGTGTAATTAGCTAGTGAACTGGATTTACAGGTTATAGAGTTGTCAGAAGTTATCATGAGTAATTTAAAGTGTTCATGGGATGTCATAACAACTGGAAGCAGAGCGGGGAGATTTTAAAACAAGAGTACTTCATTCATAAATACACAAGATCCTACATTCAAGCTGTGGACATACTGATGTGCTTCTGTGCTCATTAAACTCCAAGAGATAACAAAAAGTAATTAAAATTATCTCGTACGACACTTCTGACCATCTTCTTATGTCATTCACCCATCGTGTTATAGTTAAGGTGAGCAGATTTTTTGAGCATTAAACAAGGACGGGGGAAGGGGTGCAGCTGCATTACACACACACACACACACACACACACACACACACACATGCATACACATGAGAAAGTGTTTGTTTTATTTTATATTACGTTTACAACCGTTTTAATTACAGGTAAGCCTCTAAAAAATGTAGGGTGACAAATTCATTTTAAAAAGTACAATTGTAATTTTCTTTAATGTTGAACAAATTATTAACAAGTTGAAACCTTAAAATTAAGCAGAATTACATGTATAACAATGAAATGCTTGTATTATGAAAAAGTACAGTGTGTCATAGCTGTCTGAATGTGATCTGTCAGGTCCAGTTTACCTCCGCGGTGTCGGAAAAAAACGAACATTTAGAATGACAGAAAAAACACCTCACTAGCATTTTCACGTAGTAAAGGGGTGGTGTAGACTCACACCATCAACTCTTGGTGAAAAATACCTTCTGTGCTCCCACACGTAATCCATTTTGATCGACTCTTCTTAGTAGCTACAATACAAACAGGAAGTTAGATGACAAAATTCGGAAGAGCTGAGCGCAGAAAAGGGGCAGGGCTGAATAAGGTGAATAACAAGCTCTATAATGGTACTGTCACTTTAAGAGTTTAATGCGCATCTCACAGACTCACACAGGTGTTTCTGTTAATTCATTAACGAGAGAGATGTCTCCGTTTTTTAGCTCATCCCTGCTTTTTGTTATTAAAAGAAATATTTATTTTTACTTTTTTAACTGACTGTAAAGAACAGAAGGGATTTTAAAAAACACATTATTCAATGAAAGTGGAGTGCGGGAACTCATCTTTGATGGATACATATTACATGGAGGAAATGGTCCGTTTTAATCTTGAGCACTTTTCTAAGTATTCAGTACTTAGATTTCTAAAAGTTAAATTCAGGCACTTTAAGCATTAAAGAACCTTGTGTGAACTCTGTAAACAGTGTCGAAAAAATTGCAGTAGGGGTAAAATCAAGCAATAGAGAGATTATGATGTTTGACGGGTCATTTCATTTGAATGTTTCAAATTATTCGCGATATATCGAAATTCGATGTATTGTCCCACCCCTGCATATTTTATGGACCATACCCCTTAACCCATACCCCAACCCTAAACCTAACCATCAGAGGAGTAAAACATTTTATTTTAGAGCAAAAATGGAACCTCTGAATTGCGCTCACCATTGTTTATGTGAATGTGATGAATTCTTGGTTTCTGCGGAACCTCCCATTTTTCGGTGTGAACGCAAATGCTTCCTGTATTCCATGGGAGAAAACCCATGTCTCGCCATGGGCAAAGGTGAACACCGACCCTAAACCTAAAGGTCACTGAAGTAAAATGCAACCTTCAAATCACTCTCACCAATGTTTATGTAAACACAGTTACTTCCTGGTTTCCATGGGACCTGAACTAATGTCTCAGAGTGAACGTGATTACTTCCTGGTTTTATGGGAAGTAATGTATGCCAAAGTAATTTCCATGCAAAAACATCTGATGGGGATAGAGCTTGTCAATAATTCAGTAGATATGGTCAATTTCAGGGTAGCTGAGCATTCGGAAGCAGCATGTCGATTTCCAGTGTGGTCATGTTGTCTCTGAATATGTTTAAAGGGGTAGTTCACCCAAAAATGAAAATTCTCTCATCATTTACTCACCCTCATGCTGTCCCAGATGTGAATTTCTCTCTTCAGCAGAACCCAAGTGAAGAGTTTTAGAAGAATATTTTAACTCTATATGTCCATACAATACAAGTGAATGGGTGATTTAGTGGATTAATTAATGTCTTCTGAAGTGAAACGCTAGGTGTGTGTAAGAAATAGATCAATATTTATTTATTTTTTTACTAAAAATATTCGCTTCCGGCTAGCTGTGGTATGCACATTCACGAGCGTGGAGTTCAAGCTGCCTGCCGCGTGATGTAAGTGCGCTGGCTTGTCGATATTGTCGGACCCTCGGCTGATCTGAATTCGGCAGGGGAAAAATGTTCACTGCACGACCTCAATATTTTGAGAGACTCAATGGGTGTTTTGAGTCAGCGAGCAGCCATAGCTTCAGTCGTCAGAATCATTGATAGGGAATCTGTGAAAAATCTATGAAAAGTCTTTTTTCTTGCATTGATGCTCGCAGATGTAATCTAACATGTTTCAGTAGGTTGAGGCATCCAGGATAAGCACACGCAAGCACCATTTAAAAAAGAAACAGATACTAATACAAATCTATAACAAAACCAATTAAAGCTTCTATAAAACATTTCTCCTCCTCTGATGTAAACAACACAGCGCTTCCGTATTTTTCATATTTCACGCATCAGTTCTCGCGGGAACTTGCCAACGCGTTTACATCACACCAGAGGCAGCTTGAACTACCCTCATGAACGTGCATACCACAGTTGCACGAAAGCAAACATTTTTAGTAAAAAAAAAGTTTTAAATATTGATCTTTTTCTTACACGCACCTAGCGTGGAGTCATTTGGATGTCTTTTATGATGCCTATATGTGCTTTTTGGAGCTTTAAAATTGTGGCACCCATTCACTTGCATTGTTTGGGCCAACAGAGCTGAAATATTCTTCCAAAAATCTTCTTTGTGTTCTGCCGAAGAAAGAAAATCATACAAATCTGGGATGGCATGAGGGTGAGTAAATGATGAGAGAATTTTCATTTTTGTGTAAACTGTTCCTTTAAGAATTTTTTTTAAGTCTGTAAAAAAAAAAAAGTGTACCTTCACACTAATCAAGCTTTTTGTCTCTCTTTTATTTTATTTGTTTTTAAATAAGATGAAGTTTCATGGCACACACTCTGTCTCTTCACTTCATGTTCTTAAATATTGAATTAATTAAGTTTTGTAAAATGTGTTTCAATTTTCACACGGATGGAAGAAGCTCCTCCTAACTTGGATTAACTCGTAGGACGCCCCCAGCTCAAGCCGGCGCACACATTCTCTCAGGCTGGCAGGCAGGCAGACAGAAGGTGGAGGCTGCGAACGGGAGCAGGGCTGGCTCTCCACATTCCTGGGTGTCTGCGACAGAATGAAAGGGAAGATTAATGGCGTTTAGCATGGCAGTGAGACTCATGCGTTCCTAATTAAAATTGGAGGAACAAGCGTGCGGCCAAGGATCAGTGGCTTTTAATGAGGAGCTTGTAGGCTGATTTGGGCATAATTTTCTGCTTAATAAGGCTGGTATAAAAAGTCATTTTGGAGGGATGGCTCTCTTTTGAACCTGCTCATTATCAATGAGAGCACCTCACTTAAGTACTTCAGGACACGCTGGCTTTAATTAATATAGAGCTGCCACGTGGCTGCACTGACAAGACAGAGAGAGAAAGAGAGCAAGGGAGGGAGGGTTGAAATTGATGAAGAACTTTCAAGGGCAATGGTTTCATTAAGTAGCTTCATTACGAACTGAAAAACTATTTGTGTCATTTGAATTACTGGCCCCTGCGCTGCACAGTGCACACTGGGATGTGATGTACTGTCACTTGACGAGTCCTGACATGAGAGAGCAGTGTAGAGTCAGACATGCTAACATGACCTAATGACCCCCCCCCCCCATTTAATGTCCCATTCAGAGTTTATGATTCACCACACACCCCTGTTATCTACATCCTTGAGTGATAGGAGAACAAGACATTTGTATAACATGAGCTGAAAGCCATTTATTATCTTTAGCGAAGCAGGAGCTCTCAGCATGAGAACTGGAAATTCATGCACTCATTCTCAGCATGCCATGGGTTTCTGGACACAGCCCACACTACATTCTGGCTATGATGAGCTTGGTTCAAGAGGGATGTTTGGCCTTAAGGGCTGAATGCAGGCAAGGAGGGAGGAGGTGAGAGACAGAGTGGTGAGATTTATCTAGACTAGTCGCACTCAATCTCTTCTGCAGTGAATTGTGCTAAAGACTCTCAAAGCCTCCTTATCCCATTGTACTAATCTGCTTATAGCCGACTCTACAGTTCAGGATCTCTATCACGGAAAAGTGCTTCACTCCAGGGACTCTCATTACTGTAGAACCTTGTCAATCCACTAATGTGCCAGAGCTTCTTTTCTTCTTTAGTACACCTTTTTCTGCTAAAGATGCCTCACTTTTGAAGAATGGATTCTTTTTCACAGACTGTGATGATGCATTTCCGTCTTAATTTCGCCGTGTAAATATAGCAAACTTTTCTATATTAAATGTAAATTTACTTTGTATTATATTACTCTGGCATTAAAGGAATATTCAGGGTTCAATTCAAGTTAAGCTCAATCAAAAGCATTTGTGGCATAATGTTGATTTCCACAATATTGACTCGCCCATTGTTTGTTAAAAAAAAGTGGTTACAGTATAGCACTTACAATGAAAGTGAATTGGGCCAGTCCATAAACGCTAAAATACACATTTAAAGAAAATAAATAAATTATAGCCAGAAGACGTAAACATTATATCAGGTATAATGTTTACGTCTTGTGGCTATACTTTTGAAATAGTGTGTATTTAAACATGTATGGGCTGGTCCAATTCCATTGTAAGTGCCTCACTGTATCCACAATTTTTTCTTTTTCTTTCTTTCTTTTTTTTCTTTTTTCTTTTATCTTTTTTTATAAAAGAGAGATGTTTAAAATATTTTTTGTGGAAATCAACATTATTCCACAATTGTTGTTAATTGAGCTTAACTTGTATTGAACCTGAAATATTCCTTAAAAAAAAAAAAAAAAAAAAAAAGTCTGCTGTGATGGGGTTACAAATACAGCTGCTTGAGCTGCTTTGTGTACCTCTAGAAGTTTAGCCCACTAAAATGTGAAAAGGATCCATTTTGATCAATGTCTTTTCTTAGATACAATTAAATAATATTTTCATTATTATGTTATAATGACATTGTTTTTAATATATTTCATTTGTCTCAATAATTTCTATCATTAGTGCTCAAATATATGGGTTTTCAGAGTTTAAGCTCAATTTCCTTCATCAGTAAGTAAATTCTAAGTGGTTGAAAAAATGCAATTAGCTTATCATTGCAAGTTGTAATTTTGTAGCTACTTCAATTTTACTTAAGACATTGAGGTGATAATTAAACTTAAGTTTTCAGTTTTGTTGCAATGGTTTTTTGACAGAGAAAGACAGACAGACAGACAGAGAGAGAGAGAGAGAGAGAGAGAGAGAGAGAGAGAGAGAGAGATAGATAGATAGATAGATACTGTAGATTGTTGATGTCATTCACACACTTCATTCAAAAACCAATCAGTATCAGGTAATATCAGCCACTCTTTGATGGATTAAAAAGAATAAATGGGGTTTTACTGCATTTTGTCTGAGGGATAATGCCTCTGAAATATTGTAATAATGAAAATGGATTTGATTTATGTAATTTCTTTTAGACTGAGGTTTCTCCAGGATATGGGGGACAGCAGAAGGGGTTCTTAACATGCTTTGACATTAAAGAGATCCGATTGTTTTTCAGTTCTTCAGCCCCTGAGGTGGAAGCTTTAGATTTGGATAGCGAGCAATGTTCCCTAAAGCCTCCTGAGCTAATACTAATATTTTAGATAAGCCCTTCATGAGTAACTTGTTTTTTTGCTCATGCAATACCAGTGATAGATGATGATGTTTGGAGGTTTTTTCATTTTATCTTTATTGTCTCATGTTTGTTTTGTTCCTCTATGACACAACAGCTCTCTTGTTTTGAACGTACAGGCTCCTGGCTTAAGCATGTTTACGGCAAAGCAGTTCTTTCTCACCTACTGTAAATCCACTCTAAAGACCACCATTAATATACACAAAGTAAATTACAATTACATTTATTAATTTACCAGACACTGTTATCTGAACTGACTTACAAATGAGGAAAAATACAAACATACATGCATGCATTTGCAATAAATATGTAACAAATGTGTTAAAAATGTTTTATAACTATATGTGTGATTTTGCTCAGTATTCCGTTAACACTTTACCATAAGGTTCCAACATTAATTAACATGAACTAACAATGAACAATACTTATACAGCATTTATTCATCTCGGTTAATGTTAATTCAATATAAAGTAATACATTTTTAAAATCAAAAGTTGTATATGTTAACATTTGTTTATGTACTATGAAGTAAAATGAACTAACAATTAATTATTGTATTTTTATTAACTAACATTAATAAAGATTAATAAATGCAGTAAAAAATGCATTTATAGTTCATGAGAACTATTCAGTATATCATAATGCATTAACTAACTTTAACAAATGGAATCTAATTGTTTGTCATGTCAAAGGGAATAAATAAATACACCAGTCAGACTATAAGACATTCATTTAAAGATAGTTTAGAATGGCTGTAAGTCAACTCTAGCAACTCAAAAGAAAACTTGAAAAGATATGTTATGTTATATTTATATTTAGATCAGCAAATCTAACACAATGTTGACCCCTACTTAAAATGGTGTTATTACTCAGACCTGCCATCTGCATTTTGACAATTAGAGTGTGTAATGACAAGTGTTTGGTTTTATGTGATTAGAGGTGTGTTATGGCCAATCCTGTACCCCTCTGCTGCTCAGGTTGATGTGACAGCCCCACATCCATCATGCTGAGAGGGGCCGATCCACGAAGGGGAGAGGGGGGAGTATGTGAGGCAATATTCTCCCTTTTAATTATTCTGGCAGGATAATGGCCGAGATGACTTTGAGGAAGAACAGGAGAGAAGACAAAAGATAAACTGATACTGAGAAGAATCACTCTCAGATTCAGTATGAAGTAAATTATATGATACTAAAATGCTTCAATAAACAGCCTTTGGAGCTGTTCACACCAAACACATTTTTGCTATTTTTTATTGTTTTTGAATGTAAATATGCACTACACCAATGTTTTTTATTTTTTATTTTTTATTTTTTTTTATTTTTTTTTTTAAGCAATGTGTCTCACAGTTTTTTCAATGTCTGTTTTTTGGACACATGTCAAGTTAAAAGAAATGTCTTTTTTTAAAACGTGACTTAAACATGGCATCTTGAAAACTCGCCACTCGTGCAAGACTGAAAAAAACAGCAGTGCATCAGTGAAATATGTCCTAGCACATGTTCACATAGACAATTTTAAAACAGTGCAGACAGATGCAAATACAGTACACATTCTGTGTGAACAACCCTTTAGGCCACATCCACAATTATTTGTTTTTGGTTTCCTGATATCATTATTTTCCAAAGTATGCTGTGTCTGAGAGTTTTAAGTTGAGGAAAACGCCTTTCCGGTGTGGATGAGAGGCGTAAACCCAGCAAACACAGAATACTCCCCTAACATTAGCATATGGTCCATGTTTGGTCACTTTTTTTGGAAAACATATTCCTAATGTTATAGGAATGTTCTCTTTAGGGTTTATTTTTTATAACCATAAATTAACATTCCCAGAACATAGAAGTTTTTATCTGACAACCTAATAAGAACTTATACAGAATGTTCTCTAATGGTTATTTTTAGGCATTATTTTTATTACCATAAACAAACCTTTCCACAAAAATGCAGTGAGGTATTTTGTGTAACAACATGATAAGAACTTAAACGAAATGTTCTGTAATGGTTATTTTTAGATTTTATTTTTCATTCACACTTTACATTATTATTTTTTTTCATAAACATTGCAGAGAGGTTATTGATAGACAAGAATGACTGACATTTGTGCAGTACAGAATTTAACTAAATGCAGAAATGAAAATCACAGTGTATGTTTGAATGCATTATAATGAACAGATTTAAAGCAATTTTAAACTTTTTCTCTTTTTGTATATTTCTTCTGCTCTAGTTTCTGTACTTCTCTTGGAACTTGACAGTGCAGTACTGTCTGCAGATATTGTTTGCTTTTGCATGAAAATTGCTTGTTTTGTTTGTTATGTAAAAGTGTAAATTTTCAAAATAATAAGTATACTTTTCACTGCCGAAAATGTTAAACCAGGCTTAAGCACAGTGTGAATTGCATACAAGAATCATATAATAACTTAGCAAAATCAATGCGTTTTCAACCAGAAACGTATTTTGCAGATCTAGTTTAGTGTAAACAGTAGATGTAGTTCTAAACTAATTATGTGGGAAAAAATGCAGCAGTGTTATAATTTAATGTTATAAATTTACTTTACTGAGTTCAGAGTTTATGTTTAATTATTTATGTCAGCGAAGCTCAGGATATGGGTTCACTGTGTAGTTTTACAGTATGAATGAATACTGCTTTGCTGAGCCTGGTGTGCGTGAGCGTATCCATGTGTGTATGTGCGTGCACATACGCTTTCGAGGAGGTCTCTTCATTACTGCCACTCCTCTGCACTTCCTCAGATAATCCCCACACCCTGCCGAGACTACAGGAGAACTGGCAGAAACACACACACACAAACACTGACGATCTGTACACACAACACTTCCAATCTGCATCTTAACTCTATAGTATGCTATAGAGCTACACACTCTAACGGCGAAATCGTATGGATTTGTACGACTTTTCTAAATTTGGCTAATTTGTATGATATCGTACAACTGCGCTTGTATGAATTCGTACGATTTTCACTACAGCCAATGACTTCGCTGGACATCGTTTTCATCTAATACGCGACAATTACTTGCTTTTGTCACCCGCAACAGCTTCTTGTCATGTTTACACACTCTTCTGGTCGGTTAGGTTTAGATAAGGGGTTTAGGTAAGGGCATAATATTAATAAGTATGTCCTTAACGCCTCGTGCGTTGAACTCGCACTTACTTCCGCATTACACATCCGGGCTTTTGCATGTGATGAAATCGCAAATGGGCAGAGTTGATTTTTAACCTCATGATTTATTTTTGCAAGTTTCAACAAGCATTTCACTAAATCTGTTGCATATATAATGTGTGTGTATATACACATACATACATATATATGCCACATTTAATGGATTTTTATTTTGATTATACTGTATGTTCAGTAATATTATTCTAATGGAAAACAAAAGCTAAGATAAATAAGATTTATGACCAACTGCCCTTTAAAATGTATAGCCAATAACATTTACAGTCTACAGATACACATCGGCATCCTGAGGAATTCGCCCACTGGTTGAAGTTTTCCACTCTGTCCCTCTGAACCAGTCATCTCTGGTCTGTTTATTGTTATCACATAACAGAAAACAATGGCTGATCCGTATCAGAGACTTACGGCAGATACATTGGCGTTCCTCCACCCCTCCTGATATCTCTTATACTCTGAACATGGGATTTTCCATAAATGTACTGGTTCTCTTTTCATTTTAATCATGACAATGGGATCAGATAATCTGGGCCAGAGAGCGGGTTTTGATTGTTCTGACTGAGTCTCTTTTGTTGGGCAGATATGTAATATGGAGCCGTAAGAGGATTTAACACAGTAGATTGTCTGATTTAATCATGTTTGCAGAGGTAAAGCAGCACTTACACATGTGGAGGGGGTTAAAACAGAACAGGACTCAAAGTTGAGAGAGTAAAGGGTCTTGTTTAATACTCATGGTCTAATCGAAGGTTTAAACGGTTCAGAGATATATATTTTTTGGCTAAACTTCGAACTACATTGCAGAAAGTGAAAACGGGCATTTGTTAACTTATGGAGTTGGTGAGGGTGAGTGAAAGATGAAAGAATTCATATTTTTGGGTGAACAAGCCTATCCCTTTAAAAAATTACTTTCAATGTTATTACCTAATTTATTCAGGTTGATTCAGTCAAATTAAATAATGGCAGAGGCTATTTGCACTAAGTGCAAAAAGAGATTGGTGCTATTTGCACTTAGTGTAAATAGCAACAAAAAGCATCTTCTTTGCACTAAGTGCAAAGAGTGTTAGATGCAATTTGCACCTTGGTGCAAACAGTGGCAGATACTGTTTGCACTTCTAATTAAATACTAACATACAGTATAGCGGCATCACTGCAGTGTTTATTGTGTTTATTTATAATCCCACCCCTACCCCTAAACCTAACCCTAACATTCTCTTACAAAAACAAACCATGGTTTACTTCAGTAGCCATAGTATCACCATGGTATTTTGTAGTACAATTATAGTAGCCACACAATTAAACTTGGTTACTATATTAACAACATATCACTGTAGTAGTAACATTGTTAATTGCATCAAAACTATGGCCAAAAAACATGATTACTACAATATTACTATAGTGAAACCATGGTTAATTTTACACGATCAAACCTTTCTCTCAACTCCCGGACCATCACCGTGACCAATTCACTGTGAGACAATACATTTTTATATACATTTTTATTTATTATTACAAGTAGTATTAAAGGAAATATCAAGAGTGGAGACAGGAAACAGGATCGGAAAAGTGGGACAAAATTGATCCCGGGTCCCCACTGTCTTTAAATGCTAAGCTATTGCAACAACACTTGTGCAATTTTTCTTTAATTTCTTTGTTTCCACCACACTGTTTGAGTGCAAATATCTGCGCTGTGTGGCAGGTGCTATTTACACCTAGTGCAAACAGTCACTCCATTAAATAATACATTTGACTTGAATAAAAGCAGATCATTTACACATTAGAAAATAAAATAAATTTTTGGTTAAATGTAAACCCAGGAAGTGGTGGAATCTAAAGCAAACATTTATGTGCAAAAGTAAAGAAATAATTTTTGATTGATGTTATGTATTGAAATCCTTCCATATATGTTCCAAAATATGTTATATTTCTCCTCTTTATCTCTCGGTCTCCATCAGTGAGGGTTGCAGTATGGCTGAGAGAGTGAAAGCCAGTGTGAGACAGAAGACGCACACACTCACACACACACTGCATGCATGCATCCCCTAACTGGGGATTAAGGGGAGATATACACCCCTCCTCTATTAATCCCCTCAGTACCAGGAGTAGAGAGTCTTCTCTCTCTCTCTCTCTCTCTCTCACACACACACACATATTATCAAATACATAGGCAAAAGTATATTACACTCTGTGTTGTCTGAATGGCATCACTATTTTTCTGTAGTCTGGCAGACTGTCTGAATATGATTTAAAAATGACATTTTTTGTTTGTGTTTGTGTCTTTGTGTGCATGTACATTGCTTACTCAGTTATCATCATAAGTCAGAAATGACCATCTGGGGGAGTCACGTGATGCCATGCGAGGAGCGGATGTGTAAACGACGAGCTCTGCGCACATTGCTAGTTTTTAATTATTTTTGTGTTATAATCCGGTGAGATTTGATACACCCTGCTACATATTTGCTCTTTGAAGTCAATATGACAAAGAATTATCTGGAGATATTAAAAGACACTTACATGCTCAAACTGAAACCTCTGATGGGCCTGCGAACCAGGGACTCGGTTTGGACGGTGCGGTGGGTGAAATCCAGCATCAACTGTCCAACATGTTTGTGATGCTGACGAAAGTTGTTGCTGACTTAGAAGATCCCACTGTAATACGTCGATCGATTATGGCAATGGAACCGAAATTCTCTGAGTTGGTTACAAGATCGTCGTATGTCGAAAAATGGATCGATTATCTGGAGTCATCGGAGAGGGAATTATCTGATAATCCGCTGGTGACCAGAGTTGATTTGGAACACATTCTTGAAAAACTTGAAGACCTTGAGAATAGCCACAGGAATAACATCCGTATTGTTGGATTTCCTGAGCATGAGGAGGGCCGAGATATGGTGAAATTCCTAGACAAGCTCTTCCCGAGTCTGCTCGACATAACAGGCCATAAGCTGGAAATTGAGCGAGCTCACAGAGTCCTGGCTCACAGATCGGCTGAGGGAGACAGGCCCCGATCAATCCTGGCCAAATTCCTGAGATCATCTAATAAAGATCTCGTGCTACGTGAAGCGAGCAGCAAAGGAAAGCTTTCTTGGAAGAATCACAACATTTTCTTGTTCCCAGACTTTGCATATTCGACAAGAGAGAAACGTGATGGATTCAAGGAATGCAAGAAACTCTTACATCAACGGAAGATTGCTTTTGCACTGATGTGTCCGGCCAAACTGAGAATAGATACTAAGGATTGCTGCAAAGTATTTTCATGCCCCAATCAAGCACTGTCCTTTATAAAAACATTGGAGTGAGTAAGCCATTTGGTGTTTCTCATGTGAGTGGATTGACTCGCTGTACTTACTCTTGGCTGTCTGAGGAAGCTGGGCACCATTTTTGTTTCTTTTTGTGTTGGTTTCACCTAGTGGCTGGAGTTTGTTTTGTGGAATAACACTCCTTCAAGAAACTTTTGCATTGACGGAAGATCACTTTTACGCTGAAGTTCCTGGCCAGATTGAAAATGGATACTAAGGATGGCTGCAAAATATCTTCATGCCTACAACATGCGATGTCTTTTATAGAGTTGATGGACTGAGGAAATCATGGTGTGTTTCTTATGTGGCCTCTGAGTCAACTTGACTCGTTAAATATACACTTGACCATCCGAGGAATCGGGACGCCTGTTTTGTTTCTTTTTGTGCTGGTTCTGCCTTGCAGCTGGAGTTTGTTTGTGGAATAACACTCCTTCGGGACAGTTCGTGGGTGAATCTGCTTGTTCTTTGTGCTTATGCCTTCTATTGGCTGGAGTTTGTTTTACAAAGTATTTTCTGTTATGTAATTTTGCCTCACAAAATTTGTATAGAAACACCGGGCTTGAGCAGTCCAATGGCAAAGTTGTCATGGGGACTCTCTTAGGCGTACATGGACTCTTTGAGTTTAGAGGGATGGACGCCGGTTTCCGCTGTCGTGCGTGGGATTAATGCGCATGTTTTTCTTTTTTCTGTTTTTTTTGTTTGGGGGGGGGGGGGGTGGGTAGTTCGGGGTTTGATTGTTGCACTGTTGAAATGTGGTCTTTATAATTTTGTTTTTGACACACAATTAATTTTTTCTATTATATCAAAATGTCAGAGTGCGTTATTTTCCTCCATGTGGAATGTGAATGGGTTGGGGCACCCCATAAAAAGAAGGAAGGTTATTTTCTTAAACATAATAGATATGAAATAGTGTTTCTTCAAGAAACTCATCTTTCCCCACAGGAAGCAGAAAAATTTTAGAAGATATGGGGTGGACATGTTTTCTTTAGTGCTGGCTCGAGTAAGAGCAGGGGAGTCATTATACTGATAAATAAACATCTACAATTCAAAAGTCTCAAACAGAGTAAAGATAAATTAGGAAGAGTCATTATTGTTTTAGCAGAAATTCAGGGGCAAAGGTTGATTTTGGCTAAAATTTACGCACTTAATGCAGATGATAAGGGCTTTTTTATAGATCTTGAAGGGATGCTGCAAGCCGCTGGCACCCCTCATGATATAATATTGGGAGGAGACTTTAATCTATTGATGGACTCAGTCATTGATCATAGTGAAGCAAAAGTGTGCAAGCCCCCTAGAGCAACATTGACGCTTCACAGGATGTGTAAAAATCTTGGTCTTACAGATATTTGGAGACTTTTGAACCCATCTGGCAGGGACTATACATTTTTTTCGTCAAGCCATAAGATTTATTCTAGAATAGATTTTTTTTTATATCTAAATCCCTCATTTCATCTGTTGTTGATTGCTCAATTGGAAACATCTTAGTCTCAGATCAGAGAGATTAGAGGTGTTGCCACATATGGAGAAAAAGAAATCATATAGGTGGCGCTTTAATGTATCACTTTTGCAAAATCCTGATTTCCAACAAATGTTAAAGGCTGAAGTCAGTGTTTATATGGAGACCAACTGGTCCTCAGTATCCTCTGTGGGCTTGGCTTGGGAGGCACTTAAGGCGGTTCTTAGGGGTCGGATCATACAGTATGCCTCATTCACCAAAAAATCCAAAGCACGAGAACTCATGGAGTTGGAAGGAAATATTAAAAGTGCCGAGGCAGAGCTGAAGCGCTGAATGTCGTCTGATGGCCTCAGAGAATTGACCCGATTGAAATACAGGTATAATACTATTTTGTCGTGGAAGGTGGAGTTTTGGCTATTCAGGGCAAGACAGTCATATTTTGAGTCGGGGGACAAAGCAGGAAAACTTTTGACTAGATATATCAAACAGAGAGAGTCTTTTTCTACCATTCTCTCAGTGAAATCTGCTGGTGGTGATATATTTACCTCAGCTACTGATATTAATAATGCTTTTAAAGAGTTCTATCTTGATCTTTATAGTTCCACGTCTTTGTCTACTGATGAAGATATTAGAAACTTTGTGGAACCATTAGAACTCCCTAAATTGACAACGGAGCAAAACAATTCTCTTGATTCTAAGATAACCTTGGAGGAGCTTGACGAGGTAATTAAGGCCCTGCCTACTGGCAAGGCTCTGGGGCCAGATGGCTTTGCTGCTGAATTTTTTAGATCTTATGCTACAGAACTGGCTCCACTTTTGCTAGAGGTTTATACGGAAACATTAAAGAATGTAAAGCTACCTCCAACCATGACGCAAGCCCGGATCAGTCTGATTCTTAAAAAGGACAAAGATCCAAGCGAGTGTAAAAGTTACCGTCCAATTTCCCTGATCTAGCTAGACGTAAAAATATTGTCAAAAATTCTGGCTAACCAATTGAGTAAAGTTATGACATCTCTTATACATATAGATCAGGTGGGGTTTATTGGAGGCCGCAGCTCTTCTGATAACATTAGGCATTTCATCAATATCATGTGGTCAGTGGCGAATGATCAGACTCCAGTTGCTGCCATCTCACTTGCCCCCAAAATGCATTTGATATGGTAGAATGGGATTATCTTTTTAAGATTTTGGAAATATATGGGTTCGGAAATACTTTTATTGGATGGATTAAGTTACTTTATAGACCCTGTAGCAGCGGTACAAACAAATGGATTAATTTCAGATTATTTTACTCTGGATAGGGGCACCCAGCAGAGTTGCCCTCTTTCCCCATTGTTGTTCTGTCTTGCCCTGGAACCATTAGCAGCCACGATAAGAAAGGAAGATGATTTTTCAAGGGTGATGGCGGGAGGTATGGCGCAAAAGCTTTTGCTTTACGCAGATGATATTTTATTATTTGTCTCTGACCCTACTAGATCTATGCCTTGCCTCCACAGATTTATCAATTCCTTTTCTAAATTTTTGGGATACAGAGTTAATTGGTGTAAATCTGAAGCTTTGGCTCTGACTACGTACTGCCCAGTAACGGCTTTTCAGCCAGGCACCTTTCAATGGCTCAAACAGGGCATTAAGTATTTGGGTATTTTATTCCCAGCAAATTTATGTGATTTAGTTAGAGTTAATTTTGACCCTTTTATAAAAAGGTTTTCGAGCGATGTGGTCAGGTGGGCTTCATTACATTTATCTATGATTGGGAAGGTTAATGTTATTAAAATGAATTGTATTCCAAAATTCAACTATCTGCTACAATCTCTCCCTGTAGATGTCCCCCTCTCTTATTTCAAACAATTTGATAGCATAGCGAAGTCCTTCATTTGGAATGGTGAGCATTCCAAGTTACATTTCAATAAGTTACTGTGGCAGTGGGGGCATGGTCAAGCATCTCTCCGGAGAGAGAGAAAGCGGTAAGGGCGCTTACATCTGAGCTAAATTATGTCTAACACCTGTCTCTAATTTCAGTGAGCACGGGGGAGAGCGGCATAAAAAGAGCCACACCGCAAGTAGAGAGAGAGCCTGGGTACAAGAGATCCTATTGTGAAGCCGAGAGTTTATTATTGCGAAGTTGAGAGTTTATTATTGTGAAGAAGTTTGTTTATTTTTGAGAGTGAATTATTGAACAGAGTGAAAACCCTGAAAGAGTGTATCTGCTGCAGTGAGGAGAATAAAACGCCTATTTGAACCAGGAAATCTGCTTCTCGCCTCCTCCTTTCATTGAGAAGTGTTACAGTTACATAGGCCGATTGACAAAGGTGGCTAGGCCTACCCAAGATTTTGTTTTATTATTATGCATTCGGTCTCAGACATTTGGTACATTGGTCGCTTCCACCTGAGAGAGCCCCTCCCTGGTTTTGTATTGAACAGGAAGTCTTTGCCCCTATTTCACCATTGCAAAGCCTTTCAATCAAACTAACCGGAGAAGTTAAGTCACACCCCGTTGGCTCGCATTTGCACATGGTTTGGACAAAAGTGTCCAGAGTGTTTAATTCGGACATTTATTTAAATGTTGCCTCAAGCATATGGCTGAACCCTAAATTACATATTAATAAGTCCCCTTTCTGCTTGTCAGAGTGGAATGGGAGGGGGGTTACTACACTCGGTGACCTATATGAGAGTGGAGTACTGAGATCTTTTGATAATTTTGTTCAACATTTTAAGATTCCTAGATCCCACAGCTGCGCCACCTGCTCTGTATTATTTTTGGGAGTAGTGTACACCCCCTCCCCCCCCCAAAGCAGCAGATACTCTGGAAATGGTGATTACTGCTTTTGGGAAAGGTCATGAAGTATCTGTGTATTACTCCCTGTTAATTCGTCTTCTCTCAAGAGATTATGGGAGAAAGATTTAAACTTGGTATTGGAAGAGGGAGTGTGGGCTAGGAGGGGGGAGGGGGGGGTGTTCACAAAATAATGTGAATAACTGATTTAATTTTTTATGTTGTGTTTGTATGTTTTATATTTGGAATCAATAAAATTGTTAATAAAAAAAAAAAAAAAAGAAATGACCATCTGACAGTGCTCGATCCAGTGACTTGTGGATCTAATGTTTGGGAGTGAGAGCACTGCTGATTATATCATTAAATCTACATGACAGCATGTGACTGGATGTTTGTTGGTATGTGTTAATGTGCATTAGCATGCATGTGTGTATTTGTGTGTTCGCCTGTGCTGACAGTCATTATTTACATTAGAGCTGAAGGGTTTTTGATGGTCTCTGCTCTAATGCTCTGCTGTAATCCAGCTGAGAGCTCTTGCCTGGCTCAGACTGAGCAGGGCCAATTTACTCCTTACCCTCTCACACACACACCAGTGTACATTTCATTCATCTCGGTCAGCTCTCCGCATCCTGTGCATTTGTTTGAGGGTGTTCTTGAAAGATAGAATCTAGAATCTGCCTTGAATCTGCATGCTGAGAATGTGATAATGTAATAATTGATATTTGTTTTGCAAAAATATTTTTAAATGATTCAGCATATCAGTGTTATTTCAGGATAACATTGTAATGTATGAAAATTTATTGTGGACAAAAAAATTATTTGGACACTTGAAGGTTTAGTTAGATACCTAAATAATAAAGGTTTAGTTATAAGTCTAATTATATATATATATATATATATATATATAGTCAGAAATCACTGTCAGAAATTAATTTAGATTACTTACATTAAGGGGCAATTTTTGCCCCCTGGATTTGATTTTCAAAAAATATTTTACCTTTATGAGGGCATTTTTTTCTAAACATTTAAAACATATTTTCATTTTACTTTATTTCAAATAAGCCAATTTAATCAATTCATTAAAACATATTCTCAAGATTGAGAAAAAATATATTACCTTTTACCCTAAGAATTAAATCAGCACAAACTTATATTTTATGCCATGATAGGTCTATAATAGAATATTAAGAACTATATCAGATGATCAGACAAATAAAAAATTGAAGAAATAATTACCGGGCAATATTTGGCATCACATTTTGGGGGCATTTTTTTTTTTTTGCCATTTTTTCATCGAGTTTCCTTTAATTTATGACCCTGATACAGGGGTGGACTGGGAAGAGAAATCCGCCCGTGATTTTACATAGAGGGGGTGGGGTTCCTTTTCTGCATATCGCGGCACCATTTTGTAGCCCGTTCTGCATAACGCGGCGGCTCATTTCAGCTTAGTCCCAGTTCTCCCAGTGGCCAGTCCGCCCCTGATCGGCCCCAAAGTGCGTCGGCCCACCGGGAAAATGCCGGTATGTCAGATTACCAATCCAGCCCTGCCCTGATATACAGTATACAGTATATACTGAATACACACACACACACACATATGTTATACAAGTCATATGGGTTTAGAACTACAACATACTATATATATATATATATATATATATATATATATATATATATATATATATAATACTGTAATATCTATAAAGTCTTGAGTGATCATTGTGTAGTTTGATTAAATATGATTGAAATTTGTGTATATAAATTAAATAATTAAATAACAATTGTATTTAGAGCCCCTGTGAGCAAGCTAAAGGCAACTGTGGCAAGCAACACAAATCTCCATAAGATGTTGGTTAATGGAGAAATATAACATTGGGAGAAACCAGACTCACTGTGGGGGCCAGTTCCCCTCTGGCTAACAGCATGAATATAATGCTAATATTAGTTATTTGTGTGCAGTGCAAGTCATGGTTTAAAATTTGTAAATTAAGTAAGTGTTAAGGTCCAGTGTTTAGAAAAAAAAAGAAAATATATATATTTTTTAACTTTAAGATGAATTACTAATGTCTTTGAAATCAATCCTGGATTAACTGCAGAAGTTCACATAGATGCATTATCTCTTGTTAGTTGGCTGATGAAGGCTTTTGTTGACAGTTAAATGATAGTCTATGTATTCCATTTCAAGAGTGTAGTCCATCAATAGACAAAGGTGATGCAGGCAGAGATCAGTGAGGTGCATCGCAGTTTCTGGTTCCGGCAGACCTAACTAAACTGAGTTGATGGATAAATTAGGTGTATGCCTGGCTAAATAGATGAGTCTTTAGTCTAGACTTAAACTGAGTGAGTGTGTCTGCATCCCAAACAGTGTTAGGGAGACTATTCCATAGTTTAGGAGCCAAATATGAAAAGGATCTACCTCCTTTTGTGGATTTTGATATTCTTTGAATTATTAACAAGCCAGAATTTTGTGATCGTAATGAACATGACTGAATATAGCATGTCAGAAGGTCACTTAAGTACTGTGGAGCTAGACCATTCAAAGCTTTGTAAATAGTTAAAACTGATACAAAATTTAACAGGTAACCAATGTAGTGACGATAAAATTGGGCTAATATGATCATATTTCTTGGTTGTAGTCAGCAGTTAGTTTTTCGGCATCAGCAACAGTCGTAACTTAGCAATATTTCTGAGTTGGAAGAATGCTGTTCTACAAACATTGGAAATTTTATTTTCAAAGGACAGATTGGTATCAAATATAACACTTTAGTTTTTTGCTGTAGAAGACAACGTAACAGTACATCCATCGAGAGTCAAATTATATTTTAGCGGCTTATTTTTAGAGGTTTTTGGTCCAATAATTAGTACCTCTGTTTTAACGAATTGAGTAGAAGGAAATTTCTGGCCATCCAATCTTTGATTTCATTGATACACTCTGCTAATTTGGAGAATTGTGAATTTTCGTTGGGTTTAAGAAATATAAAGCTGGGTATCGTCGGCATAACAGTGGATACTTATTCCATGATTCCTGATAATATCTCACAGGGGAAGCATGTATAAGGAGAAAAGCAGAGGCCCTAAAACTGATCCCTGTGGCACTCCATACTTAACTTTTGTTTGATTTGACAATTCCTCGTTTACACATACAAAGTGGTAGCGGTCTGATAAATAGGACCTAAACCATGCTAATGCAAGTCCACTAATGCCAACACAATTCTCCAACCTATTCAAGAGAATGTTGTGATCTATTGTGTCGAAGGCACCACTAAGATTTAAAAGCACTAGAAGAGAAATGCAGCCATGAACAGATAATAAGAGCAAGTAATTTGTAACTCTGATAAATGCAGTCTCTGTACTCTGTTGGGCCTAAATCCTGACTGAAATGTTCATATATTCCATTTCTCTGTAGAAATGAACATAGTTGGGAGGACACTACCTTTTCTAGTATTTTCAACATAAATGGTAGATTTGAAATTGGTCTGTAACTAGCCAATTCTCCAAGATCAAGCTGTGGCTTCTTAATAAGCGGTTTGATAACTGCCAATTTTAAGTTTCTTGGGACATGTCCTAAGGATAGCGAGGAGTTAATAATATTAAGAAGAGGTTCTGAGATTACAGGGAATACCTCTTTTAAGAGCTTAGTTGGTATTGGATCTAACATACAAGTTGTGACTTTTGATTTTTTGATAAGTTTTGTTAGCTCTTCATGACCTATGACAGCGAAGGATTGAAGTTGCTCATGAGGAAAATTATGAGACACTGGTTTCTGAGGTGCTGTGACAGTAGATTGCATAGTTCCAATTTTATTTCTGATTATTTCAATTTTATCAGTAAAGAAATTCATGAAGTCATTACTATTGTGCTGCGACGGAATATCTGGTTCAGTCAAGGCTTTATTCCTAACCAATTTAGCCACAGTACTAAATAAATACCTAGGATTGTTGTGGTTATTTTCTAAGAGTTTGCTAAAATATGCTGACCTGGCAGCTTTTAGCGCCTGTCTGTAGCTACAGATACTATCCTTCCATGCACAGCAAAATACCTCTAATTTTGTATTCTTCCACTTGTGCTCCATTTTCTGAGCAGCTCTCTTGAGAGCATGAGTGTGATCATTGTACCGTGGTGCGGTTCTTTTTTCTTTAATTTTCTTTAATCAAAGGGGGCTGACACTATCAAGAGTGCTAGAGAAGACTGTATTTATATTTTCTGTTATTACATCAAGTTCTTCTAGACTTTTTGGCTTACTGAGTATGTGAGACTTTTATTGAAGATTATTAGTGAAGCTATCTTTAGTGGTCGAAATAGTAGTTCTACCTGAATGATAGCATGGTGTAGATTAAGTGACATTAGCTGATCGCAGCAAACAAGAGACAAGGTAATGATCTGAGATGTCATCTCTCTGCAGTAGAATTTCCATAGTATCAACATCAACTGCATATGACAGAATTAAATCTAGCGTATGATTATGGCGATAAGTTGGTCCTGTCACATTTTATCTGACTCCAAAAGAGTTGAGAATATCGATAAATGCTAATCCCAATGTGTCATTTCATTATCTATGTAAAATCTATGACTATTTAAAGTCACCAACAATTAAAGCTCTATCTACATTAACTACTAGATCTGATAGAAAATTTGCAAATTCACCAAGGAAACCAGGGTACGGCCCGGGTGATCTATATACTGTAGCAAGGGCAAAAAATGACAAAGATTTTTTATTTATATCTGACGGTGTCACATTAAGCATTATTAGTTCAAAAGACTTAAACGTATATCCTGTCCTCTGAGTAACACCAAAAACTTCACTGTAAATTGTAGCAACACCTCCTGTTTATAACAATAAACTGGGGGAGAAGGTTCATTGAAACTAAAATATTAATCCGGTTTAAGCCAGGTTTCAGTCAAACAGAGCGCATCCAAACTATGATCTATAATAATTTCATTTACAATTAGTGTTTGGTAGAAAGAGATAACATTTTTAGAAGCCCTACTTTCTATAATGTTTATCTTCAATTTTATTTTATTTTTTTTCAAGTTTGACCATAATAAAAAATTTTCTAAATGATTTAGTGAGAGGTTTGTGTTTGGTAGTTCAGCGAACAGACACAGTCTCTATATGATATCTTGGTGATACAGTATCTATGTGTTGTAGTTTATGTGAACTTTGTGACGTCTCAAGGCAGCTAGCAGGCGTTTGGATTAACCAGTTTGTCTGCTTCCTGACCTGGGCCCCAGTTAGTCAAATACTATCACTATTAAGACTATGAGCCAAATTACTAGAGAGAAGAGCGGCACCTTTCCTGGAGGGATGGAGTCTGTCTCTCTTTAGCAGGTCAGGTCTTCCCTCAAAAATTGCTATAAATCCTGTGCTATTCTCCGGACACCACTCAGACATTCAGCCATTCAGTGTCACTAATCTACTATAAACCTCATCACCACAGTGAGCAGGAAGGGGGCCACAGCATATTACAGTGTCTGACATTGTTTTTGCAAGTTCACACACCTCTTTAACATTATCTTTAGTGATCTCCAACTGGTGGAGCCAGACATCGTTAGTGCCGACATGACAAACAATTTTAGAAAATCTACATTTAGCATTAGCCAGCAAATTTGATCTGATGTCCGACGATACAATAGAGGCTGGAGTATCTATTTCCACGTTCCTTACAATAGAATCACCAATTATTAAGGATCTTTCAACATGATTCTCAGTGGTGCATCACTGAGTGGGGAGAATCGATTGGAAACCCTAACAGGAAAGGGAGAGTAGTGTCGCTTTGCAGAGCCAGTATGCCGCCGAGACGTCACCCAAACACCCTGCTGCAGGGGCTCTACAGCCGGAACCAAAGTGTGTGTGTTGCTCACTGTACTACCCGCATCCGAAACAGTATCTAGCAGCTTCTCTTTCTCACTGACCTCCACTAACATTCGGATGCGTGTCTCTAACTCATTAACCTTCTCTTGTCAGCCTGACTAATTCCTTACATTTATCACATGTAAATGCCTCAGTGCTGATGGAAGAAGCTATAGTAAACATGTGGCATGCAATGCAGCAAGAAATAACATGAGCGGATGCCATGACTTACCAAAATTGTTTGTTGTTATGGTTGTTCTTGAACGGTGAGGGTTTGAGTTCGATGTGGTTCCTAATCAGCAGATGTTTGAGATTGATGCAGTAATCCGTGTAAAACACAGTGGAGAAAACAAATGCACACAGTCGAGACTCGAGATGTAGACAAGTGGAAAAAAAGAAAAGAAAAAATTAGAAAATTAGAAACGGGTGCGCGTGGTAAAATACACAGTTGAAACAGTAGAAAAGTGGAAAACCACAAATCACGCAGTAAAATGGCAAAGGATAAAACGATGAATGTAAATAAGCAAGAATAAGCAATGCTAAGCAGGCTAGCAAGCTACAAACACAGACTCGTGTTCATTTTACAGTAAGATTGCATAAGCAAAACATTTCAGAAGAAGAAGTGTATAGAAATAGAAATACTGTTCTAAATGTAAAATGCTGTTCATCTAAAGATGGTTGAATTTGGACCCTTACTAAAAAAAAAAAAAACATAACCATAGTTAATGTGATGAACTACACTTATGGTTGGTTTGTTTTAACTGACTTCATAAATTCACTAAAAATAACCTTGACACCAGTTGGTTAAAGGTAACTGCAAAAATGGTTAAAAAATAGTCAAACTGAGAAGGGATCTGCATAATTTTTTTGGGATCTGCAGAATCTAATGCAATATAATTCACACATTTTGAAGTGTGGCTGAAGTGTCAAAATACTTGTTAAAATTGTACCATGGTACAGTGATGGTATCAGATGGTAATACCATGGTATTTTGATAGTTCCCATGGAACTGAATGATTACTACATTCATGTACCATGGTATTAACATGATACCCCTATGATAGCATGATACATTTCAAAGAAAGACATGATATTTCCATGGTGCATGTTAAAAAAAAAAAAAAATAATAATAATAATAATAATAATCATATTATTGTATATTGTGGCTACTTTTCTGCAAGTGAAACATTATAGATCCAAACAAAACAGAAAAATACAACACCATTAATCAATTCTAATGCATAAAGATTTTACATTCATATTACATGATTTTAATATCATAAGTATACACATTAAGGTATATCAGCTCTCACAGTACATCTGTTATAGCCATGTGCCACATGTGCATTTTGGATCAGACAATCTCCTTCAGACAGAAGACACAGAACCATATCTGCCCCCCCCCCCCCCCAAGAAAGGTCTTCTCTGCCCCCCCCCCCCCTTCAAAGTATCATAGCTTCTGATTTGTGTGTTCATATTTAATGTGTGTCCGTAGGTGATTATGACTGATATCAGGTCACGGAGGCACAGATTAACACCAATAACTGTAATGGTGACCAGCTGTTTAGTCTCTTACCGGAGTCCCTCTCTCTTTCTCTCTGGCTCGGCTGTGGCGGTGACACAGAAGGGGGGGGGGGGTGTTTGGTGTTGTGCTCTAGCAAACGATGATCAATATTAAATCCCTCTAAAATGAAAATTGCAAAGATTTAGCCTGGGATCATGAGCAATGGTTAATGTAATCACAACCTGCTGGTGGTGGAGTGTACCAATGTACCAGCATTGTGAACCAGGATTACAACAGTTGTTTATTACTGTTGAAAGTATGAAAGTATCATTTTGGAACCTTCAGTCCTACCAACCCAAGATTCCCTAAACACTTTTTTATTCAAATTGATTTTCAGGAACCATATTCCATATCCATATTGCATATTCATGTGCCATGGTATTTACAAGATGCTTCAATGTACTTCAACATTTATCATGTTACATGTCCAAAAATATTAATTATTCATTATAATTAAGTATTAATTATCAACCTAACAGACAATGCTAAAAAAAACTTTGGCTAATGTTATGTAAAGGTTAAGAACAATGTTAAAATATTAATGGAACATTCTTATGATATAATTAATATAAAAAAATTATTTTCACAATGTTTGGAAAAAAATGTCTTAGGACAACATTGTACATCCTTTAAGATTTCTTTCAATTGTTTTCCGTTAGTTTACAACAACAGATTAGCAAATGCAGTTTTTAGGAAGTTTCAAGTTTTAAGGAATGTTATAAAAACCGTTCTTCTCACATAAAGAAATCTGGACATTTTCACATTTCACAATAATTTAACATATAGAAAATGTTTTAGGAACATTAATTTGTTAGCTTGGATGGTACAGGACCAAGAAACCATTATACCATTTAAAAAAAAAAAAAAAAGTGGTATTACTATGTGTACATGTCCAAAAACCATGGAATTACCATGATACCATTTGAAAACAGCATGGTTTTACCATGGCAACATGTCCAACAGACCATGGTATTACCATGGTACATGTCCAAAAAAACATGGGTATTATCAAGTAATTTTGTAGTCGAAAATTAGTAAATGATTATTCATAAATTAAAAAGGAAGTAAAAAATAACAGGTATGACATGTACATGAAATTTATATTTTGTTTTATTCACAAACGTTACCGAGAACGGTTTCAAAATAAGCAAGTTTCAACAAACAATGCTTTTCTTTTGGAAAAAATTAAATGAACAATATGCATTAATAAAAAATAAAAAAAAGATAAAAAATATAAATAAAAACAATTGCACTAACCCGTGGCTTACATAAAAACCAATACTGATGGCAGTAGGGTAATACACATACTGTATATGAATCGGAATCTACAAAAAGTGCAGCATAATTCAGCGGAAAATGTGCAAAGGAAAATCAATTTGCGTATTCGAGTAATGTTTTTAATAGTCAACTAGTTGGTGCAGACAATTACTCGTGCATATCCATAATAACAATGGCACTGTACCATGTCCAAAACAATATAGTTTATTTCTTGTGAAACATTTTACAAAGAATGTGTGTTCTTTCAAAATGTGTGTGGGGGCGGGAGAGTGAGGGGGTCTACACACATCTTAAACTCAACAACACGTTAGCTTACCTTACATCTGCAAGTCACATGTGTTTTCTACCCTAGGGCTGTGTGTGTGTGTGTGTGTGTGTGTGTGTGTGTGTGCGTGTGTGTGTGTGTGTGTGTGTGTGTGTGTGTGTTTTGTTGCAACACCTCCGAGTGTGAGACTCATGGCTGACCGTCCTACTTGTGCTCACCTTCATCTGTGACTGTTCTTTCCCTAAACACACGTGATGGATCGGTCGCCTCTGAGCAAATCTCTCTTTCTCTCTTTTCTCTTTCCTGGCTTGCTCTCTCTCTCTCTCTTTCTCTCTCACTTTCTCTCTCTTTCTCTCACTTTTTCTCTCTATCTCTCTCTCTCTTTCTCACACACACACACACACACACACACACACACACACACACACACACACACACACACACACTCTTTCCTTCTCTGTCTGTCTTGGGCAGTAAGTGTGCTTGGCTATTGATTCACTCTCAGAACACAGTCGGGTATAGAGCAGATGGTGACCGTATTCAGTTTTCCAGACTTGCATTAAGCCAAGCTCTTCTTCTACTACCCCCCATAAACTTACACCCACACACACTCATACTCTGTCTTTCTTTGTCATGTCACACAACAATTCTTATCCCTCATCTTCCCTCAACTGTTCACAGCCTTAAATTATAGTACTGTTATGTAGACATTTAAGCCACACTTAAAAATTTTGTGTTATTGCATTAGGTAGCTTAAACAATGTGCTTCATGTGGTTACATCGAAATTAACTGGTTTTAAGTAAAATAATAATAATAATAATAATCTGACTAAATCAACCTGATAAATTAGGTTATACCAACGAAAGTTAAGTTTTATGCAGATCAAGTAGAAATAGATCCTTGAAGTAACAGTTGCAGGTTACCACTTTATTTCAGTGAATATTTAACTTGGAATGTTTATTTGAAGCACCAGTAGATGAACACTAAAGATTAAAAAGTTATTTGTGGAACTTAAAAAGCTTCTCCCAAGCTGTAAAACACTTTCTGATTTGAAGAGTCACTTCCTCCATTTATTGTATGTGCAGAATGCACTTTCAACTCTCACCCAATTTCTATTTTAACATCTCATCTCGTCCCTCTCTCCTTTCCTCTCTGTCTCGCTTTCTCTTTTCTCTCTCTCCTCTTTCTCTGTAATCAGAATTACAGAGAAAGATAAACCCTGTTAGCGGTGAATAAGCTCTAATCTCCTGCATGAGGCAAAGATGAACACTAATCCACATCTGTCCATACAAAATGTTTACCACTTATATTTCATACTGCCCTTCACATGCCACACAGCCAGGCATATGTGTAAGAGAAGAACAGAGAAAGAATCGTAATTTTGTGTACGTTGTGCTTTATTAAATGTTTGCAATGCATATTCCTAATGATTTTTTTGTTTTGTTTTTTTTGTTTTTTTAACAATTGCGTAAATTCCTGTTCATGCAGTTTTATCATAAATATATGAAGCAATGAATAAGTTACAGTAGCACATGCATTACTCCAAGTATTAATTACCGAGACAGTTGCATGGCTTTGTGTCAGTGTGCATGATCAGTGATCATAAAGGCTAAAAGAAGGAAAAAGGAAATTTATGCAAGTCATTTTATGCAAGAAACTGTTGCTACACCTTTGCAGTGTACTGAAATGTGACTCATCTTTGCATTGTGATTAATTTACTTCTACCATTATTTTGACATTGCCTATGTATACACAGTTTCTTAGTACTAGACAGTATAGGCATGATATTGTCTTTATTTCACTTATAGGTCTCAAAGTTGATAGACCAGATCAGTGTGGTGTCTGATTTTTTTATGAACCATCTGTGCAAAAGGACACCACCTGGCAAAAGCCTGATTAAGAAGCGTTGGCTGATCACACTTTTGCTCATGCATTAATTTGAGTAAATTGAGCTTAATGTCATATTTACAATAAAAAATAAATAAATAAACACTAGATCAGCTTTAAGTGTAAAGTTATCAGCATCAGCCTTATTTAACTTTCAATATTTCAAAGTGAGCTATAGGAGCACTGTCACATTATATATGCACTACATAATAGTTTCTCTGCAGCTGGAATTTCCATCAGTCTCTGCTGTCTGTTTTTTCCTGGGTGTAGAAATGGCCTAATAAAAAGTTATAGTTATATTATTGCTCAGGAGACTTAAAAGAATAGTTGACTCAAGAATCATCTTTAACTCACCCTCCATATCAAAGTGGATGTAGGCTACGGATTTTCAAGCTCCAAAAGCACCATAATAGTATCATAAAAGTATTTCATACAAATTTTGCGTTACATTCCAAGTCTTCTGAACCCATACAGTAGCTTTACATGATGAACAGACTGAAATATAAGTCATTATTTTGTGAAAATCTTGGACTTTCTGTTACACGGCTCAACTATAGACCATTTCAAGGATGTAAAACCATAACAAAGGAATTAGAATGCTACTGACCTTGAAGCATTACCGGTATCCTTACCGGATCTTTTAAATAAGGCTCTGAGTTAACATATTTCCTCAAATAACTTCAAAGGTTTACCTGAAATGACTTATCCAGACGTGTTGTTGATACTTAGTGTCTACGTGAGAGAGGCGATGAAATTGTATCGTAGTTTAGATGCTCAAAAGATTTTCCTCAGCGGAGAGAGCGGGAATATTTGATCGCTCCTATTATAATCAATGAAGCCGTTCATAGAAGCTATCTGCGTGACCTGCGGACAAGGTAAGGATTTCTTTTTTAATTATAAAAATACCTTTCTTGTCTCTTTCTTATGTGCTAGTTTTTAAACGACTCCAGCTTCTCTGGGAACTTAGCAGCTTGATACAGCAGTTCAAAACTGCAGATATTGTTCACTTTTGTTTGAAAAATTGCTTGTTATGTTCCTCATTTAGAAGTCTTTTTGGATAAAAGCGCCTGCTAAATGTAATAGTAAATGACTTGCACAGCTTCATTCATTATATTGGGAGCAATCTATAGACCATCATGATAACCATGCTGTAAGATTGCTTCAAACAGAATTTCCAATAATAATTACTTCAAAAGTGAGTTCTGAATGACCCTTATTCTCACACCTTTTAGACTTTCAAAGCTCTCACAGTGGATGGTAAAGTCTTCGAAGGGAATAGGGCATAGGGATGATCACTTCGGAATGGAACGTACCCTCATTTAAAATAACAGCGGAAGGCGCTTCATTCATAGTTACTTTAACATGATTTTCATCAATAACATGTTAACATGATTGTCATAAAATGTCATTATTAAAATGTGGAACATGTTGTTTGGTGGCTGGATGCTGGATGATGACCTGGATGCCTGGAACTAACGGAAATTAAAGTGTTTATCCAGCCACCGAACAACATGGTACATTTTAATAATGCCATTTTATGACAATCGTTTTAACAGGTTAGTAACGTTAATCATGTTAAAGTCACTATGAAGAAAGCGCCTCCCATTCAACAATTAGAAAATGTTCAAGGAACAAAGACAAAGGGACAATTGTTCTTGAAATGGTCTATAAGGATTTTTTCCCCACCACCAATAATTTACTGTATATTAACAATGTTCTTAACAATAACAATGTTTTATATAATAAAAATTATATATGTTTGCCAGCTACATACCTTGTTACCTTGGTGAAAAGTTCAGCAGAATTCTCAACAATGATGTTGAATACATCACAGATTTCCAAATATTTAAGTTTGCATGCTGGAATAAAAACACAATTACAAGTTCAACAAATGTAACTTTCAGCGACAATGTAGTACTGGCCCGATTGGGCAAGTGACAGTACCATCAACTGTCCCAAAACTCTCTCTCACTGGCCCTGGGCCAGCGGGCTGTTCTTTATACTGCTGTTATAAAGAACATTGTGTGTGTGTGTGTGTGTGTGTGTGTGTGCCACAGAAGAAAGAAAGACATGTGGGTGAGAAAATGTTTTCCTTTAAAGGAGTATCAATATTGTCACACATGTTTTACTCAAAATTTCTTAAGTGAAATTAAAAAAAGAAACAAATTAGACAGTTGTTGAGCTATAAAATGAATATGGA
Source organism: Myxocyprinus asiaticus (assembly GCF_019703515.2). Taxonomy (NCBI): domain Eukaryota; kingdom Metazoa; phylum Chordata; class Actinopteri; order Cypriniformes; family Catostomidae; genus Myxocyprinus; species Myxocyprinus asiaticus. Next base: position 17,259,843 of record NC_059371.1, on the reverse strand, counting down.
TAGCATAGCTCATATAATGTGGTTTGGAATAATTTGATGAGAAATGTTTGAGTTCATATTGAAATTTTGAGTTCTAATTTATTCTTGATTGCAGACTTCTGTATCTTAGAATATCTGAGAAGTTAAAAACAATCTTCTGAAACTCTTGAGGAGACACATGTAAAATTCTTTCTTTTTCTCAGAAGAAATTGTGATGCTCTTATAACCGATCCTGCTCTACCTGCTCCGAGCGGGATTCGAATTTGCGTCAGATGGCATAGGAGGCGGGCATGCTAACGAGGAGGCTAAAGGCTACAGCCTCTTGCGTCTGTTGCTAGTATGCCTCTTCAGGCCAGAGGAGTGAGGTTTACACATACCGCATAGCTATCACGTACCAGCTGGCTCCTGTTACGCTCACCCCCCTAAACATCACTCCCATCCGGGTCACGGCACCACTGCTCGACCCGCTCCAAATGGGATTCGAACCGGCATCAACCAGCATTGGAGGCAGGCACGCTAACGAGGAGGCTAAACGTTACAGCCTCTAGTGTGCCTCTTGAGGCCAGGGAACTGAGGTTTCCACACACTGCACTGCTATCACGTTCCAGCTAGCTCCTGTTACACTTATGCAAAGCCTCCATGTGCTTTCCATTTAATCTCATTGCTATCTAGGACTCTGGTTACACCTGGTATTAAGATGCATCTCTAGTGATCTGATCACATGTGGTCAGGTGAGACACATTGCTGTTTTCACTTGGTCGCTTAAATGCGTCTCCTGTGAACACTTGTGATCAGATTTTGAGGGGAGAGACTCTGTTTCATGGCGACATACAATCACTATGTCTGTGTGTTACTGCATGAGTCAGAAAAGACTAAGAAAGTTGCATGCTGTTTCTCTCAGACGCAACTGAAATTTAATCTAAGCACAAATGCAACATTTCGAGCAGAATTGTCTGTTATTTTAGTGGATTACCAGCATGAACACACGTGAAGTCGGCATGATGTTTCCGATTGTTTTGGTACCCTAGCATGTTGCATCAGCTGCATGGGAGACTAGGGTTCAAAGCCAGGCAGTAACTACATTTGATTAAGCAATGAGGAGCATGATTCAGAGGTTTCACTTTTCCCTCTAACATTACTTTTTTACTCCACTAATGGTTAAGGTAAGGTTTGGGTTTGGGTTGGGGGATAGAATCTATAAATATATGCTTTTCTCTTCATTGTATAACGTCCTGTAAAACTATAAATGTCATGGTTACTTGCGTAACCTCCGTTCCCTGATGGAGGGAACGAGACGTTGTGTCGATGTAGTGACTCTAGGGGTCACTCTTGGGAGCCTGAGACACCTCTGGTCTTTGATAAAAGGCCAATGAAAATTGGCGAGTGGTATTTGCATGCCACTCCCCCGGACATACGGGTATAAAAGGAGCTGGTATGCAACCACTCATTCAGGTTTTATGCTGAGGAGCCGAGACAAGGTCCAGCCATTTCAGCGGGTAGTTCAGCGTTGTGGCAGGAGGGACACAACATCTCGTTCCCTCCATCAGGGAACGGAGGTTACGCAAGTAACCATGACGTTTCCTATCTGTCACTCACTCGACGTTGTGTCGATGTAGTGACACTAGGGGTCCCTATATGAAATGCCACAACTGGCTGAACTGTGTTACATGAACTGGCGGTGTGTGGTTGGCAGACCACTGTGTGCCTCGTAGCCAGCACACCAGGTCGACACGTAACCTCCCCCAACATAGTTATGAGTGTCGAATGGCCCTTTGGGGACAAGTCGACTACCCAAGAGATAGAGACAGGCTAACCCAGTCATGGCCTCTTTTCCCCTTCTTTTTTTCCATTCCCTAAAAAAGAAGGGGGATTATCCGACTAGGCCACCAGGTCTAGTCGGGGGGTGTCCCTCCCAAGGGGAAGACACCACGGAGACCACACCTCACTCACAGAGAGGAGCGTGAGGTCCGAGAACCACGCCTGGGTGGGCCAGTAGGGTGCTACCAGGATGACCTGCTCCTCGTCCTTCCTGACCTTGCACAGGGTCTGTGCAAGTAGGCTATTTGGTGGAAATGCATATTTGCACAGGCCAGGGGGCCAGCTGTGTGCCAGCGCATCTATGCCGAGGGGGGCCTCAGTCAGGGTGTACCAGAGTGGGCAGTGGGAGGATTCTTGGGAGGCGAACAGGTCCACCTGTGCCCATCCGAATCGATTCCAAATCAGAGTCTCCACTCTCTCCTGAGGGTAATCTGCTGTGACAGCACATCTGCTGTAGTGTTGAGGTTGCCCGGGATGTGAGTGGCTCGCAGCGACTTGAAGTGCTGCTGACTCCAGAGGAGGAGACGGCGGGTGAGTTGTGACATACAATGAGAGCGCAGACCACCTTGGCGGTTGACATATGCTACCGTTGCCGTGTTGTCTGTCCAAACTAACACGTGCTTGCCCTGGATCAATGGCCGAAACCTCCACAGGGCAAGCAGAATTGCCAACAACTCGAGGCAGTTGATGTGCCAATGCAGTCACGGGCCCGTCCACAGGACAGCGCCCCAGCCCATTTTGGAGGCATCTGTCATGACCACGACGTACCTGGAGACCAGTTCTAGGGGAACACCTGCCCGTAGAAATAAGAGGTCGGTCCAAGGGCTGAAAAGACAGTGACAGACCGGCGTGATGACCACACGATGTGTCCCGTGGCGCCATGCCCATCTCGGGACTCGAGTCTGAAGCCAGTGCTGAAGCGGTCTCATATGCATCAACCCGAGCGGGGTGGCTACCGCTGAGGATGCCATATGCCCCAGGAGCCTCTGAAAAAGTTTCAGTGGAACCGCTGTTTTCTGTTTAAACACCTTCAAGCAGGCCAGCACTGACTGGGCACGCTCGTTCATAAGGAGTGCTATCAAAGAGACTGAGTCCAGCTCCAAACCGAGAAAGGAGGTGCTCTGAACCGGGAGGAGCTTGCTCTTTTCTCAGTTGACCCAAAGCCCTAGTCGGCTGAGGTGTGAGAGCACCAAGTCCCTGTGTGCACACAACATGTCCCAAGAGTGAGCTAGGATTAGCCAGTCATCGAGATAGTTGAGAATGCGAATGCCCACCTCCCTTAACGGGGCAAGGGCTGCCTCTGCGACCTTCGTGAAGACACGAGGAGACAGGGACAGGCCGAAAGGGAGGATTTTGTACTGATACGCCTGACCCTCGAATGCAAATCGCAGGAAAGGTCTGTGTCGAGGAAGGATCGAGACGTGGAAGTACGTGTTCTTCAGGTCTACTGCCGCGAACCAATCTTGATGCCGGACGCTCGCCAGAATGCATTTTTGCGTCAGCATCTTGAACGGGAGTCTGTGTAAGGCCTGGTTCAGTACTCGCAGGTTCAAGATTGGCCGCAACCCACTGCCTTTTTTCAGTACGATGCAGTAGGGGCTGTAAAACCCCTTCTTCATCTCGGCTGGAGGGACAGGTTCTATCGCGCCCTTCCGTAGGAGGGTAGTGATCTCCGCGCGCAAGGTAGCAGCGTTTTCGTCCTTGACCAAGGTGAAGTGGATACCGCTGAACCTGGGCGGACACCTGGCGAACTGAATCTCGTAGCTGAGTTGGACAGTCCGGATCAGTCATCGCGACGGATTGGAAAGCGCAAGCCACGCATCCAAGTTCCGCGCAAGGGGGACCAAGGGGACAACGTCATCGGACGTTCAGCATCGGCAGTTGAGGCCTCGCGGCGGGGCAAAGCTCGAGGTGCTACACCACGTCGTGGCCGTGCTGAGTCTAGGGACATCGAAGCACTTACCTGGCTCCTTGTGACCACCCCCGGAACAGCCTGGTACGGGGTATGAAGAGGCCTGTCCTCATAACCCGTGGAGACTGCCACATCAGGGGTGGCTGTGTGCCACAGCTGGGCACTCAGGGGTGGGAAGACCACCGCTGGAGCGCCAATCCTGCAAGGAAAAACCCGTGGACGGTAGTCGTGATGATGACCGTGCACACCGGGTATGTGACCCAGGGAGGAAGGAAACCGCTCTTTTGCTGAACTGTTGGGTACCGCAGCCACTTGGGCATGCGGCGAAATCAAACAAAAAGGCACCAAAAGATTTTCCACCAGGCCCTCCACCGGGGGATGGAATGGTCTTCTTACCAGCTCCAGGTGAGTGGGTTTCGTCGTCCCTGGGTTGCCCGTCTCAGGGGCGCTTTGACAACCTCCGTGGGTTCTTAGCAGCCGACTGTGAGACGGGTGGCGTCTGCTTCCTGCGGTGGGCTCCACGCCAGGGCCGGGCTGAAGGGGCCACAGAGGGACACCCTTGGCGACGAGCAGACGGGGTGCAGGATCTTGAGCCGCGCTGGGGCAGGATGTGCCGGATAGCCTCCGTCTGCTGCTTCACCGCTGAGAACTGCTGGGCAAAGTCCTCGACAGTGTCGCCGAATAGGCCAGCCTGGGAATGGGGGCAGCAAGAAACCGTGTCTTGTTGGCCTCACCCATCTCGACCAGGTTGAGCCAAAGGTGGCACTCCTGGACCACTAATGTGGCCATCGTCCGCCCGAGAGACCGCACCGTGACCTTCAGGAGCTTAGGGCATCCGTGCTAGGTGGCAGCGCTCTGCGGGCATAGGTGCACTGCGAGCACCTTATCCACCGGGGGAATCGCCATATAGCCCCTGGCCACCCCGCCATCGAGGGTAGTGAGGGTGGGGGAACTGCGGAATCGGGGCCGGGCAGTAAAAGGTGCCTCCCACGATTTCGTCAGCTCCTCGTGCACTTCCGGGAAGAAAGGCACTAGAGTGGGGCGTGGCTGCTTTGACCGGCACCGCGAGCCCAGGAACCAATCATCAAGCCGCGAGGGTTCAGGGGAGAGCGGAGGGTTCCATTCTAACCCGACACTCACGGCCGCCCGGGAAAGCATGTCCATCATTTCAGCATCAGCCTGTGACTGGGCAATCGTCCCCGAGGGGGGGAGTCCAGCTGAGGCTTCTGCATCCGACTGGACAAGCCCGCTCTCCGATGCTGCGCTCGAGAGCTCATCATCTTTGCGGGCTCCGAACAAGAGGCCAGAGTCGCCGTGAGACGAGCTGGCAGACTCATCCGGAAGCCCGACTGGGGCAGACGTGCGTGTTGGGGAATGGGAGGTCCACGGGGGGATACCCGGCAGAGGCAATCCCATTGGGGTCCCCAAATCGCCCCCAGTGCTAGCCGCGCTGTCCTCATACTCGTAGGTAGAAGGACCGAGGCGGGGAGTCGCTGGGGTGGCTTGCTTCTTACAAAAGCAAGCCGCGACCGCAACGTTGCCATGGTCATGTTCTCGCAGTGAGAACATGAACCGTCCATAAACGCTGCCATCCGTGTGGGTCGCGCCCAGACACAAAAGACAGCGATCATGACCATCCGAAGTTGAGAGATAACAACCGCAACCAGGAAAAACACACAATTGGAAAGGCATCTTTAAAAAGACGCATCTTTAAAAAGATGTTCCGTGTGTGCCGCTCTTTTAGAGAAATATACTCTTTTAGAGGAAAAAGCTCTTTCAGAAAATATACTCTCTTTTTTTTCTGCTGAAACACCCAGGGGCGTTCTCTGCAGTGCACCAGTGCAGAGGAGGGAGAAGCCGCTGAAATGCGCCATCAGATCCAGCAGAGGTGAATGAACAGCTCCGTGAGCATGACCGTTCAGCTCCGAAGAGAAAATCTGAATGAGTGGTTGCATACCAGCTCCTTTTATACCCGTATTTGCAGTGGCATGTAAATACCACTCGCCAATTTTCATTGGCCTTTTATCAAAGACCAGAGGTGTCTCGGGCTCCCAAGAGTGACCCCTAGTGTCACTATATCGACACAACGTCGAGTGAGTGACAGCTAGCTTTTGGCGACCTCTCCTGGATATAAATGGAGCTCACATGTGCCCATATGTCCTACAACACATCGCTTTGGCCACTGGGGGCAGTGTTTCTAAATTTTGGTCAGCGTATACCGATTTTGCTGAAAGAAAAGTTGGTCTACTCTTTCCGATTTCACTGTGAGATCAGGCTGGGATTACCTGTATTAACCTGAGCTGCAGATGTTCATGCTTCACATAAGTGTCCGTGCACGTTGATTTCAAACACACTGAAGAAGATCTATGAAGTTCTCATGTTTGTGTATGTATCTGCTTTTTTACATTTTCCAATCGGACGGTTATTTCCTTTTAAAGCCTCTTGTAGCCAACAAAGTTTAAACTCTTGTTTTAGCACAGCGGTTGATTGACAGGTGAGGGTAGGTGCTTCACTGCTGTCCAGGACGCATTCAGGATGGATTAGCATAAATATCTGAAATACGATGTGGTCACATGTGTTTTTGACCACATTCGTATGTGTTTTTAGTGATCAGATCACAAAATATTTTAGACCTGCATTTAACACTGACCACATGTGACCGGATCACCAAAAATATATCTTAATATGGAGGAAATTAGGTCTACGAGAAACAATTGAAATATTAAAGAGTTTTTCTGCTCTGCTATGGGGAGTTACTTCTTGTAGTATTTTTTGGCCAGCTCTTTTTGGAGAGCCACATCTTTGTGTCTGTCAGTCAATCCATCCGTCCATTCATCCATCCATCTCCATTCTCTTTCCATGTCTCTATCACCCCCACACTCTCTCTCACACACACACCTACACACAGTGTGGTGGGCCACCTGTCTCTAATGGATGTGATCTGCTGAGTTGCGTAACCAGAATGTCCATCAGCTCCGGCCTCCTGCTGACAGCGCTGCAGTGGTCCGCTCACTCACTGTGTGTGTAAGTGTGTGCATATTAGCACATCTATTTGTGTTGGTGCATAACCCGATGATTTCTATGGGTCAGGGTCAGAACACTTTAAAAAGGCATCCTTGTCACTAGAAAATGATGAGTGCTTCTCCTTCTTTTTAGCACCCCCAACTCCCCCCCCCCCCCACACACACACTGAGCTTGCCCAGTGACTTAATCCGTTAAGCGATGTTTACCATAGATGGCAGTGTCTAGGAGGGAGTTTGCTGTGATTTAAAGGGATTGGTTTAATTACTGTGATCTGTGTGTCATATTTATTTTGTAGGATCTAAAGTAAAAAGCCAAGCATTTGGCACATAACTAATGCAAACCATTAGTCTGATTATGTTGTCTTGTACTCTCATACAAACCATGCAGAGCTTTGTGAGCTCTCTCTCTCTCTCTCTCTCTCTCTCTCTCTCTCTCTCTCTCTCTTTAGAGAAGGGTGTAATAGCTTTTAAATAATGGTTCATTGTTGCAGTTAATCCAGATTAAGCGAGGATATGGTGTGTCTCAGTTATATGGTTAAAACTTGATCTCTCTACTGTCTGGCACAAATTTTATATGTGATCCCAATCCTGTAGTGACAGCGATACAGCTGTTCTCTCAACACACCAACATTCATCATTAAACTCTTTTTTGGAGTTGTTTGTTTGGCAGTGCCTTGCCATACACCTAATCGCCTGTGCAGGATGTTTTGTTTTATTTCTGAGGAAATGTCTTATGGATGCATTTTACAATGTTCTTGGACATCTGAGTGAGAAGACAGCTTGACCAGGCACTGTGTTCTAAAATCCTCCCCCATGCAGTCAACACTTTCCTCACATCCATCTCTGCTCTCTCTCTCTCTCTCTCTGTCTCTCTGTCTGTCTCTCTCTCTGTGTGTGTGTGTGTGTGTGTGTTTGGCATGGTGGTGTTAGAGGTGTGAAATCGGCGTGGATGTGCAGCCAGGTGGCTCGGCCCACTTGTTGACTTTTACCTAAACTGCCGTCTCCACGATACGCTTCTGTTCACACTGAGCAGCCAATTATTTAAAACTTTGTGATTGATCAATCTTGATACTTTCAGTATATTTTGTCTTTAGATTTTCTTTCTTAATTGGTTCTACATATGTTTGTTTTTTATGTTTTATTGTAGTTTGAAAATTATTAAAAGAAATTATGTTGCTGTTTCGAAAGGATCTGAAAGTCACACATGATGCCTGTTTAGTTTCACTTTCACATCTGAAAGTGAAAGTTAAAGTGGAGATTTAAAAAAAAAGGACTTAAATATTTTCTCATTATTATATGTTTTCTATATTATATTGCTTCTGGATTTAAACAGTGGAGATTTAAACAATTACTTTAATATTTCCTTTATGTGTTTTTTGGAGCTACAAAGGTCTGATCACCATTCACTTGCATTGTATGGACCTACAGAGCTGAGATATTTTTCTAAAAATCTTAATTTCTATTGTGCTGGAGAAAAAAAGTCATACACATCTGGGATGGCATGAGGGTGAGTAAATGATCATTTTTGGGTGAACTATCCCTTGAACATTATGAACTCATTTGCATCTGTCACGTATATGCGGACCATTTAAATGAGACTGCATTGCACACTGGGCTATAGTAACTATATATAACAAAAAACAAACTATGATTGGTCATTTGCATGTCTCAGACGGCTCCTTCACATGCAAGTAGGTGGTTCTCAGCGCCCTCCTGGCCTTAAGAAACAAATCGGCCAAACATGACAATTTACCAGCCAATTTATCGGCTTCGGCGATATATTGGTCGACCACTACTTAGGATTCAAATTAAACATACACAATGTGCCAGGGCAGGGTTTCTGTTGGGCAGTCAATATTGTCGGACACAACAGCCAGTGAAAATATTAACAAAAACTATCAGCAACCCCTTAAACACCAAAATGAGATGACCAATTTTTATTTTATTTTTTTGTCCCTGTAGCGGGGAGAGAAGGGTTGGACACGGATATACGATGAAATATTACCCCAGAGGACCCTTTTATTTACAATCAAGGTGCAGGAGAAGGGGAATATAAGACAATAGAAGACACTGTGGTGCTCAGAGGTGAGTGAAGTTTTCATTGTACAGCTGTCCGGTAGTGCGTTTGGTGCTTGTGTGATAACAGCATGGGGGAAGTGAAGATAGCCAGGACAATGGCTGTGCCGCAGAAACTGAGAAATCCTCTTGTATTCACTTTCTGTAAGAGAGATAAAATGAACAGTGTGAGTGTGGCTTGGAGTCAATGCTCACTTTCCTTAGAGTTGAGTGGCTTTTTATCTCTCTCTTCTTTATGAGCCACAGGTGTTTCTCATTCTGCGTCCTTGTCCCGGCTTGTTGAGTTGAACATGTTGTTAGGGACGACACTGACGAGCATGTAGGCGGATCACCATATCTTGTAAACATTTTCTCATGGACACAGTGTCTGGTACCAAAATTTCTCATCGGAAACTCTGGTGCAGGGGTCTCGAGATCCGTTTCTTAAAGTTTTAAACCATATTTAACTTGACACTGCACCCTAAAAATGGGGGTCCTTTTTCAGTATGTACTGATATGTGGTTAATTCGACTGATTAATCAGCATATCATGTAATTAATTCATTTTTTTTTTTAATTATTGATTGACAGCCCTAGACTAAACAGAATGATCTCACACTGAAATCGGGGTTGACTTTTCTTTAGCTAAAATCGGTCTGTGCTTACCGAAATTCGAAACACTGCCTCCAGTGGCCAAAGTTGTTAGTGTTGTTGGGTGTATTGGCATGTGTGAGCTCAATTTTGAATGAAATGTCCACAAAGGTGTTGGGCCTCATGTATTCAGATAGAAGACAAAGGCAGGCCTAACACAGTCATAAAACCTAACTCAGGCCCACATACCAAGTCATAAATCTTACTGATAAAAATCACGCCAAAATCAAACAAAGGGAGTCCAAAACAGACTACAAATCCCATGAAGCCTTGCTCACTAAAGGATCGAACTCTCAACTCCTATTGGATGAGGCACACGACAGAATGCACCTCAACCATGACATCATCAGGAGTAGAAATACCTCTGAAATGCTTCCAGGATTTGCTTCCAGCAACTTCGCTCATCGCTGCTCTCAGGTGTAGCCTCGTGGCACAAGGAAGTAACGTCCGAATTGAAACTGTGGCCATACAATCTCCATCTCGCTGGACGAGTTAAGATTACTCGGTGTTCCACCAAACACTCTAACGGATCCAAAGGAGACCGCCGAGCAATCCGCATCTTCATCCGTTTGCAGAAGTGAAGAGATTAAAGATTTCTCTTCCATCTTCAATCAAGTCAACGTCGCTGATTTCTCCGCCAGCCCGCCAAGAATCAGCAGCCGTATCGCCCGCCGACAGAGAGGAAACGCCTCCCGTCATCACCCGAGCCTCGAGGAACCGAGTTGGAGTTAAAGGACAGATGAACACACATTCTACCTGTGTCCTCATGCGATTCAAGTAAGAGATTTACGTCTGGGCAGAGATAGAATATTATAGTGTGTTATTCTTGTGTATCAAGGTTATTGCTTGTACAGTTTACGGACTACCGAGTCCGCTCATTGCGGCTTATACTCAAGGTATTAATTATCATGAATGAGATCTGCTGTATTGTAGTCCAACCACATTGGACTGTTGTGCATTTCCGCCATTGAGGGTGAGACCGGCACACTGAGTTTATCCATTAAAGAACCAAAGACCGCGGGACAGTTTATGAGCCGTCCACCGCGTCTCTGAGTGATAAACTAACAGCTGCTTTCTCTCCCAAAATCGCGAAACCAGCTTTGGGGCCATCACTTAATTCTCTCTCTCTCTCGTACTAAACACACACACACACGCACGACCACTCACAAACATTCTCGCACACATTTTTGGCTAGTAGATAGCTTCGTGATAAAGCTTAGCTTTGTCCCTAAGCTATTGTACAAGCGGATATACGCGGTAAACTGGTAGACGCCATTGACTGGTTTCTCTCTGCCCACATTTGCGGCCATATTCTCTGGCCGGAAGTCTCGCGTGACATACTCTCCACGAGAGTCACGTCCGCCATTTTGTGTGTGTCCCTCCTTACACACACACACACACACTCTCTCACACACACACACTCATGTGTTATAGGATTATTTTGATTTCCATATCTAATCATATCACTGTTTAGTTTGTAGTTTAAGTCGGAAGTTTATTGACTGCATTGTATTAATTATTAATTGATATTACTGCATAAATAAACTTTGTTATATTTCAAAGAGAAGTGTTTTGGTTTGTTTTGCATACACCTGTGTCACATGCTGATGGGATGTCAGTGCTCGGATTCAAACCTTCATTCATCGTTTTTTTCCGAAAATCGATATTCTTCAGATGTCGATTTTCCTAAGAAAACAATCTAATATTGAGACTGTTATACTATCTGGTTATTAGTCCCTGATTCCAGGGTGGTGCCTCGGCAATATTAATCCTTATTAATATTCTATTGATTTTTGATAATTGATAATTATCTTTGATGATTGTTGAATTTGAAGGATCAATAAGCTAGTGTTAATTTTAATTAATGTTTCATCGATGTTAATGATTGGTGATTATCTTTGATAATTGTTGATTTAAAGGATTAAAAAAGCTAACATTGATTCTCATCAATGTTCTATTGATTTTAATAATTAATGATTATCTTTGATAATTATTAATTATTGCTAATAACCAATCCCACTCCTAAACGTAGCGCACTACATTTACTGGAGCCCCATATGAGGTTTTAATGCGTTAGATTCAATTAATTAATTTAAATATTAATTAATAACTAAAGAAATAATTATTAATTATTTCTGATAGTGACACTGATCTAAACAACCAGTAAAGCCCTACAAAGGGGTGCCAAAAGTGAGTTGTTTTCTCATGTACAGAATGTAATACAGTGAAGAGGAATGCATATTTTATAAACTGTACCCCCCAACCCAAACCCCAAACCTTACCATAAGTCGAGAAAAAATGTGAAGTAAGGGGGAAAGTTGCAAACTCTGAATTGTGGCTCTGACTCTTTTCACTGATTATGCGAATGCGATTACTTTCTGGTTTCAATGCAGGATGCAAAACCAGGTCTCCCACGCTGCTGACACAACACGCTTCCAGTGCTTGAGCCAATGCAAAAATATCTGATGGGAGATGCCGCTTCTCAGTGAGTTGGCATAATGTGTCCGGTCCTAGGGTACTGGAACTCTACAACAACATGTCCAGAAACAACATGCCGACTTCCCGCTTTATCATGTTGACCTCTAAGCCAAAGCTTAACATAAACCTAAGTATTACATTTTGTTACATAACTCATCCCACACTGTGCTACAGACATGAGTCCATCCATCGATCCATACTGAACCGTTTATCTGGCACCGAGTCGTGGTGGCAGTAGGCAAAGCTCATTCGTCCTTTTCCCTGGCCACATCCTCCAGCTCACCCTGAAGGATCCCAAAGCATTCCTTGGCTATTCTAGAGATATAACCCTTCCAGCGTGTACTGGGTCTTTCCCGGGGCCTCCTCCTAGTTAGACATGCCTGGAACACTTTTGCAGGAAGGCATCCAGGAGGCATCCTAATCAGATGCCTGAACCCCCTCAACTGGCTCCATTAAACGTGGAAGAGCAGCGGCTCTTCCCTGATGCCCAAGCCCAAACCCGGATGTCAGAGCTTTGCACCCTATCCCTTAAACTAAGCTCTGCCACCCAGCAACAAAAACTCATTTTGGCTGCTTGTATCCTTAATCTTATTCTTTCAGTCACTACCAAAAGCTCATGACCATAGGTGAGGGTTGGAATATAGACTGACTAGTAAATTGAGACCATTACCTTCAGGCTCAGCTCCTTCTTTACCACCACAGTCCAGTACAGCATCTGCATTACAGCAGCCGCTGTATCGATCCACCTGTTGATCTGTCAATCCACCCTTTTCTGGCAGAGAACAATGGCCTCAGACTTGGAGATGCTGACCCTCATCCCAACCACTTCACACTCAGCCCCAGTGCACACTGGAGGTCACAGCATGACAATGTCAACAGGACCACATCCTCTGCAAATTGCAGGGATGCAATCCTGAGGTCCCTAAACTGGACACACTCCAAACCTCGGCTGCACCTTGAGATCCTGTCCTTCAATATCACGAAGAGGATCGATGACAAGGGACAGCCTTGTCAGAGCCCAACTGCCACTGGGAACAAGCTTGACTTAATGCTGAGGATGCAAACACAGCTCTCTCAGAGTATTGACTCAGTTTGGTACTTGCAAACTGTTTGACTTCCAGTCTTTCAAACTCTCAAATGTGTGCGTTTGTCTGCATGTGCTGTAAAGAGAGTGCTCATGTTGAGTTGCCACCCTTCCAGGATTTCCTGGGATCATCACGGTTTTTGGCGGTCTGTCCTGGAAAAATAAAATTCCATTCGCAAAATGTCCCGGAATTTGAACATATTCCATACGCATTCACCCATATGAGCACTTGTTTATGTGCACACTATTCAAGAAGAAGATATTGATCAAACGTGATCTCCTAAACCGCTCTCTTATATGAATCTTTAGGAAGTCTGATTCATTTTAGTGATTCGGTTTATTTGGACGATTAATTTATATGATGCTCTCCTAAACCATCCTCTCCCTCTGAGGCATTGGGAAGATCAATTCATTTAAGGGAATGTGTTTGTTATTCTGTGTGATGTACATTAACCGTATTAGAGGACGATTCATTTGAGTTTCACGCAGAACACTCAACGCATTATTTCACATCTTCTTATTTGTTGCTGAATATTTAGTTAAATATTGCTGTTCACCACTGTTTTCGATTCATTTATTTACATGTATGTGTTTACATTTATTCACACACTGGTTAATCTTTTCAAATGCTGTTTAATACTAGTAGTTATATATATTTTTAATAAAGATCATTGTCGTTTGAAGTTTATTTTTCTTTCTGCTTAGCAACACCATGATTGAATTAATGCAAAAAATACATAAAAAAATTTTAAAAAGACAAATATAAAAGCGCATTTACAAACACATTAATCACTCAAAAGTACTATCATTAATTCTCAATGACAGCTCAATTATCATTAAAAATCTGATACCAAATGGAATGGTGGAATTCGCAAAATGTTTGGTCCTTGCTTGAATAAAAGTTATTTTGCTTCTGAAGAAGCCGTTTAGTTTTTTCACCCCTGGTTGGTGGAAGAAGAAGGATATATCCTTCTTGGACATTTCTGTTATTAATTTCACAGTGGCTTGCTCTCTTCGAAGTTGCAAATCTGGTAGATGTATTGAGGTGTTCGTGGTTCTCAATTATTTTTGTGCTCTCTTCTGTACTCTTTCAAAGGCAGTCACTTGCTTTTTTTGTGCAACCTACAGAAAGCACATTTGTATACTCAAGACACAATCTTATCAGAGAGCAATATATACTGTTGAGGTCATCAGCAGAGGCTCCATGTTTTGCCAACACCGTTAAGAAGTGGAGATGCTGAGAGGCTTTTTTCACACACACATCTATGTGGTGGTTTCCATTTAGCTGGTTGTCAAGGTGATACCCTGTGTGTTTTGAATGTAATACCACAGGTACCTCCTGTCCACTCAATCTGAATGGTGCTGGCTGAGGTTCATTTTTTTTTTTCAAAACATATCCTTATTTAAAAAAAAAGACTTTTTACTGTTGAGAAGCATATAATTATCTTGTGCCCAAGTCTCCAGAGCCTGTGCCTCCATTTCCAATTTTTATCACTTCCAGTGTCTTTTAATTTATAAGCTTGAGATATCCCAATATCATCAGCGTAGGCTGTATCTAGCATATCAGTGAAAATCAGCTCACGAGTTGACGTGTGATGTAGGAAAAGGTATGGTGAAACAACTCCACCTTGGGGCACCCCTGATGTCACAACTTTCCATGAACTGCATTTGTAAAAGTTAGGCTCTATTGTTAATAGCTTGTAGTGTAGCTTACTCATTTTTAAAAGTGTAGCTTCAACTCAACATTGCTCAGGGACAGAATAAGTAAATATGTTGAACTTTTACATAATAAGTACTAATAAGCATTATTGATATATTTATTAATTAATTATATGCTGTTCATGTTCATTTTCATGAACTATAGCTTATTTTCTGAATCAAATGCCCTGTCCTTATCCACCTGCGACTCAGCTTTACATATTGTACTAAACTATCAATTATTGTACCCAATATTACCTGTTGGATACAATTATATTGCTTAATACACTGCCTGGCCAAAAAAAAAAAAAAAAAAAATGTTGCCGTTTGGATTTAAGCAGATACTTAAGAGCCTATGACTGGATCATTATTGCAGTGATTAATATGTTTCAGCTGGCAACAGTTCTTTTAAACCTAACTGATGCAGTGAGTAGCTTCTCATTTCTTAACCAACCATGTCGGAAGACGTATCCAGTGGTCATGGAAAATATATTACTGTGTTTCAGAAGGGGCAAATTATTGTGCTGCATCAAGCAAAGAAAACAACTAGGGAGATTCCTGAAATCACTGGAATTGGTTAAGAACTGTCCAATGCATTATTAAAACCTAGAAGGATAGTGGTGAACCGTAATTTTCACTGAAGAAATGTGGTGGGAAAAAAATCTTGAATGATTAAGATCGGAGATTACTAAAACGCTTGGTGAAGTCACATCTTAAAAAATCGACAGTAGAACTTACGGCTATGTTTAATAGTGAAAGAATGAGCATTTCCACATGCACAATGCAATGAGAATTTACAGGATTGGGACTAAACAGTTGTGTGGCCACAAGAAAGCCACTTGTTAGTGAGGCTAATCGGAAAAAACAACTTCAATTTGCTAGGGAGCATAAAGATTGGACTGTGGAGCAATGGAAAAAGGTCATGTCGTCTGATGAGTCCAGATTACCCTATTGCAAAGTGATGGGCGCATCAGGGTAAAAGGGGAAGCGCATGAAGCAATGCACCCGCCATGCATAGTGCCTACTGTACAAGCCTCTGGAGGCAGTGTCATGATCTGGTGTTGCTTCAATTGGTCAGGTCTAGGCTCAGCAATGTTATGCGGCAATAAAATGAAGTCAGCTGACTACCTGAATGTACTGAATGACCATGTTATACCATCAATGGATTTTTTCTTCCCAGATGGCACGGGCATATTCCAAGATGACAATGCCAAGATTCATCTGTCTCAAATTGTGAACGAGTGGTTCAGGGAGTATGAGGAATCATTTTCACACATGAATTGGCCACCACAGAGTCTTGACCTTAACCCCATTGAAGTCTTTGCTGGAGAAGACTTTACGGAGTCACTATAAGATCTCGGACAAAAATGAATGCAACTCTGGATGGAAATAAATGTTGTGACGTTGCATAAGGTTGTTGAAATAATGGCACGATGAATGCGCGCCGTAATCAAAGCTAAAGGTGGCCCAACAATATATTACAGTATGATACTTTTTTTTGGCCAGGCAGTGTATAACAACATTAATGTGTTGCATTTTATAAGATGAATGGATTTGAATTTGCAGTATTTACCTTTACTTTTAGATACTTAAGTACAATATTTTTAAAACCAGGTACTTTTACTTAAGTAGTATTCTTATGGATGAACTTTACTTTTACTTAAGTAATACATTTGTGTGGTACCTGTGCTTTTACTTAAGTATGAAAATTTTGTACTTTTTCCACTACTGCCAACAACACACTAGCATTGTGGCAGTGAGTTTTGCAGAGATCTAGTTTCCTTATTATGTGTTCTGTGCTTAAAGCACAAACAAAAAACTATCCAGTTCACATTTCAGGGTCAAAGGATGAGAAAGAGAGAAAGAGAGAGTAAGAATAGATCAAGAAAAGTTTTATAGCTCCTAAAAGCAATATGGCACATAATCGTTCTGCACATAGGTACACCATCACACTCCTCTGTCACCTTAAAGAAAGATGGATTACACACAAGCAGGGTCCTTCAGATAAAACTTTCTGAATGTTTAAATGTCCTCCCTTCACCCTCTCTCTCACTCTTTCCAGCTCACAGACTGCAGATTATTACAGATATATTGCCATAATTACCTAACTTTACAGCGCCCTTAAATGTCATATCTAGTCAGAGTTATGGACTTAATTTTACAAATAGGGTTGAAGCATGAGGATGACTTAATAAAAATCATGATTTCTGTGAGGCCAATTTCCATTTATATTTTACACGTCTTTAATGCTTCTATATGTTTAACCTTTTGTCATATATACACCGATCAGCCACAACATTAAAACCACCTGCCTAATATTGTGTAGGTCCCTTCATGCCGCCAAAACAGCGCCAACCCACATCTCAGAATAGCATTCTGATATGCTATTCTTCTCACCACAATTGTACAGTGCGGTTATCTGAGTTACCATAGACTTTGTCCGTTAGAACCAGTCTGGCCATTCTCTGTTGACCTCTCTCATCAACAAGAAATTTCCGTCCACAGAACTGCCACTCACTGGATGTTTTTTGTTTTTGGCACCATTCTGAGTAAACTCTAGAGACTGTTGAGATGCATGAAAATACCAGTAGATCAGCAGTTACAGAAATACTCAAACCAGCCCATCTGGCACCAACAATTATCCATGCGATTATCTAATCAGCCAATCGTGTGGCAGCAGTGCATAAAATCATTCAGATACAGGTCAGGAGCTTCAGTTAATGTTCATGTCAGCCATCAGAATGGGGAAAAAATGTGATCTCAGTGATTGTTGGTGTCAGATGGGCTGGTTTGAGTATTTCTGTAACTGCTGATCTCCTGGGATTTTCACGCACAACACTCTCTAGAATTTACTCCGAATGGTGGTTAAAAAAAAAAAAAACATTCAGTGAGCGGCAGTTCTGTGGACGGAAATGCCTTGTTGATGAGAGAGGTCAGCAGAGAATGGCAAGACTGGTTCGAACTGACAAAGTCTATGGTAACTTGTATAACCGCTCTGTACAATTGTGGTGAGAAGAATAGCATCTCAGAATGCTATTCTGAGATATAGGTTGGTGCTGTTTTGGCGGCATGAGGGGGACCTACACAATATTAGGCAGATGGTTTTAATGTTGTGGCTGATCAGTGTATACAATAGGCTATATACAGTATATGTGCTAGTTACACACCTTATACTCTGAATATAGAGGTTTGCAAACTGCCGTAACAAAGAAAAAAGATAATCTGTTACTGTCCATAAGTATTAAAAATCAATGGTGATATAAAGGTGAGAGCTAAAAGTGTGAGAGTTAAAAAAGTAAATTATTACTCAACTATAGATCAGGTGGGTTATTGGAGCGCATCTGTAAAGAAATTCGAATTTTAAACCAGTGTTTTATAAATCCAGATACACTATATTGCCAAAAGTGTTCGCTCACCCATCCAAATAATTGAATTCAGGTGTTCCAATCACTTCCATGGCCACAGGTGTATAAAATGAAGCACCTAGGCATGCAGACTGCTTCTACAAACATTTGTGAAAGAATGGGCCGCTCTCAGGAGCTCAGTGAATTCCAGCGTGGTACTGTGATAGGATGCCACCTGTGCAACAAGTCCAGTCATGAAATTTCCTCGTTACTAAATATTCCACAGTCAACTGTCAGTGGTATTATAACAAAGTGGAAGCGATTGGGAATGACAGCAACTCAGCCACGAAGTGGTAGGCCACGTAAAATGACAGAGCGGGGTCAGCGGATGCTGAGGCGCATAGTGCGCAGAGGTCGCCAACTTTCTGCAGAGTCAATCGCTACAGACCTCCAAAGTTCGTGTGGCCTTCAGATTAGCTCAAGAACAGTGCGTAGAGAGCTTCATGGAATGGGTTTCCATGGCCGAGCAGCTGCATCCAAGCCATACATCACCAAGTGCAATGCAAAGCGTCGGATGCAGTGGTGTAAAGCACGCCGCCACTGGACTCTAGAGCAGTGGAGACGCGTTCTCTGGAGTGACAAATCACGCTTCTCCATCTGGCAATCTGATGGACGAGTCTGGGTTTGGCGGTTGCCAGGAGAACGGTACTTGTCTGACTGCATTGTGCCAACTGTGAAGTTTGGTGGAGGGGGGATTATGGTGTGGGGTTGTTTTTCAGGAGCTGGGCTTGGCCCCTTAGTTCCAGTGAAAGGAACTCTGAATGCTTCAGCATACCAAGAGATTTTGGACAATTCCATGCTCCCAACTTTGTGGGAACAGTTTGGGGATGGCCCCTTCCTGTTCCAACATGACTGCACACCAGTGCACAAAGCAAGGTCCATAAAGACATGGATGAGCGAGTTTGGTGTGGAAGAACTTGACTGGCCTGCACAGAGTCCTGACCTCAACCCAATAGAGCACCTTTGGGATGAATTAGAGCGAAGACTGCAAGCCAGGCCTTCTCGTCCAACATCAGTGTCTGACCTCACAAATGCGCTTCTGGAAGAATGGTCAAAAATTCCCATAAACACACTCCTAAACCTTGTGGAAAGCCTTCCCAGAAGAGTTGAAGCTGTTATAGCTGCAAAGGGTGGGCCGACGTCATATTAAACCCTATGGATTAAGAATGGGATGTCACTTAAGTTCATATGTGTCTAAAGGCAGATGAGCGAATACTTTTGGCAATATAGTGTATAAGTAACTGACAAGTGTCAGTGGGAGTCTGCTGCCAGTTCAGTTATTTATTTCCTTATGACTTAATGTCATTAGCATGCAAATGCTTATTTATGAGATGCTAATACCTAATAAGGTTCTCAGGTTATTGCTTTTTCCTGCTGAAAAATAGCTGGTTTAAGCTGGTCTCCCTGCCAGGCCAAGATGGTCTTCACAAGGTCAGACTGGTCTCCCTGCCTGTCCAATCTGGTCTTCAGTTGGTCTAACTGGTTTTTCACCATTGCCAGGTCTTCAGCTGGTCTAACTGGTCTCCCAGCCAGACCAGGCTGGTTTCAGCTGGTCTAACTGGTTTTTCACCATTACCAGGTATTCAGCTGGTCTAACTGGTCTCCCAGCCAGGCCAAGCTGGTCTAACTGATATTCCAGCCATACCAAGCTGGTCTTCACAAGGTCAAACTGGTCTCCCAGCCAGGCCAAGCTGGTCTTCCACTGGTCTAACTGTTTTTTTAACCATTGCCAGGTCTTCAGCTGGTCTAACTGGTCTCCCAGCCAGGCTAAGCTGGTTTTCAGCTGGTCTAACTGGTGTTACTGCCTGACCAAGCTGGTCTATAGCTGGTCTAACGTCATGGTTACTTGTGTAACCTCCATTCCCTGATGGAGGGAATGAGACGTTGTGTCGATGTAGTGACACTAGGGGTCACACTTGGGAGCCCGAGACACCTCTGGTCTTTGATAAAAGGCCAATGAAAATTGGCGAGTGGCCACTCCCCCGGACATACGGGTATAAAAGGAGCTGGTATGCAACCACTCATTCAGGTTTTATGCTGAGGAGCCGATATAAGGTCCGGCCATTTCAGCGGGTAGTTCAGCGGTGTGGCAGGAGGGACACAACATCTCGTTCCCTCCATCAGGGAACGGAGGTTACACAAGTAACCATGACGTTTCCTATCTGTCACTCACTCTACGTTGTGTCAATGTAGTGACACTAGGGGTCCCTATACGAAATGCCACAATTGGCTGAACTGTGTTATGTGAACTGGCGGTGTGTGGTGGGCAGACTACTGTGTGCCTCATAGCCAGCACACCACGTTGACACGTAACCTCCCCCAACATATTTATGAGTGTCGAACGGCCCTTTTTGGGGACAAGTCGACTATCCAAGAGATAGAGACAGACTTAACCCAGTCGTGGCCTCTTTTCCCCTTCTCTTTTTTCCACTCCCTAAAAAAGAAGGGGGATTATCCAACTGGGCCACCAGGTCTAGTTGGGGGGTGTCCCTCCCAAGAGGAAGTCACAGCGGAGACCACACCTCGCCCAAAGAGATGGGGGGATATTTAAGTGGAAGGATACATCACATGGTCTTTCCAACCATGTGGAGAGTCTTCAAGGTAGATCCCGCTCAATGGGGGAGGAGTTACTACAAACATGGAGACTGGGGCAGAGGGGCTGTGCCCAAGGAAGACGCAGTTTGCCAACAGGGAAATGAATTAGCGGAAGATATATATCTCATGGGGTTAGCCTTACAGGGAACCACCACATGCGGAGCACCTACCCCAGAACAGGACTCTTAGTTAGCACGTGTGCTGGGCCGGCAGCGACTCTCTCCGAAAACTCGACTGCCACAGGGCTCAGAGGAAGTCAACCAGGGAACAAACTTGTGAACACTACTGGGAATTAATGGTGCACGTCTTCAGCTCAAAAGGAGGTGGAAGGCGCTATGTGCAAGCGATACACCCGGCCGGCTATCTTGGGCTTATCCGCTTGTGTTGCGTGCCACTACCTGGGACGAAACCGGTTCCACCCGGAGATTGTAGAACCTTGCAAAGGTGTTGGGTGTTGCCCAGCCCGCTGCTCTGCAAATTTTTGTTAGAGAGGCACCTCTGGCCAGGGCCCAGGAAGCCGCTACACCCCTGGTAGAATGGGCTCGTTGCCCTATCGGGGGCAGCATGTCCTGGGAGAGATATGCCATAGTTATGGCGTCAATGAGCCAGTGGGCGATCCTCTGCTTGGAGACAGCGCTTCCTTTCCGCTGTGCACCAAAGCAAACAAAGAGCTGCTCAGAGATTCTAAAGCTCTGCGTGCGATCCAAATAGATGCGTAAAGCGTGCACCGGACACAGCCTCCTCCTGGGGCAGCACTTGCAGGTTCACCACCTGGTCCCTAAAAGGGGTGGTGGGAACCTTGGGCATATAGCCCAGTCGGGGTCTCAGGATCACGTGAGAGTAACCCAGATCGAACTCCAGGTCACCTACCCTCTTGATGGAAGTGAGCGCAGTCAGGAGGGCAGTCTTCAAGGAGAGTGCCTTAAGCTCGGCTGACTGCAAAGGCTCAAAGGGGGCTCTCTGTAGACCCTGAAGGACTACAGAGAGGTCCCATAAGGGAACGAGGTGCAGTCTGGAGGGATTCAGCCGCCTGGTGCATCTTAGGAACCTGATGATCAGGTCGTGCATCCCTAAGGACTTACCATTGACTGCGTCATGGTGTGCTGCTATGGCGGCAACGTACACCTTCAAGGTGGAAGGGGACAGCCTCCCTTCCAACCTCTCCTGCAAGAAGGAAAGCACTGATCCGACTGCTTATCTCTGGGGGTCTTCGCGTCGGGAAGAACACCACTTAGCGATCAGATGCCACTTAAAGGCATACAGGCGCCTGTATGCCTTTAAGTGAGGCAGTAGAGGGGGCCCTAGCCTGAGTGATCATGTCTATACTGCTTAAGTCTTCTGCATCCCATCCAGGGGCCAGACATGGAGATTCCAGAGGTCTGGTCGCGGGTGCCAGAGGGTGCCCTGTCCCTGAGAAAGAAGGTCCTTCCTCAGGGTAATTTGCCAGGGGGGAGCTGTCGCGAGGAGCGTGAGGTCCGAGAACCATGCCTGGGTGGGCCAGTAGGGTGCTACCAGGATGACCTACTCCTCGTCCTCCCTGACCTTACACAGGGTCTGTGCAAGCAGGCTCACTGGGGGAAACGCATATTTGTGTAGGCCAGGGGGCCAGCTGTGTGCCAGCACGTCTATGCTGAGGGGAGCCTCGGTGAGGGCGTACCAGAGCGGGCAGTGGGAGGATTCTTGGGAGGCGAACAGGTCCACCTGTGCCCGTCCGAATCGATTCCAAATCAGTTGGACCACCTGAGGGTGGAGTCTCCACTCTCCCCTGAGGGTAACCTGCCATAACAGCACGTCCGCTGTAGCGTTGAGGTTGCCTGGGATGTGAGTGGCTCGCAGCGACTTGAAGTGCTGCTGACTCCAGAGGAGGAGACGGCGGGCGAGTTGTGACATACAACAAGAGCGCAGACTGCCTTGGCGGTTGACATATGCTACCGTTGCCGTGTTGTCTGTCCGAACTAACACGTGCTTGCCCTGGATCAACGGCCAGAACCTCCGCAGGGCGAGCAGAATTGCCAACAATTGAGGCAGTTGATGTGCCAATGCAGTCGCGGGCCTGTCCAGAGGCCGGCGGCTGCATGCCCGTTGCAAACAGCGCCCCAGCCCAGCCCAGAATAGGACTGCCAAGTTCTCACAGAAGAAAGACAGACGAGGATTTTTGTTTTATTTTTTATTTTTTTGTACATTAAGTGCAGTAGTAAGTGCAATTAGTGAGGGTTGGTTAAGTGCTCGCAGAACAGATGTATTTTCAGCAGGTTTTTGAATGTTGAGAAGGAAACAACAGATTGTGTGGAGGTTGGATATTCATTCCACCACATCTACCACCACTCCCAGGTTCTGGACTGTTCTGGTTGATGTTAGTGTAGTTGAACCAAGATGAAAAGTGAGGTTGTGGTCAACAGAGTTGTCGACTACTGTGGGGCTATGTGTTTTGTGTTTTTTTAGCAGTGGGGTTACTCGAGCCTGCTAGAATGTATTGGGAAAGTTTCTCATTGTGAGAGATTTGTTGATAATGTGTGTGAGTGTGGGTAAGATTGATGGAGAGGCAGCTTGCATAAGATGGGAGGGGATAGGGTCAAGTGGACAAGTGGTAGGATGGTTTGAAAGAAACACTTTGGAGACCTCAGTCTCGGAGAGAGGAGAGAAAGTGGAAAACAGAGGATGGGATGTTGGAAGAGAGTAGCTGTGTGTGTTAAGTGTAGAGAATTGGCTGCTGATGCTCACTACCTTGTTAGTAAAAAATGTGGCAAAGTCATCAGCAGTCAGAGAAGTAGTAGGATGTGATGGAGGTGGATAGAGAAGAGATTAGAAAGTTGAAAGTAGTTTATGGGAATCTCAAGTGTTACTGATCTTATTCTGGTAACCATCAATTTTAGCAGCAGAAACTCTAGCAGAAAAAAGAGAAGTGATTTATACTTACACAGGTCAGCAGGGTCTTTTGACTTGTGCCACTTTCTCTCCGCAGCCTTCAGCTTGGTTCAATGATCACGAAGTGTCTCCAACAGCCAGGGGCTGGAGGGTGTGGCACGTGCTGGCCTGGAGTTAAGAGGACAGACACTATCAATGCAAGAATTGAATGTTGAGTCTGGCTTCCTAAGCAACCAATTGGCCTGGTTTCTAGGGTGGGTAGAGTCACGTTAGGTTAACCTCCTCGTGGTCACTATAATGTGGTTCTCGCTTTTGGTGGGGCACATGGTGAGTTGTGCGTGGATGCCGCGGAAAATAGCATGAAGCCTCCACATGCGCTAGGTCTCCGCAGTAACGTGCTCAACAAGCCATGTGATAAGATGCATGGATTGACGTCTCAAAGGCAACTGAGATTCGTCCTCCGCCACCCGGATTGAGTCACTATGCCACCACGAGGACTTAGAGCACATTAGGAATTGGGCATTCCAAATTGGGGAGAAAATGGGAGAAAATCCCCCCCCCCAAAAAAAAAGAAGTTAATGTTGAGCAAAGAGCATTTGTAGCTTAATTTAAATTACGTGAAGAGAAATTGTTAGTGGATGGAAGGGATGCAGAGACTATGGAAGAGAAGCGAGTGGGTGAGAGAGAGAGCGAAGGTTGCGGCAGAAGGAGACCATAGGTGCAGTAAGAGGTAAAGAAGAAGGGAGAGTAATAGAAAACTGGATGAAGAAATTGTCAGAGGTATGTAGAGGGGATTATTTGAGATACAATTACGTGTAAGGATGAGATCTAGCTGTTTCCCTGCTCTGTGAGTTGCAGGGGTGTGCAGTCTTGTGAGGTCAAATGAGGTCAGAAGAGCTAGAAAGTCAGCTGCTTGAGGTTTTTCTAGGTGGATGTCCCCAAGGACCACCAGTGGAGTGCCATTCTCAGGGAATGAGGACAGCAATACATCTAGCTCTTCAACAAAGTTGCCTAGTTGTCCTGGGGGGCGATAGATGACCATAAGGTTGATTTTAGCAGGATTAGTGGCAGTAATGGAATGAAGTCAGCTTTTTTGACAGCTGACTGGCAGTTCCACAGTCCAACAGAGATGGAGAAGGGCTGTGGAGAGGCAGTGCTAAGTGACTTAAGGTGCTCTGGAGTGCGTAGTCTACAGCGTGCGCGTGTAGATTTTTGCAAGCATGAGACAACAGGAATGTACTGAAAACACATATTACAAGTAGAATAAAGAATAACTATGAGAAAAGAAAGAAGGGGCAAACCTTAGCATAGTGGCTGGCTCCTTGTTGGTGTCCTTTGCTTGGTGGATATAGTGTTTCTTCAAGAAACACATCTTTCCCCACAGGACTAAAGATAAATTAGGAAGAGTCACTATTGTTTTAGCAGAAATTCAGGGGCAAAGTCTTATTCTGGCTAATATCTATGCACCTAACATTGATGATCATGGCTTTTTTATAGATCTTGAAGGGAGGCTGCAAGCCGTTGGCACCCCTCATGATATATGACTGGGAGGAGACTTTAATCTTTTGATGGACCATAGTGAAGCAAAAGTGTGTAAGCCCCCTAAAGCAACATTGACACTTCACAGGATGTGTAAAAATCTTGGTCTTACAGATATTTGGAGACTTTTGAACCCATCTGGTAGGGACTATACATTTTTTTCATCAGTCCTTAAGATTTATTCTAGAATAGATTTTTTTTTTTATATCTAAGTCCCTCATTTCATCTGTTGTTCATTGCTCAGTTGGAAACATTTTAGGCTCAGATCATGCCCTGGTGAGTTTAGAGGTGTTGCCACATATGGAGAAAAGGAAATCATATAGCTGGCGCTTTAATGTACCCTTTTGCAAAATCCTGAATTCCAACAAATGTTAAAGGCTGAAATCAATGTTTATATGGAGACCAACTGGTCCCTCAGTATCCTCTGTGGGTGTGGCTTGGGAGGTACTTAAGGCAGTTCTTAGGGGTCGGATCATAGAGTATGCCTCATTCACTAAAAAATCCAAAGCACAAGAACTTGTGGAGTTGGAAGAGAATATTAAAAGTGCCGAGACAGAGCTGAAGCACCGAATGTCGTCTGATGTCCTCAGAGAATTGACCCAATCGAAATACAGAGATAATACTATTTTGTCGTGGAAGGTGGAGTTTTGGCTTTTCAGGGCAAGACAGTCATACTTTGAGTCGGGGGACAAGGCAGGAAAACTTCTGGCTAGATATATAAAACAGAGAGAGTTTTTTTCTTCCATTCCCTCAGTGAAATCTGCTGGTGGTGAAATATTTACCTCAGCCATTGATATCATTAATCCTTTTAAAGAATTCTATCTCTATCTCTATAGTTCCACGTCTTCGTCTACTGATGAGGATATTAGAAACTTTGTGGAACCATTAGAACTTCCTAAACTGACGGCTGAGCAAAAAAATTATCTTGATTCTGAGATAACCTTGGAGGAGCTTGGCGAGGTAATTTAGGCCTTGCCTACAGGCAAGGCTCTGGGGCCAGATGGCTTTGTCACTGAGTTTTTTAGATCTTATGCTACAGAACTGGCTACACTCTTGCTAGAAGTTTATACAGAATCATTAAAGAATGGAAAGCTTCCACCAACTATGACACAAGCCCGGATCAGTCTGATTCTTAAAAAGGACAAAGATCCAATTGAATGTAAGAGTTACCGTCCAATTTCCCTGATCCAACTAGACATTAAAAAATTGTCAAACATTTTGGCTAACCGATTGTGGCAAGGAGGAGGGCGGGGCTGGGCCGCGATGACGCACGCCTGGCCCCTAATCAGGTTAATCAAGCCGACGAGAGGGATAAAGGCCACCAGAGGCCACAGTTCAGGAGAGAGAGAGTTACGGGCAGCTGCACTGTATGTGTTTATGTTTTTTGTCTTTTTGTTTAATTAAACATTACTTTGATGCTTCATCCGCTTCTCGCCTCCTCCTTTCCCTTTTACCCTGTTACACCGATTAAGTAAAGTTATGATATCTCTTACACATATAGATCAGGTGGGGTTTATTCGGTGCCGTAGCTCTTCTGATAACATTAGCCATTTCATCCATAACATGTGGTCAGTGGCGAATGATCAGACTCCGGTCGCCATCTCACTTGATGCCAAAATGCCATTTGATATGGTAGAATGGGGTTATCTTTTTAAGATTTTGGAAATGTATGGGTTCAGGAATACTTTTATTGGTTGGATTAAGTTATTTTATAGACACCCGGTAGCAGCAGTACAAACGAATGGATTAATTTCAGATTATTTTACTCTGGATAGGGTAGGTGTTCCCCTCTTTCCCCATTATTGTTCTGTCTTGCCCTGGAGCAATTAGCAGCCACGATAAAAAAGGAGGATGATTTTCCAGGGGTGGTGGGAGGTGTGGTGCATAAGCTTTTGCTTTACGCAGATAATATATTTTATTATTCGTCTCTGACCCGACTAGATCTATGCCTTGCCTCCACAGAATTATCAATTCCTTTTCTAAATTCTCGGGATACAGAGTTAATTGGTCTATATCTGAAGCTTTGGCTCTGACAGTATACTGCCTGGTAACGGCTTTTCAGCCGGGCGCCTTCCAGTGGCCCAAACAGGGCATTAAGTATTTGGGTATTTTATTCCCAGCAAATTTGTGTGATGTAGTTAGAGTTAATTTTGATCCTTTAATAAAAACGTTTTCGAGCAATGTGGGCAGGTGGTCTTCATTACATTTATCTATGATTGGGAAGGTTAAAATTAATTGTATTCCAAAATTCAACTACCTGCTACAGTCTCTCCTTATAGATGTCCCCCTCTCTTATTTCAAGCAATTTGATTGCATAGTGAATTCCTTAATTTGGAATGGTAAACGTAAATTGCATAGGCCGATTGACAAAAGTGGGCTAGGCCTACACAAGATTTTGTTTTATTATTATGCATTCGGTCTCAGACATTTTGCTCATTGGTCGCTTCCACCTGAGAGACCCCTCCCTGGTAAGTTAAGTTACACCCCGTTATCTCGCATTTGCACTCTGTATGGACAAAAGTGTCCAGAGTGTTTAATTCGGACATTTATTTAAATGTTGCCTCGAGCATATGGCTGAACCCAAAATTATGTATTAATAAGTCCCCTTTCTGCTGGTCAGAGTGGATTGTGAGGGAGGTTAATACACTCGGTGACCTATATGAGAGTGGAGTGTTGAGATCCTTTGAAAATTTGGTTCAACATATTGGTATTCCTAGATCTCAGTTCTTTAGGTATTTACAGCTGTGCCACCTGCTCTGTACTATTTTTGGGAGTAGCATACACCCCCCTAAAGTGGCAGATACTCTGGGAGTGGTGATTACTGCTTTTGGAAAAGGTCATGAGGCATCAGTGTATTACTCCCTGCTAATTCAGAGTCTGGGGGACGGAGCTTTAACTTCTATCAAGAGATTATGGGAGAAATATTTAAACTTGGTATTGGAGGAGGGAGTGTGGGCTAGGATTCTAAAAAACGTCAAGTCTGCATCTAGAGATGCAAGGGTGCGCCTTATGCAATTCAAGATTTTATATCGATTCTGTTGGACCCCCTCTAGATTGTATAGGCTTGGTCTTAAAGACACACCCACCTGCTGGCGATGCCAATCAGAAGTTGGAGACACAACCCATGTTTTTTGGTCGTGTTTTAAGATCCAAGAATTTTGGTTGAGGGTTCAGAGATTTATGTGTGATATATTGAGCACACAATTTTATTTAGCCCAGACTCTGTATTTAAGGCGATGGGGCGGTCATCAATATAGGGATAAACACATAAAAATTTGGGTCCTAACCAGTGTCCTGATCGCCAGACAAGTTGTTTTAAGGGGATGGAAGTTGGCTGGAGTGCCCCCATTTCAGGAGTGGTGCTCAGAGATGGGGAGGGTTGCAGATTTTGAAGAAGGGTCATCTAGAAGACTGGGGAATTTGGATTTGTTTGTTGGGAAATGGGGCAAGTATTTTTGCGATCTTGGAGGGCTCTCGGAGTGGGGCAGTGAAGAGAGAGGTGTACTTATTGATGTGTGTGATTATTATATATTTATTTGATTTTATTTATTTTTGTGTGTGTGTATGTGCTCATGTGTGACCACAGAGGTGTTTGTTGAGGGTCGGGTGGGATTGGGGATTGGGAAGGGGAGGGATGATAGTAGGGGTTAAATGTTGATTCTGTATATATATGTTTTGCTTTTCTTTGTTTGTTGTGTGAATCAATAAATATGTTAATCACAAAAAAAGTGTCAAAAGCCTGAAACTGAAGCAGGATTGCCCTATAAAGCTCACTAATAGACAAAGATTTACCTTAATTGTCAGTGAAGTGCAACACAATCTCCTGGCTAACAACAACTACTAGTCCAGTGTCACAGCAAAAAACACAGCAAACAAACTACAGTTGTTGTTCCCCTCTGACAGACCAAATGCTTGTACCCATTAATCCCTTTAAGACAAGCAAATTAGACCAGGCTGTTCTCAGTTATCAGGTTCTTGTTTTCCTTCTGAAAAAATAGAATATAAAATTAAAAAAACATCTTAAAACCTAATCAGGTCTAGCTCGTATTAGCTGGTGTCCCAGTCTGGTCTTTATGAGATCAAACTGGTCTCCCTGCCTGTCCAAGTTGGTCTTCAGCTGGTCTAACTGGTCTCCAAGCCTGGCCAAGCTGGTTTCAGCAGGTCTAAATGGTGTTTCAGGCTGGCCAAGCTGGTTTAAGTTTGCCTAACTGGTGTTTCACCATGGCCTAGCAGGACTTCTGGTGGTCTAACTGGTCTCCCAGCCTGGCCAAACTGGTTTCAGCTGGTCTAACTTGTGCTCCAGACTGACCAAGCTTGTTTTCAGCTGGTCTAATTGGTGCTCCAGCCTGTCCAAGCTGATTTTAAGCTGGTCTAACTGGTGTTCCAGCCTGGCCAAGCTGGTTTTCAGATGGTCTAATTGGTGCTCTGGCCTGGCCAAGCCTGTCTTTTTTTAATTTTATTTTATTTAGCAGAGCTGCACAGGAGGTTCAATTTTGTTGTTCTTCCCAAATCTTGTTTTTGAGCTCTTTTTCAAAGTACTGATGTACGTCCCTCTCTTTCCTAACGGTTTTCAGTTTTGCTCTCACCTGATGTCACAGTGGAATGCAAAATGAGATATTTGAATGGTCCGCACTCTGCCAAAACCTGGCCAGAGCTGTTTACTCAGTGATGGGTGCACATTTGGGATCCATTCAAATTAAAAGACATGCCAAACCATTCTCTTTCTTCTCCTTTTCCCCTCCATCTCTTTGTGCGCCTGTGTCTGTGCCTCTCACCCTCACCCGCTCTCTCTTTCTCCCATGTGGTAAATGGAGATGTGAAATATTTAAACACACTTTGTTGTTTGGGAACAATGCACTCTAGCAGATGGACAGGCCCCGCACGGGTGCGATGTATGCAAATCTCCATACAAAGCAACCCAGGATGTTTTCAATCTAACACCAGCGCCTCAGGCCTTGTTTTAATCCCCCTTTACCCGCAGCCAGCCCGTTTTTTTATCAAGTCAAACGCCGTAAGCGTTATGTCAACCTGGACATCTGGCCCCACCGCAAAACCAGTGAGAAAAGAGAGAGAGAGAAAAAAGCGAGAGAGTGTGGGAGAGAGGACTTGGTTGTGCTCAAATATTTGGAGATGGGTTTGGGATATGGAAAGACTCTGAGAGATGAGTAAAGGGTTGTGTGGGATTGCATGCAAGCTTCTGAATAAAAGCTCTCAAACCCTCTTACTTTCGAGCCCAGGAGGCTTACTTTTGCCTGCGAGGCAAACATGTTGTTGAGATGCTCTCTGTCTTTCATTTTTCCTCTGGTTTCTCTCTTAGTTCTCTCATTCCTCCGTTCTCTGCCAGTTTCTTTTGCTTTTCAAAGGAAATTAGTGATTATGGGGGTTGTCGTGCTTAACTGATTGGTTTCTGATGTGACAAATGAAGCAAGGAATAGCCAGACACCTGGAGACACCTGGCATTTCAGCATCAAGTAACACAAACGTGTTTTTGCCATCATGCAGACCTGCACACAGCATGCTTGGACACTTGTTATTCAATTACTTTCACAATTAAAACATAAAACCAATGGTGCATGGAAACTTCACATATCCATGTTACAACACCCACTAACCGATGAACTGATAAACCAGCCGATTAAATGGAACTGATTGATGTCTTAGAGGAAAATGGGGGAGATTCATTTGTTCATTTTGTATAAAAGGTTTGATATATGCTTTGTCTAATTGGGCATGCTGTGAAGATGTTTTGAACAGTTGTAAACAAATCTCTATCAATCTAAGTACAAAAGATGCACAGGGATTGTACCTACACTGTAGAAAATAATTTGTCAGGTTACCTAAAAACTGAACTTCATGTGGTAACATCTACAGTTGAAGTCAGAAGTTTACATACACCTTAGCCAAATAAATTTAAACTCAGTTTTTCACAATTCCTGACATTTAATCATAGAAAACATCCCCTGTCTTAAGTCAGTTAGGATCACTACTTTATTTTAAGAATGTGAAAAGTCAGAATGATAGTAGAGAGAATTATTTATTTCAGCTTTTATTTCTTTCATCACATTCCCAGTGGGTCAGAAGTTTACATACACTTTGTTAGTGTTTGGTAGCATTGCCTTTACATTGTTTAACTTGGGTCAAAAGTTTTGAGTAGCCTTCCACAAGCTTCTCACAATAAGTTGCTGGAATTTTGGCCCATTCCTCCAGACAGAACTGGTGTAACTGAGTCAGGTTTGTAGGCCTCCTTGCTCGCACATGCTTTTTCCAGTTCTGTACACAAATTTCCTATCGGATTGAGGTCAGGGATTTGTGATAGCCACTCCAATACCTTGACTTTGTTGTCCTTAAGCCATTTTGCCACAACTTTGGAGGTATGCTTGGTGTCATTGTCCATTTGGAAGACCCATTTGTGACCAAGCTTTAACTTTCTGGCTGATGTCTTGAGATGTTGCTTCAGTATATCCACATAATTTTCCTTCCTCATGATGCCATCTGTTTTGTGAAGTGCACCAGTCCTTTCTGCAGCAAAGCACCCCCACAACATGATGCTGCCACCCCCATGCTTCATGGCTGGGATGGTGTTCTTCGGCTTGCAAGCCTCACCCTTTTTTATCCAATAATTACGATGGTCATTATGGCCAAACAGTTCAATTTTTGTTTCATCAGACCAGAGGACGTTTCTTCAAAAAGTAAGATCTTTGTCCCCATGTGCACTTGCAAACTGTAGTCTGGCTTTTTTATGCCGGTTTTGGAGCAGTGGCTTCTTTCTTGATGAGCAGCCTTTCAGGTTATGTTGATATAGGACTCATTTTACTGTGGATATAGATACTTGTCTACCTGTATCCTCCAGCATCTTCACTAGGTCCTTTGCTGTTGTTCTGGGATTGATTCGCACTTTTCGCACCAAACTACGTTCATCTCTAGGAGACAGAATGCTTCTCCTTCCTGAGTGGTACGATGGCTGCGTGGTCCCATGGTGTTTATACTTGCGTACTATTGTTTGTCAGGGTTGGGAGGGTTACTTTTGAAATGTATTCCACTACAGATTACAGAATACATGCTGTAAAATGTAATTTGTCACGTATTCCGTTAGATTACTCAAGGTCAGTAATGTATTCTAAATACTTTGGATTACTTCTTCAGCACTGGTAGATTTTTTTCACTTGTTTTGACTATAAAAACTCAGTCAGCCAGTACAGTAAGACAAAATGCACATGTTAAAAATACATTCTCTGAAAAACCTAAATATCTTATGCAGTGTTGTTTCTAAAACAAGATTAATTAAATTGATCTTGTTTTAAGGATTTTTAGACATTTGTACAGGTAAACATTACAAAAACTATTATCAAGAATAAGATTTTTGCCCTAATATCAAAGGTCTTACTAGAAAAAAAGAAATTATGATCCAACGTGAATTTTCTTGATAAAAAAATATGACCGTGCCTGGTAATGTGCATGTAAAATGGCTAGAAATAGCATTTTAGCTTAGCGTAAAGCTGACAATTTACACAAGGTTTATTTCTATTTCTTCTGCTCCAAACTTACTTCAAACTTACTTCTCTGTCTGCTCATATGAATGTAACACATCATAAGAAAGTGTTTCACCGCTGTTCAAATGCACTTTGGATCGCATCATTTATATGTATAAATGTTTTCCATCTGAAAGGACTAAATATTAAATGAAACAAATGACAATAAAATGCAAAGTAATCTTTTCAGTAATCAACATACTTTTTGAATGTAACTGTATTCTAATTACCAATGATATAAATTGTAACTGTAGTGGAATACAGTTACTTATATTTTGTATTTTAAATACGTAATCCCGTTACATGTATTCCATTACTCCCCATCCCTGTTGTTTGTACAGATGAATGTGGTACCTTCAAGCATTTGGACTTGTGGAGGTCCAAAAAACAATTTATGAGGTTTTGGCTGATTTCTTTTGATTTTCCCATGATGTCAAGCAAAGAGGCACTGAGTTTGAAGGTAGGCCTTAAAATAAATCCACAAGTACATCTCCAATTCAGTACACCTCATATCAGAAGCTAATTGGCTAATTGTCTAAAGGCTTGACCTCATTTTCTGGAATTTTCCAAGCTGCTTAAAAGCACAGTTAACTTAGTGTATGTAAACTTTTGACCCACTGGAATTGTGATATAGTCAATTAAAAGTGAAACAATCTGTCTGTAAACAATTGTTGGAAAAATTACTTGCACAAAGTAGATGTCCTAAACAACTTGCCAAAACTATAGTTTGCTAATATTAAATCTGTGGAGTGGTTACATTTTTTTTTTTAATGACTTCAACCTAAGTGTATGTAAACTTCTGATTTCAACTGTAAATTAATCGGTTGTATTTAAGTCAAAAATATTTTATATGACCGAATGAGCCTAAGTATATTAGGTTACACCAACACAACTAATTTTTAAAGGTGAAACTATGTATAAATAGCTCCTTAAAGGAATAGTTCACCCAAAATTGAAAATTCTGTCATAATTTACTTGCCCTCATATCATTCCAAATCTGCATGACTTTCTTTTTTATCAGAACAAGGAGGAAAAGGAATAAAAAGAAAAAAAAGGAAATAAATAAATGAATATCCCTGACCATCTTTTCAGTACAATGTCAGTGGAAAGTGCTTCACTTTACAGCTTAAAAAAAGACCCAAAAGTATCATAAAAGTAGTCCATGCTGCTTGTGCCCACCAACATCTACTCCATTTACTGTACATAAAACAAGACTTGTACTACATATAGATAACTAATATTGGCATTATATTCATGCTATATAGCCAGAGGGGAACTTGCTCCCCCAGCTGAGCCTGGCTTCTCCCCAGCTTATTTTTCTCCATAAACTAACCTCTTATGGAGTTTTGTGTTCCTTGCCACAGTCACCTTTGGCTTGATCACTAGGGGCCTAAAGACAATCAGGTCACACTTTACAATAATGTCCCATTCGTAAACATTAGTTAATGCATTAGGCATCATGAACAAACAATTAACAGTATATTTTTACAGAATTTATCAATCTTTGTTAATGTTAGTTAATAACACTTTGTTAGTTCATGTTAGTTCATAGTGCATTAACTAATGTTAACAAATGCTACTTTTGATTTTTTAAATGTATTAGTAGATGCTTAAATGATCATTAACTAAGATTAATAAATGCTGTAATAGTATTGTTCATTGTTAGTTCATGTTAAATAATGTTCTTAACTAATGTTAACAAATGGAACCTTATAGTAGTGTTACCGACAATCATCTTTAAGGCATGATATTCAGTTGCGTTATTTATTTAAACCACACAATGTGGACTTTTGTGTGTGGACATCACAGCATAATTTTATGTTTCTGCATAATTTTCTGCAAAGCTGCTTTGAAATGATGTTGTAAAAAGCACTTTACAAATAAAATGGACTTGACTTGCATCATATCCCAAGTCTTCTGAAGCCATATGAAAGGTTTTGATGAAAACAACTCTAAATATGTCATTTTTTCAGTGAAAATCTTAATGTCCATTGCACATTTGTGAGTGCATAAAAGAGGCTTCTTAACAGTGGCACACTAATTAACATTTTTACATGAACACTTTTGGGCCTGTTTTAAGCTTCAGAGTAAGTGACTATCAAATACCACTGTATTGATAAGATGGACCAGGATATTAATTTATATTTTTCCTTTTGTGTCCCACATAAGAAAGATAGACCTTCTGGTTTGGAACGACATGAGGGTGAGTAAATTATGACAGAAGTTTCATTTTTGGGTAAATTATTGCTTTACATTACATTAACGGCATGTTTTCACTTTTTACAATTAATGTTTCCATATTTATTGATGCTGATGTGTAGTATACAGTATATGACAACATAAAAAAGTCAGACACATAAAATGAACACTATATAATTGTAATATCAGAATATGCAGCAGCAACTGATTAGTAATATTAAACCTGTTTTTTTTTATAGCTCATAGCTGTTTTAGTTCCGATTGTGTGAATGTTTTTGTGTGTGTTTGTGTGTGTGTGTGTGTGTGTTTGTGTGTGTGTGTGTGTGTGTGTGTGTGTGTACGATGTACCTGTCTCCTTTACAGCTGCCTCTCAGACTGCAGGAGCCCAGCTAGCATGACACCTTACATCTCTGCACAGGGCCCGAGGACTCCAAAGATAAACATACACACACACACACACACACACACACACACAAATATATATGCATGGACACACACACACCACTGCTCTAGCCCTCCAGACCACCACCTGCCTCCATGCACTTGTCTACACACACACCCACTCACTGACAGAGAGCCTTAGATTGTCTCTTGTGATTTCCTTTTTGTAAAACCTAAATTCACATAACATTACAGCTTGTAATTATAAGTAAACCTCCTCACTTTACCACTGATAAAGACTCTTGAGATGGACAATTTTGTTATTGTTGTGGTTGTACTGCTGAGGAATAGTGGTAAAAATAAATTTTAACCACTGATTCTTCAATTCGTCTGCCTTTGGAAGTCTATACAAAGGGGTTTTTGCTTTCGCAGTGAAGGAAACAGCATCTTTCCTTTTTGTAAAACCTAAATTCACATACTGTACCTACATAAGCTTCCTATACTCATGTGTTTATACATACAGTACATACATACACAACTATACATATTTATTTGATTACTGTATGATTATATACATGATCACTGCCTACGGCCCACTTTGCATGCTGCAGGCCAGGCTATGACCCTGTATGACCCTTTTTGAGTTCATTCATTCATTTATTCCTTCCGGTGGAACACAAACAAACAGAAACAAAAATACACACACACACAAAACAGTTCTTGCCAGTCAGTTAAACGCACTGTCCATTACAGACAACACAACTGCAAGGTGTTTTTGCTTATCTAACGGTAGATGTGAAATTAAGGTCCTGACTTAAAAAGAGAGAGAGAGAAGACAGAAAGAGAGAGTTGGAGATGGAGAAAGAGCAAGTAAAAAAATGAGAAATGTGGGGGTAAAGCAAGTGTGAATCTGACAGACCAGATTGCCTGGCAACAGAATGACCATCATCTGGTGCATGAGAAAGAGTGAGAGAGAAAAGGAAAGAGGAATAGAACATGAAAAAGGAGAAAATATGGTGGCGGTTTCAGTGTCCACTATGCCAAAACAAAACAGAATTTATTAGCTGTGGATGGTATATTACAGTGAGAAATTGTCATGTTAATAATAAATGCATTTGATCAGAATTATATCTAGTAAAAAAATAATGCTGAAATTCTTCAAACTTCTCCTCTGTGTGAATATGACACTACTAGCAGTGTCAAAGGTCAAATCTTCATTTAACGATGCAGTATTATTACAAAGATTCCCACTGGCCCCATCAGTGAATGACATTTTGTTTTCCTGATGTCTGGTTGAGACTTTTAGCCAAACGGCCTGGGCTGACAGTCACAGTACAGCCTCAGGCGAAAGCTACACCAGTCCCCTCTCTTCACACACGGCTCACACTCTCTTTAAACATGGGGAGGAGGAGGGGGTTTCTATATTATATTACTCTAATATTGTAATATAACATTTTCAGGCATTTATATTACAAAAATTAAATTTAGAACAGTCTGTAATTCAGTTATCACAGATACTTTGTTTCAGAAAGATATCGGATAGAATTTGTTAGTTAGCTTTTATACAGTCTCTGTTTGAGCTTTACAAGGGGAAGTTGTCACAAAGGCTATACACCTCAGTAACTATAAGGTTTTGAGTCAAATGTCTGAATGAATAAACGCTTGTTTTCTCTAGCAGTGGTTATCTATGTTGGTTTCAAACACCTAGCTCAGGACTGTCTTGATTTTTATTTTTTTGTAAATTCTATCCTCCAAACAAAAATGTAAGATTCATCTTATTTTTGTAGTAGCTCTACAAAATGAACACAATAAAAGCACACTGACATAGGAAAGTCTACCCTGTTCTCAGGACAAGGGTATATTTCATAAATGTCAGGTCGGTCGGGGCAGGTTGGCACATATGTTTTTGTAATTTTATTCTAATTATTAATTACAATATCTGTTGTCAATATTAAATCAAATCAATGCTTTAATATTTTTGTAGTTTACCTTACCTTAGCTCTTTAGCTGTTTCATTAAAGAGCCCATATTATGCTAATTTACAGGTTCATGATTTTATTTGGAGGGTCTACTAGATTAGGTGTACATGCTTTAATTTTCAAAAAACACATTATTTTTGTCATACTGTACATTGCTGCTCCCCTCTCTTCATACTCTGGCTGAAACACTCTGATTTACCTCCTGTCTCTTTAAAGCCCCCCTTTCCGAAAAGCCCAGTCTGCTCTGATTGGTCAGCTGGCCTAGTCTGTTGTGATTGGTCAACCGCTTAGAGCGTGTCAGAAATGTAACGCCCTTTACCATAATTGAGTTTCAGCTCTCAAGGCTTCCTGAGCAGCTGTAAACACTATTGTAGCTACGGTAACAATGGCGTCGGTTTTGCCGTACCAGTTCGAGCCTGAGTCCGATAATGAAAGTTTGGAAGAACAAGCTGATCGACCTGAACCACCTTCGCAAGCACGACTTGAGCAGGACGTTTCACAGTGGTACGTTTTTATTTTATATTTCAGATGTGATGTTATAACTGTGTAATTTCTCTACATCACAGTAACAACGGTAGTGTAACTCGGGACCAAGTACACTGTTGATTATTGTGAACCTAATAAAGCTTCAAGTAAAAGACATGTAGTGCATCTAAGTTAGTCATCTTTTGCTGGAATGTGTGTAGCCGAACTTTTTTTGGCAGAGCTGTGAATGGAGAACAGAGGCTTACTCCTGGTTGGACATTACCGGGTATATTAGAGAGTTAGTGAGCAAGTTAGCCATGGACTACCGTGGGTAGTGGCTGTAACATTACAGCTTGTAATTATAAGTAAACCTCCTCACTTTACCACTGATAAAGACTCTTGAGATGGACAATTTTGTTATTGTTGTGGTTGTACTGCTGAGGAATAGTGGTAAAAATAAATTTTAACCACTGATTCTTCAATTCGTCTGCCTTTGGAAGTCTATACAAAGGGGTTTTTGCTTTCGCAGTGAAGAAAACAGCATCTTCTCGACATCCTGGTCTCGGCTATAACTACCTTTGTTTGAGGGCGGGCCAAAGTAGCCCTTAGGCGGGCATTATGCAGATGTGTTACATAGTGACGTAGCTATGTCACGGAAGAAATGGCTGGACTACAAACCAGGCATTTCAGGCAGGAGCAGTGTTTTCTGTGGGAGAGAGTATCTCCCTTTGGTGTGGGCTTTGTACTTTGTAACTTTGATGACATTTTACATGCGCAAATAGCTATATTACACACTAAAGGAAAGGTAAAATCCCAAAAAGCATAATAGGGCCTTTTTGCACCTAAACTATCCATATAATTAATTGTTGTATGACAGCTCTTTTTTTAGATAGCATTTAATTAAAAAAGGTGTATTCTCAAATTAGAGGCAATAAACAGCAGGTTCACATTGTTACAACATACCCCATATAGTGTGACAACATATCCAGCTGTTCAATGAGCTGTATCTTTTTTTTTTCTGGGCAACGATTAAAACAATTTTAATCGGCTTATATATATATATATATATATATATATATATATATATATATATATATATACAGTACTGTGCAAAAGTTTTAGGCACTTAAGATGCTTCACAAAAGCATTTGTCTTAAGATGGTTATTTATATCTTCAGCTTTAGTGTGTCAATAGGAAATATAAATGTTAGACTCCCAAACATTACTTTTGCAAATAGAAAAGATTAGAATACAAGAACAGGGAGCCCTGCAACAGATGTCATGGTCCCCACAGAGACCTCCACTGAACATCGAGTCAGTCTGGGATTACATGAAGAGACAGAAGCAATTGAGACAGCCAAAATAGATTGAAGAACTGTGGTGAATTCTCCAAGAATCTTGGAACATCCTATCTGCCAACAACCAAGAAAAACTGTGTCCAGGTGTACCTAGGAGAATTGGTGCTGTTTTGAAGGCAAAGATGGTCACACCGAATATTGATTTAGCTTTTTTATGTTTACTGGACTTTGTATGACATTAAGTGATAAATGAAAACTATTTATGTCATTATTTTTGAAGACATCCTCACTATGCAACATTTTTCACATGTGCTATATATATATATATATATATATATATATATATATATATATATATATATATATATATATATATACACACACATAAGATTTTAGAGTAGCCTATATGCCTATTTAGAAATTGACTTTCAAATATAAAGCTATGCTGAATAAAATCACTGGAATAAAAGTGTGACAACTAACACCGCTCTCCCCATGTGAGGTATTGCAGCAGTTTAATGAATGAAAAAACATAGATCAGAAGTCTTTGACCCTGTATAGTTTTAGCTTTATATGTAAATTAACTAAAGGTTCATTCATTAAAACAAAGAGGTAAATCCATCTATACAGTCCGAGATAACAATAAACGAGCGCATGTTAAACATATAAGCTAGCAGTATAATTAGCATTTGGGTTAATGGCAGTCATCATTAGAAGACTGGATATTAGCCACTAACACCACACACTCTGCTGGCATTTTCATAAAAGACTAAAATGTTAATTTTATAAATAAGCTGGCTGGAGAAACCATTTGGATTTATGCTCCGGCTGGACCTCCTGCTCACCCTCTAAAGTTCTTCAATAATGATAACTTGCTGCTTTTATGAACGCCTCCGTGTTGATGCCCGTATGTGCGCGAGTCAGTTTCTTTTTCCTCTTTTTTTTCACCCAGTCAACTTCTCCTACCGTACTAATTAATGAATGCTTTGTGTGGGTGCCCTTTCTATTGAGTCCCTTTAGTGTAAACATAATTAATGCCCGGCCTCTTTTATGGAGGCAATCATCAGTATTCTGCTGCATCCCCCCCAGAGGAGCATGCTGAACCGCAGACGGACCGGCTCGGCTCAGCACTGCACAGTGACACTTGGAGCCAGAGTGAAAGGACCTGGGAATGCACATTGCACACAAGTGGTATTTGTAAGCCGAGATCAAAAAGCATTTACCTTTAGATGTTTCCCTGTTATGAATATTCAGTGGCCTTATTGAAATCTAATTTAGGTCTCCTTATCTCTGGGGTATTTTAATCAGTGCACATAGCTGGAGGGTAGATCTGATTGACAGCCAAACTTTAGTGAAAGACAGAAAGAGAGAGAGGAATTTTCATGTAGAATTCTACATTATATATTCGTTTGCATTTGCTTTGGCAATATATATTTTTGTCATGCCAATAAAGCACATTTGAATTCAATTTAATTGAGAGAGAGAGAGAGAGAGAGAGGCTGGAGGAGGGCATGCAGTGCATAAATGGACAGAAGGAAAGAGAGCGATTTTGTGGTAAACTTGTGTTTGGTGAAACCGTGCTGTTATGAATATAAATAAATCTGGTACTGTACTTGAACAACATGTTAATGCAACATGCATTTCAAGGTTAAATGTTAATAGTTTACCCAAAAATTAAATTTTGTCATAATTTACTCACATTCATGTTGTTATGGAAAAACCCATATTATCAGCTTTCTTCCATGGAACACAAAATAAGTTTAGACAATTGTTTACATATACAACAAAAGCACACAGCAACAAAGTAACTGGGTCAAGCTCCTAAAGGACTCCACTATTATATGCATCATTAAAGGTGCACTCAGTAATTTTTCCCCATTAAAAAAGTTTTACTCCTAAAGAAATGAATTTTAGTTTTTAAACATATATATATATATATATATATATATATATATATATATATATATATATATATATATATATATATATAAAATCATGACCACTCACATGAGGACTCTAGTCATACCAGACACCTTATAAAACTGTTTTATTCTACATGGGGCAGGGGCACCCTCATAGGGGCTGCTATTTTAGCTTCACATGACCAGCTGAATACTACTCACTTAATCTCAGTAACTGCCCTGTTATTGAACACTTTCACTCTTGGATTAAATGAATCATGGCTGATTGTGAAGTGAAAACTATCGATTTTGAATGATGCTGCATCCACACCACTGTGTGTCACTGTAAGTCCAAGATGACACAAACGATAAGTTACTGAGTGCACCTTTAAATTTGTCAATATGATTTGTTTACTTATTCCAGGTCATCTGAAGTTATACAATTGCTTTGTGAGGGGAACACAAACTGAAATTTAAGTAGTGATTCACTAAAACTCTTGCCCTCTGATAGTTTTCGAATCTCATTTTAGTCATAGGAAGTGTGTCATTATGGTAAATAATGAGATGTTGAATGTTTTGCATTTAATACAAATGCATGAGATTTCATTTATACAGAATACTTTCACAATGATTTTTTTTTTCCTCCATTTTGGAGCTTGACAGCCCCTGGTCATCATATGCTTTCATTATGGAAAAGAGTAGCTCGGACACTCTTCATAACATCTGGGATAATATGAGGGTGAGTAAATAATGTTGAATGTTTTGTCCTTGATCTATTCTTTAACTTCACCACTCTAAACGGAGCTCAGCTGTTTTACACAGAGTGCTAAGCTCTCCTGATAAGTGATGACACATTTAGAGCTAATGACTTACAGAGACTGCTCGGTTTTAAACAAGAGAATGAAATTCCCTTTTGTAATGAGCTGATAATCAACAAAGTGGAGGCTGCAATTGAACCAAAGTACCGAGGACTGAGCCGTTCCACCAAAGCTCTGAGCTAATAAAGGCCTTTTGTTATGAAGAAGCCTTTTTGTCCTGGTCTTAAAGACACATAACGATATCACCCCTATAATTATAAAACACACTAATCAATGAGCGCAGAGAGAACTGAGTGAGTATTAAACACATTGTTTTATGTGATCATTTAAGACCTTTTGTCAGGAAGGAAAGGGGATGTGGGTTGGAGTTATTCTCTGAAAAGGCCAACACACAATTTAAGTGAGCAATGCATCATATTGTTCTGTAAACATGTATTTGGTGTTTGCAGCAGTTTGTTTGTGTTAGTTTTGGAAAGTAGAATTGAGAACTGTCAGTAGCAGGAAAAAAGGAAGCATGTCTTGTATAAAATGTTCTTTCTGTCTGTATTCAGTGATATGTATGCATTTTGTTGCTATTTCAGTTGTAAAGTGTTGTGAAGTTAAAGCGATTACAATGATTTGACTTGTCCCTTAGTTTGTAAAAACAAGCAACAATTGTGTTTACAGTAATGCACTTACAGTTCTTTTTAAAGTATAACAACAAGACTTAAACATACGGGTTAATTTATTTGATAAACATGGCTGGGTAGATTACTTCTGAAATGTAATCCAGTACTGGTTACTTTGTAATCAGTAACGCACAGTTTTAGACTATACATTTGAGATAATCTAATCTGATCATTTTTTTGATTACTTATTGCAAATTTTGGTAAAAATTTACTCATTAATTTTAAATGTATTAAAGGGATAGTTCACCCAAAAATGATAAATCAAAATTCATTTACTCACCCTTATGCCATCTCAGATGAGTGTGACTTTATTTCTTTAGCAGAACACAAATTAAGATTTTTAGAAGAATATCTCAGCTCTTTTGGTCCATACAATGCAAGTGAATGGGTGCCAGAATTTTGAATTTTGAAGAAAAATCACACAAGTCAGCATAAAAGTAATCCATACGATTACAGTGGTTGAATCAATGTCTCCAGAAGTGATATGATAGGTGTGGGTGAGAAACAGATCAATATTTAAGTCAATTTTTACTATAAATTCTCCTCCCTCCTCAGTCAGTCTCCACTTTAACTTTTACATTCTTCTTTTGTTTTTGGTGATTCACCTTCTTCATGCATATCGCCCCCTACTGGGCAGGCAGAAGAATTTCCAGCAAAAATGTACTTAAATATTGATCTGTTTCTCACCCACTTCTATCATATAAATTCTGGAGATATGGATTAAAACACTCGAGTCGTATGGATTACTTTTCAGCATGATCACACGTGAAGTCAGTATGATGTTTCCAATAGTTTAGGTACCCTAGGATCGGCGACTGTATGCCAACGCGCTGACGTGCAGCATTCTTATCAGACATGTTTGCAGTGGTATCAGTGTGTTTACATTTCCACCTGGTGCAATTGGTAGTTCATTGCATCAGCTGTGTGGGAGACTAGGGTTCAAAGCCAGGCAGTAACTATGTTTGAATAATCAATGATGAGCATGATTTGGAGGTTTCGCTTTTCTCTCTAACATTACTTTTTTACACTGGGGGCAGTGTTTCGAAATTTCGGCCAATGTATACCGATTTTGACATTA
The DNA here is from genome assembly GCF_019703515.2 of Myxocyprinus asiaticus. NCBI lineage: Eukaryota > Metazoa > Chordata > Actinopteri > Cypriniformes > Catostomidae > Myxocyprinus > Myxocyprinus asiaticus. The sequence continues at coordinate 17,216,427 of NC_059371.1, read as the reverse complement.
GAAAATTTGGTCTACTCTTTCCGATTTCAACTGTGAGATCTGGCTGTACTTTTATGCTGCCTTTATGTGATTGTTGGTGTTTCAAACTTTTGACACCCATTCACTTGCATTGTATGGACTTACAGAGCTGAGATATTCTTCTAAAAATCTTTGTTTGTGTTCTGCAGAATATAGAAAGTCATACACATCTGGGATGGCATGAAGGAGAGTAAATAATGAGAGAAATTTCATTTTTGGGTGAACTATTCCTTTAAGTATCAGTTTACTTTCATTTAACATTAGTAAACATAAAATCAAACAGCAACTCACTATTTTTCAGTCGCCGAGTAAAACCATCAATGTTTTTTAGTTTGCATTGCCTCTTTCTGTGGTCTCTTATGTGGATGCTTCACTGATGTTACTATAACATGGCATGAGCGCAGGTGTGGTGTCCTGTCCCATAGGGCTCCATTAAAATAGTGTCCCTCTCTGCACCAGAGCTACAGGACAGTGTGTGTAACACTGGCCATATGCTTACCAAGAAGCCAACAGCTGACTGAGTTAATTGATAGAAATCAACATATCTGAACTTGTGCTTGTGTCTGAGAGATGTGAGCATGAGGAAATGATTGGTGATCAGCAAGACTTGAGCTGCTCCACAGAGAAAGCAAAACAAAGTGAGTGGTAATTTAGTTAGTGGAGAGAGAGAGTTTATAGCCACAGAGCCTAGCCTTTAACAGGAGAGAGGGGGGGGTAGGAAATGCTTAGAGCTTTCCTGTGGTTATAGAAAGTCTTTTTTTTTTTTTTTTTTTTTTTCACAATTAATTTTACTATATTTTCATGTATTTTTTTTTTTTCATTGTGGTCAGCAGCTTCCAATTAAGTTGTATTAATTAGTTCTTTAAATAGTATTTTAAACTGAAAAAAGTCCATTGTATTGTCCTGGGACCAGAATAGAGGGCCAGCCAAAAAAATAAATTAATAATAATAATTAAAAAATTAAAATGTGGTTGCAGTAAAATGTATCTTATGGATTTTATACCTGTTATCTATAATAATAAAAATGAAAAAACGTATAGCTTTTGAATGGAGACCAAATAGTGTGTTAGACTAATTAGCATGCAGATCGGGCCTGTTGGCTATATACTGAGAGGACATTCGTTGAGACGACGACACAGTGACATTGTTATTAGCTTGGAGTTAATTAGTAATTAACGGCACTATTTCACTCAGACGCATCTCCCAGTCTTCTGACAGACTCTTTACTCTCCATTGTGATGAAAACCAATAATGCACGCAGGGGGCTGTTCCTCTGTCACTTCCCGCATGAGTTAATTAAGTCCTTTGCCACAATCCTTAAGATATGTAAAAGCTGTGATATTATGACATGTCACAACCAGCTGTGTTAAATTCAATAATATCCCTAAATCAGAAAGTGCCCCACTTCTTTTCAAAAGTTAAAAAGTCATATGCAATTAACCAAACTATTGAAAAAAGATTAATAATAGAACAAATCCAAGTTTCACGTTCATATGATCAATGTTAAAGGAATATTCTGGGTAAAAAAACAAAATCTGGGTTACAGTGAGCGAGGCACTTACAGTGGAAGTGAATGGGGCCAATCAGTAAACGTTGTTTCAAAAGTATAGCCACAAGACGTAATCAATCAATATGCGCGTTTGTATGATTTTAGTGCAATAAATTCGCTTACTACCCTTATCTGTGTAAAGCTAGCCTATATCAAATTTTACAACTTCGCTGCCATGGCACCATATCTTTGTAAACCCTAAAACAACCGTAAAAACTACTATTTAAACATATTTACAGTTCAAATAACAAAGGTGTTTTAACAGAATGAATGTGTGTTTTTATAAAATTATATGCTTCACATTTCTTCCTTTAAATCCTCCAAAAATTGGCCCATGCACTTCCATTGTAAGTGCCTCACTTTAACCTTGCTTTTTTTTTTTAAGAAAAAGATGGACGATTCAAAATGATTTTGCTGTAATCAACATTATGCCACAAATGTCAATTTAAAATTTTTCAGGATAAACTTGTCAATCAATTTTGATTTACTGTTAAAGGTCTATGCTAAACACAACATAACAACATAATAATCTCACTCCTGGCTTGTTTATTCATATAGCATATAGTATTTTTGTAGGATGTGTCTGTTACTGTATAAGGTGTAGATGGAAATCTAGTTGATGTGTTAATAAACAGATCTACACCACATGCTGTATCAAACCACCATAAGTGCATCCCTGTTTATTTGAATGTACTGTAGATGCATTTGTCGCCATTTTATTCAGTCACGTTATGTACACATACATGTGCTGAGTTTTGGCATTTGTTGTGGTCACCTCTTAAAAATGGCATATAGTATGTATCACTCTTTACCATTGTATTCACATACATACTCAAACAAACACATCCTCACATCAATCGAAATCTGGACAGGGATAGACTAGCCGTAGGGAGCACCGGGTGCCCATTGCTGCGCAAGTACCGGCCCGTCCTACAGGTGATATTGAAGGCCACCCTGGGCTCCAACATGCCCACGCGGACCCCATAACAGAGTGAAAACTTTGTATGGTAAAGCCAGTACAATGGCTTTTATTTTATAAACCTGATTTGACTTTTATTTTAAAATTACTTACACATCACAAGCATTTCTTTAGGTGTGCCCTTATTATTTGACATACAAATCACAGTTTTTTTCTTCATGTCCCCAGAGCTGAATCTTAAACATCTATGGAAAAAATAAGCGCTAAATAATCAATAAAAAATAAATAAAATAAACCTATACAATTAAGTGTTAAGTATTACATTCTTTCAATAGCATGTATTCTTTTGTGGTGAATATTTCATTCCGATACTGATAGTGGAGTTTTTTGTGTGTGTGTCCCTTTATTTGATTGTCCATCGATCCAGATACTGTGACCTTTAATTGAAGATCAATGTAATGAAATGACCTCACACTTCTGAGGTGGACATCAGCCATTCAGTAAAATATTGTTGGAGTTGTTTGAAGTGTGTAGTTCTTCTGTTTTTCATTGTTTTAATTTATTTTGTGATATTAGTCATGTGTAGTCAAGCATACCCCTATAATATAGGGAAATGTAATGTAGTAATAAGATTTAGATTACCCTATTATTTTCTACCCTAACCCTGTCCACCTTACCCAAAGAACATCTGAATTTGTAAAGTCATGAGGCTTGACCTGTATGATTGATAAAATCTTTAACATGTCCCAATGATGAAACAATGATATCTATAAAAATATGTTTTATTTTTTAAAAATTCAAAGCCGAAAAGTCACCAAACTGTCTTTTGTCACTTTTTCAGTTTTGTGAGAAATCGATACTACTGTGTGACAGGGACGTCAGCACCCAAAAACGTATTGTTAACCATTATTCATTTTTAAAGGCTGCATAATGATTTGCATGAATGATTTTTTATCAAACAATGACATAAAATTTCAGTCTTCTCATCACACAAAGCTATAGTATGGCTTCAGAAAACTCAGAATACAGCGCACAAGTTGTATGGACTACTGCCATATTTCTTCAATAGTGACAGCCCATGGTCAAACCGTTGTTGTATGACATAGAGAGAGGAAATTCTTCAAAAATTCTAATTTTGTGTTCCACTAAAAAAATAACAGCACATGGGTTTGGAGCAACATGAGGGTGAGTAAACAATGACAAAATGTTCATTTGTGGGTGAACTATTCCTTGGCAACATTCCTACTTGTGTGTGTGTGTGTGTGTTTCATATTTCCATCATTTCATCATTGACACAAGCTTGAACCTTCTTCAGTACATGGAACTGCATTGAGCACCCCTCATATTCGGGTGTGACATAGTGTCGCCCATTTTGCCCCGGGCTCCTTATCTCACCCCCCTGCCTACCGCCACGGCAACCGACAATGCCATCTGTCTCTATGGTAACCTGAGTGAGTCCCGTGAGAGGGGTGATGGATGCCTGGCACACACAGATATTGCCAGCTCACCAGCATGGCACGCAGCGACCTGCCATATGTTGCTACCCCATATATCCAGTGACAGATAGAAGAGGAAGACCTGTACTGTATGTCCATCCATGCTGATACAGCTCTGGAATTACAACAACAGTTTGAAGTACAAGATTCATTAGCACGTTGGCCTTTCCAGTCCAGGGCACTTTCCGTCATGTATGAAGCTCCACGGAAGTCACACAAATTTAAATAAATAAACATATCTAAACTGAACTAGATATATTATAGGACTTGTGTGGAAGTTACAGTATAGTTGCACCTAGTTGGGTTAGTTTGACAATATATTGAGGTGCAATCATGTCATAAACTGGGAGAAGGTGCAGTTAAAAGCACACGTGTATGCCAAACCTCATTCTTTCAGTTACACACATAAAGTCTTAATTTCAGCGTTTAAATTTGCGTGCCAACAAGTTAAGTGAGTGTAAACCTCACTAGAAGGGAAGTAGCGCCAACACTACAACTCAGTTATCTGGTCTTTGCTGCCCCATTGTGGTAAGGGGACTGAAAGACCTCTTGGATCACTTTCTGGAAGAATAATATAACTACACAACATTTTCACTTCATAAAATATATTTTATTTACATTTCAGCAAAATATGCTTACAAATACACGACAATACAACATTTACATTACATTGTTTTACATTTCGTTTTTCAAGTGACAATTTATTCTCTAAGAGTACAATATTCTGTAAAATTGAACTTTTTAAGTTCAGGATGGCATGACGTGACACTAATTCACTGATTCCGATTTACTATTATATTTCCTAGATGTCTGTTATACTTGAGCAAGAGAATTTATGCTGTCAGCATAATAAATATTCAACATTTCTTCATTCATAAATTATTGTTAGCTGTGATGCTGGACCAAACCCTCATAATCCAGCAATGTAGAACAGTCTGACAAAGAACAGGGAACGAACAGTAACACATGAAAGGTTCAATTAAACAGCATTAAAGGAATATTCTGGGTTCAATACAAGTTAAGCTCAATCGACAGCATTTGTGGTATGCTGTTGATTACCACAAACATTTATTTCGACTGGTCCCTCCTTAAAAAAAAAAAAAAAAAAAAAAGCAGCAGCAAAAATCATGGTTGCAGTGAGGCACTTACAATGGAAGTGAATGGGATCAAATTTTGGAGGGTTCAAATGCAGAAATGTGAAGCTTATAATTTTATAAAAGCACTTTAATTCTTCTTCTTCTATAAGATTTATACATTACAATTTCATAAAATTGCATCAAATTGAATTAAATTAATTTGAACAAAATTAAATAAAACTTATATATTTAAATGTTGTTAAGTTACTTAAATTAGATAGAAATTTATGAAATTAAAAATCATAAATCTTAATTTTATTCCTTTTTTTGTGCATTCACTTCCATTGCAAGTGCCTCACTATACCCCAGATTTTTTTTTTTTTTTTTTTTTTTTTAAGAAAATGCGGGATGAGTGAAAAAGTATTTTTGTGGTATTCAACATTATACTGTATGTCACAAATGCTGTCGATTGAGTTTAACTTGTTTTGAACCTGGAATATTCCTTTAAATGCTTAAACGAAACAGAATATTAATATGCATGAAATGATAATAAGTCATGGCAAGAGCACATGACAGAAACAACAGAAAACAGACAATATATATTAAAATTAGAAAAGCAATGATCATATAAGCATTTCCAACCTAATCTCAAAATCATATAAATCAATAAAATATAAAACTACTTTAAAATAGGCTACAATTATACATTTATATATTACACACAGTGTGGTCGAATATATGTATAAAATAAAGATTTTAATCACAAAATGTCTATGTGAACATATTTCTTATGCATTTATGTACTTTTAAAAAAATTCTTTGAGTCCCTCACAAAGAAAAGTGACCTATTACTAATTCGAGCTTTTACCGGCTTTTTTTTTTTTTTTTTTTTGTACTGCAGTAACAGTGAAATTTTTCCAAAATTTTAATGCACATTCAGAGAAAAAAAACATTTTAGGGCTGATGAAAGAATTTCCACTCCTTCAATGTAACTGAACAGTAACAATTTATATGGCACCTTGAAAAGAATGGCAGCTAGAAGAACCCATTGATTGTATTTTTATTGCAAGGTTATGTTTTGTGACTGGTGACTACCCCATTCATGATAGTCAAAATGATTAGAAAATTAAAAAGAAAATAACTTCTTACATTTAACTTGTGCCATTAGGCAACTTTTAGAGTTCAGTCAACTTCAGTTTCATTAAAGGCGTATATGCAATTCAGAGATTTACAGCAAAAAACTGATCCACGAGTCTTTTGCATAAACAACTCAATACAATACTTTTGTGACCCTCTCAGTATATTTCAGCTCAAAATAGTCATTATGGTGGGTCAATAGTCATTGACATCACCATAATACAATCATTTTACTCTTCTTTCATTGTGCAACATCTTGGTCCACACAAATGGCCCACTGATAAAAAGTCCCCACTGACAAATACAAATAAATAAAAAAAAAAAAAAAAAAAAAAAAAAAAAAAAAAGGACACTAGCAGTTTGTTTCAAAAGTGGAGATTAAGATGTACAAAAACATCCTTTAAAGATCAGAAAACACTCTTAACAGCTAGATAACCTCTCCAACTTCATAAACGATTGATTGTCTCCCCAACAAAGTACTAATGACAGTAACTTTCTTCAAACCGACACAAACCTCCACTTGTGCCCCCTCTGCTGTAACAAACACATTAGAATCTCTCACCACACTATTTTTGTTTTCCCAAAAGTTTTTACAATTGGAAGAAACAACTGAGATATCTGAGACTGACAGAGATGACTACATATTTTACTATGTATATGACTGAGGTATTTTAAAAAGTCATCCAATAGCCATAACATGATATTAATAGACCAAAGCCCAAGCAGATGATCGAATCATATTAACCTCCACTTTCCATCCCAGATGCACACTATACTGAAGATCCATATGACGGTACTCGTCCAAGGTCTGATTGTGCTTCGGTATCCTCTGGTCTTAAATGTGGGTGTTGTGGTAACGGCCCTTCATTATATCGATGTCTACTCTCCGAGCTTCTGCAAAGGTTAAAAATGTTCCTAAACCCAGCAGGTTGACTACAGTGATGAGGCTGAAAACTGACGCCCAGGAACCACTGGTCTCGATCAGATACCCCGAGAAATACACCATGATGACCCCTAACAGGGACACACATACAGTCCGTTATTAATAGCATTTACACATGCAGCATTCACACATCATCAACTTGAATAAAAAATAAAAACGAATAAACTTTTGATCGTTTTCCTGAGGTTCCAGTTTTACATTTTTCTTTATACATTTGATTTTGACCTAACTTTTAAAATATATTTAGAAACCCTTCTTACCTGTAAATGCTCCACAGGTATTCATTACCCCTATGAGAAACAGACAAAAAGATAACTTTATAGATCCCAACAAAACATATGTAACTTGATTACAAAATGACAGAAAACATTCACAAAATATGCCAATAATCGCTGGTACAACTGTGTATAATGTGTTTGCACAGCAGTTAATGCTTAGATTAGTGTAATGTGCTACAATGTGTGTGTCCAGTAATCATTACTGTTCCAGAATGGCTTCATGACCCACTTTTCCACCATCGGGCCAAACGCTTCTGAGCACAGCGTGGAACGGTTTCAGTAGCATTTTCACTTGAGGTTCAGCACTGCACAATTACAACACAGCACTGTTCTCAGACCGGATTTTTCAGCACGGTTAGCTAAACGTGCTTAACCATGCTCAACCCTGCTGGTGGAATGGCATTAGTGCGTGGCAACTCACGACTGTCATTTTGTCAATGCCAAGGTAACTCATTTGTTTCTAGGTAGCTATCAAAGTTCACTATGAGGTTAATAAAATTTCATTTAAAAAAATAGTGTATGTTTCGTGTATCTTTATGATTTTATGATGGTTTAACAAGAATAGTACTTTTTGTTTAACACACCCTGACATCACTTTTTGTCAGTGAGGTAGATTACGCTAGCTAGCTCATTAAAACTCATATCATTATATTACTCGTTTAATATTTTGTTAAAAAATATCCTTTTGAACTAGTCTGGGGATTTTTACCTTTCTGTGTGTGCGTGTTTGGTGGCATGCTACACACCTTGGCAAACAATGGTAAACTTGTTGCCTTTTTCTCTTTGCGACAAGAGGCATGTCTTTTCAGTGGTTTATGGGAGTAAAACAATAATATCCAGCTGCTGCCATGTAAAAAAACAGGGAAAAAAAGCAGTCCTAAAAACTGGATTATAAAATCATCCTCCACAGCCCCCTCGCTCCAATGTTTACCTCTCACGCCATCGCCAACTGACGTATTTGTTATGTACATCATTCATGCACAACAAGCCTGGAACAGCACGATTTCACAATGAGATCCGCTCGGCCCAATGGTGGAAAAGCAGCTATAGTTTCACTCAAAGCAAATAGTATAATACAGACCAAACAGAGCCCCTGCACAGGATGGAGCGAGATCTTGAACATTCACCGAAACCCCACTAGAGGGACAGAAAGATAGAGAGAGATATGCACATGTATGCATATACAGAGGGTGAGTTTGAATGTGACATGACATCCTTTGAAGGATTAAACTGTATTACCTGTGGCTGAATGTGGTGAGGCCCATAGTAGCGGACACGAAAGCCACGGCTGTGGGGAAAGTAGTGGTCCCACACAGAAACAGAGTAAACACACTGGATACACCCATAGAGAAGAACTGAAAAAAGCAGGAGCATTTCACTGGACAAAAATTGTATATCTACCTTAGTACAACATGAGTCAATGTTTGGAAGAGGGACGACTACCAGTAAATTCGAAATGTGTTTTCATATCTTCTAAAAAGTTAATTGTCAACTTTTAGGAGTACACTAGCAAACAGATGACCTCAAAGCTAACACACATGGATTAAAAGCAACAAAACTCCTGTTCTGATTTCAGGGTTTTTTTAAAACAAAGGTATACTGTAGTTCTCCAGATACCTACCTTAGACTTTCCTTCAAGCCTTTGAGCTATTCACCCACCCTTACACACACATTGTATTTATATTTCAGGCTTACCTGCATGAGTTTTCTCACAGATGCAGTATCAAAACCTTCAAGAGACAAGGAGAGAGAGAGAGAGCCAGCTCAAGAACATTTTTATAAGACAATTACAGTCATGTAGACTTGACATTTACAACACCATAAAACTCAAACAAACTTTAGTGGGAAAGAGCAAAGCCATGACAGAGCAATGATAAAACCACAGGTGCTGAAACTATAGAAAGGAACAGGGAATTTTTCATTGCCATTCTATCGGCTGCAGAGGACATAGACTTTTAATGAGAGAGAGTGACTGTATTTGTGTAGTATGTTTGGTGTCGTACCCTGACTGATTAGATGGTCAGAGAGGCAGCCACTAAACAGGGAAGAGGGTATGGCCACAAACCATGGGATCACGTTAAACACCCAACCCTGGGGAAGCACACACACATAGAATCACACACACAGAGACACACAAATGAACGGGCAATGAACAACAGGTAAGTCTTGTGGCCCATGCACTGCAATACACAAGTCAGATAAGAAATATACTGTAAATGCCCCCATTTATGCTGTAATTTAGCAGGTAATTTTACCTTGGCATCAGGGAAAGTGTCCTTGAAAAATGTTGGCAGCCATGACAGCAGTGTGAAGAAGGTGCTAGCAGTGCACAAATGTGTAACAATGACAGCGCTGAAAAACAAAACAAAAAACAGACAAGGATGTTTAAGAACTAGTGCTGTCGATTTAACAGGTTTGGTTTGATTATCAATATGAAAAATAAAGCAATTAATCATGCCACAACCCGTACGTAAATTCAGTAATAAGGAAAGTTCCTACCATCAGAGCAATTCAAGCTTGATGTACCACACTGATGTTTTTATGAATATGTGGCAGTAGTGTACAGGCTACTTGTCAAACAAACAGGAGCATGCAGATCAGCCTTGATGTCTTTTGACCTCAAAGGCAGCTGAATGGAGCACAACAGACCCTAACCCTGATCCAATAAATGTATATAGAGCCCCATAGACCACTTTAAACCCTGAGTTTATCTATACTGTTTGATTTCGATTTTAGGATTACTGGGAAACACTCAATTACTGTGTAAATTAAACACTCTTAAACAATCACGTCTCAATTAAGCAAACTCTTGAATATCACTTGGTAATTTTAAACACTTGAATGAATTGTAAATCACACAATAATCAAACTTAAGTATACTCAAATGCTATTTACTCATTAAAAAATGCAAAGGAAAAACAAAGCAATTTATCAAATGCAAAATATAAATTTTGGGCTAGGTTCCCCTATAGCCCGTATCTTTGTTAGTGTATTACTGTGTTGAATTAACGAACTGTTGGATTTGAGCTGCCGTGTTTGGGGGCCTTTCTCAGTGTTTGCGTTTATCGAGCATTTTCCCTGCTATTTTGTGTGTTTATTTTTTTTTCTCCTTACGCCTGTCGGTCCTATTCGTGGGTGCGATTGAGCCAATTACGCGGTACTATGGCTCTGGTATCCTTCCTCCACAGATCCTCGTGGTTCATCCGGAGGTTGTGATGCATTTGCATCTAGCAATCACTCCTTGCGGTTCTATCCAAAGGGCTACTTGACAGTCGAAATGGCTTACAGCTCAATTTCTCCTGCCTATCCCCGGAATTGTAGATTCTGTCCTAATGAGCTCCTTCCTGATGATGGGCCTTTGTCGGAGAGAGAGTAGCGTTTGGCTGATCTGGACCGCAATCGGCAAGCAAATCTTGTACAACCGGACCAGGTTTCACAGCAGAGATCTCAAAAGTGCCATGCCTCTGCAGCTGCTGGCACACCTCTAGCTAAGAAAAGATCCACTTCTAAAGGCAGTCGTTTGGCAGAGTGTCTGTTGTCAAAAAAGTTTGCTAACCTTTTCTCAGATATGGCAGAGATGAAGCGACTCCTGCAGTCACTTCAACCAGCAGGCTTGGTCTCTAATGCTACTACGGGCTCCACGGAGGATTTCAAACACATTTAAATGTAGAGGTTACCACCTCTCCTTATCTTTCTCATAGCTCCCACCTTGACACTATGTCCATGTGTGCTTCTGATACACAATTTCATTAGCACCTTGCCTCTGAAATTGCCAGGTTTGATGATCCGCAGGACGTGCCAGCTGAATCTGACTTGGGTGGCTCTGGAGGCTCACGCCATTATTCAGGGAATGTTCCACTTCCGGTGGATGGCACATTGACAGCGTTTCAAATGGCAGTGGCTCGTCTCAGACTTGATGAGCACCCATCCTGTTCAGTCCAATGTTCTTTCGCAAGTCTCTACTTACAGATACTTTTACTATGCCTGCACGTAAAAACACTGAGGCAGAATTTTCTAGCGCACTGAAAGGATCAGGGACGGCCAAGAGGCGATCCAAAACTGCACGTACCTTAGCTTCTATGGCCGAGGCGGTGTCCACTGGGGTGCAAAATGTGCCAAAAGTCGAAGAGCCAGTCGCGGCCTTGGTAGTGTCTCCAGATGAAGCATTGTGAGGGAACGTCCAGTGCCCTAGTGTGGCCGCATGAATTCTTTGGAGTCTGTTGCCTATATCACTCGTGCCGAAAACACTATCTGACAACTGATTCTTGCAGCCACTAGCTCTTTAGAGTCTGTTGAAGCAGACCCCTCTGTTCCACAGTTCTTGCAGACAGCCTTGCAATAGTCCATGCTACACACAGATTGCAGTTGCATATTTTAAGTTTTAGTCAGTCCAATCAAACTGACTCAAATTCACCCTCTTAGAGAACGCAGGTTAATCACCTTAAACTAACAGGACGTTTCTGAAAAATAGGTTAATCACATTAACACTGTGCTTGCATCTCCACGTGCTCACCGCTTCTCTCTTCTGCCTCCCCATGCTCCACCCACCAACCTATGACCTCATCGCATGACTCTTCCCTCTACCCGGATTGGATGTGATATTAACAGGTAAGTAAATGAAATAAACAGTAATAAAAAATGTATTATTTTAAGCAAACATGTATGAACTCTTGTAAAAAAATAAACAATCATTTTTTATAAACTTAATTCCATATACAAATGAACCAGAATAAACCATTAACTTTGTTTGAAACTTTTACTGGGATACATGTACATGATGTAATGTATTTGAATTTTGTGCATAATAATATTTATTATAACTGTTATATACTGTACTGTATATACACTAAAGTGTCTTTATTAGGGGGCCTTTCTCAGTAAATACTGATATGCGATTAATTGCGATTAATTCAATTCATTAATCAGGAAATCATGTAATTAATTATATATAAAACAATATTATTTTTTATTTTTTTTATCAATTGACAGCCCTATTAAGAACATGATTAAAATGGATGACACCAACACAACCTGTCAGCCTTTAGTAAAGAAAACATGTCTGCAATATTTACATAAGAATGAATGGAGCTAACTGAAGAATAAAAGAATGTCTAAAAATGGCCAAATCTTATGGATCTACAAACTAATAACATTATTAATAATGGTTACTATTAAGACAACATTTTATAACACTTTAAATTATTGAGAAACTAGATGAAGTATTTGCAATTTAAAAAATTAATTTGAGACACTGCTGGCTTATTTAAAGGAAAGTTATGGGTTCAACACAAGTTAAGTTCAATTACCACAGAATTTAATTCAGCAAAAACAAAATTGTATACATCCATGGAAGTCTATGGGTCAAGACATTCAAGAGGGGTTAAAACAGAAATGTAAAGCTCCTATTTTTGTTATTTTTGTGATTTTAGCTATGAGTACTGTAGATTTCTGGATGATTTTACAAATTGAGGGCAACAGTATAGTCTGTGATAACACCACAGCATGCCACAGACACTGTCAAAAGAGCTTAAACCTTTCATGATTTAGTTATTTTTGCACACAAAAAACATTATGTTCATAAAAATGCAAAGAATACAAAAACAGGACTTATTTGGTTGAAAAGGATGTTTAAGCAGCTGTTTCTGTGAACTGCATGGTGAATCTGTCTCTCTCCGTGTCAGCAGCATGACACAAAAGCATATTTAAAATCTTGGAGCTTGTGATATCGCTGTCAATTCCAAAGACACAAATGTGTGACGCTACTCATGAAAGTGTTAAAGTAATTGTTCATCCAAAAAATTACAATTCTTTCACCATTTACTCACCCTTGTGCCATCTCAAACTCATATAACTTTCATTCTTCTGCAGAAAAACAAAGATTTATGAAGGATATAAGATGTGTGTTTGTCAATACAATGCAAGCCAATGGGGACCAAAGTTTTCAAGCTCCAAAAAGGATACAAAAAAGCACAAGGAAGTGTAATCGAGGAGACTGCAGATGTCATGATTTATAGTGAAGTTACATTTTGATCTGTTTCTCTTTCAAAACCAACTGAAGCACTTCAGAAGACATGGATTAAACCACTCAAGTAGTATAGATTCCATTTATGCTGCCTTTATGTGCTTTTTGGAGCTTGAACATTTTGGTCCCCATTGACTTGCATTGCATAAACAAAAATCATATATCCTTTAAAAATATGTGTGTCCATAGAAGAAAGAAAGTAATTTTGAGATGGCATTACAGAGAGTAAATGATGACAGAATTATTATTTTGGGGTGATCTATTCCTTTAACTCGTATTGTTAAGTAAACAGCTAGAATAAAATGCAAAACAAAACATTAAGAAATGGTTACCAATCACAGCACCTAAAAAGATTCACATTCTCTTAAACGTTCAACTTTTAACTTAAATCTTGTTGGAAAATGTTATGCTATCTTTCAAATGCCCTGTTTTGTGCAGTCAGAAAACCCTTAGCCATGTTTGGCTGACTGGATGGAGGACTGTTTTACTGAGTGCTCTATATATAGACAGACATGTAGTGGATGTGAATCAGGCCTTTATGGGAGCTCAGTAAGGACCCTTTGTTCAGCATCCATGCTCACACACACACACACACACACACACACACACACACACACACACACACACACACACACACACACACACACACACACACACAGTATTCAGGTGCTAATCTCACCACACAGCTGGCTGTCTGAAGAGACGCAGCCAGTTTCTCTTGGTCAGTTTGGACTGGGTCCCAGCACTACCCAGAGACTCCAGCGTGATGATGGGACCTGAAAACACAGGTACAGTCAGCCTTTAAACAAACAGTTGTCTTGTTAATGAAAAGAATAACAGCACTTGCAGCCTGTGCATGGAGTGCATAAATATAGACACAATGATCAGAATGAAGCCAAAACTACCTGTTATTCTAGACTGGAATATATTATTATTATAAAAACTACTCTAATTAAATTACCACACATGGCTTACACACCAATACTTGGTGAACATGAAATAAAAAATGACCTTATTTACTTTCTAAATACACATTCCAAGTCTTACTGTGCACAATTCATCAGTACACATTATGCCAGAGGAAAAAAAAAAGTGTTTGTGTTTTCAATCTCTAAACAAATTGTGGGGTAGGATAGATGATGGTACATAAGATTGTATGGGTTTGCTTATGTGTACATACCCTCTCCTTTGAGCAGATACTTCCACATGCAGTATGCCCACAACACAGAAAGAAGCCCAGAGATGTAGAACACACTCTCCCAGCCATACAGATCCAGCATGAGAGAGCCTACACCTCCTATCACCAGAGTCCTACAAACATTCACACAGATTCAATATAAGAGACTGTTGTTACATTTACAAAAGTTGTAAAAACTTCAGAATAATAAACTTGTGAATAAGAGACCAGCCACTAACCCCAGGTATGAACCACTTCCTACTGTGCTCATGAGGAAGCCCCTCTCACTTTCCACAACCTTCTGAGAGCACAGACTGGCCAGAGACGGGTAGTGAACACCTGAACAGGTTAACAGCAACAAAACAATCAATAAATGACAAACAGGCTCATTAAGTTTGAGAAGAGACCACCCCAGATGGTGTGATTGCTCATGTGTGACAAATTCCTCTATTGGTCAGATGTAAAGCTGTTTATACTGATTGGGAGCAGAAGCCTGAACAAAATGAGCATTCCCCTAATGTTCCCCACCCTGTTTTAAGCAGTTTTGTCAGTATTAGCGCTGACAAACTGATACCCTGCAACAAAATGGCACATTTTTAGCAGTCCAGTAATGCTACAGTTTTTACAGACTAATTTGAACAGTTGTAGTAGAATAAACTCGTAGTAGAATGACATGTTGCATAATTAACTCACAAGGCATAGCACGATAGCAGTTGGATTCCTGCAGTAAACTCACTTTGCTAACCACAGGACAATTATGCTCTCCTCTACAGTCAATTACCTCTGCTCATAAAAAGGCTTGAAATGTGCACGGGAATATTTACAATTTGTAAACAGTCTGGAAGCAATCTTTACTAATAAGCAAAAGTTTCCCTAATAACAATGCAACTTTGTAGCAGTTTGCAGCAAACTACATTTTAAGATGATAGTCTAACTTGCAAAAACACTGAGAACAATGGAGTACTTTTTTGTAAAGATCTAAACCTTCTTCATGCTCAATGGCTTAAACGGGTCATGACATGAGGAATCAAATTTTCCTTAATCTTTTGACATAAGAGGTCATTGTACAATAAAAACATACTGTAAGTTTCAGAACTGAAAACATCCTCCTTAACAGAAAATAGCATTTATTTAAACCAGACTCTAGAAACGGGCCGTTTGGAATTTGTGATGTCACAAGGACCAAATACATATGCATAATGACTGCCTCCAGCAAGACATCAAGGCCTATTTCTGTCATTGCACCCTTGGCCCCGCCCACTGGAGCTCCGTCACACAGTCAGTTACAGGTGAAGAGGAGAGAGGACCTGTCATGGGAGATTCATCTACAGCAGGGATGGGCAACTTTGAAAGGGGCGAGGGCCAACATTTTTTCTCCAAGGGGCCGGATTACAAATCCGCACTCTAACAATGTTCACCCCTTTACTCAATTTCCTCATTATTGTGGGTATTCTATGCACAAGTAATGCAATGTTGTTTTAAAGATTGTGTTACCTATATTAATATTTTTATTTAACAATGTTTATAAAAACTAATATAATTATTTTGTAATTTGCGTTTTTACTAAAACATGCCATTCACATGTACAAATTCACATTCAATTGACAAGCAAGATACTTCAGACTTACATTTTCTTGAAAATTTATCTCATTTGCATTGTCTACATTTGCAACAGACAAACACACAAATGAACAGACAACATTTTCAACCCCACCTCATAAAACAGCTTGTAGGTATTAGTTAAAATCTAAATACTATCATCAATAAAAATACTGGATACAAGAACATAACTTTTCAGTGCATTAATACAAAACATTTCAGCACCACAACAAACAGAGAACATTCTCCATATTCGCAAGTCTTTTCAACAATCAGTCAGGCATCTCAATCGCGCATTTCTTCAGGGTTTCTTCCTCTTATAACAACTTTTTCGTTTTTCGCAAGCACGAGCGAAACAGCATTAGATGTCTTTGGTGATTCCCACACTGTCACGGATTTCGTAAAAACTTTTGATGTCTTTTACCCTTGTATTTTATTTACCCTTTACATCTGTGAGGAGAGCAGCTCTGGTGTATGTATCTCTCATACTGTACACCTCTTTGATCACTTGATCAATGGTGTATTTGCGAATCAAATTGAAATCTTTAATGACAGATTTCGTATCTAGGCAAACAAAAGACATGGGTTCCTCCTGCGTACATTAACAATAGCGCTCACTATGTCGCTGACAAGCTGAGGTAAAATGTAGCTAAATTTACCTTATAAATGATGAGCAGGTGTATAAGATGTTGCATGCTAGAATCCTAGAGTGATTAGCAGGTCTGTTAAGAACATGCGACCTCTTCTGGTCAATAGTTGTAATAACATCATAAACTGAATGCAATCTTTACATAATCCCTTTTTCAAAGAAATAAAGCCTTTGTCAGTCAGTCTTGTCCGACAGGGCATACGGAGGGCCACATACGGCCCGCGGGATGCCAGCTGCCCATCCCTGATTTACAGGAAGGTGGACTTACACAGGACACCTTCATGTGCATCTGGATTTAAATGTTTTTCTACACTAGATGAACAGCTTTGACCCAGAGACTATTTAGCAGAGACGGGTCACTTCTATTTAAATGAATGGGAGAAATTGGAACACCAAACCAAGAGGCTCTAGCGCCCAACGGGTAAAAGAGCCTATCACCTTTTAGATACAGATCGAGAACGCGCATGCGCATTACCTATACAAGCCAGGAAAATTATGTTTTTTTGCGTAATCTGAGATAAAGAAGCACAATTTATGAAACCAGTATTGTCAGATTTTACTGCTAATTTAAAATATGTTCTTTGATCGTAATCTTGACCAACCATTTTTAAGATTTCGGTGTTCCCCCTATTCAAGATGATAGGAGCTGCACTGGCATGACTGGAAATAGTCTCCTGGGAGTGTTCCAAAGATGGCGACAGTGGACTGACTTGCTAAAAAGACTTTGCTTTAATCTTTATCATGCATCTTGCGCCGCTTTTTAAAAGATGAAATATCAAGTTCGAACTCTACCTTATTCCTACACCCCATGATGCTTTGTGAGAAATGTGGGAGATACTTCCGCTAAGAAGTAAACAGTTGTAGTTGCATCGTACGTTCATTCATTTTTTGTTGCGGTGTTGATCATACATTCATACTTCTAGATGTGTCAGCACAGCCTGATGGAGCATAATAAGGACAATATACGGATAGCCGTTCCATCTTTATTAGAGGTTTGGGAGGATGATTTAAAGTAGTAGCCTCAGGATGTATGTAGAGCTACGAACAGCACGTTATCCCTGAGCTCTGTAAGGACATAGTAACATGTTCTAGCCGAAACAACTTTAGCAAAACATAACACAATACTCACTAAGACCTTGTTTATATGTGGTATTTGTTTTGTTCAATGATTCAAAATAAAATGACTCACATCTCAACATGTCTCTGTTTACTGACTGATCACACATTAGATGTTGGTCTTGTACGTCTGTTTCTCTTCTACGTCTGTAACAGTGCCATCTACTGGATTCTTGAAGAACAACAGGTATTGTAATTAACCCTTGTGCGAAGTTCGGGACATTTTTGTCTCTTTCATTTTTGTTTTTTTGATCATTTTTGTCAAAATGCCATGTTAATGCCAACGGCATAAATTTTGCCAAAGGTGTGTATTGTTGGGGGAATTTTGATATTTCAACCTCAGTTCCTAAAATACATCTATATTACACTGTATACACAAAATAGTTACACTCAGGACCTTCAGGACAAAAATGTCCTCAATGAAACCCATTAAAACTGCAATATTTGATCCCAGTGCCATTAAAGCATAAAACCATTAATTCTATGATATTGTGCATTAGCCCTGGCTTCAAAATTTAAAATTTAAATATTTTCCAACAGATGGTGCCATTTTTCTCATGTTTAGCCTATGGAGCAAATACATGCTTTTTTCCTATTTTCTGTTTGCTGTATTATAGAGCACTGCAGGCCAGTTTAATAAATGATGCAGATAAAATTGTGTAGATGTGTTCTCAGTGATCTCAGAGTGTGTTTTATATGTGTGTATTGAGAAATGTGTGTAAAAAACAACAATGGCATAATGTAAACAAAATGGCATTTAAAGGGTTAAAATCCTGAAAATGAATATTTGGTAGTTATGATTAGTACTGATGTTGGTCAGTGAAAGTGGAAAGTAATATTCATACATCATATTTCTATGGGAGTTGTTTGATGCAGACATTTTTGTCCTCTAAGGTCCTGTGTGAGTTTTTTTTTTTTTATCTGACACTGCACAAAAAATAATAATGCATCAAAATCAATGTTGTTGCTAATCAATTACATATCCCAGACTGTGATAATCCCCAAAAAAAAGAAAAAAAAAAAAGAATTCATTTGTGTTTTTTTTTTTTTTCATAAAAAAACAACTGTGGCATTATATAAACAAACTGGCATTTAAAGGGTTAAAATCCTGGAAATGAATGAATATTTGGTAGTTACAATAAGGACTGATGTTGGTTAAAAAAAATAATTAAATAAACATTATTATGGCTGTTTTTTGACATGGACATTTTTGTCCTCAAAAGGACCTCTGAGTAACTTTTTTTTATTGATGCACAAGGATTAATGCATATCATCACAGTATTAAGATGTATCTCTGGTGATCCAATCACATGTGGTCAGGCGAGACACATCACTGTTGGTCGCACAAATGCATCTCCTGTGAGCACTTGTGATTGGTTTTTGAGGGGAGGGTTTCATGGTGGCATATATTGTCACTACATCATAAATTCATAAACCAGAAAAATGTCAAGACAAAGAAGCACGGAAAAATTGTGCACCAGGTACAGCTCAAATTTCAGCTACTGTAAGTGCACGCGAAAACACTGAAGATCCGTAAAAATGTAAGCTATTTTAAAAATTTTCCGATCGGACAGTTATTTCCTTTTAAAGCCATGTATCACCAGAGTCATGAACAGTTTAAACTCTTGATTTAGCGCAACGGTTGATTGACAGATAAGGATAAGCACCCTCAATTGCAGACCAGGACACACTGCTTCCCGTGGGTCGATTTATCATGAACGTTTTTTATTAGATCTTTCATTTATCTGGCTTTGGGACCTATCACGCATCCACAAGCTTTTAATATGCTCAGGGTTGCCAGATAATAGATGCAACACCCCAATCAGAGAGTTATACATGCACAAATAGGAAATATTTTGCCTTATGTCATGCTTAATTTATGCAATCTGGCAACCATGCATGCGAGTGCACGCACTCTCTCCTCTTAGAAAAAAAAAAAAAAAAAAAAAAAACTTGCCGCTCAATAGTGCAATATTCTGCTCAAAAGTGTGATGCAGTCACTCCGTGTCCATTCGTGATGCTGTGTGTGCTGTTTAGTGTCAAGTCTGCGAGCAAACTTTTTCAGCCATGAACTTTAGTGAAATCCCAATAGATCTTCACATCACTCGCATGCAGAGGGGACACGTGAGCAAAACCAAGCGAGAGGAATATGTTTGTTCTCTGTGAAATGCTGAAGTCCCTCACGCCTGTATGTGAATGTTACTCTGGCAGTAATCATTTATCCATGTCATGCAGCCTGTTTTATTCAGTTGTGTGTTGAATGGGATGCCAAATAAACCATCGACAAGACTCACACCATGACCATGAGCGTTTAAATGAGCTGATATAACAAGTAAAGGGGTCCACTTTGCGGCCAACATTAAAATAAGCCTTTAGATTCTATAATTTCCGAATATTTTATTTTACTATTAAACCAGACTCCTGATGTAGAGTGTTAAATTGAATACTAAATTACCACTACATTGAAGTATGGTAAAATAAACAATTAATAATTATACTCAGTCTTAATTCAGTTTTACTAACACGTGATAGAAATGTAGCAGCAAAACTTCAAGCAATCGCAGAATGGTCCCATCAGAATACACTTCAGAAAACTGTGCATCATTCATTGAGTGCATGAGTGCAATACTACTTCTGGGATTAAAAAATACAACTATGCAGAACTTTTTATCTTCTTTCTTTCATGTTCAACTTAACAGTGGCCCCTATACCAAAACAATTGCACACCTCTGCTCAGTTGAATATGTAAGTCTAATACTGTAAATTGGCAAGCAGATATCCTTGAATCTCAGCAAACACACAAAAATCCTTGCATTTGCTACAACTGCTGCATCAAAACTTATAAACGTGTATGATTGTGCAAATCAGTATGTCCTAATCTGCACGTGCAGCATTTTGCTGTCCTTTTCAGCAACAGATCAAGTGAAAAAAAAAACGAAGCAATAAATGTTTTGTACATAAAAAACTGTTATTGACATTGTTTTAGTAGCATTTAAAGTGTGTAATTATGATACATCTCCACTTTATACAGAGCACCCCCACTATTTTCAGAAGCACCCTCAAGTGATTTTGATCTGGAACCGAGCCTGGTTTACAGAGTTTCAAATGCATTTTCGACTACCTCATGTGTTTTTTGTGATTCGATCACAAAAGGTTTTGCACCCCATTTACAGCTGTATATAGTGCTGATCACTTGTCATCGGATCATCCGAATCACATCCTTTATGACCACTGCCTATGCCTACATTAACGTATGCTACAGAACATCTTCCAGCGGAGGTTCATCCCACATCCCTTTCCCCAATAAGGAAGATGGTGGACAGGAGACCTCAGTGCTATTTCATTCAGCTGTGCTGTTTCTTGCTGTTTTGAAGGCGTCCTGGAATGTTTTTTGCACCCATCTGTGCTACATTTAATTGTTGGTCATTTACATTTATGCATTTTGGCAGATGCTTTTATCCAAAGTGACTTACAGTGCCCTTATTACTGGGACAATCCCCCTGGAGCAACCTGGATTTAAGTGCCTTGCTCAAGGACACAATGGTGGTGGCTGAAGGGATTGAACCAACAACCTTCTGCTTACCAGTTCAGTGCTTTAGTCCACTATGCCACCACCACTCCGCCACCACCACTCTTTTGTAAACATGGACTAGATGGACGTCTTTAATCGTTTCGATGCGTTTCTGAAGATGCGCGCCGTGTTTTAAGAGCGGTACAAGCACAACTTTTAAAAACGCGTCTCATTCAGCTGCTACCGTTGTCTGGGAGAAACACGTGCCATTCTGTGTGAATACAAACACGAAAGATGTCGCTCAGGTTAAGACCAGCGTCTGTGCTTTGGCCAGTTGAAGCACCCAACATCACCATGAATTGTATTACATTTGTGCATTCAGAACATTTCAGCGTGGATTGTATGTTTTTGGCTCATATCAGAGTGGATTGCTTGTGAACCAGTCACAGTATGATTCAAGCTTTTCAAAGGAAGTTTAATTCACGAATGTTTCAAATGTCATGTCTGTTTGATAGTTGTTATGCTTGAGTGAACATTGATACATTCAGATGTAATATGTTGGGTATACATTATGTGGTAACCCTGAAATGTAGTTTTATAAATTACAATGTAAAGTTTGTTCATTTTCTTTCGATTTTCAAATATGTATGTATTTGAGGGACTGCATGAAGTTAGCCAATCAGAACAGTGGGTGTTTACATTGAAGTCTTAAAGGGCCAGACAGCTTTAATCTTATTTAAAAGATAATATATTATTAAATTATGACTGTTTTGGTGCAAAAAAAACTTTATTGACATTACAACATTTAAAAAAAAAAGAGAGTATGTCATGACCCCTTTAAAATATTATTGTGCTTCAATGGAGCCGTTCAGTTATTATGTCAATTTGTAGGCCAGCCAGAGAGCTAACTCGTAATTGGTCCGCTCTGGGATTTTAAATGACATTTTTGAATAGTGTTTTTAAAGGGATAGTTCACCCAAAAATGAAAATTCGCTCATAATTTACTCACCCTCATGCCATCCCAGATGTGTATGACTTTCTTCTGCAGATCAAAAACTAAGATTTTTAGAAGAATTTCTCAGCTCTGTTGGTCCATACAACGTTAGTGAATTGGTGCCAAAATTTTGAAGCTCCAAAATCCACATAAGGGCAGCATAAAAGTACTCCAGACGACTCCAGTGGTTATCAATGTCTTCTGAAGTGATATGATAGGTGTTGGTGAGAAATAGACCAGTATAAGTCTTTTTTTTACTATAAATCTCCACACTGCTCAGTCAATCTTCACTTCAGCTTCACTTTCACATTCTTCTTCTGTTTTTGGTGATTCACAATCTTAATGCATATCGCACCCTACTGGACAGAGAGGAGAATTTATGATAAAAATGGATTAAATATTTATCCGTTTCTCACCCACATCTATCATATCATGTCTGAAAGCATGGATTTAACCACTGGAGTCATATGGATTACTTTTTTGCTCACTTTATGTGGATTCTGGAGCTTCAAAATTTTGGCACCCTTTCACGTCCATTGTGAGGACCAACAGAGATGAAATATTCTTCTAAAAATCTTCATTTGTGTTCTGCAGAGAAAAGAAAGTCATACACATCTGGGATGGCATGAGGGTGAGTAAATCATGAGAGAATTTTAATATTTGGGTGAACTATCCCTTTAATTTATGAGTAAAATTAGGTCTGTGGTTGAAGGAATAGTTCACCCAATAATGAAAATTCTCTCATTATTCACTTACCCTGATGCCATCCCAGATGTGAATGACTTTCTTTCTTCAGTAGAACACAAATAAAGATTTTTAGAAGAAGAAGACAGAGCTCTGTCAGGTCCTTATAATGCAAGTGCACAGGTGCCAGCACTCTGACGGTCCAAAATTCACATTTAGGCAGCATAGAAGTAATCCACACAACTCCGGATGGTCAATGAATGTTTTCTGAAGCAAACCGATATGTTTTTGTAAAAACTTAATTGATAATTAAAACGTTATTAGGGTGAACTAATCCTTTAACATTACTTGAGACTTTCACATTTTGTACTACAGCATAAATTATCAGTGTTGGGTGCAATCAAATTACAAAGTAATTAATCATTACTGTAATTTAGTTCATTTTAAGTACAAAATGTAGTGCAATGGATTACATTTTAAAAGTTTTGTTATCAGATTACAGTTACTGACTGTAAGTTAATTACCTTTATTTTACTTAGGTTACACCTACTTCAAAAATAATATTATGCACTGTTTATAGGGTACATTTAAAACATGATGTGTTAATTTTTACATCTTTTTGTATTTTGTGACAGCTGAATGGTGTGCGCCCCTTAATGAGTCAATGAACAAGGAGGAAATGTGGACATTATTTTGAATTCATTGAGAGGAAAAACAAAAGCTTTTCTGTAAAAAGTGTTTTAGAAAGTAACAAAGTAATTATTAACAGGGCTGGTACTAAGATGCAATCTTTTGGGTATTTTGATCTTTAGGGTGGGCAAGTGGTTGTCTCTTCACTGGACTGGGAGAGGGGTATCAGAAGTTTCTGGAAGCAAATGAAAAATCTACGGGGGCAATGCTCCCCTTAGACCCGGCCATGGTTAGTAATGTGATTACTTTTCGATGAAGTAATCTGTAAAGTCAGTAATCCAATTACAACTTTAGAGTAGTAATTTGAAGTGAATTACTTTTTTTGATTAACTTACCCAAAACTGTAAATTACACACTCATACCACAAACGTGAATTTTGATGTAGCTGTTTTTGGAAGTTGAAAAAAATCCTTATTTAGCATCTTGTTAGCAACTTAGATTTTTATAAAACACACCAGCTTCACATTTCACATTTTAAGTATGAATGTTTGCAATTTATGACATAAAAAAAAAAAAAAAACTTGAGTCTTTTCAAGCAATGAAAACCACAGGCCTTATGTTACTCAAATCATAAACCAGTTTAATAAAACTTTTTGAAAATTCCAGAGGGAACCCATGTTTTGAAAATGCTGATTCACTTCCGGGTTTTAATACTACAAACTTAACAGCATTATACTGTATCTTATGATCTCAGAAAGTAAGTAATCAGCACAGCCTGAAAGCATATAAATCCACTGTTATGGAAATGTGTGTTCTTTCTGTGATCTTGACACCTCATGAGACTGCGGTACCGGGACAGAGCTGAACCCTTCTCATCACTCACCCTGCAGCAGGCCCATGAGGAAGCGGGAGATAGTCATGGAGATGATGGGCTGGGAGCAGAAATGGGCCAAGATTGGCGTGAAAGCCGTCATTGCTCCCCACGCTGCTGCTGACAACAGCATCACTTTCTCTCCTCCCACCCTGAACACCACACAAATCAACAGGTTTACAAGGCTAATTGAAATAACAAGTATTCATGAATAACAGATGTAATAAAGTAGCTATTTATCTTAATATATTTGAGCATTTCTCTAGCATAAGAAACCAAGTAATTCAGTATGGCTCAGACAATTATCAGATGTTTTCAAAAACTATGTAGTGCTGTTTAAGTCCTTAGATCTGCAGCATGGGACAATTGCAAAATAGCTATTCACAGCAACTGTATTTGTTTCACCTACTTAATCAAATCGAGTCCTATTTCTAAGCAGGTTGTGGCCACTAGACTTGGAACATTTTGTGAAATTACTGTATTTTAGCTCAAAGTTAAAATTAGCATTATATTATGCAACTCCTGCAGAACATTTTTTAATACTCTCTGAATGGGAAATTACTAAAATCACAACTAAACAACCATATAAAATAAAGTGATACCCACTGCAGCAAAGGGGTGAGACAAAAAACCTGAGACACTCGACCACTGCGTGACTGTTTGACAATTTTACTGGTGCATTACAGAGACAGCATGACTAACCATCCTCAATACCATTTGAATAATATCACTCACATCCGGTTCAACAAATATGTAAATTCGTTTTGACACCTAGCAACTGTGGAAGTTTTTAAATAGTGTCACTCCCTTGTCCCAGTGGGTGCCACCACATCAGCAGATTGTCTAAATACCAATGAATGCAATAATACCTGCCCTTCTTGTAAGACTTTATCATTTCATAAAGTTGGCTGTTATTGTTTAAACATTTATGCATTCTTATCTGATGAGTAATTCATTGAAAATGTTGTGGTATTATTATTAATGATGAAAATATTTACAAGGCACACATTCATGTATTCATCAAATACTGATTTCTGTGACCACTAGACTGTTGCTACATTATAATTAGAATAATTAAAACATTTAAAAGGGCCCTCAAAAGTCCTATGATAAACCTCAGGAAGGCTTCATAAAATTTTAATAATGAACTTGACAAGGAAAAAGAAAAATCCTACACACTACACAAATAAAGAAATTGTTGGCTTTGTTATTCGTTTTACCAATATTACTAATGGAATCAATGGGATCCAACCTGTCACTGACATAGCCTCCAAGGACCTGAGTGAAGCAGTAGCCCCAGAAGAAGCTGCCCAACACCATGCCCGTCTCTCTCTTCGACCAGCTGAACCGCTCTGCCATGCTCACTGCACAGATAGGCATCGCCACACGGGCACAGTACAGCAGGCATGTCCCCAGCAAGAGCACCACCGTCCATATCCTCGCTAATGGCCTGGAGATGGAGAGAAAGCCAGAATATCCAAGTTTCTAAGGGTTTTCAATCTCTACATTAAACAAGACTCACGTGAGAAGTTGTTGGAGGCAAGCAAAAGCATGCACAAATTCAATTACTAATTGGCAGATACCAATTTAGGTTCATTTGCTTCAGATGCAATGACTAAATCTAATGCAAATGCACTTAGTTCATCAACCTTTCTACTAACAAGAGATATCCAAGCTGGTGAACTGATTTTAATCCTCTGGTTCAGTGCAGAGGTCCTGTGACTTAGGGGCTGTTCACGCCGAACATATTCTTTTGTCTGTTAGTGCTGTTTTTACATTTTTTCCTATGTAAACATGAGGTAGACAGGATACCATTGAGCGTTGTACTGCGTCCCGTGTCAAGTTAAAGAAATATTTTGGGTTCATTACAAGTTAAGCTCAATTGACAGCAATTGTGGCATAATGTTGATTACCAGAAAAAAAAATTTCGACTCGTCCCTTTTTAGTTAAAAAAGCAAAAATCTGGGTTAAGGTGAGGCACTTACAATGGAAATGAATGGGGCCAAACATTAAACATTAAAATAATCACCATTTCAAAACAATAGCTGCAAGACATAAATCATATGAAAGTTAACATGATTTTAGTGTGATAAAATCACTTACTAACCTTTTCTGTGTAAAGTTAAATCTAATTTTACAAATTCGTTGCCATGCCGATGTAATGGAGTAAACCGAACGACGATTTAAACAACTTTACAGCTCAAATAATACACAAGTTTTGACACAAGAATTAATGTAAGTGCTTTTATTCAAATACAAGCATCACATTTCTGCTTTTAACCCCCCCGGAAATTGGCCCCATTCACTTCCATTGTAGCTACCGTATTGTAACCTCGATTTTTGCCATTGTTAAGTTTTGTTTTGTTTGTTTTGTTTTTTTTTTGTTTTTTTGTGGTAATCAACATTATGCCACAAAGCCTGTCGATTGAGCTTAACTTGTATTGAACACGGAATTAAAAAAAAGAAAGAAAAAAAAAAGACCTTGAACTTTTAAAAACGCGTTTTGAGACACGTGCGTTCTGTTGTATTCGTTGCGTCTAGCTTTTTTAGCGTAAGAACGTGTTGTGTGAACGACCCCTGGATTCTACTCTAGAATGTCACCTGACAGACATCTGATGGAGTGAGACAATAATAATAAAAAAATAATATAACTTGATAACCTTTACATTTTAATTTAATGTCCAAATACTAAGCCTAGCCCACCATGACTTCCAAGTAACATCGCTCACTTGAATGACACAACAGAACTTCTTGAAAATTTGAATTGAATTGAAATTGGAATGTTTTGCGTTTGAAACTAACATAAAAATAAGTCAGTGTTTTGTTAAGTGACAGAGTTAATCATGAAACAGTGACTGCTGCGCCCAAGAATGAAGTGATTGTATTATTTTAATATTGGAGAGGTGGTCTCACCTTGTCCAGTTCTGACTCGACTCTACCCACTTCTGTGATCCAGCTTGTCCGAAATATTCTGCGGGGTTCTCTTTAATACTGGCCAAATCTGGACAAGAGTTCTTGCCATGTTTTTGTAGAATTGCCATTCAACGACAAATCTATTAGTTTGTGACTATCTTCTCTGATATCCTTTCGGGTCAGTCCGTGCGAGCGTGACAGGAAAAAAGGCAAAGAAATGCAAAAAAAAAATCTGTTTTTATCCGTTTCTTTCGCAGGAGCATTCCCATATACCACATCCACTGTGCTCTGTTAATCAGTAAACTGTCGTTTTTCACAGCCGCTACAACGCAGAGTGAGGAATTGCTGCTTTTTCCTGATTCCTGAAGTGTTGATGATGATCCACGTGTCAGCTTCTTTTTTCAGCCACGCAGTTCCTCCAACCACTAGCGCTCGAAACCAGGAAGTAACGTGACACGGCCGCTTCTTCACATTTACTCAAATAAACCCAGGATTTCGCCTCTACCTCTCAAAATACCTGAAATTGGTCATCTTATAAAGACATTGTAAAACAAAATGCGAGCGGTCAGGTTTAATGGACGTAACACAACCAACTGGCAAAGTAATAACATTTCGTCGGTCGCGAAAGTAAGCTGAGGTAATACATTACCTGGATAAGGTACATCGCTGAAGAATTAACTCTATGATAAGTGCTGTGCCCATCCGCAGATGGCAGAGTCCCTGACTGTTGTCATAGCCGATTGTTATTGTGACACATTGACAGTGTCATCTTATTGTCGCTTTCGGCGCAAGTGCCCCGAAGGTTCTTTACCCGCCACCGGAAAACAATTCTTACAATCATAATGACATCATAGACGATGTTAGGGTGGCTTTCATATGCCAATGTTAATAAAATCTAGAGTTTGGGGGATAAAAAATAATATTTAATACCTATGTTAAGCATCTGACTTGAGAGGCTAACAATTTTATCTCTGCAATATCTATAAGTCACATAATTGAATGTTAATGTAAGCAGGAATACTATGACAATGTACAGTAGAGAACAAAGTCACTTGATTTTATAACATTATGCAATAAAATTTGTACTCAAAAGGGCAGATGTTCTTTGAGGGTCCTTTAACGCACATACAAAATGTTTACCTTTGCACTGGTAAATTAAAGGAATAGTTCACCCTAAAATGAATATATGCTCATCATTTACTCACCCTCATGTCATCCCGGATGTGTTTGACTTTCTTTCTTCTGTAGAATACAAATGAAGATTTTTAGAAGAATATTTCAGCATAAAACTAATCCATATGACTGCTGTGGTTAAATCTTTGTCTTCCGAAGCGATCTAATCGATTTTGGGTGAGAACAGACCAAAAAAAGAACTCCTTTTTCACTAAGAATTTTGACAGCAGTCTCCTTGGCGATCATGATTTCAAGCTTGATTACACTTCCTAGCTCCATCTAGTGCTCTGCGAATGCATCAAGCACTAAGAAGTGTGATCAAGCTTGACATCATAGCAAGATGTACTGTGAAAAAGGAGTTTATGTTCTGTTTTCACCCAAAACTGATTGGATCGCTACATAAGACATGATTAAACCACTGGAGTCTTATAGATTACTTTTATGCTGCCTTTATGTGCTTTTTGGAGCTTCAAAGTTCTGCTCACCATTCACTTGCATTGTATGGACCTACAGAGTTTAGATATTCAACAAAAATCTTCATTTGTATTCTGCAGAAGAAAGAAAGTCATGCACATCTGGGATGGCATAAGGGTGAGTAAATTATGAGAGAATTTTCATTTTTAGGTAAACTATCCCTTTAAGTTCTGAAAGCACACAGAACTCTCTCCGTGATACAATCAATCCACTGTCCTTGATGACACCAATATTGTGCCTTTGGTGCCTCACATCAGTGGACACAGAGGCCTCCGGTAAAACTGTAAATGATCTAAACAGTGTGGTTCAGTCCTCGACTATATGTGTATACTTTCTGAACATTCACTGACAAAATAGAGAGATAATAGTTCTTTGCCAAAAACAAAAATGGTTAAAATACAATAAATTCAGCTCAGCAAACAAAATCACAGAAATCCCTCTGCGTCTGAAAGTGTTTCCATTTTGGCTAGGAGTCATCCTTTAAATATCAACAATCTTATTTCCACAGCCCAAATAATGCAATGTCTCTGATAAGCAACAAGTAAACAAAACAAATGGATGATAAAAGGATGTCTGAGTGTCAGTCACTGAGTATAAATAGTTAAGGAAGGGAAAGTGTCCATATTGTTCCCCGCAGAATGCAAGCACAGAGATGCCATTTCATTTTTTCATTTGGGGTCCTCGATGGTGCCTTTGCTGAGATCTGTCATTTTGGGGTACTTGACTTTCTTCTGGTCCAACTCGTTCTGAGCCCATAGCAGGAGTTTGAGGAGCTTGGCAAGTTTCGGTGTTGACTCCCTGTTTTCATAGTCCAGCACCGCCTGGTTTACCTCGCTCCACACCTGTTAAATGACAAGTTTCTGTAAATGTGTGATGCCCTTCTTTAACTTCTATTCATATAATAATTTACTTAGAGACCCCATGAAATTGCTTGACAAGTGCAGTATTTAGTGTTGATGCACTTTGTATTAAAACATCTCCAAGTGCCCTTTTTTAATAACCAATATCTTTTAACTTTTAGTTTACATAAAAGCCATAAACTATGATTTGCTACTTGCGATTGCTAGTCAGTGGCAGGTGGTATTGAGGGGATATTCTCATTCTAGAGAGCATTTTACCAGACCAAAAAAATAAAAATTGTATACACCCCTGTGTGCAAGATGGGCCATCAATATTTTTGGTTAATTTTCTCGTAAAAGAAAGACTGTAAATGTTAAATGCATACATCTGCTAAAGGTACATTGTGTCAACTTATAGGAGTACACAAGCATACAAGTAGCCTTTCAGCTAATAGACAAGGACTAAAGGCCATATAACTCCAATTTTAAATTTCATAAGGTCTTTAAAATGCAATATTCATAGGAAAATATCTAAAATAATATTTTCTTCCACTTCAAGCAACATGTTACCTTCTGTCTCTGCATCATGTTCAGCAGGTCACCGAAGGGTGACTCCTCAGGGTTATCGAATGCCAGGAGTGCAAGGGTGCGCTCCATCTCTGTCAGACACTCTCGACTTTCCTCTCCCTGTTCAGCCAGCTGTGTCTGTGCAAACTCCAGTGCGGCTTCAGTTTCCCGCAGGCGAATCAGCTCTATCAGGTGCTGTTGCTGTAAAGAAACACAGATCAATTTTAGCTTTTAGAACAACAGTTTGTGATGCTGAATCACAAGGTGATGATTTAATTTACAACAAATTTTTTTTAAATGTATTCCCTGCAAAATAGTATATCATTCACAGGTATTAGTTTTTTAATATGAAGGCAAACAGCCATTTTACAAAATAAAAGTCTATGATTTTTGGATGAATTTTTGATTTCCAGGACATTTCAGTAGTTTTTGATGAGATGAATTGTCACTATAATAAGTTCCTGTTCTATTTAATGACTTCTGCTTTTTTCCCATGACTTTTCCAGGCCAAGAAATCACAAATTTGAACATTTCCTAAAATTTCCAGGTTTTCCATGACTGTGGGAACTCTGTTGTAATGACCTGCATGTTAAAAATATGCATTAGATATTTAAAAGAGAGGCAAATTATTCTCCATGCAACACAAGTCAAACATCTCCTGCTCCTTTACCTGAAGATGAAAGTACAGGTAGCGGTTAGTGTCCAGCAGCTCAGGATGCAGACTGTTGATCAATGCAATGGCCTCTTGAATCTGTCCTTTCAGAACCATCTCCCTGATTTTTATCCTCTCATCCAGAGAGTCCAGATCAACACTTGGCTCAATTCCAGATTCCATCCTGAACTTCTCAGCAGCCTCTTTAAATCCCTCTAAATAATTAAGAACAAATTATGAAATATATCTACTCGTACTAAAGCTATTATGGAGGGTGAATAAAATGGTCAGTTGACTGCATACCTGTCACCAGATAATTCATAATGAGTCGATTCATATCTGCCCGCTGAATGTGAACATTATTGAGCTTTTCCATCCACTCTTCCCGTGTTACATCCTCTGGCTTTTCAGCATAACTCATCATGAAGTGTTCTGCATTGACAAAAAAAATAAATAAAAATACACAGTAATTATATATTCTCCTCAAATGTTTCAGGCTTGCAGGAATCCACCCACGTGTAAGTTAGATAAACTTTTATTGTATGGACTGTCATCATCTCCCCGTTATACTCTTCATTTAAAATTAATAACTTAGAATAATGTACTGTAATTTATCTAACTACAACTTTGGTAATAAATTATCTGTAAATGACACACACAAGCCTAATAACTTTACAAAGATTTAGCTGCATTCACTGAATCTTGTCAAAGTCTAGGACCTTGAAAAAACAAGCCAAATGAACACTTTTAAATCAGATAATATCCTATGAAGGTACATAAATCAAGAACGCAATGGTAAACAAGCCCAACTGCATTAGCGCTTATGATGACCGGAAGCTCTAATTATAAAGGCCTGTATCATAACATTGAAGCCTGTGCCGCTGAAGAGTAGACCAACACAGACTTCATACATCACAACACGCACATGTGAACATTAACATATAGCTTTATTCTCCATGCTTTTATGACAGTCCGACTACCTATCCACACTACGAAAAATGTGTCGATGACACAAATAATGGTGAATTTTACCTCAATGTGTAGCACTTTCCTTGGCAGCAGCTCAGAGAGAAAGGCCGTACTAAACTCTCGCGATGCTTAACGGAAAACGAGATTTTCAACGATACCTCATTCGGATTGGCTGGTGATAATGTTTGTTTACTCTGTGATTTTTTATTTATTTATTTTACCATTGTATTATGCGAGATTTGTTTTGGAAGGATAAAAAAAATAGTTTGAGATAAAATTGGGATGTGTGATAAAACATTTTATTTTAAAGCTGATATTTTGAAATGTAAAGAAAAAATATATTGTACAGTTATTAATTACAGTATATTGGGCATATACAATATACTTAAGAGAAAACAAGCTCTCTGGAAACCAAATTCTGACATTTTGTAAATTACGTTTACGTTTGTAAATTATGTTTTGTGAATCAAATATGTGTGTGTATGTGTGTGTGTGTGTGTCTGTATGTGTGTGTGTGTGTGTCTCGCTGTCTCTGTGTGTGTGTGTGTGTCTCGCTGTCTCTCTCGTGTGTGTGTGTGTGTGTGTGTATATACTTGTAGATTTATGATTCAGTAAATCATCAAATGCTGTAGCAAAACTTAAAGAATTGTTAGTGAAAATTAAATTACAAATAAAACGTTTCACAAAAAAGGTGGCACTTTAGGATGGGAAAATAGAGAATTTTTATTTATTTATTATTGAATGCTTGTAATATACTGTACATAACAGCATCTAACAAATAATAAAACGGGAGGGACGACATGAAGGTACAGATAGGAAAAAAAAGTATGTTTAATACCAATTATACACATTAATTACACCGACATAAAGGCGTAGCCTATGTCAATTATTTATATCAGTTGAAATGATTATTAAAATATGTTCTATTTTAGAATATTATCAAATAGTTTAACTTGAAATAAACCACCCTACGTTCATAAATGTGTCAGTTAATTCAGATCATTTTCGTCATCTTGAAAACGGCTTTCCCTATTTATAATTACTTGATATTTTTTCCTTTGATGATTGATTTCTTTTTGAATAGTTTGTAATACCCCTGACTGTAATATGTTTTCGTTTTTTATTTTTTTTATTTATTTATTTATTATTTCCTTTGTTTTATTATAATCTTTTATAAGATGTTCATAATAAGTAAATGTAGTATGTATAATGTGTGATAAAATAAAGGCTTCTATATAAAAAAAAAAAAAAAAAAAAAAAAAAAACGGCTTCCCCCTTTCGTTTCCGCCCATTTTCCTCTCTAAATCAGTCGTGACGTCAGCGAACAAGCCGAGTCGGTGCTCGCGATCAAAGCTGAACGCAGTGTATTTGAGCGCTGAAGATCGATTCACTTCCCTTTAAAGGTCGACTATAGGTATAGGACAAAATTTACGAAGAACCGACGATCTGTCACCCTACCTACGTTTCTCTTTTACACGGTAAGGAACGTCTCCGTGAACGTAACCAGGAGTAAATCCTATCTGAGCGCCTCAATCCTGCTACGCATGCACGCTGTCCTTGGTCTTGGATTACTGTTGTAGTAGGTTTTTCAGCAAGAAAGCTTAATGCAGCCCAGTGCTGCTGTCCACCGGCGACCCAGCAAACCATTATGGATGCTGAGTGCGGAACGGGGAGATTAAAGGCTCTAAATCTCAACGTGGTATCGCTTGGCTTCCATTAGTTATATTTAAACTCTTCCCACCGGACTGTCATTATTTGTTAGATTTGTTCTGCTGCTGAATCTCAAACAATGGTCTGTTTGCTAATCCTCTGATCCTTAAGAGCAAGACACTGCCAGTTGTCGTTCATTGCTTTCCAGTATCTTGTCTTTATTCTACACATGATATCAGTGAAGACTAGAAGATTTTGATGGACTCAGCAGCTCAAGAAGCACAGCTTAGCAAGTCACTGTCAAAATGTAAGATTTAATGTTTGTATCACTAGTTACCTCAGAGGGCTCATCTTGTTTTTTTTTAATGGTGTCATGGCAGCATTTGTGTCTGACTATGACCATGTCAAATGTTATTGGCAGAGGACCTTGTGCATGCTCTCACATGACTACCTCACCCCACGCAATGTGCTGAGAGTTGCTACATGTTGGGGAAAGTTTTCTTGACTGCAACTTTGATAGTGGATGGATTTTGCATTATAGGCCTAGAGTTTGTATTGAGTCACTTCAAATGTTCTGTGTTTGTCAGTGTGTTTTCAAAGTTGTCCTTGGTGTGTGAGTTGTGGATTTTCTCTCAGATTCAGAGGTGACTTGCCATAAACCATGATGTTTTTTATTATATTTTCTTGTTATATAGGCCTACTCCTTTTCTTTTCACCTGTAGTGCTTGTCATAGAGCTCAGTCCACCACCACCTAATGTTTTCCAAGTTTGAATGACACTATGGGTGCAAATTCTCTCCTAAACTCAATTCTAACATGCTTCATAACTCTGAGGCAGGTCTGTCTCATCCAGAAAATGATGCTGAAAGCAACTCTGCATTACAGTAGCTAATTAACAGGATGGTCTTGGAAGTTTTTCCTCCCATGGATGTGCCAAGGTTCTTAAAGGTTTTTGTCTAGTCAGTTTTTCAGTCAGACTAACTTTTTGTGGTCTATAAAAGGAGTATAAGGTTCTCAAAGTTGAGAGGAGGAAGAATTACACCGCTCACAGTCCCCATGCACTCTAAACTTTTCAGACAGCTTCAGGTGATGTAGATCGCAAAGTATGAAGGAATTATAATGCAAAAATACAAAATAAGTAAATACAGAGCACTCTCGTTGTGGAATAAGTGGAGCTGGAGCAAAACTTGCGCGTCGAGCGTCTTTAAAGGAAACACATCTTATAATGCATTAAATATAACTGCATTTAGCTTTATTGAAGTTTAAATAATATGGAAGCAGATCATGTGAATAACTACAAATTCCGAAACTGGCATTTCTCTGTGCTGTCAGCGCCTCTTCTATGAGTTGTGCGAATGTCCCGATCGAAGGGGAAGAGACTGAAACTGCTCCCGGCTGATGCACACTCTGTCGCAGGGACACGCGTCCCTCGAGCACGCACGCTTAATGCAGCTAGATTATAACATGATTGCTCACGACTTATTGAATCATAATATGTGTCACTGTGCATTTCTTATTGTGAAGAAAATTGGCAATACGCAGCTTTAATAATAAGAGAGAGTTTGTTTTTTTGTGAGTTAAAGATGGATTGAAGTGAACAGAAAGGTGAGAGAGGGTAGTCTTCACCCCATTATACACTGCAACAAAATAAGTTTTTGATTTGTTTTTGTTTTGGCTTGTTTTCCAATAGAAATATTTAAAACTCTTTTAAAACCAGGGTTGGGAGGGTTGCTTTTGAAATGTATTCCACTACAGATTACAGAATACATGCTTTAAAATGTAATTTGTAATGTATTCCGTTAGATTACTCAAGGTCAGTAACATATTCTAAATACTTTGGATTTCTTCAGCACTGGTAGATTTTTTCACTTGTTTTGACTATAAAAACTCTGCCAGTACAGTAAGACAAAATACACATGTTAAAAATACATTCTCTGAAAAACCTAAATATCTTATGCAGTGTTGTTTCTAAAGCAAGATCAATCAAACTGATCTTGTTTTAAAGATTTTTAGATATTTTTACAGGAAAACAATACAAAAATTATTATCAAGAATAAGATTTTTGCCCTAATATCAAAGGTCTTACTAGAAAAAATAAATTATGATCCAACATGAATTTTCTTGATAAAAAAATATGATCATGCCTGGTAACGTGTGTATGTAAAATGGCTTGAAATAACATTTTATCTTAGAGTAAAGATGACAATTTACACAAGGTTTATTTCTATTTCTTGTGCTCCAAACTTACTTCAAACTTACTTCTCTGTCTGCTCGTATGAATGTAACACATCATAAGAAAGTGTTTCAGCGCTGTTCAAATGCACTTTGGATCACATCATTTATATGTATAAATGTTTTCCATATGAAAGGACTAAATATTAAATGAAACAAATGACAATAAAATGCAAAGTAATCTCTTCAGTAATCAAAATACTTTTTGAGTGTAACTGTATTCTAATTACCAATGATTTAAATTGTAACTGTAGTGGAATACAGTTACTTATATTTTGTATTTTAAATACGTAATCCCGTTACACGTATTCCGTTACTCCACATCCCTGTTTAAAACAACGTACATTCTATTTAGTAGCTAAAAATTTTTATCTGAGAATGTTGAATATAATATAAAAAATACAAATATTTTCAAACATCTAAAAATCCTTTAAAAAAAGATGCATTCACCTGAGAAGCAGCATATAAGATATTTAGACTTGCTTTTAGAGAATAGATCTTGAATATAAGTATATTTTGTCTTTACTGCACTCACAGAAGTATAGCCAAGTGAAAAAATACACTTATATACAAAATACACTTATATTTAAGATACATTCTCTTAAAGCAAGTCTAAATATCTTATATGTTGCTTCTCAAGTAAAAGTTTCTTGTTTTAAGGATTTTTAGACCATTTTAAATGGAAAAACACTTGTTAACAATAGGATTTTTTGCAGTGAATTTCTTTACTGAATTAAACTTGATAAAAAAATGTTTCCCCCTTTAATTCAGTGAATATCATTTAGAGGTAAAAGATGATTTTGTCCTCTTTATTGTTAGTAAGCATGTTTAATACAACCTTTTAAGTCGGGGCACAAGCTGAATAATTGGTTAAGAGGTAATGATTAATCGTTCCAATAATCGCAGAATAGTCGAATAGGGATGCACCGATCTGATACCTGGATCGGTATTGGCTCCGATACTGACATTTTTAAACGGATGGGTTATCGGTCCCGATCCAAATCTGTTACTGTGTGTTAGTCATGTTCGTTACTGTCAAGCTCAAAAAATGACATAAAAGAACCATTAAAACACAAAGTAGTTCATATGACTCGCGCATTTTATTCAAAGCCACTTAAAGACGTGCAGTAGCTCTGTGAATCACAAAAGGCTGTGTTTAATAAGTAAATATATAAAATGCACGCGCAGCTCCAGTGCATTATTGAATGGCCCTGCTCTGTTTACACACACACCCGCAGCAATTTTTAGCCTTCACGCGGTGCGCAATATTTGAGCGCTACTCACGAACAACATCTCAGCTGTAGATGCTCAATAGTTCGGTTCACTTATATGAATTTAGAATGGCACTGGATGTGCTTTTTTTTTTTTTTTTACCAGAATTTGAATAAGAAGTGAATTAAACTACTGTGAACTTGCCTACAAACAGACACATACAGGACTTCCTGGAGAGTTCAGAATGTCAAAATAAAAGCGTGAGGGTTTAAAAGTTAAAGATGTCACAGAGAGACTCAAGAAGGCAGAGATATGAACTCAGTAGCAGGGTTTATTGAACAGATGATTGAAACAGTGATGTAAACATTGTGAGTAAATCCAGTTGAACAGACTGGCAAACAGCAGGTGAGTAATATCCAGACAGGGTATAGGCACGATGAACAGATAACTCACAATAGTCTTATGATACTTGCAGGCAATAATGAAGACACAGGTATGTTTGACATAGTAGAAAGGTCTGGAGTCTCAGAGATGCTATCAATGAGAACAGACAAAGAGTGTGTGTGAAAGCAGGGTATATATGCAGTCCTTGATTGACCACTAATGATATGCAGGTGCGTGTAATCAGAATTCAGGGGAGAGTGAGCGCTGTGACGGCAGTGAGGAAGAAAGAGAGACCGGTTGATCCGTGTAAAAGGTGCCTGATTGAGATATATTACTATATATTACTATTATAATTTATTATTATTTGTTTACAAATAATAATAATATTTAAGTTGAATGGATTCCAAAAAATAACTGTGTGAATGAAAAGTGAGCTGATATCTTACAACTAAATTGAACAAAAAAAGAGATCTGAATCCTTTGAAGTCCAGTTACAAATTGCAAAAATAAAAAAAAATAAAAAAATGGCTTCTTTTCTACTGATGACATACTGGAATTACTGTTAATTTTGCTGCTACATTATCCAGTATACTAGTTAACAATAAAGTGTTTCTTAATAAGCTATATATTTATATTGAAATAATGTGTAGTTAGAGGTTTGTGTTTCTTTACATATTAAAGAGTACCCCCAATTAATTCCACACAATAATGTAAAGATATTCTAAACTGATTATGCAAAAAAACAACACTGGTATCGGATCGGGATCGGTATCGGCCGATACTGAGATTTCCGATATCGGAATTGGATCGGAAGAGAAAAAGTGGTATCGGTGCATCCCTACGAATAATCATTCTAATAATTGTTAGATTAATCGATTATCAAAATAATCGTTAATTGCTGCCCTAGTGCAGTGCAAGTCATGGTTTAAAATTTGTAAATTAAGTGTTAAGGTCAGTGTTTAAAATTTTTTTTAATGAACTTTAAGATTAATGACTAATGTCTTTGAAGTCCATCCTGGATTAACTGCAGAAGTTCACATAGATGCATTATCTTTTGTTAGTTGGCTGATGAAAGCTTTTGTTGGCAATTAAATGATAGTCTATGTATTCCATTTCAGGAGTGTAGTCCATCAATATACAAAGGTGATGCAGGCAGATATCAATGAGGTGCATCGCAGTTCAACCTGCAGGTCATTTTGGTGAGATTCTGTGAGGTCCATCCTAAATCCAAGGTTCAGGCAGTGGCATATGATGTATCCGATGTTTTACAGTTGGAGTTGGCATCAGTTCATCCTCTGAAGTCAAAAGACTGAAGTGATGTCTGGCTAGCACCGGCTGTTTGTCATCTTCACTCAGCGACACGTAGAAGTGGAGTACGACACCAAGCAGGAACAGAGCTGGATCTGTCTGGCTCTGGTAACCTCGTGATATGAATCCCGAGGTTGAGACATGACATTATCATAGATGCCATTCAGTTTTATGCAGAGTTGTAGATCATGAAAGATGTGTCTGTTTACGGCAGACCTAACTAAAGCAGCCTAATTGTGAGTTGATGGATAAATTAGGTGTATGCCTGGCTAAATAGATGAGTCTTTATCTATTTAGTTTAGGAGCCAAATATGAAAAGGATCTACCTCCTTTTGTGGATTTTGATATTCTTGGAATTATTAACAAGCCAGAATTTTGTGATCGTAATGAACATGACTGAATATAGCATGTCAGAAGGTCACTTAAGTACTGTGGAGCCAGACCATTCAAAGCTTTGTGTGTAGTTAACAGAATTTTAACAGGTAGCCAATGTAACGACAATAAAATGGGGCTAATATGACCATATTTCTTGGTTCTAGTCAGCTCTCTGGCAGCTGCATTTTGAACCAATTGAAGTTTATTTATTGAACTTGCTGGGCATCCTCCCAGTAATGCATTACAATAATCTAGTCTTGAGGTCATGAACGCATGAATTTGTTTTTCGGCATCAGCAACAGAGAGCATGTGTCGTAACTTAGCAATATTTCTGAGGTGGAAGAATGCTGTTTTACAAACACTGGAAATTAGATTTTAAAAGGACAGATTGGTATCAAATATAACACCTACGTTTTTTGCTGTAGAAGATGATGTAATAGTACATCAATCGAGAATCAAATTATATTTTAGCAGCTTATTTTTTTAGAGGTTTTTGGTAGGGCTGCCTCCGACCAAAGATTTTCCTAGTCAACTAGTCGCACATTTATGATATTAATTTAATCACTTGAATATATTTTTTGGGGGGCATCAGAAAATGGTTTGAGTTCCAAGGCTGAGAAAGAATGTTATAAGTAACATTGCTAACACTGTTCTACATTACAGAGAAAGACTAAACCATAATAATGAGTCTTTAAAATAGAAATTTTACAAGCGCATGCACGAAGCGAGCCGAAGTGACACCGGCAAAAGCGGTAATGATTCTCAATGTGTCGGAAAAATCAGCAAGGAGACTGTCTGAACATTTTGTTAATTTATAGAGAGAAAGGCACATTAGGGTTGTGCCGACAGACGATGAGCTCGGGGATCGACTATGGTCAGAGTGATCGCCTATATCTGATGCCTTTGACGAAGTCAAGACGATATTTGGCTCGTTTTCCCATGTATTCAATTATTATTATTATTATTATTATTATTATTATTAGACTATTATTATCAAATTAATATTTCAAATAATTTGCCCATAGACATACAGACACACGCTTGAAGAAACAGTTTATTATATTATTAAGAATAGATGACAGAAAAGACGTCTATGCGCATGTATGACACGCTGTTTGTACGGAGGCGTGCAGTCTCGTGGAACACGTGCATGTAAAAGGTTCTTACTCTTTCTTTGTTTTGTTTTTTTGTTTTTCGTGTTTTTTTTTTTTCTTTGCGAGAACAGTATCATCTATGAGTACTGCAAATGACCTCAGACATCTCAGCTCAGGAGGTGCTTTGAGTTCAGTTCGCTTTATTTCCACAGAGCAGTTCATTGTGAATGCAACTCTGCAGCGTAAAATAATAAACACGTTCACCTCAAACCATGATTTATATTTCAGTGATTATTATCATCATTATAATTATTATTTTTACATTTATAATTGTTTTTATGTCTTCATTTGTGTAAGTAATTTTCCGCCATGATGTTAAGACGGATACTTGCCTGACGGTAAATGGAAAGGCGTGTGTGTGTGTGTGTGTGTGTGTGTGTGTGTGATATATATGTATATATATATATATATGTATATGTATATATATATATATATATATGTATATGTATGTATATATATATATATATATATATATATATATATATATATATATATGTGTGTATATATATGTATATTTTATGTATTATTTTAATTGCTTTTTCATTTCGTTTGGAGTGCAATTTGAATTTAGAAATGTATTTGATTTAAGTTTTTTGTTTTTTAAATACATTTTCAATGCAAAATCACTAAAGCAAGAATATTCACTGATCCCTCAGTCCAGGGGTTGCCGATGTAATTGGATATTGCAATATCGTGAAGGAGGGAACAAAACAAATTTATTCACACATGATGTATTTTCCCAGATAACGAAATACCCGACCGGTAGAGAATGCACAGATGAAGTAGGTTCTTTGCCAGAGAGATGTTGACAAATGTTGTAAAGCTGAACAACACACATTTTAATTGCACTTATTTTTTTTCCAGTTTCATTTGAATTTTTAGTTTAAATAAATAAAAAATAAAGTTCTAAGTTTGAAATCAAGGTGTCTTTCTTTATTGTGTAGGCTTAACCCTAAACCTGCTTAACGAAAATTACCCCATAGTACCACCTAGCGTCCAACCAGCGCTAATAAAGGTGTTCGTCCTTTTTATGTGGAATTTTTGACCAACCGACCAATCAAAACTTGGTCGACCAAGACTCATCTCATCAACTAACCTTTGGTCGACTATCAGGGGCAGCCCTAGTTTTTGGTCCAATAATTAGTACCTCTGTTTTGTCGGAATTGAGTAGAAGGAAATTTCTGGCCATCCAATCTTTGATTTCATTGATACACTCTGCTAATTTGGACAATTGTGAATTTTCTTTGGGTTTAGAAGAAATATAATGTTGGGTATCGTCGGCATAACAGTGGAAACTTATTCCATGATTCCTGATAATATCTCACAGGGGAAGCATGTATAAGGAGAAAAGCAGAGGCCCTAAAACTGATCCCTGTGGCACTCCATACTTTACTTTTGTTTGATTTGACAATTCTTCGTTTACACATACAAAATGGTAGCAGTCTGATAAATAGGACCTAAACCATGCTAATGCAAGTCCACTAAT
This sequence comes from Myxocyprinus asiaticus, assembly GCF_019703515.2. NCBI lineage: Eukaryota > Metazoa > Chordata > Actinopteri > Cypriniformes > Catostomidae > Myxocyprinus > Myxocyprinus asiaticus. The sequence continues at coordinate 17,174,371 of NC_059371.1, read as the reverse complement.
GCAAACATAATTCTCCAGCCTATTCAAGAGAATGTCGTGATCTATCGTGTTGAAGGCACCACTAAGATTTAAAAGCACTAGAAGAGAAATGCAGCTGCGATCAGATGATAAGAGCAAGTCATTTGTAACTCTGATAAGTGCAGTCTCTGTACTGTGATGGGGCCTAAATCCTGACTGAAATGTTCATATATACCATTTCTCTATAGAAATGAACCTAGTTGGGAGGACACTACCTTTTCTAGTATTTTTGACATAAATGGTAGATTTGAAATCGGTCTGTAATAAGCCAAATCTCCAGGATCAAGCTGTGGCTTCTTAATAAGCGGTTTGATAACTGCCATTTTAAAGTTTCTTTGGACATGTCCTAAGGATAGTGAGGAGTTAATAATATTAAGAAGAGGTTCTGAGATTACAGGGAATACCTCTTTTAAGAGCTTAGTTTGTATTGGATCTAACATACATGTTGTGGCTTTTGATTTTCTGATAAGTTTTGTTAGGTCTTCATGACCTATGACAGTGAAGGATTGAAGTTGCTCGTGAGGAAAATTATGAGACACTGTTTTCTGAGGTTCTGTGACAGTAGATTGCATAGTTCCAATTTAATTTCTGACTATTTCAATTTTATCAGTAAAGAAATTCATGAAGTCATTACTATTGAGCTGCGACGGAATATCTGGTTCAGTCAAGGCTTTATTCCTAACCAATTTAGCCACAGTACTGACTAAACACTTAGGATTGTTGTGGTTATTTTCTATGAGTTTGCTAAAATATGCTGACCTGGCAGCTTTTAGTGCCTGTCTGTAGCTACAGACACTATCCTTCCATGCACCACGAAATGCCTCTAATTTTGTATTCTTCCACTTGCGCTCCATTTTCCAAGCTGCTCTCTTGAGAACATGAGTGTGATCATTGTACCATAGTGCGGGGCTTTCTTTTTTGGTGGTGAGTGTACTGGCACACTATGGCTGCTGTCGAATCATCCAGGTAGATGCTGCACTGTGGTGGTGGTTGAGGAGAGTCGCCTGTTCACTATGTAAAATGCTTTGAGTGTACAGTAGTGTCAGAAAAGTGCTAAATATTCACATTCATTCTTTCATTCAAACTATGGTGTTTTGGCAGAAATGTTGCATATATTGTGGCGGGGTGAGTAAGAGACAGACACAGTGGGTATGGCGTCAAGCCTCAGAGAGGCGTTTACTGGAAAAAGTAATAAACCAAAAATTTTCAAAAAAGGGGAATAGTGTCTAAAATAAAGGGGAATATGGCATCCTTCAGTGAAACTGGGGCTTTGTGAAGGAAGGGTTAGTGTCCACAGGAATGGTCCAGGACCTGGGCGAGGGCCAACGACACCTACGCTAGGGCTGGATGAGTAATCATATTCTTATTCTGCTGTTGAAAGTAATCCAGAGCACATAATTTTATAATTCGCTAGTGATCTATTAACAGCTGCAACCTGTTTGATTGACAGGCGGCGAATGTGTGTGTGTGCTGAACATGCGCGTGTTCCAAAAATGCTCACGCTAATGCGCACCTGATCTGTCAAATAGATTTCAGAATTCCACCAAAATGCCCGTCTTGGTGAGGTACTCATGTAAACACAATGAGTTATGTCTATAGTGAATGTAAACAGCGGAGAAAAAAAAGAGGATTTGTATTTAAAATTTTGGACTTGTAAGTATAAATGTAAGCTAATAGACCTGCTGCTGTCTAGTGTGTCATTATAATAATCAAACAACCATTACAAGAAAATGAGAAAACACTCACTGCTCTTGACTGAATAACTTTAGTAGATTTAAAAAGTATTAATGTGTTATAATCATACAGTGAAGACCAGTAGTTTTATGTTGCATTTCATTCTGAATGTTTACTTGAATACTTGATAGCCTACTGCTGTTAAAAACTTTTAAATCTGTTAAAAAAGCACTGAATTTTCTTAATTTGTATTTTTGTTATATTATTTTTAATCTATTTATATTCATTGCTGTTTTTTATTGTTGTTTTATTACTGACTGTTTACTAGTCTTGAAAAATTACTTAAGAACTTGAAACCATTCTTTCATAATTAACATATTAGTTAGTGTTATTATTTGTTGATGTTTTGAAGCTGTTGAGAATCATCAAATTTCACTACCAACTAGTGAAATTTTTGTATTGTGATAATGTATAGCCTTTATTGTACATGGTAGTGTTGTCACAGTACCAAAATTTCAGTAGTTGATACCAGTGAAATTTCACGGTTCTCGATACCAATTTCGATACCACAGCAAAAATATGCTAATATGATAATGTGCTATTGAACATATTAGTTTAGTTATTTTTAATAATTTAATAATTATTTTAATATGTTTTAGAGTTTAATTTAATTTAATCATCAAAATGGTCTCTAATCAATTAATTCTTTAAACTTTTAATAAGCGAAAATATAACTTTTTAACATATCTGCATTTTTTTATTTATTTTTTTGTCAAACTTTTCAACAGCTGTCTTGCTTGTGATAAATCAATTATTTATTGTCGTCGTTGTTATTATTATTATTATTATTATATATTATTACAGAGAATATTACATTTTACTATACAGTTGTAATATATTTTTATTCAATTTATTTAATTCCATTTCAAGCGTCGAGCTTTTATTTTGAATCGTGCTTTTATTATGATGTGTGTTTTTTGCCAGAAGCTTCACTTTTCCTGATAAACAGTTCACAACATGGTCCAGTGTGATCACGGAAGACTTTCAAGTCACGTCTGAAATCTCATCGGTTTACACTGTCCTTTGTGTCTGACAAATTAAATGTAGGACACAGTTTTGGACTCTTTGTATTTTAGACTACTGGTGTTTGTATATATGGTAATTTTGAAATGTTGTGTTTTAAATGTTATTACTGTGAAGCACTTTGGTCAACTCTGTTGTTTTAAATACTATATAAATAAAGTTGAGTTGAGATTAAAGCACAAATGCTGTGATTTTAATTATATAAATATATAGTTTACATGTGCTGCATGGTTCACAGTGGATTAGTGCTCTGTCATCTCAAACAACGTGAAAGATTCTCAATGTCTGTGGAGATTCTAGAGTATGAGCAGTCAGATTTATACATTCATTTAAAGTACGCAGCTCATCCATGCTAAGATTGCAGCCTTCAGCAGCTTAATAAATCACACAAGGACATGTCAGTTGGATTAATTGTCCATTTCAATGTAAAAGGAGTAACAACACACATTCAAAATAAGCCTGTGAGTATTTTAAAGCTGTCGTGTGTCAGTCAGATTGTGCACTTGTGCCGGACTGAATCAGTGCTTGGTACTACCGGTACTGCAGAAACACTGGCATCGTTACAACTTTTTTATTTTAGTACCGACTTGGTACCGAAGTACTGGTATATGATGTTTCCAAAGTCAATTAATAATCGTGTTAAATAATCGTGATTATGATTTTTGCCATAATCGGCTGCCCTAACCTACGCCCATGCTCCTATCCGAATACCGGAGTCAGAGGTGCACACTCTTTAGCCACCCACACAGGAATGCTAATTCATCAACCAGGCCCTACGGTTGGAGTGGGCATATAGGGGAAATCTCTCCGGGCCAGCTTACCCCCTCGCTCATACCTGGACAGAGACAGGGTTAACACATATTAAACATGACAGCCTCAAAAAAACACAGGGTAAATGCTTAAGTGCCATTTACCCTTTTAGCTGTTGGGAGGCCATCCCCATGGATTCTAAGTCCGGCTCTAGGCTTTCCATCCAGCCAGCGAATGAGAGGGCAAGTGACGTCACTGTTGGTGCCCAACTGCGCCGTCTCTGCCCACAAAAGTGCCCGCATTCTGGCAGGGTGAGCAAGAGGTGTTTATTGGATATAACAAACATAAAATGTTCAAAAATGGGGAATAAAGTGTTCATGGGGAATTAGTGTCCAAAATAAAGGGGAATCTGGTGAGTGGGCTCCGACGGCCGCACATGCTCCCCACCGTGGTCCATGCCACGAGGGGTGGTGGCTTCTCCGGCATCCATGCCCGGCTGCGACACGTGCTCCAGTGTCAGTGTCCGGCGTGCATCTAATTCGGCCGGTACCATCCCAGCTCTGCTGCTGGACCTGCGAAGCACGCAAGTGTGTGCACACAAGGAGATAGAAGCCACTCTGCGTTTTAATAGCAGCGGTGATGAGGCTCTATTAACATCAGGTGTACCTCATCAACCGCTGCCCCAAGGAGTCATATAAAGTTGCATCTCTCCTCTCTCCAACCTACTGCTGTTGTGAGCCTGGCTGAAGGACAGCCCAAAGAGGCGGGGCAACGATGATGAGAGGGAGGGGCGGATCATTCTGCCACAATATTTACAATGAATGTTACTATTATTGCAGTTGAAGTCAGAAGTTTAAATACACCTTAGCCAAACTCAGTTTTTCACGATTCCTGACATTTAATCATAGAAAACATTCCATGTCTTAGGTCAGTTAGGATCACTACTTTATTTTAAGAATGTGAAATGTCAGAATAATAGTAGAGATAATGATTTATTTCAGATTTTATTTCTTTCATCACATTCCCAGTGGGTCAGAAGTATACATACACTTTATTTATTTGGTATCATTGCCTTTAAATTGTTTAACTTGGGTAAAACTTTTTGGGTAGCCTTCCACAAGCTTCTCACAATAAGTTGCTGGAATTTTAGCCCATTCCTCCAGACAGAACTGGTGTAACTGAATCAGGTTTGTAGGCCTCATTGCTTGCACATGCTTTTTCAGTTATGCCAGATTGAGGTCAGGGCTATTTTTGTTTCATCAGACCAGAGGACATTTCTCCAAAACGTACGATCTTTGTCCCCATGTGCACTTGCTAACTGTAGTCTGGATTTTTATGGCAGTTTTGGAGCAGTGGCTACTTCCTTGCTGAGCAGCCTTTCATGTTATTTCAACATAGGACTCGCTTTACTGTGGATATAGATACTTGTCTACCTGTTTCCTCCAGCATCTTCACAAGGTCATTTGCTGTTGTTCTGGGAATGATTTGCACTTTTCGCACCAAACTACGTTAATCTTTAGGAGACAGAATGCGTCTCCTTCCTGAGCGTTATGATGGCTGCATAGTCCCATGGTGTTTAACTATTGCTTGTACAGATGAATGTGGTACCTTCAGGCATTTGGAAATTGCTCCCAAGGATGACCCAGACTTGTGGAGGTCTACAATTTTTTTTCTGAGGTCTTGGCTGATTTCTTTTGATTTTCGTATGATGTCTAGCAAAGAGGCACTGAGTTTAAAGGTAGGCCTTAAAATACATCCACAGGTACACCTCCAGTTGATGCCAGTTATCCTATCAGAAGTTAATTGGCTAATTGTCTAAAGGCTTGACATCATTTTCTGGAATTTTCCAAGCTGCTTAAAGGCACAGTTAACTTAGTGTATGTAAACTTCTGACCCACTGGAATTGTGATCTAGTCAATTAAAAGTGAAACAATCTGTCTTTAAACAATTTTTGTAAAAATGACTCATGTCATGCACAAAGTAGATGTCCTAAGCGATTTGCCAAAACTATAGTTTGCTAATATGAAATCTGTGGAGTTTTAATGACTTCAACCCAAGTGTATGTAAACTTCTGACTTCAACTGTATAATTATTTTAAATATTGTATATTTGGTTAACATAAGTCACTTTTATATTTATATAAATCACGCTATATTTAACAAAGAGCATCCTGCCTGTTCTGACCATATATTTGAATTGCCAGAATGAAGCTTGGGTAGTTTATCAATATAGACACTCTTTCTGAATCAGCTAAACAAAAATGCCTTTGGTCATGTTGGATTTGGTGCTACCTACCTTTAAATGTGTAACTCTTATAAAAACTATTTTTATGATCATAATAAAGCATGTTAGGTTTAAAATGTTAAATTTAAAATGTAACAATCAATGGGCTAGTGTTATAAAATCATGAATATGCTTGTTGCACAGTGCTTTTGCCAGAAGATATTTGGATTCTCTGTACTGTTAAATTGTTCTGTGACCACATCGCATTTGAAGTGTAAATGTTAATCCGTCCTGTATGCATCCCAGACAGCAGTGAAGCACCACCTCTCACCTGTCAATCAACCGCTGCACTAAAACAAGAGTTTAAACTTTGTCGGTTACGAGCGGCTTTAAAAAGGAAATAACCATCCGAACAGAATATGTAAAAAAGCAGATACATACACAAGCATGAGAACTTCACAGATCTTCTTCAGTATGTCTGATATCAACATGCAAAAGACACAGGTGAGAAGCATGAACATCTGCTCAAGTTAATACAGGAAATCCATTAAATTGACACATTGTTCTGCTTGAAATGTTGCGTTTGCGTTGAATTCAAATTTCAGCTGCATCTGGGATAAACAGTGTGTTGTTGTTTTTTGCACTTTCTTTGACTTTTCTTAACATGCAGTAACACACTGACATAGTGATTGATCTGTGTCGTCACGAGGCCCTCCCCTTGAAATCCAAACACAAGTGGTCACTGGAAACTGATTTAAGTGACCAGGTGTAAACAGGGTTGTGTCTCGTCTGACCACATGTGATCGGATCACCCGAGACGCATCTTAATACTAGGTGTAAATGGGATCCTTGTGATGTAATAGAGTCCGATATCCCAAAATCTGTCTGAGAGATTTTACTGAGTTTTGTTTAAATTATTGATTTGCATAGAATTTTAAAGTGTATTGGGGCTCAAGAGAGATTGAATATTTGTGGTAAATTAGTTGTTTCAAGTGAGCATTGGTACCATTTTAAAGGCAGCCCATTTAGTGTGAATTTGCTTTGTTCCTCACTATGAAATGATATAGTTTTGATAAAGATCACCAGAATGATATTAAAGACAGAATATGATAGCATGCATGTGAGATTAAAGCTCTGGAAAATGACAGATTAAATTTCACAGATTATGTCATAAAGGGTACTTGTTCACCTTGCATTTACAAAGCCAAAGGTATTTTACTGTTCCCTCCAAATTTCTCAATAGATCAGCAAGGTGTTGATCACAGCATCAAGAGTCAAGAAATACCCAATTACTGAGAAATTGTAAAATAAGAGAGAAATGCTGTGAGAAAATGAGCAGGATGCTCCAGGATGGAGAAAACGAGAGAAGTTGTGGAAGAGTGGAGCACCCAGTGAAGTATGATAAGACTGTCAGAGGAGAGCAGTTAGTGAGTTTAGAAGAGGCTGACAGATGCTCCCAGCAGGTGTGTGTGTGTATTCCCAACATAAAGATTGACACTTGACATAGCACACAAATGTAATCAATCACAGATTGGCCACTGGTCTCTATAATATCTGTATCACCTTCTCTTAACAGTGCTGTGCTGGGTTTTTTAATACCATTTTCACGTGCTACAATGATTCCCCCCTGTTGATTTACTAGACCTGTGATCCATTCCACCAGTTTTAATATTTTATTTTGTTGGAAATTTTAAGAAGCCACTATGATGCACCTCTCAATCTCCAGTGTCTCCAAATGTATTTGCTGTTCCGTTCTTGTCATGACTGAATCTGAACACTTTATAGTCTATGGCAGATTTTTGCTGCCACTAAAGTGACTTAACTGGCAACCGTTAATTACAGAATTAGCCCGCAAATCTTTACAGCTCAGGTGTTTCCTTAGAGACCAAAGACATTGCTTAGGGTTAATGATGCGTGAACCAGAATGTAATTTGTACTGAATGATGTTACCCAGCATCCTCGTCTATGGAAAGTAGAAGTTGCAACTGATATCTGCAGCCGATAGGTCATTTTTATTATTTTATTTATTTATTTGTATTTATTTTGTTATTTGTCTTACACAAGACATTTAATTTTGCTGACTTTGGTCCAAGCAGGTTGATCATACAGAAATTTGTGTTTGTTGTTTGTTTTGAGGTAGCCTAAGCGGCCACATTATCAATTATATGAAAAAGCCTTTGATTGTTTCACTATAGTTAATAGCTATCATGTATAGAATATATTGGACTGCCAATAGTGAAGAGAACAATGACAAACTGAACTGCCTCTTTATGAGTGTGTTTACAAAAAGAGGCTGACCTGATGGACTTTAATGTAGCCTAATATTAGTCAATGAGAGTTACCGTGGTATTCTTGAAAGATAAGTGGCATATTCCACTAAAACCGTACGCTTTGGTGTCCCATTACCAGTGTTGGGCAAGATGCTTCAAAATTAAGAATCAAAAGAAATCAGCCAAGACCTCAAAAACAATTGTGGACCTCCACAAGTCTGGCTCATCCTTAGGAGCAATTTCCAAATGCCTGAAAGTACCACATTCATCTGTACAAGCAATAGAATGCAAATATAAACACCATGGGACCACGCAGCCATCAAACCGCTCAGGAAGGAGACGCATTCTGTCTCCTAGAGATGAACATAGTTTGGTGCAAAAAGTGCAACTCAATCCCTTCAACTGTATGTTCAAAACCTGCTTCCCTGTGTTCTCCTTCCCATCTGTTGTGAAGCTGTTCTACATTGTACATAACTGTATATATAATAACATGTCTGACAAACATATTTTGCTGCTGCATTACGTCTTGGCTTAACAGGAGACATCATAACCATCGTGTTTTTAATATGCGTGTCAAGTTGAAGTTCAGTTTTGAAGACGCTGCATTCTGTTCTATTTAGCTGCACTCTGTCTAGCTGTTTGAAACACTTGCAGCACGTTGAGTCCAATGCCACACGCCTAGTGTGTGTATGTGTTCGCTCCTGTGGCGAAAGCCATGATGCTCCGTATTGTTGTTGCTGTGATGATTCATGAAGCGTGCCATTCAACTCGGAGAGTCGGAATTTCCACATTTCTACTGGGGAAAGTACAACGGAATGACACTTTATGTCGGACTTCTAACTTGGAAACTCGTGGAGAAATCTTCAACTCTCATCTCGTTGAGATGCAGGTGTGTGTTACATCACGCAAACATGTCGGAACCCAGGGCAGGTAGGTTTACAGTCAATGACAAACATTCACTTTTATTAAATAATATCCATTAACGAGTCAAACTTCTTATATTAAATTATTATTAAATGTGTTTAGCAAACGTTTTACAGAGACGGTTGTTCAAAACACTGTTAATTACACTCTATTGATTATCATCGTATATCAATTTGGCTGCTATGAGACGTCTCTGACAATCAATGTACCCCTCAAAACCATAATGTAATCAATCTCAAAATTAAAAATAAGCTCCCTCTTTGACACGTTTGTGTTTGGTTGTCAAGTAATTACGTGAAAAGTCACATCATGCATGATCACTGTCGATCATCGTTTTCATGATCGATCATTGCTGCCACGTCAGAGTACCCGAGTCCATCCCTAATACAAACCCATGTTCAAAATGAAAAATCACTTTTTACATTTTATTTTTCATATTTATACTACTACCTCTACAAACCCATGCCAATTTGAACATAATTTCCTTTGCACATTCCTGTATAATAACTCCTTCTATTCATCTTATCATGTAATTCTGTGTCTAGCTGTTGTATTTCTGTACTAGAAGCTTCTGATCAGAGGCCACATTACTTGTGTGTGAGAGCACATCTGGGCAGTAACAATGTGATATCTGATGCACTGTAAAAACATTTACTGTAAACTTTACAGTAATTTACTGGCAATTTTAGTTGCCAGAACGATTGCGAATATACAACAGGGTACTTTAAATCATTTATTACAATTGTACTGTAAAAAAAACAACAACTGCATACTGTTGTAAATATGTACTGTAATGTAAAATTACCCATGTTTTTACAGCCGAATTACTGTAAAATTACAGTAAAAGTAATGTATATTAACTATAAATATCAGACCAAAATTACAAATGTCACTGTAAATCTACAGTACTGCTGTACATACATTTTACAGTAAATTAGAGCATTTGCTGTGAATTTGTTTTTTTTCAGTTTCCTTCACTTTACTAAAATAACTACAAGTGCGATTTTTTTTTTTTTTTTTTTTTTTTTTTTTCAGTGTGAAATATGTTTGTATAAACCTACTTTTGCTGAGAATTCAGTAAACACATACTGCATTTGTCCTTCGATTTTTAGTACATTTGAATTATGCATCACGCAAACAATAAAACTTGCCACAACAAAATAGGAAATATGATTTTCATCATAGTACCAATTTATTTATTGCACAATAACATCACATTGATGCATTAAACACTAACTAGCACAAGTTTGCAAAACATAATGCTCACTAGCAAAAATTAAATGGAAAATTAGGCTGGAAATTTCACATTAAATGAAATTAGGCTTAAGCCTTGTAAATAGTTACACTAGCAGCAGCATATTATCAGTCGTACAAGGAATTTGATATAAGGAACACATACCTGAGCAGAGTGTGACTGAACTTCAATCACAAACTTGTACATGAAACATGAACTTTTTGGCCAGAGCTGTGTGACTCCCTTTTTATTATACATTGAATGGCTTGCCATTTAAACAGTGTCTCAAAGCCCATCAACTATTGGAGCAGAGCGCATACATGTGCATTTATTCCACTTTTCCTTGTCCCACAGTTCCAGTAGCAAACTTTGAGTCTGATAATAACCATGATTTCTCTGTGAAAATAAACACCCAAAACATTAGTCTCACACAATAAAAGTGTCATGTTATTCACTTAGTTAGATAGACAAGCTTATTACACAGCTTTCTGGAATACTCAATTCTGATTGGTCAGTCATGCCATCGAGTGGTCTGACATTTCTGAATGACAACTGCACATTAAGTGATATCAGACCAGTCATCCCAGAATTATGAGTAGTCTTTTCTATATCTTATATCACTTAGCAATCTCTACAAGTATGCTAATAAAATAATTTCAACTCAAATTAATATTTCATGTACATTTACTTATTTATTTGGCAAGTGGTCTTGTAATAAGTGGGATGATTTCACAAAGTAATCACCAACTGAACTCTGATGTAAACTGGAGAAAACTAGCCATTTCTGGAGACTTTGGAATCTCACTTGTCATATAATAACCATATTAATGCAAATCAACATTCCATGTATTTGACAAGTAGCAGATTATTATGCAGGATAATCTACATTTCAGATGGAAATTATAAATAAAAAAAAAAAAATCCTTCATGGTGATACAAGAAGTCGGGGTTTATTTTGTGATAACGAACAGCTAACTGTGCATTATTCCTTATACAGCGGCATGCAAAAGTTTGGGCACCCCTGATCAAAATTTCTGTTGCTGTGAATAGCTAAGCGAGCAAAAGATGGCCTGATTTCCAAAAGGCTTAAAGTTAAAGATGACACATTTCTTTAATATTTTAAGCAATTTACTTTTTTTATATTCATCTTTTACAGTTTCAGAATAACAAAGGAATAAGGCCCGAAGCAAAAGTTTGGGCACCCTGCATGGTCAGTAATTGGTAACACCCCCTGGCAAGTATCACAGCTTGTAAAAGCTTTTTGTAGCCAGCAAAGTGTCATTTTTGGTTTGGGGGATTTTCGCCCATTCTTCCTTGCAAAAGGCTTCTAGTTCTGTGAGATTCTTGGGCCGTCTTGCATGCACTGCTCTTTTGAGGCCTATCCACAGATTTTTGATGATGTTTAGGTCGGGGGACTGTGAGGGCCATGGCAAAACCTTCAGCTTGCACCTCTTGAGGTCGTCCATTGTGGATTTTGAGGTGTGTTTAGGATCATTATCCTGTTGTAGAAGCAATCCTCTTCATCTTCAGCATTTTTACAGATGGTGTGATGCTTGCTTCCAGAATTTGCTGGTATTTAATTTAATCCATTCTTTCCTCTACCACTGAAATGTTCCCCTGTGCCACTGGCATCAACACAAGCCCAAAGCATGATCGATCCACCCTGTGCTTAACAGTTGGAGAGGTGTTCTTTTCATGAAATTCTGCACTCTTTTTTCCCCAAACATACCTTTTGCGGCCAAAAAGTTATATTTTAACTTCATCAGTCCGCAAGACTTGTTTCCAAAATGCATCAGGCTTGTTTAGATGTTCATTTGCAAACTTCTGATGCTGAAATTTGTGGTGAGGATGCAGGAAGGTTTTCTTCTCATGACTCTTCCATGAAGGTCATATTTGTGCAGGTGTCGCTGCACAGTAGAACAGTGCACCACTACTCCAGAATCTGCAGAATCTTCCTTAAGGTCTTTTGCAGTCAAACAGGGGTTTTGATTTGCCTTTCTAGCAATCTTACAAGGAGTTCTCTCTGAAAGTTTTCTTGGACTTCCAGACCTCAACTTGAACTCCACCGTTCCTGTTAACTGCCATTTCTTAATTACATTATGAACTGAGGAAACGGCTCCCTGAAAACGCTTTGCTATCTTCTTATAGCCTTCTGCTTTGTGGGCATCAATTATTTTAATTTTCAGAGTGCTAGGCAGCTGCTTAGAGGAGCCCATGGCTGCTGATTGTTGGGACAAGATTTGAGGAGTCAGACTATGTATAAAGCTTTGAAATTTGCATCACCTGGCCATTCCAAACGATGATTGTGAACAAGATATAGCTCTAACAAGCTAATTAAGGACTGAGACCTTGGTAAAAGTTATCTGAGAGCTCAAATCTCTTGGGGTGCCCAAACTTTTGCATGCCACTGTATATTCCAACCCCAGTTCCCTTTAATGACCTGCTAGGGTCAGATTTTACCCCAGAAAACCACAGACATAACAGGCCCATATTATACCATATTTATAAATGAGAACCAACAGTGCAAATTGAAAATTGTAAGTTATAGAAAACATGCATTAAAAAGTTAGTTCACCCAAAAATGAAAATTCTCTCATGATTTACTTACCTTTTAAGCCATCCCAGATGTCTATGACTTTCCTTTTTCAGCAGAACCGAAGTGAAGATTTTTATAAGCACATTTTAGCTCTTTTTGTCCATACAATGCAAGTAAACTGGTGCCATCAGGCTGGTGGCTCCAGTCAGCTCCAGTCAATCAGTTAATGTCTTATGAAGCAACTCGATAGGTTGGTGTAAAAATAAATCGATAATTAAAACTTTAACTTTAAAAAATTGCTTCCTGCCAGCAGTCGACGCATCACGTCGGCTTCATTGTGACGTAAGCGCAATGGCGCGTTCACGCGAGAAGTCGGAAGCACACGCCTTGTATACAGCAGGAATGAATGTCATGCGAGAGTTAGGTCATTTCAAACAGGAATCCAGTGCTGGCCTGAAGCAACAATTTAAAGTTAAAAATGTTTTAATTATCAATTTGTTTCTTACACAAACCTACTGAGCAGGGAGAAGTATTTCAAGCAAAAAATGACAAGTATTGATCTGTTTCTCATCCACACCTATCAAATCTCTTCTGAAAATATGGATTAAAACACTGAAGTCGTATGAATTACTTTTATGATGCGTTTGTGCTTTTTGGAGCGTAAAATTTTTTGGCACCCTTTCACTTGCATTGTGAGGACCTACAGAGCTGAAATATTCTTCTAAAAATCATCATTTGTGTTCAGCAGAAGAAAGTCATACATATCTGGGATGGCATGAGGGTGAGTAAATGATGAAAATGTTCATTTTTAATGAACTATCCCCCTCATCTTTTTGGGAGAACTTTAAACTTGCTTTTAGCGCCCCTCAGTGGACATTTAATACCTGCATTTTATTAATTTTATACCTAAACTGCAGTGAAACATGCAATGAACTACGTAATTTTATTTAGCAAAAATGTTGCCACATTCACATAATTTACTGCAAATTTCCATAACAGGGTTGCAAAAAATGCAGACCTCATAGAAAATTAATGCAAATAAAACAGCTCATATAATATTTAGTTTTAAGATGTAGCCCCTCCAATAAAGGGTTTTTAATATTGGAATCTCACGTGTGCCTTGTTAAGGATTTATGATTTCATTCTATAGGGAAACACCCACTGTTTTTTTCATATAATATATAGCTTGTATACTGTTATTCCTGTCTGCTTCAAAACCACCACCATCATTCCGGTTCCGAAGAAGTCAAGTGTATCATGCCTTGACGACTACCTGCACGAAGCACTCACATCGATCATCATGAAGTGCTTTGAGAAAGTAGTCATGAACCACATCAAGTCCTCATTGCCCCCCTACCTCGACACTCTCCAATTTGCATATCGCCCCAACCGCTCAGCTGACGATGCCATATCCATCGCCCATCATCTGGCCTCAACACACCTCTAATAAAAAAAAACAGTCATGTCAGAATGCTGTTCATAGACTTAAACTCAGCATTCAATATGATCATTCCTCATAACCTTACAGAGAAACTGAGCACACTCAACATCAGCACCTCCCTCTGTAACTGGATTCTGGACTTCCTGACTGGGAGACCTCAGGCAGTCCAGTCCAGCACCATCACACTGAGCACCGGAGCCCCACAAGGCTGCATGCTCAGACCACTGCTGTTCACCCTGCTGACCCACGACTGTACTGCTAAACACAGCACAAACCACATCTTCAAATTCACAGATGATACCACGGTAGTGGGACTCATCAGCAATGATGACAAATCATCATACAGAGATGAGGTGAACTGTCTAGTGGTTTGGTGCAAGAACAACAACCTGTCTCTGAATGTTGAAAAAACAAAGGAGATAATCATTGACTTCAGGAAGTCACATGCCATTGTTTACAGTACGGTTTGTCTACATTGCGTGTGTATATGTATACGTACATATGTAAATATAGATTTATATTGTTCATAGTGTTTGTTTCTTAAGCTCTTGTTTATTGTTTATTATGTTTGTGAAGTATGCCTTTTTTTGTCTGTAATTGTGCACTGCAGACCTGGTTAATCGCCATTTCGTTTCACTGTGTACTTTTATATTGGCAAGAATGACAATAAATTGTGACAAAGGATTTAGCCAGTCCATATGGTGGCGTGGAGATCCAGAGAGGGGGAGGGTGTGTTTGTGTTGTCTGAGAGAGATGGATGAAGTGGTTATCATGTAATTCAATCAGCAGTTTGGCTGCATTGCAGAGCTGTGCTCCTGATGAAAACCACACTAGTAATCATGTTTAATGAAACACTGCAGTAGAAAGTCCATGTGCTTGCAGCCCAGACTCCCTTATTACTGACACGTTCTTTAAAACACTCAACTGTTGAAAATGGGAATCAGAGAAAAACTGCAGCACTAGACTGAACTAGATTTAGTTGAGTGAGTGGTGTTTGCAGTAACAATGCTATCAGTCCCTCTTTCAGTGGAAATCTATAGATTTTCTTTTTGTTTGCCAGGTAAGTTTGAAGTAATAGCTCAGCTCTTCTCAGTGAGCCGTAGGGATTTTTGAGGTGTCATTCATATTCATAGCACAACAGACTGATCTCACTATGAATTCAGCAACAGTAGGTCGAAAGTTCTGCTACTGAAATCGGTCTATGTTTACTGAAATTTGAATCACTGCCCCCAGTGGCTGTAGCTGGAAGTGGTGTTGAACATATTACACCTGTGAACAAAGTAGGGTGACCAGATTCCTGCTTGTGGAAAACGGGACAGCCCTCTCCCAGCAAAAATGAAATTGATGTATCCTTAGGCGCAGATCAATGCGAAGTAGAGGGTGAATCCGCATCTGTAACTGTAGTCACCTTTGTACTTGCTATTGTTCTCAGTGTGTGCTTGTCTTTCAAGAGTTTATCGTAAAATGCAGAGCAGTCGAGTCGAAAATTAAGATGTACGAAAAGCATTACCTTCATGAGATTTATCCAGTGTCCATGCTGCGTTCATTAATGAGAACACACGCTCCACAGATGCAGATGTCCCAGGCAGGCATAAAACAAACTCCATGCCCTTGGCTAAGACTCCAAAGTTGATGGTCTTGCTCTCCAGCTCATGAAAAACATCTGTCCAACTCTCAGACACGGCCGTCTTGTTCATGTTCCACTCAGTGATGCGATGAGTGATGTTATTTGCGCAAGCCCACTCATCAAAGAGCATGGTTTCGTCAATCAAACTGAGAGATTCTGGAGTAGAAGTGTTCGAGGCTGCTCTGAATGTGTTTCCACTCTGGGATGTCTCTCTGTAGGGCCCACTCATGTTTTTCTGTGTTATCCAATGAGTGGCTCCAATTTTGGAGGTAATCCACAGATGCTGAATAAAAGTATCTCACTGCACAAAAGAAATCATCTGCTCGCATGGCACCAGCTTCAACCAGGGCATCCAACTGCTTTTTAATGCCAGAGGGTATGAATGATTCCTCCAGCCTGGCCTGCAAGACCTTTCTCAGGTCATGAATGTGCAAAGCTATGGCCGTGCACAACAGAATAATAAGCAAAAAGTCCTTCACTTGCGTGCACCTTGTCAGATTCTGAACTTTGCCTCACAAAAAAATCGCTAACACTTGGTGTGGCACCAGGGGCATAGATTCTAGGGGGGATGGTGGGGATTATTAAAGCCCCCCCCCCCCCCAAATAATCAAAACAAGCAGGTAACCCCCCCCCCCCCCTTTGTGTGGCACACTTACTTTTAGCAGCTTCCACATGCTTTTTTGTATGAACATGCTGTGCTGTGCCCACTCCATGGGCGATAGAAAAGCGAGCTCAACAAATCTCATACCTCACTTTACTAGGCTCTGTCTGTGACTCCTTTTTTCAGAAATGTAATTTCTTTTTGAAAATCCTCATTAATTGTACATGCATGCTTCCTTGACATTTTTCCATCTGCAATTTCATCTGTGTGCTCTTTCAAATTGACTCTTTAATCAGTTCACTAACTGGACGTCTATTGATAGGGGATTGTGATTGGATCGTTTAATCCAATCATGTACTGCAAATAACACGGTGTGATTTTATTGGTTTTACAAGCCGTATCCTTGGCTACCTTTGATTAGAATACTCACATGACTGAGAAAGCCACATAGGCGATAGAGAAATTTTAGGAGAGGGGAAATATGGGACAAAACACAATTTTTTCAGAATAAGTTGGGACACTAGAAAAAGTGCTAAAATACGGGACTGTCCTGGGAAAAACGGGACATCTGGCCACCCTACCACACAGTGGTGCCAAAAGTGAGTTGTTTTTAATTGTAGATGATGTAACAGTCAACAGGAATGCAGGTTTTAACCCAAACCCCAACCTTAAACCTTACCATCAGTGGAGTAAAAATGTAATTTTAGAGGGAAATTGCAACCTCCAAATCACACTCATCATTGATTTATGTGAACACTTCTTGGTTTTCATGGGACCAGATCCCACGTCTCTGAGGCTGCTCGTACATGATGCGATCAGTAGCACCACAGGATAAGAAACACATTTGTATTATACAAAGACTGAATTTGATGAATTTGATGTTTTTCAAAAAACATTGAATTTGATGTAAATAAAAACGAGGCTGTGAGGCAGGGTCCGAAATTAACACCCGCCAAGCGGCAAATGCGGGTAAATTTTCAGTTTGGCCGGTGAATTTCGCAGTGTCACAGGCCACTTTGACGGGCGGTTTTTGCTTTCTATCAGTTTCTGTCAGCTTGTAAAATTAATTTAAACGCATTCTAGTTTTGTCCTCAAGGGAGCTCTGTAGGCCTACAGTACAGTCATTAACACAGGTGTTTACATAGAATGGCTTTTATTAGCTCGTAGTCCTGCTGCTCGTCAATAGTCTCGAACGCTGTGTGTCCACTGGTGCGTGGTGAGCGAAGGTGGATTCATTGCTTTTAATCCAGACTTCAAATGATGATTGCATGTATTCATTGTGGCAGTTCTGTAGCTAAGTAGGCAAACGTTTAATAAATCAACACCGTTTGTATACTTTGGGCATTTGAAAATGAAGTTGGCATTTTCCAACCGTAATCGTGCATATATAAGATGACATCATTGCTTGTGTACTGAAAGCTAATAGTAGAAAATACACACTGGCTTTGTATATTACAAACTCACCCTGAAGCTGCAGTTCTCTGGCATGGTGAGTGGATTTCTTGCGCGCCAGTGGGTACGTACCGTACATCTTGATGCAAGATGAAAGTAATGTACAGGAGCGTTCATGCCATCGGGATGAAGGGAAGACCACTCTTGGATTTACAGTGGATGTGCGAGTAAGTTTTAATTACCCACAACCACACATACAAATTCTCTGGGAATGATTGCAGTACAGTTGTGCTCAAAAGTTTGCATACCCTTGGAGAATTGGTCATATATGTACCATTTTTAAAGAAAACATGAGTGAGCAGGCAGAACACATTTCTTTTATTTCTTAGGGGATTCATATTCAACTGTAGGCTATAACAGAATGGCACAATCATAAAACAAAACATGGCAACAATGAAAAAAATGAAATGACCCCTGTTCAAAAGTCTGCATACCCTTAGTTCTTAATACTGTTTATTGCCCCCTTTAGCATCAATGACAGCGTGCAGTCTTTTGTGATAGTTGTCTATGAGGCCCCAAATTCTTGCAGGTGGTATAGCTGCCCATTCGTCTTGGCAAAATGCCTCCAGGTCATGCAAAGTCTTTGGTCGTCTTGCATGAACCACATGTTTGAGGTCTCCCCAGAGTGGCTCGATATTAAGGTCAGGAGACTGTGATGGCCACTCAAGAACCTTCACCTTTTTCTGCTGTAACCACTTGAGGGTCAACTTGGCCTTGTGCTTAGGGTCATTGTCGTGCTGGAAAGTCCAAGAGTGTCCCATGCGGAGCTTTTGTGCAGAAGAATGCAAAATGTCTGCCAGTATTTTATGATAATATGCTGCATTCATCTTGCCATCAATTTTCACAAGATTCCCCGTGCCTTTAGAGCTCACACACCCCTAAATCATCAGTGAGCCACCACCATGCTTCACAGTGGGGATGGTATTCTTTTCACTATAGGCCTTGTTGACCCCTCTCCAAACATAGCGCTTATGGTTGTGACCATAAAGCTCTATTTTGGTCTCATCACTCCAAATTACAGTGTGCCAGAAGCTGTGAGGCGTGTCGAGGTGTTGTCGGGCATATTGTAACCAGGCTTTTTTTGTGGCATTGCTGCAGTAAAGGCTTCTTTCTGGCAGCTCGACCATGCAGCTCATTTTTGTTCAAGTATCATCGGATTGTGCTCCTTGAAACAACCACACTGTCTTTTTCCAGAGCAGCCTGTATTTCTCCTGAGGTTACCTGTGGGTTTTTCTTTGTATCCCGAACAATTCTTCTGGCAGTTGTGGCTGAAATCTTTCTTGGTCTACCTGACCTTGGCTTGGTATCAAGAGATCCCCGAATTTTCCACTTCTTAATAAGAAATTGAACAGTACTGACCGGCATTTTCAAGGCTTTGGATATCTTTTTATATCCTTTTCCATCTTTATAAAGTGCCATTACCTTGTTACGCAGGTCTTTTGACAGTTCTTTTCTGCTCTCCATGGCTCAGTATCTAGCCTGCTCAGTGCATCCACGTGAGAGCTAACAAACTCATTGACTATTTATACACCAGCACTAATTGCAATTTAAAAAGCCACAGGTGTGGGAAATTAACCTTTAATTGCCATTTAAACCTGTGTGTGTCACCTTGTGTGTCTGTAACAAGGCCAAACATTCAAGGGTATAAAAACTTTAGATCAGGGCCATTTGGGTGATTTCTGTTATTGTTATGATTTAAAAATGAGCCAAACAACTATGTTATAATAAATGGCTTCATATGATCACTATCCTTTAAATAAAAGACAGTTTTTTTTTTTTTTTTTTTTTGCATGATCAGTCATATTTTCAAAATCAATGCCAAAATTTCACAATTTCTGTCAGGGTATGCAAACTTGAGCACAACTGTATAATAAAAAACGAATGATTTTCATGACTTTTGGTTTCGTTTACGGTACTTGAACGTGCATTGTTCTGGTGATGCGGACAGAAAACTGGACTAAAATACTCAGTGTTTTCCATATTACTATTAAGCACCACAGCAACACTACTGAAGCTACAGCACGAGACGAGACATAAACCACTACCAGTAGACCGATTCTCAAAGAAATAACTCTTTTGAGCCAGTTCTTTTGAATCTACAGCACGAGACATAAGTGACAGTATAATCTGAATCTCAAAATAATGACTCTTGTGTCGGTCCTTTTTAGTGAATCAAGAACTGTTGTCAGTTTCCCAAACGCATGACTCTATGTGCCAGCTCTTTTTAGTGAATTAAAAAGACTTATCCGTTGGTACTGACTGAATTGATGTAAGCCAGGAACTGCTACTGTGTTGTGTGTACTTTAGGCTCATAAGAGTTACTTACTGGTCGTTCATTTGACAACATGTTCTTTAAAATACAATAATAGTTTTGTTGTAATAAGTGAATAATCTGAAAAATTATCCTAAATGGACTATCTGGCAATTTAAGTAAGGAATAATTGATGACGGATCGTTGAATTGTTGAAAAATAATGTGGTAATGTAGTCACAACACGCAGCATAGTGACCGTTACATCTCGGGTGTGCATTATTTTTAAACAATTCAACGATCTGGAGTCAATTATTCTGCTTGTACCATGGTTACCACATCTTAAGACATCGTTCAGGGTTTTATCTCAAGACAATTTCTGGTTTTCGTCCCTAAAACGCGCTTATGAGAGGAACTACTTTCTTTCGCCACGGATTCAGTGTCTTGCTTTAATACAGTCCAAGCCTTTGTTGCTAGTTCAAAAACGTCACGTTATAACTAGCAACTGAGGATTGCGAGGCTTGCGCTGCTTTACTAGAGTAACAAGATAGGGGGCTTTCACATTGCTGCGGTCCGATTCCGAGTGCGATTGTTCCCGGTGCCCCCCGCAGCTTTGGTCTGGTTTCACACTCACTTGATTCTCTCGAACCCTGGTCCATTTGCGTTCATCTTACGTCATCACAAACACGCATGGAGAACACAACGCAGCTCATCGTACTTTTTGTTTTTTTGGTGCCATTATGCACAGCAGAGTGAACGACAACTGCGTATATGTACGCTTCATGGCGTAACTCATCAGATGTCCAGGGGAAGGTGGCTTGCTGCTGCTCGCAAATAGCGTTTTTTGAGGAGACAGCTGATTGCAAGGAATTCATTTGCATCTTTGTTTACACAGCATGCTTACACTCGTGTCCAAGGTGAAGTTATCGTCATTGTCATATCCTATATTTATAACCTATAATAGTATTTATATATAGGCTGTCTCTCCGCATACATCATCGAGACTGTCTCCTTTTATTTTTTTTTTTTATTGGAAATGCAAACAAGGTTAACAGTTGTATAAATGTAAGTGCATATACATAAAAGGCATTGACAATAGATTAAAAAAAGTAAGAAAAAAAAAGACAAAAAAAATAAATGAAACGAGACAGCCTCGATGACATATGCGGCCGACAAATGCAACCTCCGGAGGACGCATCCTTCCAAACGAGACACAGCCATAGTATTTATAAGGTGTATAGATAGATAGATGTCGTCATAGGCTAAAACGCATGCACAGGTTACTTTACTTCCTGAACGAGTGCGCACCCGAGTCCGAGTTGCTTTCACATTCGCGAAAATCGCGCTACAGTTCCATTGCAACCAAACTCGGGACTACCTCCTACAGGTAGTCTCAGGTTCGGTACCATGGTGCGCTCCCCGGTCCACATGACAGCTTTCACATTAACAATTTTTCATGCGAACGTGCTCTGTTTCGAACTAAACTGCCAATGTGAAAGCACCCTTAGTGTGTGTGCGTGTGTGTGTTAGTGCGTGAGTTTGTAGGGATCGAAAGAGAAAAACTCAGAAAATGAGAGAGATCGCTTCTGGGATTACCTTTTTTTTTTTTGTTATTGTTGCAGCTCTCCTCAGAAGTAACATTGCTTCTAAATCGCCAAGATGTGTGTCGCCATATTCCCGTTGTAAACCTTAACAACTTTTTTCATCCCCGCTGAGATGCAGGAGTACGCTGACACGACGACTCTTGTTTTTCTCTCACGAGTATGTTTGGGACTTAAGTGTGTACGTTACACGTATAATGTCTGTGTGTCCATGAGTGTGTGAGAGAGAGGGGGAGTGCAAGGGTTTTTCCCACAGATATTTCAGATAATTTAGAAACTGTTGTATTGATCAAGTGTATCTAGTTTTGATACAGCTCAAGCCTTCGTTACTAATTCGAAAACGTCACAAAAGAACTAGCAACGGAGGATGCGCTGCTTTTCGGCATTGGAGTAACAAGTTAGTGTATGTGTGTGCTATGGAAAGTCAAGAGGGTCAGAATTCACGTGTTTTGTATCGCCGTATTAAGCTTTGAAACACCGTTTCTAAATGCCATAAGGCGTTAAGTAAACGGCGTGAGGCATTACATAAACACCGTCATGCTTTAAGTTAACGCGCGTTATTTTAGCGCCTCACAAAACTTAATTAGCGCATTAATTTGCTCATGTACATAACTCCTCTATAGCGTTTGAGGTACTACGGCAAGTCGGAGGATTCAAATAATTAACGGCAACGATCTATTTTGTTTCACAGTGCAAACACACATTAAATGACTGCACCTGACTTTTGTTGACACACAATCCACAACCTAATGTCCTTCTGTCATCACTTAATAGGTAAGGATTTTGTCTCCGCTGTCCAAAACTGTTTATTCAACTACTCACACAGAATTTGACTCATGGTTTGAGTTCAGATTTAATAGCTAGGTGACTAACTAAACTGGCTATTGGTTTGTGTGTGTGTGTGTGTGTGTGTTGCAAGTATTGGAAAAATCACTGATGTACTCATTCTCATAACTATTTTGCCCTGATGAAGCATTGACAGATATTTACCTACTGGATATTACACAAAACAAAATAACTGCATTTACACAAATTATCCTGTTCAAAAGCTTATATCCCTTTGATTCTTAATTTTTTGTGTTGCTTCCTCGATGATCAGTGACTGTTTCTGTCTTTTAAGATAGTTGTGTAGGAGTCCCTGATTTGTCCTGAGCATTGAATCTGCCCACAAAAATCCATAAGGTACTGCATATTCTTTGGTTCCCCAGCACATTCTGCAAACTGTAGCTCTTTTAAAAAATAACATGTCCACTAAAGACAATTAAGGCACTGAAACATAACTATTTCAAAAGGTGAAAACATTCATAGAAACGTAGAATCAAGTGATTGCCCTTGTGGGCAATGCTCCGACATGGTGCAGATGAATCACGGGTGACGCGTTCAAATCCCGGCTCATGAGGTCCTTCGTGATCCCATGCCCACTCTTCTCCCCTGTCATTTCCTGTCTCCTCTATACTTTCCCTGTCTAATATGTATTTGTGGGATTTGTGGGCATCTATTATGCAGCTTATAAAGGGCATTACTTCAGTACATTAAAATGTTATCTCATATCTCTAATATTTATATAAATTATGAAAGAGGTGTGTAAACTTATGCTATTGACTGTAAATAAAATGTTTAGTACTTCTGGAAAAATACTTTTGAAATGATTTTTGACTATAGTCAAAGCAGTAGTCTAGAAAAAAAGTTTGATACTACAAGGTACTTCTCACTTTCTTGTTGTAACCCAGACCCCCACACACATGACAGATAAGCTTGCCAAATAAAAATAAAAAAACACAAATATTGAATATACATTGGATTTCTCATTTCAATTTTATGTGATGCAAAAACTAAATATTCAAGTGTGTGAATCAGATTAGAGGACCGGAACTAGCTGTTGTATAAATATTTTTTTACTGACAAAAAATTGTTAATCTAAAATGTGTGCATATAGTAAAATGAAAATTAATTCATTTTATTAAACTCAAAAATATGACTTAACATGACTGAATCAGCCTCAATACATTGTTACACCAACAGAACAAATTTTATGGGTTAGATCATGAATAAAGGGCAAGTAAACATAGCAGGTTGCCACTTTTTACAGTGTATGTAATACAATCACAACTTACCCTAATCATCTTTTGATTGTAGATAAAGATGTGTGGAGAATATCTGCCATCTGTGGTACTGTAAAACTGTAAGACATCTGAAATGACAGCTGACTCCGAGTAATGGCATAAGATGGTGCACCATGTGATCCACAAACCAATGGCGGTCGATACCCGGATCCGTCTGAAGAAATATTATTTTGCTATGCTTTGTTTTAGACTATTGAGTAAGTAGCAAAGCAAACTAAACAATTATTCCATGAACTATATGATTTTTGAATAATATTATGATTGTCTCAATAATTACTATTCAGAACAACCTCAACAAGAAAAGCATTTTTATTTTAATCTTTGAATGAGTTTAATTTCTGTGTGATGTCATTTTCCTGCATGTGTTCTCCTATCTAAATTCTGAACCATCCAAATATTTAATTATTTAATCTGCAGCCTGAGCATTTAGAAGTCTCCCCCTTGCCCACTCCAGACTCCTGTGCATGGTTTCAATTCTGAAAATGTAAAATAGTTATGAGAATGAGTACATCAATGCTTTTCCAATATTTGCAACACACACACACACACACACACACACACAAACCAATAGCCAGTTTAGTTAGTCACCTAGCTATTAAACCTGAACTCAAACCATGAGTCAAATTCTGTGTGAGTAGTTGAATAAACAGTTTTGGACAGCGGAGACAAAATCCTTACCTATTAAGTGATGACAGAAGAACATCAGGTCCTGGATTATCTGTCAACAAAAGTCAGGTGCAGTCATTTAATGTGCGTTTGCACTGTGAAACAAAATAAATTGTTGCCGTTAATTATTTGAATCCTCCGACTTGCCGTAGATACCTCAAACGTGATAGAGGAGGAGTTATGTACATGAGCTTAATACGGCGATAGAAAAAACGTGAATTCTGACCCTCTTGGCTTTTCCAGGAGTGCGAGGGTTCTTTTTAACCTAAATTGACAAATGTAGGACATTTTAGACATTGTTTGACGTTCTTAACTGATTTACTTTAACCAATGTCTCTATTTTTACAGGTTATTTTGTTGTGGAAGCCTGTAGGGCTCTTTCAAATAACTGAAATAATTTGGCAAAGTGACATGGTACCGTTATGCGGTCAAGACCTGGAACTACTTCATAGCCGTGCGTTTACTTGAAAAATAATTGCACATCTTAGAACGTCCGTGAACCAATCAGAATCAAGCATTCAACAGACCTGTGGTATAATATTTCATAAATAATTAAACAGTACAATTCTTTAAAAATGCAGTTTACTTTTAAACATACATATAGTATTGTTTATTTGTCTTATATTTCTGTAAAATGCAATAAAAAATAATAATAAATAAAAATGGCCGGTAAGAATTCTGACTGGCTGGTAAATGGTTCATCTAGCAGCCACCTTGACTGGTGGGCTAAAAAGTAAATATCGGACCCTGCTGTGAGGTACAGCAGGACAGTCTTTTCAGTGTTTTACTGTTGTGCCCTGAAGTGCCAATTGTTCATCCAACGAAACATTGTTGAATAAAAATAAAACAGAAAAGCATGGGTTAGGAAAATTTTGTGTGATTTTAGAACAACATTTTCAGGTACAACTTACTCAACAGACTGTATTTCCGTCCCTCACAGCTTGTTTTCATTTGGGTCAAATTAAATGATGACTACTGAGACTAAATTCTATAGGCTTTTCTAGTAAACACTCCAACATTGTCAAAAACTTTTCTGAAATAATGACTTGACACACTTCCTCTGAGGTGTTTAGTAATAGGCTTGCTGTGACATCATTCAGCAGCCCAACAAAATCTCACTCAAACACATTCTTTTAGTGTGTCACATTTAGAAGAATTGTGGAAGTGTGTGGAGCAAGTGTCCACCCAGAAGCACACAGGGTTTGAGAAGGGACAGAAATAAGCCTTCACTTATTCAGATGCTCCGCTAATACTAATCTGCTAATACTTGCTGACAAGCTGCACGATTAGCCTGGAATGGATGCAAAAATGTCTCGTACCAGCACATAAAGAAGCTCTTCTGATGAGGAAAGGGAATTACTTTCAAGGGGTCAGGCTTTTTAACTGTTTCAAGGTGACATTTTAAGGTTTACAATAAGTGTTTTTAGCTACCAACTGATTCTTTGATGGCCTCTTATGACAGTTAAATGACTCTTATGTTGGTGGCCATTTTGTGTGGAGGTGTCTTAACCTGAATTACTCCAAGTTAATGGGTTAATTGACTTTGCTGCATAGAGGAGGTCCTAACCTCAGATCTCATCCTGTGTAAGACATTGTTCACATACACCTACCTACCAGTCAACATACAAATACTTAGCATATAGACTCTACTCATAATATGTCAAAATTGCAGCTTATTCTGGCCAAGAAATAGAGTCTGGCCCAAGACAACATCAAAATCAGAATGAGCTTTATTGCAAATACAAATCTGTTGTATACAGATAGTGCAAGGGAATGTAATGGCAGAAGAGGTAGGATATATTGGATAAATATTAATAGACTAAGCTGTGTATTGCACATAATTATTGCTCAGTGGGGCAGGTTTAACTGTTCATGAGATGGATGGCCTCAGGGAAAAAAAGATGGAGCTCACTGGCCAACATTTAAAAATAAATAAATATATATATAAATTTGTGTTCTTGCACTACACACTTACACTGGCGGCCAAAAGTTTGGAATAATGTACAGATTTTGCTGTTTCAGAAGGAAATTGGTACTTTAATTCACAAAAGTGGCATTCAACTGATCACAAAGTATAGTCAGGACATTACTGATGTAAAAAACAGCACCATCACTATTTGAAAAAATTCATTTTTGATCAAATCTAGACCAGCCCCATTTCCAGCAGCCATCACTCTAACACCTTATCCTTGAGTAATCATGCTAAATTGCTAATTTGGTACTAGAAAATCACTTGCCATTATATCAAACACAGTTGAAAGCTATTTGGTTCATTAAATTAAGCTTAACATTGTCTTTGTGTTTGTTTTTGAGTTGCCACAGTATGCAATAGACTGGCATGTCTTAAGGTCAATATTAGGTCAAAAATGGCCAAAAAGAAACAGCTTTCTCTAGAAACTCATCAATCATTCATTGTTTTGAGGAATGAAGGCTATACAATGTTTGAAATTGCCAAAAAAGCTGAAGATTTTATACAAAGCTGTACACTACAGTCTTCAAAGACAAAGGACAACTGGCTCTAACAAGGACAGAAAGAGATGTGGAAGACCAGATGTACAACTATGCATCAAATAAGTACATCAGAGACTCTAGTTTGAGAAATAGACACCTCACATGTCCTCAGCTGACAGCTTCATTGAATTCTACCCGCTCAACACCAGTTTCATGTACAACAGTAAAGAGAAGACTCGGGGGTGCAGTCCTTATGGGAAGAATTGCAAAGAAAAAGGCACTTTTGGAACAGAAAAACAAAAAGAAATGGTTAGAGTTGGCAAAGAAACACAGACATTGGACAACAGATAATTGGAAAAGAGTGTTATGGATCTTAACCCCATTGAGCTTTTGTGGGATCAGCTAGACTGTAAGGTGCATGAGAAGTGCCTGACAAGACAGCCACATCTATGGCAAGTGCTACAGGAAGTGTGGAGTGAAATGTCACCTGAGTATCTGGACAAACTGACAACTAGAATGCCAAGGATCTGCAAAGCTGTCATTGCTGCACGTGGAGGATTTTTTTTGATGAGAACTCTTTGAAGAAGTTCTGAAAAAAAAAATTCAAATTGTAATAGTAATTTTTCATTGTGATCAGTTGAATGCCACTTTGGTGAATAAAAGTACCTATTTCTTTCTATGAGAGCAAAATCTGTACATTATTCCAATCTTTTGGCTGCCAGTGTAGTACGTAAACGTGCACGGTTATTATGGAGCTGTAGCGGGTTTTTGTGTTGTCAAGCTGCAGTTTTTATCTTTTTCTTGAAGTATACATGACAGAATGCGTAGCTGAATATTTGAATCAAAGACATCAACTGAGGGTGTTAAGCTAAATACATGTCGCATGTCATCTCTGTCTTTCGGAGCGCGTGCACAACGCCAAGGCCAGTTGTATGTGTATAAAGTACATGCTTGACGAAGATGAACTACAATCACATTATCTAGGCATGTTAGTCTGATTTCGCAAAGTGTTTACATGATATTTTAATAAGACAAATTATTGTTTTAGTCTGACTGAAATTAAACCTGAATGTACATATGTACAGTACTTCGCTGGTGATAATGAAATACTAAATACATACTTTTGAGTATATGGTAAAACAGTAAAGGCCAAAGTATAGTTTGGTTTTTCACGTTGCTGATCGGAACACGCACAGTTTACGTGACGCAAATTTCATCATCAGCAAAGTCTAGGTGTGGCCCAGAATTTCTTGACATAAAAACATTCCTCGTCTGTGTGCATCTTCGGCGTGTGCCTCAAACGTGTTCATATTCGTTCACGGTCAAAAGAGTATACTTTAAAAGGCTGAGGACTAGACCATGTGCAAGATGACCCAGAAAGCAGAAAAACAAAGTATACCCAAGCCTTAAAGCATTTACATGATGTTTTAAAAAGACATATGTTACATTATTGTTTTAGTCTGACTTCAAACTTGAATGTACGTACACTTACTGACTGAACGTATATACTTTGGTTGTGGTAGTAAAATAATTTTGAGTATGCCGTAAGTACAGTAAGGTAGGATTGGGACATTATCTTGTCGTAAAATTGTGTCTTGATACCACAGACCCCTTGTCATGCATTTGCATTTAAAATCATTATTTAATGACTCATGAATGTTCTTTGGTCATAAAAATGTTTAAGAATGTATGAAAGGTTCATATTTAAAAACTGGTAGCTATGGTTTACATTCCTCAACTTTTCTGCAACTGAAAATGTTGAAAGAGAACCACTGCAAACGTTTCCTCTTTTGTTGACTAAAGGATTGTAGGCTGAAGTAGCTGAAAGGCATGCATGAATGCAAATCCCCCAGAAATAGAGTGCCATCCGGGCACCTTTTACACTGTTTTTATCAGAGACTAAGAGTAACCTTGCTTACTGTTTAGGACAGATAACATGCAAATAGGGATGTAGCCTGAGACTATGTAGCATTATAGCACCATACTGTACATTTAAAGGAATCTCACTCTTACTCATATGCTATAATCATATTACTTATTTCTGCTGGTTCTCTGCAGACCTCAGCTTGAACACATAACACACCATATATGTAGTGACTCAATGCTCTGAGAACAGGACATTTTTAGGGAATGATGACATAGTTCTTGGTTGAGCCATTTGTAGGCCGGTTAGTCTGTTGCTGTGATTAATGCAATTGTGGTGATATTCTCTGTTGCCTGAACTGATAGGTAATGGTTTTGTATTCTCAAAAATTATGGTTTATGTGATGAGACTCATTGATATTAGACTTGCAAAGAAATAATGGTGATACAGGGGGCTACATAAAATCATTCAGTTTCATGTTTCAAAGATTATTTTGCAACATGCCTCTCTGGGATGGCAGTGAAATGTTGTGACACGGGAATACAAGGGTACAGAAAGTGTACGTACTTTAACACACCTATCTCTTTCTTTTCTTTCTCTTTCAGACAGAGGTGGTTGTGTGGTGTGAGGGGAGTGTGTGTGTGTGTGTGTGTGAGTGCATGTGTGAGTAATGGCGGAACAGCAGAGACAGCGTTCACTCTCCACATCAGGAGAATCACTGTACCAAGTCCTGGGAGTTGTTAAGAATACAGCACCAGAAGACATCAAAAAATCCTACAGGTGAGAGTCTTTTGAAGCATTCTTGAAGAATAGAGAAAGAATTAAAAAATGGCACTGGAAAATTATCTGAATCTATTCAGGTGTTTTTTTTTTTTTTTTTTTTTTTAGTTTATTTTATTTTTAGTAGTTATAAATTTGCAGGTGCTTGGCAAATGCAATGCTCAAATTTAATCCACAAGAGGGCGACAGAGCTTATGCCTTATCTTGCTATTTGTAATAGCATACTACCTTATAATATGCTATTACAATAAAATATTCTTACTATTCCTGCTGTATATTGTATGTATTCTGTGTGCTGTATGCAAACTTTCTATATGCATTGAATACCTAAGTATACCTACTACATTTGCCAAAATATACAGTATACAACAGAGCACACTGCACAGACTTCATCCCACAGTGCTATGCACATTACTTGACACAGATAGCACACATACATCTCCAAGCGTTTCATATGGAAGGCATAGCATTTTAATTATCATCTGATAAACATCTTAAAAAGATTAGATTTATATACATTCTAAATCATAAACGTCTCCAAGACATCTACTGACATCCAAGAGGAAATGTGTTTTTTGAATCCTATTCCAAAAAGAGTTGGAACAGTATGAAAAATGCCAATAAAAACAAAGAGGATTGATTTGTAAATTCTATTCACCCTATGTTATATTGAAAGCTCTAAAACAACACATTATTTGATGTTTAACCTTATGAATTTAACATCACCTGTTTCACATCACCTTATTATTTCAACTCGTCAGATTGTTATTGGTCTTAAAGGGATAGTTCACCCAAAAATTAAAATTCCCTCATCTACTCACACTCATGATATCCCAGGTGTGTATGACTTTCTTTTTTCACCAGAACACATTTGAAGAAAACTAGAAAAATATCTTAGCTTAGTAGGTCCTTAAAATGCAAGTGGATGGTGATCAGACCTTTTGAAGCTTGAAAAAGAACAGACAGTCAGCATAAACTTCATCCATACAACACCAGCTGTTAAATTAATGTCTTCTAAAGCGACACGATCCCTTTTGGTTTGAAAAGATCAATATTTAATTACTGTTTTAACTCTAAACCATCACTTTCGGTCAGCAGAGGTATGCGCGTGTGACATAATCGCATTGGCATGTTCATGTAACATGTGGAAGAGCAGCGCTGTTTACAACTGAGTAGGAGGAACGCTGAACAGAAGCTTCATTGGTTTTGGTTTAGATTTGTATTTGTATCTCTGTTAACTCGCAATGGTGCGTTTGTGTGCTTATTCTGGATGTTTTCCGATTGGAGAACATGAGATTACGTTCGTAACATGCCAATGCGAATGTCACACGAGAGACCTTGTGAACTCTCCTGAATGCGCATACTGCTGCTTACCGGAAGCGACGATTTATAGTTAAAAAGAACTTAAATATTTATCTTTTTTTATTATTTTTTTTTATTGATTGTATCACTTTTGAATAGGGCTGAATTATTAACTGAAATATAATCGAAATCGCGATGATGAAAAGTGAACTGACCCTTTCTCAAATTGGACTCTTTTTTTTTTTTTTTACAAAGCAGACAGATGCAGTGTGATGTTTCACTGTTTTATTTATTTCGTTTGGTTCCTTTTAGAGGACTCAAGTGTGAAAACCCTTTCTAGAACAGTATTTCTGGTTGGCAGTAAAGCATGGGCAAAACATGGTGGCAGGGAACGCTGGCGATCTTATGATCAGTATTGTTTGCTTTTACCAAGTAATTAACATTCAATTCTTATTTAATCGTGACAAACTATACATCATAAGAAAGGTCTAATACTTCAGTTTTGATATTTAGCCAGTGTTTCACAATAGAAATGTTACTGCCTGAGGAATTTCTTAATTTATGTCAACATATCAGAATATCAAAGCGAGAGTTATGAAAATGAAACTGTTGTAAAGACGCTTGTACCTATTCAGTGATGTAATCTCCATATGAGCTGTCAATAGCAGACTTCAGAGAACAACATCCAGTAGAGCATTTAGTCCAACAGTACGCACATTTACGGAAGTTTTGATATATTGTCATATTTACTGCAGAAAGAATTATTATTTATGTCAGTTTTCCACTAAATTATGCAATATGATCCGCTGACATGCTGTAATTCTTTCATAAGTTGATTTCCAAACCTCAACGAAGCTTGAAGAAGCACAAGTTAATTTCTCTGTCCAAATATGGTGAAGATAAAGAGGAAGTTATGACATCATGCATAACTCAATGCCCACATGACAAGGACTTCCCCATCCCAGACCATAGTAGGATAAATTACGTATCAAGCATAAAACGAATCACTTATTGTAAATAAATAGACGATTACAAACATATATGTTTGGTCTATTATTTGCACGCAGTCTCTGATTATTGACAGTTCTGTAGCTGTACACCTGCTATCATCTTCACCTGCCAATAATCTGCCTCATTATATGATTGGAATCCATATGAGATGATTAAAACACACTGCTGTAACAACTCGATTATGATTGGAAGTAAAATATATGCACAAGATCATGTTTATTTTATAATGTTTACTATTCTGTATTTAGGCGCTAATCTAACAGCTAATTTTATTTGCGGCCAGAATCACAAGACATGGTCTTGGAAAATGATTCATATATCTGTAAGAGTTTTAAAGTTATCATCCTCAAATTTGAAATAGAACATTATCAGACTTGTGGTTTCGCTCCATTATGTTTCAATGCATCAACAAGGTCAGTGTCATATATTATTTCATAATAAAAAAAAAAGTAGCTGATCACTTTACAATAAATGTGAGTTTTTCTAACAATTTCTTTTCATGACTTTGATTGATTTTTACTTTTTAATAACAAACTTCCACAAGTATGCCTGTAATACGATGTGGGAATGAACTACAGCCATTGTATTTTGAGTATGTCCTATAAGTCTTGTGCTCAAAACAAATGCGATATGAACTGCGATATGTTCATC
This sequence comes from Myxocyprinus asiaticus, assembly GCF_019703515.2. NCBI lineage: Eukaryota > Metazoa > Chordata > Actinopteri > Cypriniformes > Catostomidae > Myxocyprinus > Myxocyprinus asiaticus. The sequence goes on along the minus strand of NC_059371.1, from coordinate 17,141,839 downwards.
ATATCGCAGTTCAAATCGCAAATTGCAATTTTTTTTAAAATAATTGCAATTAGATTTTTTTGTTCAAATCGTTCAGCCCTACTTTAGAAGACATTCATTTCACCTCTGGAGTCCTATGGAAGACGTTTATGTCTGTTCTTTTCCTTTAAATTGCCCCGGTCTCAACTTCTTTGGAATGTGTTGCAGTTATCAATTTAAGGAAATAAATTAATATCTTCAAAAAACAATGCTGTTTATTAGGTAAAACATGTACGTTGTCATTATACTGTTTTTGTTTGAATACAAGTCAAAGTACATTTACAAATCACTCATTCTTATTGGCATTTTGTATACTGTCCGAATTTTTTGGGAATAGGGGTTGTACATAAAAACGTCTTATAACTAAAAATTTATTTTCCAGATGTAAACACACACATCAAATAGATGTCTGAGTGATGTACGTTTGCTCTCAAGGCACCTTCCATTTCCAATGTAACAAATGAACTGAAAGGAATTACAACTAACTTTTTAACACCTCTTTTTTTGACAGAATGTTTGATCTGACTGTCAAAATTGAAGTGACACACAAATTTGAATTAAAAAAATTAGAAATAACACTACTCACGTGCAGCGTGATGAAGTCATATCACAACAGTTTAGCGCACTACTATTTGAATATTTATTCTGAAATAATGCCTACTTTTCCACTTAACATTTTTAAATAATAGTAGGAACTATTATTCTGTTCCAAGCATTGTCCTTGTTACACGTTAACACAACAAAATGAGAATGGCACAAGCACCAGGAAAAGGTCATGGTTGAAATAATCTTTAATAAGCCTTATTCTCATTTCTCCTCTTTTTGTTTGCAGAAAACTAGCTCTGAAGTTCCACCCAGACAAGAATCCCGACAACCCAGAAGCAGCTGAGAAGTTTAAAGAAATCAACAACGCTCATGCCATTCTGTCAGACCCCACCAAACGCAACATCTATGACAAATACGGTTCTCTCGGCCTCTATGTGGCAGAACAGTTTGGAGAGGAGAATGTTAACACGTACTTTGTATTGTCCAGTTGGTGGGCCAAGGTCAGTCATGCATGTTAACACACACATACTTATAGATACTAAGTTAGTGTGCATGCAGATGTTTATGCTAATTTGCTCTATTTCTCTCGACAGGCTTTGTTTATATTCTGTGGTGTGGCGACAGGTTGTTACTTCTGCTGTTGTCTGTGCTGCTGTTGTAACTGCTGCTGTGGGAAGTGTAAACCTCATCCTCCTCGATCAGATGAACCGGAATTCTATGTGTCTCCTGAAGACTTGGAAGCTCAGATGCAGTCTGACGAGAGAGGTGAGACCCAAGCCCCTTTCACACAGAGATACAGGAAAGAATCCCGTAAAGTCGTTTCGGCAACTGTTCTGGAACTGAGATTTTGTTTATTCACACTGCCCGAGCTTTCCCGTAATCTGCGCTCGCATTCACACACATCACAGGAAAATCCTGTAAAGACAAAAGTGACATCACAATGTGAAGTCTAATGTACAATTGAGTTTAATGATAACCTGCAAAAAAATTGCGTACGGTAACACTAAACTAACGGTTAATTTAATCGTCTGCGTGGATGGCGCATTAGCTCCCTGGTCTTCATATCACTCAAATTCGTAGTAATTTTATCTTATTTTGTATTTTTAATGTACAGTATGTATTTATTTTTGTATTTATAAATGTATTTTGCACTAAGGGTTTAACAGAATGAGATTTATACAGTAGCCAATTTAGTGGGGGTTTTTTTTTCCTGCTATAGGTTAGTAGGCCTACTTTTATAATAGTTCATCGTTTTTGTATCGTTCGTTGTTAATTGTTTTCATGTCATTGGCTGCTGTACACCTACCCAACTGCCTCTTGAGGACAATAAATATTGAAAGTGAATGTGATGACTGTCAAAACAAATTATGCTATCAGGGTGCATTGCAATATTACTAATATTGAATTATAGAAAATACAATTATTTTAAAACTGAAGAATGTACGGCGTTAAGGGGGATAATAGTTGACTCTGCATGTATATTTTGCTTTGTTCTGTGTTATGTTTGAGAATCAACCAATAAAAATGATAATCTGAAAGCTGAAGAATATCATTTCTGCGACAATACCGCCACCAGACGGAATTGCAAAAAATCTTTTTTTAAAACAGCTTTCCGAACACGCCCCTCGTCTGCTGTCGTTCGAACCGTCAGATTATTTCACCCCCAGCTCTAACGCTGTTTGGGCTGGTCTAAGTGGGTCACTCTAAACAAACACAGGAATTTTAGTGCCACAGAGATGAAGCTTTTACAGATTTCAAGAAAGTTAACCTTTGAATGACTTTTAGTTGTCTCTGCATAATAAGCTGGCACAGAAGGAAGTATTTTAACACTGAAAAAGTTACATATTTTGCTTTTATAAAAATACGATTTTAAAATAATATTTAAAACAAAAAAATAACTAAGAATTTGCAGCAATGAATAGAATTTATACTGTCCTGCAACAGTTAATTTGTGCATTCAATTTAGTCATTGATTGCTTTTGTAATTTAGTTCAAATGAAATAAACATACCATATGGTCTAAAGGTGGGATGAAATCAAAAGTCATTCAGTCTCCTACCTTTATAAATGCCCTTGGTCTTATTATACTCAATCCATCAATGCATGTAATAGAAAGAAAGAAAAATAATAATAATAATAATTTTTAATAATCTTTCATCAAAATGTAAATTCTTCTGAAACAGCATCTGAAACAACTTTTCTGCTGATGTTACCAAGACCATGTTGTGGCTGCATAAAAGTTATTATTATTAACCAATATCATTGCCTAAAATGTTTTACCCACTCGTGGAGTCTGTTCAGGATTTTATGTGGCTTCAAAGGAGTTAAAATCATTCCTTTAATGCTTTGCTTTCATGATAAACTGGAATGATTTGAGTTTGGCCTGTTACCTGGCTATATTTGTATTACAAAACAACATGATATTGATGTCTGTTTTCCACAGATGGCAGCAGCCCAATCGTAATGCAGCCCTCGTCTGCCACAGAGACCACTCAGCTGACCGCAGACTCTCACCATACCAGCTACCGGACGGACACCAGCTATTAAAACCCCTCTGCATAACATCCCTCTTTCTATATATCTCTCATTCTTTCTCTCTCCTACACACATGGGACCACAATGCTAGAAGAGGGCACTGAGGCGAAAGAGTGTTGAAATATACAGAGAGAATGGTTCTATCAATCGAGCAGATCTTCTGCTGTATAATTGGTAAACCTAAGAAATGCTCCACTGTACAGGGAAAGAAGCAAGTTCATTTTTATTTGCGTTTTACCTTTATATTCCCCTAACCTACTGCTGTATTCAACACACACACCCACAAAGACCTTCTTACACTGTCAATACAGTCTTCCTGTAAATGTTGTGCATCTTTAGCATCTCATTTGTCTACATGATCAATGAAGGTGATTTTGATTTTTTTTTTTTTTATTCATCAATTTTAATCATTTATTAAATAGTTTTCACTACCTATGTACATAAATTGCATCCGCCAGTTCAAACACTCATATTTCCAAACATTTTAAAGTGATATAAATAATTGCTTTTTCTTCAAATAGATAAATGTGAAAGCATGAAATGTGAAACTATTTTTCATATGCTTTTAAAGCATTCTGTTTTCAAAACAGAGGAAGATAATCTAAAGATGGCATTACACTAAAAAAACAACTCTGCTGACTGTTGCTTTAGTAAACCCAAAGTTGTTTGCCTTTCCATGCATTTGATTGGATCTCTCAAGCACAAACATCACAATCTCATCATAGACATCATAGTTGTCCTAACTTGTTTTCATGTTGCAGTTTCAACAGTCCTCTTTAAGTCTAGACAGTGTTTATGTCTTTGTAGTGATGTTCTGCACATTTTGTGGACTCGTTACAAATATACCTGCACTTGTTGAGTTTGATTCCATGATGAGACAGCTTGCAGCCCATTTTTGTTAGACACTTGATAAATTATGTCATCATAGCCCTAAAAAGTTCACATTAGGCTTACTGTTATTACATCAATAGACACTGATTTCAAATATTTTCATACATTTATATTTTTATATAGAGTAAGGCAGTTTAGTATAGTCTGAAGAGACAATGTTCTCTTGTTTGCCGTGTGATGTGTATGTTGTGAGACATCTCATGTGTGTGAATGGAATCCAATGCATGTACAGTTCAGCATGATCATGCAATGTTTAGCTGTGCTCCATTTCAGCCACATTGCGTGGTGGTGGTGGTGGTGGTGGTGTTGTGTGTGTGTTCAGGGAATGTGTGTGTGTGTGTGTTCAGGGAATGTGTGTTGTAATTACTGGAACAGAGGGTTTGGCTAAAATGGATTGTCTGATTCATACACTGAGTGTGGCAGATTATTTATCAAACTCTTGAACTGGCTTTTATATTGTCCCTATACTCTTAAGGCTTTGCCAAGTTAAAAAGAAGTATGTGTCTGTTAGTGTTTGTTTCTGAAGCCCATCATCAGACAGTGTGATTCAGTATAAGCATGTAAAGATTGTAGGTAAAGGGATTCATCTGTTCACGTCTCATGTGTACTCATGTTAACATTTTTCTTCCCCATGTAAGCCTAAGACAGGAGTTTGTGTCCAGCATAGACAGACATTGATTAGTTGATAACAAATATGAGGTTTTCAATAGTTGGTTCTTAACTTGTTGCATCTGAATTTGTGGCTGTAGACAATTCAATAACATTTTGGTTCAGTAACTTGTCATTAATTTATTGATCCTAGAGATTCAAAGTGATGCAAGTTTTTTTTATTAAGTGGTTTTTTTTTTTTTTAATTAGGGCTTTCGATTTAACACGTTAATTCAGTTAGATTTATTATTTAAAAAAATAATAATGTTTTGAAATTTAATTAATGCAATTTATCATGTCCCTGGACCAACAACATGGAATTCAAGCTTGAAGTGCCACCTGTTTTAAGCAGGGGGCAGTAAGCGAAACGCCAGCAGTATTAGCAACATGCAACTGTACCGTATTTTAGCATTTCTGGCTGAGGAACAAACTACATTCAGGCTTGCTTCCTTGACAGTAGCGACAGCAAAAGATGAGGATGCTTTCTTGCGTTCAAACACCACTGGATGGAGCACAGTTCCGAATGCAGAGATCTTGAGACGAGACGTGTTCTTTTTACATTTCAAACTAAGTTAACTTGACCTGAAATGCTGTTTATGACGCAATGCATCTGAAGTGAGATGCACCTTCTGATGCAGGTGTACATTGACGTGTTCTTAGACAAGTCCTTAATAAATCTACCTCGACAGATTGACAAATTCAGTTGCAAAATAGATTGCTTTGGACTGTCTATTTATATGTGATTGATTGTGATTCATTAATCAGTATATCATTTATTTAATTCGATTAAATATTTTCATCGATTGACAGCCCTAGTTTAAATAAATGCTTTTGTTTTTTTTAAAATGTGTTTTTATTTTTTTTACTTTTTAAACCTGTAAGACAGTTTTGTACTTAAACATGGACATATCTTTCTTCAGTTTACTGTTGTACGTTATTTTGGCTGTAATTGTACCCATAATTTGCTCTGATTCCCTAGTGCCATGGTCTAATTTAATCAGGTTTACCCTAGTTGACAATTTAAACGTATAACTACTGTTGATTCTGCCAGAGAATATGAGCCTGACTCAATGATCAATATCCCTAGTCCCTGATCACTCAGATATATATATATTTTTTTATGTACATTGCTATTGGTCATCTCATATCTCATATACACACTGGTTTAACCTTTTTTGTTGTTGTCCCCTTTTCTTTTATCACTGGATACTTGCATCCTACCTTTTTTTTTCTTCTTTTTTCTAGGAGTGGACATAAGCAAACAGACAGCTTAAAAGTAGAAAACTTTCATTTCTGTTGTAGAAACAAATGACTAATTTTATATTTAGCCTCATAATAGAGCTGTGCGTGCGTGCGCTTTCTGGGACTGTACTAAAGGAAAACCAGGCTCTGCATTTTATCACTGTATCGTCATGTATGTTCTGTGTTTGAGTTTCTGTCATTTCTTTACGTTGGATTAGCTATATATGTTTCACTGTTTGTACATGTGTTTTTGTATGCATGTACACTTACATGCATGTACATGCACTTAAAGGGGAATCCGCAGAAAACTCTTGTGTATAACCTTGTGTGTTTTGTTTGTTTAGGTTCACTTTGTGTATGTGGATATTTCATAGTTGTCTAGATGTATCTTTTAGATTTTTAATTTATGTTTGAAACATTAGGCAGATTATTAGAGATCATCTAATCTCATGTATAATAATTTTTGTCTTTAAGATATTAACCCAAATTCCACTGTAACACAGCTGTCTTTGGATTACATTACTCCAGTTCTCCTTCCACCTTCTATCTTTTGTTTCCACTTCGTTGTTGTTGTTCATGGTCATCAATGATGAACCATTAATCACTCTTGATTTTGCTTCCAATCAAAGAATATCAGAAGGGATGGAGTGTTATATGAATGCAGATCTGATTACATGAAGGAAGTAGTGTAAACATGGTGAAATGAAACAATATTGTATTTTATTATTTTCCTATGTTTTTAAAAAATTACATAGTTCTTAATGTAAGTGAATAAGACCATTGTGCAGGATGGCTGAATTCTCTTGCACATTCTGGATATATCAACTGAAATTGTTGTAGCATAAATATACCGTGTCAGACATACGTAACAATTGATCTGAAGATTCAGTTGAACAATAAATGTTAAGGAAGCCAAGTAAGCGTCTGTAGTGTTTTGTGTCAAATTGTGTGTGTGTGTGTGTTTACAATTGGATTGATTATCTGAAAATGAAAAGTGTTTATGTTCTTTGAATTTTTACACAGATAAATTATAGGGTGAAAACTTGAAAATGTCAAAAAGTGGCCCGTTGTACCTGAATTCACCCTACTTCAGGATTAGTCCAACCAGAAATGAAATTTCTGTGATCATTTACACATCTTCATGTTTTTCCAAACTCGAATGACTGTTTTCTTGTTTTGGTTTGTTTGTTTGTTTGTTTGTTTGTTTGTTTGTTTGTTTTTTGGCAGAAAAAATGTGACTGAGGTTGTCACTAACTAATGTTCTGTCTAACAGCTCCTTTTGTGTTTCACAGAAGAAAAAGTAATATGGCTTTGGAACAGTGAGGAGGAAATAATGACACATTTCATTACTGGGTGAACTGTCCTCCCTTTATGTTAAATTATAGTTAATATGTTAGAATCTCAGTTAAAAGTCAAAGAATTTTTTTTTTTTTTTTTTGTAAATACGTGCAAGCAAAAAGAAAAGGGCTTTTATTTTAATAAAACAGATGAAATTCATGTATTATTTGAGTTGTAAGGTTGTTTTAATAGGTTTTTTCAGTCGTTTAAGGGTTTGTTGACATTATCGTCATGGCAACAAAGTTGTATAATTGGCTATAAATTTACACAGAAAAGGTTAGGAAGTGATTTAATCACACTAAAATCATATTAACGCATATTGTTTTTGTCTTGTGGCTATACTTTTGAAACAGTGAGTATGTTAACATTTACAGATTGGCCCCCATTCACTCCCATTGTGCCTCACCATAACCCAGAATCTTTGTTTTTTTTAATTTTATTTTTATTTTTATTTTTTTTATAAAGAAAAGCAGGGGCAAGACAATTAAATTTGAGTGGTAATCAATATTATACCACAAATTCTGTCGATTGAGCTTACCTTGTATTGAATGGAACATTCCTTTAAGTCTGATTAGTGAACTACTTTATATCCCTGCACACTCATGAATACATGCTTTGCATCTAAAGATTTCACTGAAGTAATTATTTGCTCCAATACTGTGGCTGAATGAAGACTGTAGACATGAATTATTGGAGTAATTGGAGATCAGCATTCCACTGGCTGCCCAGTATGGGTACAGCAGATAAAGAGGGGGGGAGCCAGCAAGAAACCGAACACCTTCCGCCCTCTAGCACATGCACACATATTTCCAGTTGCAAAGCAACACAGTTTCCAAGGCCCCATTGCCCTGTTCAAGCACAGGGGCAGAACAAATATCCTCTAACTGTGCCTCGAGAGAGATTGAAAATTCACATGTTAAAAGTAGGCAAAGAGAACAGCACAGACACATGAAGACTGAGAACATAGACAGAATTCATACAAACTCTAGTGTCATTTCAGCTCAGTGTCATTAACAGGGAGGTTTGCTGTACTAACTTTCTTAGTTTTCTAGTGAGTGTAGGGTCAGTGGGGGCACACGATCATGTCTCTTCCACTGGATATATGCTCTAACAATGGAGACACCTCGCTGGGCACTCTGGAGAAACAACTCATCTGCCCCATCTGTGAGGAGGTCTTCACGAAACCAGTTGTCATTCTGCCCTGCCTGCACAACCTTTGCCGCAAGTGTGCAAATGAACTGTACCAGGTATGTGTGTGTTGAAGTTTTTGTTCCTAATCACTTGGCACTTAGAGGAAGATGGAGGCTATGTAAAACAAACAAATAAATATATCAACATTATTTATATATATAGTATATATACTGTATATATTTATTACACGGCTCTCTGGAATACTTGATTCTGATTGGTCAGTGGTGCCATCCAGTGGTCAGATATTGCTCTGTAACAACCGTACATCTGGGGATTTAGATGTATCAGACCGCTCATCCGGGTTCTGCGAGCCATCTCTCCCACTTCTCGCATCACTGTGCGATCTCTACAAGTAAGCTAATAAAATAATTTAAATTCAAATCAATGTTTCATGTGCATTTATTTATTTATTTATTTGGCAAGTAGTCTTGTAATAGGCTGAATAATGAGGAGTCATTTTTTACAAAGTAAACACCAACAGAACTCCAGCGCAAACTGGAGGTGGATTTCAGCTGTTCAGCTATTTATTTCTTCTCACATAATTACATAATTTCAGTGCATATCAATGTTTCATGTCCATTTATTTATTTATTTGGCAAGTAGTCTAGGCTTGAATATTGAGGAGTCAGACGGTAATTGTTTACAAAGTAAACACCAACAGGTGGATTCCAACTGTTCAACAATTTCTTTCCTCTCAAATTACATAATTTCAATGCAAATCAATATTTTATGTCCGTTTATTTGGTTAGTAGCTATGTAATAAGCAGGATAATGTACATTCAGTCGGTTGTTATCGCAAAATAAACCCCTTCAGGGTGATACAAGATCGATCGCCCTGTCAGGGTTAATTGTGCGATAACAACCGTCTGACTGCACATTATCCCTTACATAAAACATAATTTGATTAGATTAACTTGGTAGGGGATTGGGTGCCCTCACAATGATGTCAATTATTATTTTTCTTTATTGGTGGTTGGTTTCTATAATACAAATAAACAGAATAGAGTAATTACTAATAAATCACCATTGAAAACAAACAAGAATAACGATCATGATCATGATCATAAATCATAATGGAAACAAAGCAAATTTTATCCATGTACACAACAATTGTCAACTTGTCCTGCCCAATAACTACCACAGCTATGGGTAGTGAACTGCTTAGAAATACAGAGGATGTTAATCAATCATTGATCAGGATTCATTTAACTAGGCAAAACTAAAAGTAAATAATAGAAAAACACATTAAACCAATTAAAAAAGGTGTGGCCCTATTGCAACAAGACCAAAAAATGTAAATACCAGTGCTGATTTTCTGCAAGTTTGAATAAACAGGTTGTAACATGTTTATAAGCACTTACTTGCTCTTTCAGGTCTTCAGTAAGCTGATGAATTCTCAAAATAGCGTCTGTGCATTTGATACACGGACGGATCATCTGCACATGAGGTGGCATTTTCCTAAAGTAATATCTCAATGTGTTGTGAGACCCTCTCACAATCAGCAGCATCACAAGCTATCCAAACATTCTTTAAATCTTTGCTGTATACTTTTATATCAAGTGGATGGTCAACATCACGTGCCAATACTGTTTGTTGGGGTGCTTGTATATCTGGGTACACAAAACAAAAATCCACATGAAATCACTGGTAACACTTTACAATAATGGATTAGCATTTAGTAATATTGGATAATATTTATTCATAAAAATATTATAGTTCATGTTGCATTGTTCATAGTTCGTAATGCATTAACAAATGTTAACAAATACAACTTACAATTTTTTAAATCGTCTTAGTTTACAGTATGTTGAAATGAACATTAATTCATTTTTTAATTAAATTAATGTTAACAAATACAACCTTATTGTAAAGTGTTACCAAATCACTCACATTTTTAAAGCCATGAAAGTATTAACTGCATAGTTAAGCAACCATGAAGAGTTGACAATCACAACATTTCACTAGCAGTCTGCTGTTCTAACATGTGGAATCCCAACAGGTGTGGGGATTTCAAATGCTTAAACTCAATCCACCGTCTGAATTCTGAGGTATAAATATAGTTGATGGCCTACATTTGATGCATTTGAGCTGTCAGGGGTTTAGCACACATGGAAAAGACAATTGGCATGAGTTTGAGTTTGGTAAGAGGTAAGAGTTTGCGGAATTCTCCTTCTCCTCTGCACCTAAATGAACTTTGATACCTCTACAGTTTTCTCTTATGACCCCTCTGCATATATGTCAAGTGGCTAATTTATTTTCACAGGTCAAAAAATTGAGGCCCCAATGCCCTCTATAATTGTACCTCTTCATCTACGTGCTTGTCTTATCGTTTGCAAAGCATATCACATCTCAATTAACAGATAGCTATGTGTATCATTTTTAGCATTAGGCCTTTAAGTAAATTAAGAAGGTGGTGCTAAAATTTCACGGTAGAAGTTGAGGATGCTATTCCTTCCAGTTTGGACACATCCAGTTGAAGAATGAATGCAATTCAACTTATAAAATCCAAGCTATGAAACAAAGCAGCGGCATAAATACGCTTCCTGAGTCTTGAGGAATATCTGACTGTGCACCAGAGGTATGTTAATGGTAATTCTGTAAATAAACCATTCCCATCACTCTGTAGGAGACCAGGAGATTGTAATGAGCCAGCATTGGTGCTTTGATTCCCATTCGACCCACAAGCCTCAGCAGCTGAGAGCTATTATTGAGTATGACTATTTTAGGAGACCAGATGAAATCAGTCTCAAACTCTTTTCTTTGTAAACTCTGTGTCATCTCATTCCCTTGGCAAGTGTTAATTGTGTTGAAGTCAAATACATGTTTATAGGCTATGTGAAATCTGTCCTTACACTGTTAAAACATGCTACAGTATCCCTTTACAGAAGTCCATGATGGTTACACCTGTTCCAAACACCAATGCTAAAATGACATACAGTACCCACAGGACAAGGTACAGATACTGTACTGTATATGAAACATGTTCACCCTTCGTGACAGAAACTCTCAGATTCAGAACAATTAGATAGTCTATCCTACCCTGGGAAAGTGTGTCTTCAGAGAGGCAAAAGAAAGTCTAACAAATGTATGCTCTTAAAACATTTTCCAAACGTTACATTGTGGTTGTGGGAATGTGAAAATGTGAGAATTGTTTTTGTGAATATAACATTCCTAAAAATAAAAACATTTTTTGAAAACTTAATTTGGCAACTTTATCAGTTTTATCATCAGTACAAAAATACAAAAAAAAAAAAAATCTAGTGTTAAAGGAGGACATACAAACAATGTTGAGAAAGAGATTTAAATTGTTAGTCTACATACCTAATCACAAATACTGTTGGCAGCTTGAAGAACAGCATGCTGAGTAAGATGTGCAGCCATCTCTCTTCCAGATTGGAGTTGGAGGACGCTTTCGCTGCCCTACCTGTCGGCGTGAAGTTGCCTTGGACCGTCATGGAGTTTATGGACTGCAGCGCAATTTACTTGTGGAGAACATTATTGATGCTTACAAACAAGATTCTGCAAGGTCAGATCAAGAGAGTGTTAAATGACAAAATTGTTATCCTTCCACTAACATTTGCAACAATTAATCTCCTTTGTTTATATTCAGCTGTTATGGTAGCTTAATGATTAAAGATTTGGGTTGTTAAGGATACAGTTTCCATCTCAACTAGGGGTGAAACAGAACTGGAGAGTTTGTAGTGCCAATCCACTTAAATGTACATTGTACAGTATGTTGCTTGGGGGAAAAAATTATTCGCAACTGTGGACCCATTAACAAATATAAATTACCAAGTTTCAACCATGCAACAATATGTGGTGCAAGCTGATAGGTCTTTGAACTTGGTATCTGTTAGCCAATTAGCTCATACACATGAGACATGTTAAACCAATCGGCTTCCATGGTGTAAGATGATTGGTAAGTTGACATGTAATTGGGTAGCCAATCAACTTGCATCTCACTCCTTGTCTAACCATTTAAAAAGCCAGTTAACCTCTGAAACCCACCTCCACTCCAGCTCCACGGTTTAGATCTGCTACATGGGGATTGTTTGTGATGTCTGTTTGTGCACCATCATGTCATGCATGCTCGATGCAGCATGTATTGCATTTGTCTAATTGTGCAGCAGCAGCAGCATCATGTCCATATGCTAACCCTGTATGTATGTGTATTTCTCTGTACTTGCTCTGCAGCAGCAGCAGTGTAGCAGATCTAGTCTGCCAATATCCTGTCAATTTTTCATACCACCATTTTAACCATGCTAAATCTTTCCAAGAGTTGTCATAACTGAACTAAATTGACAACAAAACTAAGCTGTTGGAATTTGGCATAATGTTTTGGAGGACTGAACAGTTTGTCTGGGTTTAAAAAGTTGGTTGTGAATTTAATAAGATGTTCTTTGCTGTAAATCAATGTGTCTAGGCCCCCACCAAAGCCTCTTGCACAGCTTACCTGTGAGGAGCATGATGATGAGAAGCTCAATATTTATTGCATCACATGTCAGGTGCCCACCTGCTCGCTGTGTAAGGTGTTTGGGGCACACAAGTCCTGCCAAGTAACTCCCCTACCTGACATCTACCAGCAGCAGAAGGTAAAAGCTTTTACATCTTCGCATCTTACTACTATTCAGAGGACTATTATATTTATTTAACTTTTTTTTATGTCTTTGTAGGCTGAACTCAGTGACAGAGTCGCTTCCTTGGTTTCCACAAATGACCGTGTCCAAGCTTTTGTCAATGAACTAGAGGCAATGTGTAGGAATATAGAGGTATGGAGGATTACTTTTACATCTTACACAAAGAAACATCAAAACGTCATCATGTAATGCAGTGTTTGTAATGCTTCTGAGTTGTCTAGAAGCCCAATCTAGGTGTTATTGGAAAATGAAATCAAAGAATCATAGCTTTACAATGATGTGTAACATTTCCTCTTCTATAGATGGGAACCTATTTTGCCGTTGATTTATCATCCTTTTTCTACCGGACTTCATATTTTGTTCTAAAACATTTTGACACAACAGTGGATTATTCAACCAAGCAAGCTAACAAACAAGTAAATAAGTAATTTCTTTAACTTATTTTAAAGCTAACAATCAAGATTTTATATATATTTTGAGGCCATTTGGGGCTTACAGATCAGTGGTCAGCACAGAAAAAAGGCATTTTCATTTTATGCCTTACCGAAATAAACAGCATGATCTCATGAATACGTTTTTGCAATTCAAAATTTACGTGCTGTATAACACGTTTGACTGCAGGTCTCCAGTGAAATGTCCTGCTGTGGGCGCCAAAAGTGAGTAAAATGTTGTCATATTCAGACAAGTTTTTAAGGTGTATTTTGGATGGGTGTTTTTAAAACATATCTCTCTAACCTAAAACTTTTGCCTAAACCTAATCATTAGTGTCACGGTTTTCAGCAGAGGCAGGACCCAAATGCAGAGTGAAAAAACAAAAGGTTTTATTAATTCAAAAAATAAACACAGGCAAAAACTCAAACTACCCTGAAGGGGAAAAAATAAGATTCAGAGTGGTAAACACAAGGATGGGCTGGGCTGGTTAAAGAAGGAAAACACAGGGCCGACAGACAGGAACAAGACGAATTGGCACTGGACACATGAGGAGATTAAAATAGGCTTGTAGGGCAAGTAAGGCAAATAAACGAATAATGGGCAAACAAGGAGACGGGTATGACAGAGGACTGAGAGACATGAGGCAAAACAGAAACAAAACAAAACAAAACCACGTGCTCACACAAGAAACAAACACCCGAATGGCATGAGTGCACATCGACAAGACAATAAGGCAATATGTGCCCATGCCAGCCGACAGATAAGACGAGAGAACGCATGGCAACGGCAACAAAGAAATGCCATACATTCTCACTCAAGACAAAGCCTGACCGTACATCGCGAGGCAAACACGACGTGATGCACGCAACAGGCGACAACACGAGACAAGACACCTGTGCGAGAGTTCGGCCAAAAATAAACCCGACCGAAGTGACCGAACCTCAGCACAACGTGAAGACAGATCATGACCCAGCATGCAGCGCAAAGCAAGTGCAATGTGAAGCACGTCCGCATTCGTGAGAGATAGACACAAATGATTGACGTGAGTGCATGCCTCCAAGATGACATAAGCACAATGCACTCAAAAAACAAGACATGGAGCATGAGTGTCCGGACCCCAAAACCGAAACAGAACTAGACAGGGAGATCAGGATCCAGACACCATGCTCCGTACATGAAACACAAGAATGGTCGAACCATAGTGTCACGACCCCATCACAAGAAAACCCAGGATTGTGACATAACAAAGACAAAAAAAGAAACACAAAACAAACATAGAACAATGATGCCACGATCCTGTCACACAAAAACCAAGATTGACAGAGTGACAGGATCATGACATTACCCCCCTCAAAGGGACACTTCCTGGCATCCCAAGACCAAGGGGAACTGGACAGGCTTGTCAACAGCCACGGGGAACTGGACAGGCTCGTCGGTAGTATCAGGGAACTGGACAGACTCAATGACCACAGGGAACGGGACAGGCTCGTCGACGGCCACAATGGTCGGGAGTGCTGGCAATGACTGGGGAATGGCCTCCGTGGCCATGAGCGCTGGCAGCAACTGAGGAATGGCTTCCAGGGCCGTGGACGCTAATATGGGCAGGGGATCGGCCTCCATGGCCGTGAACACTGACATGGGCAGGGGATTAGCCTCCGTGGATGTGAACGCTGGCAGTGGCAAGGGAACGGCCTCTGTGGCCGTGGACAATGACAATGGTAGGAGAACAGCCTCCATGGCCGTGGACGCTGATAGGGGCAGGGGAACGGCCTCTGTGGCCATGGATGCTGACAGGAGCAGGGGAATGGCCTCCGTGGCCATGGACGCTGACAGCAGCGAGAGAACGGCCTCCATGGCCATGGATTCTGGCAGATGTAGGGGAACGTCCTACGTGACTGTGAGGGCTGGCAGTGACTGGGGACTGGCTTCCGTGTCCGTGAGCACTGACAGTGACTGGAGAGCAGGGGCCCTTCTCATCCTCCTCATCCGGATGGTCAGAAGCACTGCCACGGGCTCCTCTGCCTCCTGGCAGTCGGCAGTAGGCTCCTCCACCTCCTGCCGGTCAGCTGCGGTGGGCTCAGACAATGGGCTGGGCCTCTTCCTTCTCCTCTTCTTATGAGGTGTACCCTTGAGTTGGGATGAAGATTGGAAGCTTTTCTAGGCACAGGCAGTGATAAACTCCTCCCATTTCATGGCTAGCCTGACTGCCCCAAGAAAATTTTGACTCCTATGACTTTGTAATGTTACGTGTCAGCTTGAGTTCATGGCTGGACTTGAACCAAAGTCCTCCAACTCAAGAGTGCAACGCCCTATCAGGTGATCTACCATGTAAGCTATTTATGTTGGAATAAGTGTATATATGCAGGTGGGTCTGTAATATAAGCATTCAAATGTATCGTTTTTCAAGAGATACGTTAGAGTAAAAGTATGTTGATATCATAAAATAGCAGGGACTGAGAAAAAGAGAGAATAATATGCATTTTTAAAGTCATAATCAGCTATTTAAGTCATAATTTGAGTGAAAGTGAATAAAACACACAGCTGTTCTTGCACCTCTAGAGTTCATTTCACCTGAAAACTGCAGGGAATTGTACCTGGAGACATGTATCACAAGTTTAGCAAAAATGTATATAGAGTCATGTTTTCACTATGAGACTAGTTTGGAAATAAAATAAAAAGTTTGTGATATTTTTTGAAAATAATTCAAACTGTGGTATTATGGCAACAAAATAAACTATTCAGTCACCATCCTGAGAATGAGAGCTTTTGTTTGATATATGATTTATCTGTTTAAGTGCTACTTGAAGGACTGGTCTATTCATTTTTAAATTTCTACAACATAACCTCTAGGTGGGGCCAATTTGCGACATAAAGGCCTTATTTTGTTATTTTTTGTTACTAAATGCAGAAGTGATGGATTTCTCTGAAAAGTTCAGATTCTAAATTTTCCACATATGCTCAGGGGCGGATTATGACTAGCAAGGGCCCCGGGGCCAATTTTCTTTTAAGGCCTGAATGATGGGGTGTGTTCCATTCAGAAGTGATCATCCCTACACTGTTTCCTTCAAAGACTTTACCCTCCATTGTGAGAGCTTCGCATGGCTGAAAGGTCTGAGGCTCAAAAAAAGTGGTCATTTGGTCAATTTTTTGGGGAATTCTGTTTGGAACAACCCTACAGCTTGGCTACCATTATTATTCTTCCATCAAAAAGCCCTGCTAAGGCATCATTTAAGCCTTTTCAAAGTGTCCAAAAATCTTTTAAACTACATTACATTGACAGAATGTTTAAATGAGCTACAAGTCTGTTTTGGAATGTTTGTGATTTCAAACTTCAGATATCAAAACTTACACACAAGCCCCTTAATCCGCTTTAAGATGCTTTCTTCCTTCCTTCTATCTTTCTGTAAAACCTGTAAACATTTCTAACTTCAAGCATTTACAACTATTTTAAACTTTCAGACAAGGTTTTGTCAGACCAACATTATAGTTTGTCTTAACAAACTTTACGTATCTAGTTTAATCAGTAGTTTTGAACCACACAAAGTAAAATATCAATATTTTCTTTTTCCCAACCACCTAAGCCAAGTTATTTTTTGTAATGTAGGGCAAACATGCAGGTAAAGCAATGAATAGTATAATAAATGTTTTTGTCTGACAGCCCTGTTATACAAAGAATAAAGCTTAACCGTATAAAGCCTATATGAAATAATAGTCAGCAAATTAGATTTTTTTTAAACCTATTTTTCTACAAAATAATGAAATTTTAAGCACATGTTGCTTAAATTCAATAAATACTCATTTTGAAATATCAGTAGCAAAATAAACATTATTGTTAATTTTACTTCAAAATCAGCAAAGATTTCACATAAAAAAGATGAGTGCATCAAAACATGAAGGTAGCTATTTTGGAAAATTATATAACAGTTCTACTTCCAGTACAGCATGAAAACTTTCACCAGGAGACAGTAGACATCTCATACACATCATGATGATGATGTAGATGTTTTAGAAAGTCATGTATCAAATATGAAACGTGCACCTCCTCACGCAGGAGCAGAGTTTAAGAGGATACAAGTTAAGCTCAATCGACAGCATTAGTGGCATAATGCTAATTACCAAAAAAAAAAAAAAAATTCTATGTTTCCCTATATTTCTTAAAATAAATAAATAAATAAAAAAATCTGGGTAACATTGAGTCACTCACATGAAAGTGTAATCGGTAAACATTAAAATACTCACTGTTTCAAAGGTATAACCACAAAAAATAAACAATATGCATGTTAAAATAATTTTTGTGATAAATTTGCTTACTAACCTTTTCTGTGTAAAGTTTTATTCAATTTTACAGCTCAAATAATACACGTTTTAAAAGAACTATTAATGTGAATTACGTGCTTTTTATAAAATTATAAGCTTCACATTTCTGCCATTAAACCCTCCAAAAATCGGCCCCATTCACTTCCATTGTAAGTGACTCACTGTAACGTCGATTTTTTTTTTTTTAAAGAAACAGAGACGAGTCGAAATAATTTTTTGTGGGATTCAACATTGACACAAATGCTAGTGAATGAGCTTAACTTGTGTTGAACTCCAAATATTCCTTAAATGGTATTTATTTGTTTCTATTACAGACATATGTACTGTACTGATTCCTAATGGTATCCACTAGACATAACATACCACCTTTTGATGTCAAAATGTAAACAGGCATAGGCACAACACTTGACACATTGTACGTATAAGCTGGTAAGAATGGCGGTAAAGCGTTTCCATGCGAAATCAGGGCAAAAATCAAAACCTGCTGATCAGTTTATGCTTAAACTGTTTATAAACTTACCCTGATAAAGGAAAATCATTTAAGACATTTACATGACAACACACATTTTAAGACTGTGCATGTAAATGCGTTCACTTGAAGTAGCGCATGGTTAGTCAAACAGATTATGCTGTAATACATTCATTGTTCCCCGAACAGGAGAATAGCAGGATCCAGAAGCAGATTCTGTGTGAGAAGTTTGATCGCATGAGTGCCATTCTGGAGGAACGTCGAAAGATCATGACCCAGCAAATTACTTCTGAGCAGGAAGAAAAGACTGGCTGGGCCCAATCTTTAGTGCAGTCCTATAGTGGGCATGTAGAAACAAACTCAAAGTTAGGACAGGCTGCCATGAATGCAATGGAAGAGTCAGAGATGGCTGCTTTTGTACAGGTATCATAACCTTTGTTTGGGGCTCTCTGGGAATCTTATTTTGAATGTCAAACATGCCAATGTTTGATATTTTTATTATCTCTCCCTCATAGACCTCAAAAGATCTTATTGAGAAGTAAGTGACTCATATTTACAATTTCAGCCAATGTTTCTCTAATTTTTCACAACTGTTTACAATTTCACAATTTTCATGCCCAAACAGCATTTTAAGGCTTCCACTTAATATTGCCTAATTCATTCAAAATCATATTTTAAATACACTTGAACAAACTAACTGACTTATTTAGTAACTTAAAGTATGGGCAACGATTAATTGCAGATGTATCATTGTGGAAGAAGCATTTAATGGTCCTAACTTTCATCTTACTATCATTAGTATATTTCCTTTTCTGTGAAGGGTTGGTAAAGCATCTAGTTGCTTCACTCTGGAGACCATAGAGCCTGGCTTTGAGGAGATGGATCATTACAAGGTGAATTTTGATGCAGAGGAAAGAGTGCTCTTCCAGCTGGATTTCATGAACAGTGAGCATCAGAGACTAAACAGATTAGCCTTTTGGAGCAAGCTATTATATGCTGTTGTTTTTACAACCTGAGCCAGAATCCTCAGACTAATTCTGGTAACCTTACAGTTGAACAGGAAGTGGAGGACACACCTGATGAGCCAGAGTCAGAACCGGAGCCTGAACCTGAGTTTGAACCTGAACCACTGTCTAACCCAGAACCTGACTCTGAACCAGATCAGGATCTCAAATCAGAGGGCTCTGAGATGAAGAGCCCCATGCCAGAGACAATGGAAGATACTCTGGCACGAGCAAAGAGTTGTGCAGACATCAGAACGGAGGCTGTATGTGAGAAGAATGGTTTAAGCACTCAGCAGGTACACTCATTGTCTTTCGATATATACATTGTCAATCTCTAATGTTATTTAATGGCTATGTTTATTGTCACGTCTCACTTGCTTTGAGTTTTTGTCAACCTTTGGGCAACACTTCATTGGTTTCAGGGCGGTTCGCCAGAATTATGGCTTACATTTTTGGACTTTACATGAACACTCGAAATTATAATCAGATCATAAATGTCCGCACATGTAAGAGCATCCAGTGTGGTTCGTATAATGTGCTTTGTGAATGCGAGTTTGTTGACAGGAATTTTCCACCTTATTTCGCCATTGAACAAGAACATCTGAAGTCATGTGATAAACCGAACGCATCAACTAGTAACAGACATAATTGACTAGTGCATTGGTTGGTGCAAACCCTAACTACTATTGAAATATAATTTTTGCTTTTCTCCATCTTTGCTTCCATCTTTTTTCAGACCGTCACCCTCCTCCTTTACTTCCTGTGCTTCCTGGTTATCCTACAGCGAATATGGGGAAGCATTCAGTGCATTATTTGTATATAGCGGAGATGTTGAGGCACAGTCACCAGGTACCTGCAGCCTAATAATGCTGAACCAGTGTTATTAGCATCCAACTTTGTATTTCTGTACTGATTCTGCACTTTACCAATCCATCTTTCATTTCCTTTATTCCTTGATAGTAACATATAGCTTCTGCAGAGCATTTTGAGTGTATGTGAAATGCAGCATTACTAAGGATTCATGTTGAAATGGATGACAATTTAAAATAGATTGGAATTGGTGACATGTCTTTGTTTCATGCATGAGAATCTATCCCACGAAAGCTTGAAAAGAGCTTGAAAGAAAGAAAGAATGGAAGAGAAAGAAAGAAAGAAAGAGAAAAAAGAAAGAAAGAAAGAAAGAAAGATGTTTCACCCATGTAAACCCCCCACACCAACAGAGAAGCAAATTTGGCCAGAGCTCCATTATTAAGGTTTTATTTAGGAATGTCTCTGTCCTTATAATGATGAGTCTACCAAATTTCTGCAGACTGCCACACCTGTGAGCTCTGCACTGGAAGGACTGAGCCCTCCAGTGGTCACCAGTGAGCAGATTCATTTAAGCTTCTCCTTCTCCGGGCTCAATGCTCTTGTCACAAAGAAGTGCTCAAAGTTCAAAGCTCTATTAGCCAGAATGGAGCACTGTGGACTATCTTCTCGATTTGGTTCTTGACGCTTCCCTGTGTTGCAGTAATCTATTAAAATGAGAGGTTGTGCAAATTGTTGTGGAAATGCACTAATGAATATGTCTACTATTTTGATAGCTATATATGGCAGAAATAGCTATATAAGGCAGAAGTAGGATGGGTAGGATGGTAGTATGCCCTTCTGAACTCATCCATTGACTTGACACTTTCAGATGTGGTTGTCATTTAAGTGTAATGAAAATGTTTACAGTGTTGCATTCAATAAAATGTTCTTCTCAGCTGTTCTTCTCTCACTTTATCTTTTTTTCTGTGTTTGTGTCTATTTCAAATCCAATCACTTTAATGTCACTTTATCATGTACACAAGTTTGGGCATATGCGGTCTACACATTGCAATATACTGTGTGTGTGTATATATATATATATATATATATATATATATATATATATATATATATATATATATATATATATATATATAAGAAAGCAGTTTGTTGCGCGTTGCTCATGTATCGATCTGCTAGGTTTATCTTTCAATCAACATAAAACAGTGGGCCACGCATCGTGTTTTTCTCGGCTATTTCTGTTGGTGGAAAATAAATCACCAAACGTCATCATTACGCGCCGGAAAGAAAGCGAACTTGGGCTGATCATCAAGCTGAGCTGGCTGTGATCGCTCGTGTTCTTGTGCTGGCTTGTCACCACGGTTTTTTGTGTGTGTGTGTGGATGTTTTGATAGAAAGCACGTATCTACGCCTCGCATATTTTTGTGCACACTCTGAATTGCGTAACTGTCAAGACAACATTTTGAAGATCTAAACCAGCACACTTATTTCGACGACATGGATTCCGCCAATCAAGGTAAATAGAACAAAACAATCGAACGCGATACATTGTTGCAAGATGCGAATAGATACAATGTAGCTAATTGTTCTGCCGTGTAATTCAGTGTAATTCTAGGTACGCCTTACTTCTGGATCCTCAGGCGCAGAGAATGTCCGATGGTGAAGGGGAGAGCAGGGCAGGGCAGGGGATCGGGTTACTGCACTGAGCCAGTAATGCAGAACCAGGGAACTAAAAGACAGCCAGACTGAGTGCAGTTGGTGTTTATATTGGATTAATCTAATTTAAATAAAATCCACCAATAAGAATAAAAGGGTTGTGGTACTCTTACACGGTGTTGACTAGTGGTTTGTGCCTTTGAAATGTTATCTAAGTATATCCCAATCTAAATCACCCTGTATTCTGTTTATTTTCCGAAACGTTTTTCCCCATTTCATATTAACAATAGTAAACAGAAGCTCTATGAATGAGCCATGCGTGATTTCCATAGCTGCTTTTAACTTGTTTGCAAATAACTAGTTTGTTGAGTGTTGAGGGAGATTTTACTGTCTAAACCGGATATTTTTGGTCCCATTTGCTCTGAGAGTGATGCTGTTAAAATGGACTGTTTAGGGTCAGTGAAGATTGTCAGTGAGCGGCTGGACTGGATGACACGTCTCATTAATATAACTCACAGCCACGTGACAGCTCTCTCACAGCCTGACATAAATTGGGCACAGTTTCAAACCTTTGAATTGATAATTTAATCGAATCATTTGTTTACACGTGTGTCCGTTATACACTAATTTAAGTGCCACTTTTGTAAAGCAATTGACACTTTTTTTCCACAAATGACAAATCGACTGTACTGTTCTAAAGAAATTCTGTGCGTAAAAATGTTTAATATATATTTCTGTACCATTATAGCATAACTGCTTTAGTGACAAATTGAAGGCCGTAAAATGATCCCTGCTATTCCTTCTGGTGTTACATAGAGAAACAGGCTGCAGCCATATACTGTATGTTCACTCGTGTAAGGCATTTTGTCACTGCACTGAAATCTCTGATCATCTTCCTTACTCTGCTGTTTGTGTCTTATGCTTTTGGCCTTAGAAGTAAATTCCCAGTTACTTAAAAACTGAAGAGTGGTTATGTGTTGAGAGTTACAGGATAAATACAATCTTATGAGTCTCTGTGGAGCCATTGGTTTGCCATGTGCCATTTTTCAACATCGGTTTTGTTTTAAAGGTGCTGTGTGTTGTTTCTTATTCCTGCAACACTATAGTGGCACTGAACAGAATTGCAAAAACAATGTTTTCAAATGTACAGAAGCCCACAGATGCCACACTTTTTTATTATTATTATTATTGTTGTTGTTGTTAATGTTCTGTTCTCTCAGGATAACTCAAGAGGTAGTATATAATTATAATAATAATAATAAATAAAAGTAATTAAAAATTAATTACTTTCGCTTATCACATGACTCTCTGGGATATTAAATTGATCGTGCCATCCAGCGGTCAAATATTTCTGAATAATGACCACACATTTGGGCATAAAGTGATATTTTACTGGTCATCCAGGTATTGCAAGTCATCTTTCCTACTTCTCGTATCACTTTGATCTCTACAAGTGAGCTAATAAGAAATTCAGCTTAAATTTTTCATGTTAATTTATTTGGCAAGGAGTTGTGTAATAAGCGGAATAATGAGCAGTCAGATGGTCATTGTCACAATATAAACACCAGCAGAATTCAGCTGTTTCTGGAGACTCCACTGTCTCTCTCTTCTCACGTAATTGATGTAAAAATAAGTCAAATCATTATTTCATGTCCTTTTAGCTATTTATTTGGTTAGCAGCCATGTAATAAGCGGGATAATATACAGTCAGCCGGTTGTTTTTACAAACTGATACAGTAGAAGACCCCTCTACTCCCTGTTGGGGGTCTGGCCACCCTCTCTGGGTTAATTTTGTGGTGATAACTAACTGATTGTTCATTATCCCTAACTTAACTAAAAATAACTTGTTTTTCTGTTTATCTTGAAAAAACAAAATCTATATCAGGAAAAGCTATATTGGCTTTTATCTTGACAAAACAAGACAAAAATAAGTACTGCAATGCCTCTTTGAGCTCTTGATATGTTTGGAAACTGCTGTTATTTTTGCAGTTCAGTTTGGTTGCATTTGCAATAGTGTTAGTGTCATAAAAATGACATAATTCAACTTTAACTTGCATCACTCAAGAGAGTGGGTGTCACTCCCTTTATCTTTCAAACTACAGACATCAATTTGAACTCTCCACATAAAGGCCTGGGCACTGATTCTCTCTCAGATGTGCCAGAAGAGAGAGGGGCAGTGGCTGTGAATCCAGTGACTCTCCCCCCTGGTCTAACAGAGGAGGAGGCTGAGGAACTGAGACTGGAGCTCACCAAGGTAAACCCTTTAAGCCACTGTCCAATACTGCATTCTCATCCTGAATAATTTCCAATATGTGTTCAAATTGATTATTATCAGAAGTCAGTCATAGAGCCTTCATATATTCATTTTGCAATTTGTAGTTTTTACTGTATTTCCAAAGAACCTATACTATCCACATATCAGGTTGAGGAAGAGATCCACACCTTGAGGCAGGTGCTGTCGGCTAAAGAGCGCCACGCAGCGGAGCTGAAACGTAAACTGGGCCTGAGCCCCCTGAGTGAGCTCAAACAGAACATCACCAAAAGCTGGCAGGACGTCCAGACCTCAAATGCGTAAGTATGCCATTTATCTATGTGTTCCTCTCGCTTACTCAAACCCAGGAAGAATCAGGTACAGTCTTCTGGGTTGCCACATAAAAAGCCAAACCCTAAATCCTTTAATAGACCCTGCACATGCATCTTGCTGCACTGGCAGTGTTGTGTAATATTGTCAAATCCATTTCTATGCTTTAGAATTGAGAGAGGTTTATTGAAGTGGCAGTGTAAATGGGTATTGACTCTGTATTGTGGCAGATCCTGTAGCTGCAAGCTGATGCCATCAGTGGAAGAATTCTTGATTTTTTTACTGAAACCTTTCTAACTAATCCACTCCAGCCTTCAGTGTGCTCTCCACCAGCTTGCACACATTCCTCTCGCTTTGTTGCTGGAAATCAGCCTTCAATGAATAGTTCTCCCAAAAATGAAAATTCTCTCATCATTTACTCACCCTCATATCATCTCAGATGTGAATGAGTTTCTTTCTTCTGCAGAACGCAAATTAAGATTTTTAGAATATTTCAGCTCTGTAGGTCCATACAATGCAAGTGAATGGTGACCAAAGCTTTGAAGGTCCAATAAGCACAAAGGCAGCATTAAAGTAATCCATCAGACTCCAGTGTTTAAATCCATATCTTCAGAAGTGATATAATAGGTGTGGGTGAGAAACACATCAGTATTTAAGTCCTTTTTTACTATAATTGTCCACCTTTGACCAGCCCCGACCAGTAGGTGGCGATATGCACAAAGAATGTGAAATGCCAAAAACCAAAAGAAGAATGTGGAAGTGAAAGTGGAGATTTATATTGAAAAAAATGACTTGAATATTGATCAGTTTCTTACCCACACCTCTGAAGACATGGATTTGATCACTGGAGTCGTATTGATTACTTTTATACTGCCTTAATGTTCTTTTTGGAGCTTCAAAGTTCTAGTCACCATTCACTTGCATTGTATGGACCTACAGAGCTTCTGCAGAAGAAGGAAAGTCATGCACATCTGGGATGGCCTGAGGAGGTGAGTAAATGATGAGAGAATTTTCATTTTTGGGTGAACTATCCCTTTCAGTTAAAAACTTATAGGTGTCCACTTGTATTATTCTGTAAAATTGTACATTACTACAGGAAAGCATTAGAAAAAGCTCTTGACTGCCAGGGAGTGGAAATGACCGTTGTTCTCTGAAGATCATTGTCACTTGAAAGTCCTTCAGTTTAATTGTTTTATCAGTTGGGATTCAAAAGACACTGTGGGAGTATTGTGGCCCAACTTATTCATGAATCACTCATTTTGTTTCTAGCTGATGAGCTCATGTCCATTTGATAAGTGTAACTTTCTGAGTTTTAGACAGACACAACAGATGTTTGCTGTTTTTTTTGTTTGTTTTTTTCTTCTTGGATGGAGTTGTTTCAGATCTTCATTTTAAAGAGTTTGACAAAATGTTGGATAACGGATGTAAACTGCTTAAAAGCATTAAACTATTATATAATATGAATTAAATCAATATAATACTGATATAACACAATTTAATGATAGCAAATAAGATGTACACAGAATTACCGAATTTAAATGGTCACAAACAAGACTGAAATTCTGCAATGTTTCAATAAATATTTAATTTCTTGTGAGCTTCGGCAGTGCAGATTTTTTCACAAACTATTTGAAAACAAAAATGTTGACAGGGCTGTTGGAACTTACAGTAGGCAGAATGACCACTTCTGCTAATCGACCAATCAGGCACAGTTATTGTCCAATAATCTCAAAATGGACAAATATTGGCAGATTAAAGTACCTGACAGTCTGCCATTACTCAGTCTATCGGGAAGCTATTGATCTGTTGTCGTTCAGAGTATACACAGTACTGTGCAAAAGTTTTAGGCACTTGTGAAAAATGTTGCATAGTGAGGATGTCTTCAAACATTTATCAATTAACATCTTACAAAGTCCAGTAAACATAAAAAAAAAGCTAAATTAATATTCGGTGTGACCACCTTTGCCTTTAAAACAGCATCAATTCTCCTAGGTATATCTGGACACAGTTTTTCTCAATTGCTTTTGTCTCTTCATGTAATCCCAGACTGACACAATGTTCAGTGGGGGTCTCTGTGGGGGCCATGACATCTGTTGCAGGGCTCCCTGTTCTTGTATTCTAATCTTTTCTATTTGCAAAAGTAATGTTTGGGAGTCTAACATTAATATTTCCTATTGACACACTAAAGCTGAAGATATAATTAAACATCTTAAGACTAATGGTTTTGTGAAACATCTTAAGTGCCTAAGACTTTTGCACAGTACTGTATGTCATGATCACAATAAAGATTAGCATTAACTCCACGCTTTGCTTTTATAACAGCCCATTCAGCTCTGCTTGTGGCAGCACATAACCGTGTCTATGTTTTTTTTAGCTGTGTGACAGTGACAGAGAGGCTGGGCCAGTGGAATGAGAAGGTTACAGGGTGCGATATGTGAGTGTTTGAGTGCATTGGCATGTCTCCAGTGTGTATTTGCTGTTAATGCATGAATTCCTCTCACCTACACTCGAGACTGAAGAGACGGAGCATTTTAGAATCCAGAACTCACCCTTGACATCTCACCATCAAATGGTGTATTTCAGGAGAAAACTGCTTTTTTTTTTTTTTTTTTTGTGCCATGCTGACCACATTTCAATTATGGGGCTTTTCCACTGCATGGTATGGCTCGTCTCGACTCTGCTCGCTTTTTGAGGGTTTTCCACTGTGGATAGTACCTGGTACCTGGTACTTTTTTTTTTAGTACCACCTCGGTCGAGGTTCCAAGCGAGCCGATACTAAATGTGACGTCAAAACCCTGCAGATCACGGATTGGTCAGAGAAAATCGTCACTACCAGCATCATTGCTATAAGCTAGATGGCAGGTTAGCTTACCCTCTTGCGTCGTCTTTGAGCTAACACAGTGATGTCCTCGTCTGCGATTTGGTGTATGATTTCCCAAACTCTCCTGTTTTTTTTAGCGGTGTTTTGTCTTGCTGCCGTCAGCCTCTTTTGAAACGGTGTTTGTCGTCTTGCTGTAAAAAAACAGCCACATGCCGAGAATCAAAACACCATTCCTTCGATATCCTCCATTGCTCCTTTGTTGTGTGTTTGTGTCGCGTTTAAGATGATGTCACGGCAGTAGAAGGGGCGCAACTATGACTTTCAGCCTATAATCCCACCCTCGTTGAGGCTGCACTAAACTGCAGTGGAAAAGCAAGCTCAGAAAAGTAAAGTGAGTAGGGTCAAGTCGAACCGTAACGTGCAGCGTAAAAGTGCCATTAGATTGATAATGCTTCAAATATAGCTTGTGTATTGAACAGCTTACCTCAAATTCGCAACAAGCTAAACAGCTTGGTAGGTGGGTAGGCTGTGGTGTTTATCCATGTCTATTGCACCCATGAGATATATCTAAAATCTTTCTTTACCCTTGCAAAAAAAAATTCTTTAAAACAAAAGTGCACCAGGTTATACTGGATAGAATAAAATGTCATTTCAAACAGAAATGTGGGTAGATATACCTAAAAGCTTTTAACTGTTGAACCCACTGCCGTTTTTGTTTTTACATGACGTCACAATGGTCAGGTAAGAGACGCCAGAGATTTCATAAAATTCCAAAGTTTCTAAGTTGCAATTACGAGTTCAACAAAAAAGTGAACGGTAATTACAAGTCAGAAACTCATAATCACAGTGATTTCATCATGACGTAAATGTAGCGTAACATTCATTCTGGTTCTTTTAATGTATCTCTCATTCTTCAGCTGTAGTTTAGATGTATAAATATAGGTTAAGAATTGAACTTGTCTGACTGACTGCTGTATCACGAGTGTGTGAGAGATCTCTCAGTTCCCTCTTTACACAAAATCTCGGTGAGTTACAATCACACCAACAGACAGATGTCTACAGAAATGGCATGAATTTGTGTGTGTGTGTATGTAAGAGAAGTGTTGTCATGTTCAGATATGGTGACCATGTGGATGCATTTAGAAACCAGTGCTGTATTGTGCACTTAGTACTGCAGTCATGAAATTTACATCAGGGTTCACTTGCCAGTATCCTCTCTGTGCTTACATGCTACTTGTTTTCCCCAATAACTCATGCAGTTTTATTACATGGGCGTTGAGCATTGTCTTTGTTTTTTGCTTACTGGGACTTTTAGTGCTTGAAAGCTCCTACCAAATTTACTCACATATTTCATCTGAGCACATGAGTTTTGCTGGCTGTTCAACTCAGCCTTGTTCTGCTTGTGTGTTTGGATCTGTTTTCCATAACTGAATTATACATCATTTTTCAGTTGTTTATCTGCGTGCACATCCTCTCTGTGAGAGTGGAGATTTGAACGTATTACCCTGTTTGTTTGTAGATATCTTTCAGCTTCTGCCACTCTGGATGACATTGCCAGCTCTGAAGTGTGAGTTATTCCATTCTTTGTTAATTTTGTATATTAGGTTGTATAAAGGTTGCTTAATTGTTTTTTTGTTTGTATCTTTATTTGTTTCTTTGTCTCATCATTAAAGGTAAAGTTCACCTAAAATGAATCATGTACTCAGCCTCATGCCATCCCAGATGTGTTTGAATTTCTTCTGCTGAAGAGAAATTAAGATTTTTAGAAGAATATTTCTGCTCTGTAGGTCCATGTGCATGTGAATGGTGACCAAAACTTTGAAGCTCCATAAAGCACATAAAGGCAGCACAAAAGTAATCCATACGACTCTGATGGTTTAATCTATGTCTTCTGAAGCGATGCAGTTGGTTTTGGGTGAGAACAGACCAAAATATAACTCCTTTTTCACTGTACATCTTGCCATTGCAGTCTTTAGGTGCCATCATGATATCGAGCTAGATTACACTTCCTAGTGCTTGATGCATGCAGAGCGTTAGATGGTGCTAAGAAGTGTAATTGAGCTTGAAATCACGATTGCCAAGGAGACTGCTGATATCAAGAGGTACAGTGAAAAAGGAGTTACATTGTGGTCTGTTCTCACCCAAAGTTGATTAGATCTCTTCAGAAGACATGGATTTAACCACTGAAGTCGTATGGATTACTTTTATGCTGCCTTTATATGCTTTTTTTAACTTCAAAGTTTTGGTCACCATTCACTTACTTGCATTGTTTGGACCAACAGAGCTGAAATATTCTCCTAAAAATCTTTGTTTTTGTTCTGCAGAAGAAAGTCGTACACATCTGGGATGGCATGAGGGTGAGTGAATGATGAGAGAATTTTCATTGTTTGGTGGAGTATCCCTTTAAAGGGATTGTTCAACCAAAAATGATGATAAATTAATTATTTACTCAACCTCACGTTGTTCCACGAATTCACACCCACATGACTTCTGTGGAACAAAAGTAAATGTAAGGCAGAATGACATCCTTGGTCGCCATTCACTTTCATTGCATGTTTTTTTTATATATATATATATATATATATATATATATCATGAAAGTGAATGGTGACTGAGGATGTCATTCTGCCTTGCATTTACTTTTGTGTTACATGGGAGAAAGAAAGTAATATGGGTTTGGAACAATATGAAGAGGAGTAAATGATGACAATTTTCATTTTCGTGTGAACTCTCTTTAATACCATGTTGGGAGTACTTGCTTTATGGTGGTTTGCTATGTTTGGGGCTTTTTGGATATGGGGTCTATTTTGTTGATTGGTAGAGCTGTAGAGGTATGCTGGTGAATGGAAATGAATGATGATGTTGCAGCTACCGTGTCTTATTTTTAAGTAGTGTGAAACGCAGTTGCTGGAGATGTTGTGGATATGATGTGCTTAACTGTGTGTGTGTGTGTGTGTGTGTGTGTGTGTGTGTGTGTATATATTAAGAGACTTTCTTTTTTTTAAGTTGCTATCTATTGAAATGACTAACAATTATTTGATGATTTGACTATATTTGATATTATTATTTGATATACAGGTATCTAACTAGGTATTCTTATTGTCTGGGTTTTTGTTTTCAAGTTTGGTTGACTAACTCCTTGAGAAGTGCTTTACTCGCATCTAAAAGGGTCTTTATAAGTTAATGGACATAAGTGAGTTGTCATGACATCCCTTTATTTATTTATTTCTCTCTCTCTCTCTCTCCCACATTTTCTCTCTGCTCTTCCTCTTCCAGGTATAAAAAGACTCAGGAAACACTGTCTCAGGCTGGACAGAAGACATCGGCTGCCCTCACCACCGTGGGCACAGCCATCAGCAGGAAACTGGGGGACATGAGGTAACATGAGTCAAAATGTCAATCTCCATTCTTCCTGTCTTTCTTTCAAACTCTTATTCTGTTCCAGAAATTACAGTGTGACTCTGCAACAGTGCCAGAAATTATTATTATTATTTATATATTATATATATTTGCCCCCTGGAATTGATTTTGAACCTTTATGAAGGCTTTTTTCTAACCACCCGTGTGCATTGGCCATTTATTTTAAATAGTTCAATTGAATCAATTAATTAAAATGAATTTTAAATTTGAATGCAAATGTTTAAATGCAAACAGATTATTATGGTGTCTCCAAAGGTGCTAAACACATAACAAGAAAGGCCTAGAATAGAATATTATGATGTCTGACCCACCTACACACTTATGCTTATGTCTTTTTGTTTTTATTCACTTTTTCCTCATGTAACTTGAATATGGACTGTTATTAACCTATAGTTCCTTTGTTAATGCGCAATTGTTTTGTCTAAGTGTGTCATTGGTGTGTATGTTGTATCGTCATTGCACGTCATTTATCTTAAACAGCATTTTGTGTGTGTGCTATATTCTGCATCACATGCCTGTGAATTTGTCTGCTCTGTCTTCATGTCTATGGCTTTTGAACATCCCTGCTCTGTTTGGTTATTGATCCACTGCTTTGCTATCCTCCAGTCATCCTTCAATCGGAACCCCTGATTAACAGTAATGAGTGGTAATGCAGTCCAATGTCTCAGCAAAGCCGCTTCCAACATTGACTGCATTCGGCTGTTTTAGTCATGATTCAGTTGACAACTTTTGCCTTCCCTGTTCATGCCATTATTTGCTCACATTTATTTAACTTTCTTCCCCACCTCTAATACAAACAGATGGCTGAAGAAAATAAGTGCGATGATGGAGGACTGTTTTGCAATATTATTCAGATCAGTGGATCCAAAAATGGGCCACAGAACTGTTCTGATAGGGTCACCGACAGGGGAAAAACAATGCTAAATGCAAATAAAATTTAGGCTTAAAACGTTTTGAAAAGGAAGCAAAAATGCTTCCCATTTCTTTTGTTGTTGATGCAAAAGGGCATTCATCCAATCAAAATCTATTGTATTTTGATGCAAATTAATTTGTCACTTGGTAGAAGATGGCTAGGTTAGGAAGATGCCAACATTGACAGATTGGTTGGCATATGCCCATCATCGAAAACCATGAACAAAACTAGTCCTGGTTAAAGAAAATATGACCGACCACAATGTGTTTTTTATGCATTTAACTATTGGCTGCAGGTATAATCATACCATTTAAATTCAAGACATATTTGAAAGACAGATTTGTCATGTTATTGTCATTGGATTCCATTTTGGTCGGCCTATGAGGTTCATGGCAATATTAATTGCTTAATTTCAATGTTTGATTTTTAAGGACATTTTTGTTAACTTCTATGCAATTAAACATTTTTGGTGTTGTGTTTGGTCACCCGTTCCTGTCCGATGTAAAATCTGGGTCTGAAGCAAAACCAGTTGAGAACCACCGCATTAAATGTGCTTTTAGATTGGTCAGCTTGACCTGTTTTTATTGGGTCCTCAGTATTCCTGTATGCAGAGAGCCTGTATCAACTGTCAGAATCAAAATCATCAGCTGGTCCATTAGTCACACTCCATTACAGTATAGAGAGAAGCTAATAGCTTAATTTAACAGATCAAAAGCTCCATCATATCAAAAGTTCCAGTCCTGTTTTTATCTGTAACAGCTCCGTTGCTTAGTCACTCCAAACCTCATCCTTCATTCTTTAGAAAAATTATTACATCTCTAGCCACATAATCTTATTGTATTTATCAATTAACAGCATCTGTCTAAACCAGTAGTCTGATTAACTAGTGGATTCATCCAATAGTCCTGTTTATAATTATTTATAATACATTTATTTTGTTCTTCCTGCTTGCCATAGTCATGCCTGATGTCTAACACCCAACCTGATTGATTTTGTATCCCCGTTTTCTTTTTAATCGCTGCCGTTGCTTGGTCTACAGAGCTCTCCCTTTCTCTAACTCCTTTGGGTAAGATTGACTAATGTCATAATTGGTACTCATCACATAATTGATACACAAAAAGTAGAATCCTGCGCCCATATTTCATACTTTATATATAGAGCTCTGTTTTAATACCAAGCCAATTTAATTTAGAAGGATTCTCTGTTATAGTTTGAATATGCTTTTAATGTTGTTTTAACTTCAAAGTCATGCATATATTGATTCCTACTTGCTTTTGCATGATTATGTGATTTTAAAGATGTGAAACTGGAGCACGTTTCCGTTAGGTGTTACGGGATGTGTTGTAAATATCACAGATGTATAAACAATAAGTGTCTGGTATAACCCAGCTGTATAACCCTGCTTGCTAACATTCGCACCTCTTTCTCCCTTTAATGCTTTCGAAGTAGCAATTACTCCATTCGCCATTCAATAAGTATGCCAACTATGAGGTAAAGTATTAGGGTAGACTACTACATTTTAAGTCGCCCAACTCAAACTGTTTCTAATTTATTGGACATTTAGATATTAGCTAGTCATTGGTATGCAATCACTTTTGTTGTAGCATTCCTCATTTGTAAGTTGTTTAGGATAAAAGTGTCTGGTAAATTAATACATTTAAAGGGATAGTTCACCCAAAAATGAAAATTCTCATCATTTACTCACCTTCATGTCATCACAGATGCTTACGAGTTTCATTCTTCTGCTGAACACAAAGAAAGATTTTTAGAAGAATTTCTCAGCTCTGTAGGTCCATACAATGCTAGTGAAGGGTGACCAAACCTTTGAAGTTCAGAAAAGCACATAAAGGCAGCATAAAAGTAATCCATACGACTAGTGGTTTAATCAATGTCTTCAAAAGCGATATGATAGGTGTGTGTGAGAAACAGATCAATGTTTAAGTCCTTTTTTACTATTAATTCTCCTCCCTGCCCTGTAGGTGGCGATATGCACGAATAATGCAAATCAGCAAAAACAAAAGAAACAGGTGAAAATTGACTTTTATAGTTAAAGGACTTAAATATTGATCTGTTTCTCAACCACACCTATTATATCACTTCTGGAGACATGTATTTAAACACCAGAGTCGTCTGGATTATTTTAAGTTGCCCTTATGTGTATTTTGGAGCTTCAAAATTTTGGCACCCATTCACTTGCACTGTATGGACCAACAGAGCTGAAATATTTTTATTAAAATCAATGTTTGTGTTCTGCAGAAGAAAGAAAGTCATACACATCTGGGATGGCATAAGGGTGAGTAAATGAGAGAATTTTAATTTTTGGGTGAAGTATTCCTTTAAATGTAAGTGTAAATGTTTCAAGTACTTTTTTAATTTGAAGAAAATACATACATTTCTTGATTGAGTCTTTCTATAAAGCTTTGTAAAAGTGTGAAGTCGTTAGGGCTGGGTATTGATACAGATTTCCCAATTTGATTCGATTCAAAATCGCAAGCTCTCAGTTTTATTTTGATGTGATTTGATTAGATTCTGATTCATGTGGGTTTATTTCAGTTGTAACATTTTACTTGCATATGAAAGAAATTCTCTCTCAGCTTATGTTTTAAATGGGAACCTTCTAACTTTGTAGGCCTGCATTACGAAAATCTAAATTTAAACAGTGAATAACAGGGCAAGTTTAAGTTTAATTGCTAGTTATTTAACATAATAATTAACACTATTAAAACTTAAACTTTAAAGTAAACGATCGATCTTGGGATATTAAGAATCGATATTGGGTTCGTTCAAATGAAGATCACAATATTTTTACCCAACCCTATTGAAGGCATTTTGGATACCTATTACCTTATAACCTTTTAACTGCCATTATATTTTCTTAGCCTAATGAATTGTCTAATACGTTGCAATGCACCTTCCATTGTGACCTTTGGGAATAATGTGTGTTTTGTTTAATAGAAACTCTTCAACCTTCAAATCATTTGAGGACAAAGTCGGAAACATCAAGGTAAGGCTTTCCCTTACCTATTTGGGCAATATCTGGATTTGCCATTGCTGGTGTCTTACAAATTCCCTGATCTTTCTTTGTGTGTCCGTGTTCTCAGCACAAGGTGGTTGGAGGAAAAGCCAATGGTGAAAGCGACCACTCTCCGAATGAGTCAAACCCAGTGCAGGACAATGCGCCGTTCTGAGAGCCCACCCTGCTGACTTAAACACTCATCTCATTTCCTTGTGAATCCTGACTACACCCACACTTCAGTTCTCCCTCCCTTTCTCTCTCTCTCTATTTTATCCCTCCTTCCACTGACACCCCTCCATCTACTGCTAGCATGTGCTTGCCTCATCTTTCCATTAAAAATACACAGTACAGTGTCATGAAATTATCACAGGTTGTACAAAAAAAAAAAAAAAAAAAAATCTAATTTCGTATTAGAAACTATTTTACACTGCTTTGCATAATGTTTTTACATAACTTTTATCTATATATGAATATAAAGGAATATAAATAACTATATTTAAACAGTACTGCCAAGCAGCATTCATCAGATGGTAGGGGGGTAAAAAAAAAATAAAGATGCAACATTTAAACCTGAAGGGGGGAGGATATTGGACATATATGAAAAAAAATGCTGCAGGTTTGTATGCTGCTGAGCATTCAGTCCAGTTATTTTCTACTCTCAGTACAATGTGAAGCCATGCTTTGCTGTACACTTGTGAATGACCTTCTCAGTCGGCCTTACACTCACTATATTGATCAATCTCTTTTTTTTCTGGAAAGACATGTTACATTAAGTTGTTTTATTCTCTTTATCCTCTTTGTACCTTTTGCTGTTTCTTGCTCACGTTCAGTTGAATTTTTGGATTCATGGGAATGTTTTATTTATGCTGTGTTGATATCAGAAATTGCTTGCCTTTGCTTTGTGCCATGCTATGAATGCCAGTTAGCAGATGCCATAGACATTTTGGTGTCAAAATGTGTCATACAAAACTAGCACATCACAAGTGTCACAATTTAAGAAATGACAAAAAAGTTTCTCATGCTCTCATGTGCATTAACCCAAAATGTTAGAGTAAGGCCTGCTGTGTCAGCTCCGTTTATTTAGCAGCATTTGTTTATTTTTCCAGCAGAAGTGGACACTGGTGTATTCTGTATGGTAGCACAGTCACTTTTTACCTGAAAGATACTGGATTATATTTCACTATTGGCAAATGTAAAGATTATTATTTTTTAAATGCAATGAACATTAAGAGGGAAAGAACTTTTATTATTGTTATTTCAAGTAGTATACACAAATAATAGGGGAGGTTGTTGTTTTGATAACAGGCACCATCGCTTTAAATTAGGGATCTGAGGCTAGCTGTTCAGAGTTAAAGGCTCAGATCGTTTTCTTTTAAATCAACGATGTAATAATTCTCATTTATGTTTGTCATTTGTTTGTTTATCAATAAACCATTCCTTCAAATGGCTTGTAGTTTCTTATTTGTCCCATGCTTTTTTGCCCATTGTATGCAGGGGCTACAGATTGTTCCTGGAAGGCAGCATATGCCCTAACCCCGCCCCTACCCAGATCCTAACCACGTGGGGCCTGAGAGTAACCTGCCAGGAACAGCG
This sequence comes from Myxocyprinus asiaticus, assembly GCF_019703515.2. Taxonomy (NCBI): domain Eukaryota; kingdom Metazoa; phylum Chordata; class Actinopteri; order Cypriniformes; family Catostomidae; genus Myxocyprinus; species Myxocyprinus asiaticus. Next base: position 17,105,762 of record NC_059371.1, on the reverse strand, counting down.
GATGGCACGTTTCTCACATCGCGTGTTTTTTGTAATATATAATCGTAGTGGAGTAAATCCGCCCATAGGTGGCAGTATTGTACTGTCAGTGTAACACATTCAATTTAAATCAATGGGATTTATTGGCATGAGTAGTGCATACAATGTTGGCAAAGCTGTGAATGAAACAGACTTTCCAATGTGGCATAAAACACGATTGATAGAACAATGATAATTGAAACAATATTAATTGAACTGTCAATAATAAAAGTACATTTAGTGTTAAGAAGGAAATCAAATATATTTAGTGGATGAACACAGCTGCATTAAACTGAAGCGCGTTATGTGCTCAAACTGTAGTAAATATCCTAAGAACCTTAAAAAATGAATGTAAAGTCGAAAAACTCGACTATGCAGTTGCCTCATCTTTTGAAATGGTCTTATAAGTTAATATGTTTGCATTTAATACTTTGCGTATAATTATCTAATATCCCCAAACCGTCCTTTTATGGCTAAAAACACAAACACCAGCTTCAGTCTATCATAGTATATTTACAGTGATTACAAGAGTCAGTGATACAATGATAGAGAGTCAGTTCTTAGAATCAGCTTTATTGCCAAGTTGCTTACACATACAAGGAATTTGTCTTGGTTCTCATCCAATGTGAAAAATATATTACCAACTGAATTTGCTACCATTATATTACATTTACGCTTTTACGGCTTTGGACAGTATCTGTTACTGTAATGATATTCACAGCATTGAGATGTCAGCAAAGGGTCAGATTAGTTAAAAACAAAAACATACAAAGAAAACACTATATTCCCTGACCGGGAATCGAACCCGGACCGCGGCGGTGAGAGCGCCGGAATCCTAACCACTAGACCACCAGGGAAGTGTTAACAAAAACACTGTGCTCGGTCTTTAAATATTAACTTAGTAGTAAGTATAAAGATGTTTATTTTCATTATGAGCTTACGTAATGACGTATTTTTGCATATGATGAGTTGAAGGACGAATATTTCTCTTTCACTCCCGTCTACACCATTCAGCATTAAAGCAGAAGTCTTGCCGTCCTTGTTTTGGCTGGTTCGAACCGGTTGCGTGCTCGCTCAGGGGGTTTAAATAGACGGGAGAGAAGCCACGCCTCCGCACGCCACTGCTTGTTGTTTACGTCACCTCTCTGTATAAATGACACCGAACGGGGTTGTTTGTTAGTCAGCATTGCGGTACATATTTCCGGTTGTGGAGAGTCTTATCCATCTAAACCTTTTCAAATGGGCTCCGTCGCCTAGCGTTTCTCCCCAAAGCCTCCGACTGAATCGATCAGGGTGCTCTAATAACATCAGCACGAGGGGTAAAAGAAGGTGCGTTACAACAAATTTAAATGGTCTGCTCATATTTTACAGGACACAACGTCAGACGGGTTGTTGCTGGTCATTGTTTGGGTTCCAGATACCGAGCACGTACCGCCATGCATGTCTTTTTACGGAAATCATGTTCCTTTGTGATTGCATGAACATCCCTTTTTCTACCGTAGTACATGTTTTTCATTCTTCTGGAAATGCTGTAGAATGATTTTTAGAAATGTCAAGTCATTTTTATTTGTATAGCGCTTTTCACAACACACATAGTTTCAAAACAGCTTTACAGAAAATCATGCATTAACAGAAAATTAACCTGTAATTTCCATAAAGTCTTAAGAGTCATCATTGTGTAGTTTGATTAAATGTGATTTTAAATTGTGTATAAAAATAAGTAAATAATTAAATCATAATTGTATTTAGAGCCCCAGTGAGCAAGCCATAATGTCAGTTTGGTTAGAAAATGAGTAGACCTTAAAATAACACTTATCCAACCCAAACAAGGATTCAGGCAATATGTTAGTGCTACAACCTTTTAAATGCCTTTTATTGTTCTCTGTGTTTGCCTGTATTCATATAAGCCACTGAGTTTTTCTGAATTTGCATGATGAATGAGGTTGAATAACTTTGTATATAAGCAGCCATATCTGACCAATTGTCCTCTTCTGCCCCTGCTCCATCAGGGTTTCCATCTAAGGCACCGTTTACATAAATCTGTAAAATGGCAGCCATCCCAGCTAGTGGTTCTCTTGTAGCCACTCATGACTACTACCGAAGTAAGTAGACTTGTTTAAGAGCATGCACTTTTGATGCTCCACCTTGCACGGTTGCCCATCTATTAATGGTTCATGTTATACAGAGAATTTGCTTTTATAAGACTGTTCCCTCTCACCAGGGCGCATTGGCTCTACATCTAGTAGCAGCTCGTGTGGCAGTTCAGAGTATAGTGGGGAGGTTATTCCACATCATCCAGGTGTGTGTTTTTATTTTTTATTTTTATTTTATTTATTTATTTATTTTAAATATTCCGTGCCATTCACACACCCCACCAGCACTAGAATATAGCAGTCCTGACAGTCATGTTGTAACTCGCTTCACTTATTCACACTAAGTTGGGATTTGGCCTCTTTTATAGATGGTGCAATAATTCACTGAACACACACATTGCAAAAGAGCAGTGAGTGGTGTGGGTGTGGCAATCTGATGGCCGTTCCTGAGTAATCAGCTTTTGTATGATGCTAAAACAATGACGGGTATTTGAATCAGAATTTTGTTCATTTGAATTGTAAAACACGTGACGATTAAGAATTTAAAATGATTTTTGTTGCGTATGTAATGTGTATTTTTAAACATGGGATTTTTAGTTTTGAATTATTTTAAAGGTGACATCGGACCGCACAAGGAAATTCAGCTCTGTGATTATCAAAATAGTAAAATGTAGCATTTTGTGCAATCTCTACTTTTCTCTATGAAACACTGGCATAGTTTGCCTACAGTCTGAATTTCTGAAATTTGGAGTTCTGAAAATCTGAACTTGAAACTTTTATTATCTGAGTATTTACAGCTAATTCCATCTCTTTTAAAAAAAAAAAAAAAAAAAAAAAAATTGCGTTTAAGAAAGTACATGTTTCTAAAATACAGCACACAAATCTTAAAGGGGGTCATGACACGAGGAATAAAATTTTCCTTGATCTTTTAACAAATAAGAGATCATTGTACTATTAAAAATGTACTGTAAGTTTCAGAACTCATAACTTCCTTCTGACTGCAAAAAGAGCATTTGTTGAAACCAAGCTGCTAAAACGACTCGCTCTCTACTTCCTCCACACTGGAAGACATTTGCATCTGACCACTTCGCAACACATCAACGCCTACATTTCCTTTTCACTTCCGTAGCCCTGCCCAGTAGTGGTGAGCAGTGAGATGGCAGGTCAGTTGAGCAGAGAGCCAATCATAACAGTGGGAGTTTACAGTCAAGTCTTAAAGTAGAAACAGCACCAAATCAGCATTTCTCACAGAGGATCAGAATGAGGGTGGAAAAAGATCATGTTTTAAAAGTGTGTGTGTGGGCGGGTTTGGGTGGCTACAAACTGATAATTACAAGGGTAAAAAAAAAAAAATGCTAAACTGTTTTTTATTTATTTTTTTATGTAAAAATGCTAAAAGTTTTTTTTTTTTTTTTTTTTTTTTTGGAGGGTTAGGTTTAGGGGATAGAATCTATAGTTCATACAGTATGAATATCATTGTCTATGGAGAGTCCTCATAATGATAGCTGCACCAAGGGGGGGGGGGGTGGGTGTGTGTGTGTGTGCGCGCGCGCGCGTGACTTTACTATCATCTTATACTAACATCTTAAAATAATAAGAGGTATGTCATGACCACTTTAGTTATTTGGCATGTTTTAAGTACAAAAACAATATTCAGATGCAAATACTTGGACCATTGTTTTTGCTCCATACTACTGAGGAAGCCATCCTATTGAAGCTAGACATGTCTTGTAACTTAGTCATCTGGTTTGGATTTGGATGTTTGAAATTGTTACCTTTACCTGTCTGGAACATGGCAAATGCCTTCACCTGCCTAAATGTTGTTGTTTAGAGACACTGCTATACAATGACATCACCTTAATGGTGATTGTGTTAGTGCTTGCATCATTGAATACTACAGTGCATCCGGAAAGTATTCACAGCGCTTCACTTTTTCCACATTTTGTTATGTTGCAGCCTTATTCCAAAATGGATTAAATTCATTATTTTCCTCAATTCTACAAACAATACCCCATAATGACAACGTGAAAGAAGTTTCACCTGTTGTAAATTCAGTTGATTGGACATGATTTGGAAAGGCACACACCTATCTATATAAGGTTCCACAGTTAATAGTGCATGTCAGAGCACAAACCAAGCCATGAAGTCCAAGGAATTGTCTGTAGACCTCCGAGACAGGATTGTATCAGATCTGGGGAAGGGTACAGAAAAATGTCTGCAGCATTGAAGGTCCCAATGAGCACAGTGGCCTCCATCATCCGTAAATGGAAGAAGTTTGGAACCACCAGGACTCTTCCTAGAGCTGGCCGCCCGGCCAAACCGAGCAATCGGGGGAGAAGGGCCTTAGTCAGGAAGGTGACCAAGAACCCGATGGTCACTCTGACAGAGCTCCAGCATTTCTCTGTGGAGAGAGGAGAAACTTCCAGAAGAACAACCATCTCTGCAGCACTCCACCAATCAGGCCTGTATGGTAGAGTGGCCAGACGGAAGCCACTCCTCAGTAAAAGGCACATGACAGCCCGCCTGGAGTTTGCCAAAAGGCACCTGAAGGACTCCCAGACCATGAGAAACAAAGATTGAACTCTTTGGCCTGAATGGCAAGCGTCATGTCTGGAGGAAACCAGGCACTGCTCATCACCTGGCCAATACCATCCCTACAGTGAAGCATGGTGGTGGCAGCATCATGCTGTGGGGATGTTTTTCAGCGGCAGGAACTGGGAGACTAGTCAGGATCGAGGGAAAGATGAATGCAGCAATGTACAGAGACAACCTTGATGAAAACCTGCTCCAGAGTGCTCTGGACCGCAGACTGGGGCGAAGGTTCATCTTCCAACAGGACAATGACCCTAAGCACACAGCCAAGCTTACGAAGGAGTGGCTCCGGGTCAACACTGTGAATGTCCTTGAGTGGCCCAGCCAGAGCCCAGACTTGAACCCGATTGAACATCTCTGGAGAGATCTGAAAATGGCTGTGCACCGACGCTCCCCATCCAACCTGCTGGAGCTTGAGAGGTCCTGCAAAGAAGAATGGGAGAAACTGCCCAAAAATAGGTGTGCCAAGCTTGTAGCATCATACTCAAAGACTTGAGGCTGTAATTGGTGCCAAAGGTGCTTCAACAAAGTATTGAGCAAAGGCTGTGAATACTTATGTACATGTGTGTGGTTTTTTTTATTTTTTTTTTTTTTTTTTTATTTATTTATTTTTTTAAATACATTTGCAAAGATTTCAAACAAACTTCTTTCACGTTGTCATTATGGGGTATTGTTTGTAGAATTGAGGAAAATAATGAATTTAATCTGTTTTGGAATAAGGCTATATTTTGGAATAAGGTTATATAAGACATAACAAAAGGTGGAAAAAGTGAAGCGCTGTGAATACCTTCCGGATGCACTGCAAATCCAGCAGGGGATCAAGCTCATTTACAGGACAGACTGGCCATGCCTTGTTCTGATTTGTTGTTTCATTATCCACCAGGTCTGCCCAAACAGGACTCTGGCCACTGGTGGTCCAGTTTCTTCTTTGGGAAGCAGAACCAGCCTGGCATGGGAACTCTAACTGAGGAGGCTCAACAGAAGTGAGTCAAGTGTCTTTCAGTGGAGACATGGGATTGAGTTTCACTGACACCCAACTTGGTGCATGTAACACGAAGACCTTGCCAGTGTTAGTCATAACTGCAGTCGCAGATTTTAGAATTTGTAACCCAGATCTATCAGTCCATTTAAACTGTTGTGATTTTATTTATTTTTTTGAATCTCTTAATTTGATTTGCTCTCTCCAGGTCAGGGGTGATGAGCGTGACCAATGGACAGGTGACATGTGTTGCCCGGGAGATGGTGATAAGGCAGGCAAGCGAAAGTAGTGATGGAGGCAAGTCGGAGGCGGGGAGTTCTCCCCATTCCTGAATCTGAGACCAGCTCAGGACACCAACGCTAGGGGATAAAATGGCCATTTTTTTTTCTTTCCCATCCATACAATGGGCTGTTTTAGTATTTCTTTTTTTTTTGTACTCATTTTATATATGGTGTAATAAAATGGAAAAACTGAAACATGCAAAAATATTTTGTACATTTTTACACCTCTGTAACACTGGAGTTACATGTCTTTGTTACTTGATATCATTGCATTGTATTGTGTTTCAGCACAATAAATGGTCTTAAACAGCCCACTTTCTCTTTAAATTATTATTCAAGACCTTTTCAAACAAATCCTGCATCAACCATTTACAATTATAAGGGGCTTTTATTTATTTATTTATTTTTAACCAAAATAAAGTACTCCAAATACATTGAAGAGAAAGTGCAGTCATAAATCCTCCCCTATTGTGTTTATGGTCAATTGTGTACGTGTGCACCTCTGTGTAGTCATTTTGCCTACATTGACTGGCAAATGTGTCACATTGACCCCCCACAAAGCCCCTCTTCTCTCTAAGCATATTGTTCAGCTCATATGAACGGATGATTATATAACAAGTATGTTGGCTCCACTGTTCCTGAGATCTGTGTTTATACTTTCAAATTCAGTGCATCAGCATTCAACATGGACTTTGGACAAGGGCACCCAGATTCTAGGTAAAATGGAGACAGAATGTCATGGGCATTTGCCTTTGAAGAGTACAATATCTTACAGATTCCATTTTACAGAATTTTTAAGAAAAGCCTTTTTATTCAAGTAAACACATTCAGAGATTGTCATCTCTCCAAATGGTCTGGAAATGATGTAGAACCTACAGTAACACTAACCCTATATTTTATGTAAGTGCTCTTGGTTAAACTATGGCATACATTTTCCTATTGCTCATTGTGTTAATAATATGAATAAATGACACCCACTTCATGTTTTGACGTAAGGTTTATCTAAACCAAAATAACAATACAAAATGCAAGTGGACAATTTAAATGAAGCAGTGTTGGTGGCCAAACACACTCAATGTGGGAAACGGCAAACATGGAAAATTGCCCTGTATAAGCCAGACAAAACTGGTTTTTGTGTAGCTTTGTTCCCATGTGTACAGAGATTTTCCACATCACTAAGTTCTGATGGTTGGCTAGATATATGAAAAAGCCTTTCTGTGGCATGCTGACTCTGTTCTTTTTTTTTCAGTCAGTATGTCTTCTCTGTTCTCAGCAACAGGTCCCACCTGCGAAACTGTGACAGGTGCTGTGTTTGACATTTTTGTGGTAAACAAAAAGGCATCTCATGTAAAAAAAAAAAAATATATATATATATATATATATATATATTATTTTTATTATTATTTTGCAAGTTGAGGAAGACAGCGTAAATGGCTATTTGGGTAGATGTCTATATGTATACTATGCAATATAAATATAAATAAATTTGTTCTCTAACATGGAAGGTATCTAGAGCTACAGACTTTTCTGCTACGTGAACTTCTAGGAGAACATCTAATCTACACGACTGGAGCAACACATTAAAGTCCACATATGCTGTCTGCTACTCTGTAGAGGAGCGCTATACACACTTTAAAAATAAAATAAAAATAAAAAACTATTTTTTCGGAAGAGGCTCCACTGGATGTTGGGCTCTTTAGAACCACACTTATTGTCCAGCCATCGGTAATGTGTCCTGTGAAATCTGTAATCAGAAAGACAGAATCAGAAATAAATTCTGTCTGTCTAACCCTAGTCCTATAATATATGTTGCATATATTATGACCCCTATGTCACGCTCCAGAAGTTTGCAGATGACAGTAATGTCATCGGCCTTATCCAAGATGTCGATGAGTCTGTATACCGAAAGAAGGTTGAACAGCTGGCTGTCTGGTGCAGCCAAAACAACCTGGAGCTGAACACGCTAAAAACAGTGGAGATGATAGTGGACTTTAGGGGAAACACCCCGGCATTACACCCCCTCACCATTCTAAACAGCACTGTGGCAGCAGTGTCATTCAGGTTCCTGGGCATTACCATCTCACAGGACCTGAAGTGGGAGACCCACACTGACTCCATTGTGAAAAAGGTCCAGCAGAGGTTGTACTTCCTTCGCCAGCTGAGGAAGTTCAACCTGCCACAGGTGCTGCTGATACAGTTCTACTCAGCAGTCATTGAGTCTGTCCTCTGCACTTCTATAACTGTCTGGTTTGGTTCAGCTATGAAATCGGACATCAGAAGACTACAAAAGGACAGTTCGGACTGCTGAGCAGATTATTGGTTCTCCCCTCCCCATCCTCCAAGAACTGTACACTTCCAGAGTGAGGAAAAGGGCTGTTCAAGCCAAATCTATGCCCCTGTGCTTCCAAGTCACAAAATGGATCAAGGGTAAAATATCAGCACATAGAAAGATATAAGCCAATGAGTTCATTCAATGTTCAATTCAGTCATCTTGGAGATGAAGCTACATCTTATTGTTTGAATGTAGCTAATTAAAACAACTGGTCTAAGTAGATTTCCTAAACTATATCCCACCTTGGTGTTTGGATTTGGTCACCCAGATAGTCACTTGTCTTTGTTTTGGTTCCATTAAGTTATCAGAAAGACTATTGACAGCCTTCATTTTGTCTGTTGGACAGATGCCTGCACACAAAAACAGACATATTGTATATACATATTCTGAAGATCAGCAAGAGTTAAAATGACCTACATCCCACAGAGTAAATCCTCTTAGACATGCATTTTATTAAAAGTGAGGGGATTAAAACGTCTTCTGAAAAGAATTACATACTGTAATAGACATACATTTAGCAAGAGAGTCCTTTTAAATGCAGAGTTTTTATATGGAACTAGTTTTCTTTTTGATGTTTTTAGTACTTTGTACTAAGCAATCGAATTAGGACTATTTTTGGCAGTTCACAAAAAAGGGAGGGAGATCCATGTTTTTATTTGGTTAATGACAATACATGAGTGGATAAGGCTAAAATAAGAACAGAGTGTGCTGTACATTCAGGTACAAGTTCACGCATTGAAAAACTACTGCTTTGGTGAAAAGCAGTCAGCAGCATAACACGTGTTCAGTAGCCAGGGGCGGACTTAGCACTAGGCAAAGGTGGGCAACTGCCTAGGGCCCCTAAAAATACAAATTGTATTTTTATTATTATTAATGCAAAAAAACATATGCTGAAACTTGAAATATCGCTGTTAGAACACCAATATGATTAATATTGCTGTTACTTTCAGCACCGTCAATGCAAGCATCCCACTCAGACCAGGCCTTAATGGAATATATCATGATATTACACAACTACGCAAGTTTGTGGAGGTAACAGGCAGGGAAATCTCGAGCACTCCAACTTTAGCGCATGGATATGGACGCGCTTTCAGGGTTGAGGTAATGTTACCTCTGCGCTGCGCACTGGTCACTCGGCCGCGCTCTAGATCCACAAACCATAATTTTATGGGGGGGGACCAAACCATTTTGAAGGGTGGGGGGTCGCAGGTGTTGAATCATAATGGTACTCTTTCGTCCTGACTAAAAACGTTAAATGCAATAAATGGCCAAGATTTGATAATTTTGTTTTTAAAAGATATGCTTTTTTTTTCTTTTTAAAGTTCAAACAGTAAAAGACAAACACTGTGTCTGCATTGCTAGCAATTCACCTTTCAGTCATCTTTTTCTTTTTATACTGTCTAAAAGACTAATATAATTTGCATTTTTTTCATCACTGATGTATCTGTAAAATGACAACTGTGTCAGCATGGCTAGCAAAAAGAAAATATGTGAGAATCTTAACACAATCTTCAATAATCCTAATGCTGCTCTTTTCCATACATAAATATATTGTGTGGAAGTATTGAAAAATTCATATTGAAAAAGTAACAGCATATCGTTGTGAACAACATAAGGGTGAGTAAATGAGTGAGTAAAAGTAAAATTTCCATTTTTAGGTGAACTACTCCTTTAACTGGTGGCTCATTTTTTGAGCACAGACCTGACAAGGACATACTCAAAATAAAATGGTCTCTTTTAAAAGAAGATTCTTAGGAGATGAACAAAATTTAGAATTATAGACATGAAATAATTTAGAAAATCTTAGAGACGGTCTCTGCCACAACCTAAAAACACAATGGAAGCCAGAAGTCACAGGTCTTATGTTCTAGTTTTAATCTGAGGGTGAAAACGCTCTACTTTGTGTTTTATAGATCCTTCTCATAGACAATGTCAAGTGAATTTTCTAAAAAGCTACTTCAAAAGCCTGGCAGATTACCACATTCATTCAATTCCTTTACAATATACACACATTCGCTCTTTGTCTTGAGCCTGATACGCTGAAAATGGCTCCGTTAATGTTTTCACATTCAAATGTATGAATGACATACGAATCACGTATGGTACATGACATTTTAAATTCAAAACGGCGAATTTCGCCAAATGGTGAGTAGTTTGTACCCTTGGAAATTAATGTCGGTCTGTACAACATTTCAGTTATAAAACAGTGGGCAAATATTACGTTTAATTATCTACTGACATCTTACATGACACTAACACATTTAACCTGAACTGCTGACGTGTGTGCTGCGCAGTGCTGGAATATAAATAATCCATGAGGTTCCAACTCTTCGCTTCATCGATCTCAAATGGCATTGGCTAGCAGTATTAGACTATTGAGCATGTTAAAAAGGGGGGGGGGGGTGAACAATCTGGCCTTATCTGATTATTGGGGGGGGGGGGACTTGTCCCCCTCAGTGTATATTGTGGTTACGGCCCTGAGAGAATGAGAAACAGCAGAAGGGGTAAACTCCTTGAGAGTCTTTGGCATGCATGTGAATACTGACTTTCTTTCACAGTAATGCAAAACAAACAGCAGCACGAAATATGAAATAAAGTTATTAGAAACAACTAAAACAAAAAAACAAATAAAAGGTCTTGGACAAATGCAATATTCTAGGCCTGTTTGATTAGTACATGTCAACATACAGTAGACATATCTAGGTCATTATACTGGATATACACAGGTATATGTGATTGAGAACTCTGCACTTAACATTTTGTGTGTTTAACATTCTTTAAATATAAAAAAGGTGCCATTTAAATCTGAAAATAAGCCATCTAATTAATATGCTTTCTTTAAAGACCATGCATTAGTATGCCTTGATATTAACTTCAAATGGACTTTGCCTTTTTGTAAGCTGTCTGTCATGTGTATAAATCCTTAAAATCCAACAGCAGTATAATTGTTCCAGCAAAATACTAAATTAATCTTGTGAAGCAGGGGCAAACTGAGTACTGTATATCCAAACACACATGAGCTCTTAAGGTGGACTCTACCTTTATATCACACCCCTCCTTTGCTCTAGGCACTTGGACTGATGGGCTATTGGCTAAGGAACTGAGAGTCCCACCTATCTCCTTTCTTAGGAGGAAGTCCAAGGCAGAGCTGTTGGGATGCTTTGCCTTTAGTCTACTAAAATATTTCCCACCCTCTGCTTTTGTGCAGGTGCTAGTGGAAATTCTTTGACAAGAGATCAGCTTCTTATTTTTACCCGTGGAAACTACTGGGTTTTATTTATGGACTTTGTTAACATATTTCACAATAGTATTTGTTGTAACAGACGTTGGTTTTTACTGTCTTAATTGGCAAACTATCTGCGAATTGTGTTCTTGTTGCCCTTCTCCAGTTTAAGGCTTCCCAAAATTGATCTTGAAAATTAGGGCAAACCAGTAAGCTATCAATCCACTTTGACCTATATTTGCCTGGTAAGGAAAACAGGAACACTTCAGAAGGAGGAGAAACAAGTACCTGAGTCATGTGACCTACCTACCAAAGAGTCTTGAACAGGACGAGCCAGCCGGTTGAAGCATGCTCACTTACATCTTTTGTTGACAGTTCTGCCCTGCATTTTAAAGGTCATTCTGTATAAAGTGGCCTGGAAAGAGAATAAAAGGTGTGAAAAGAGAAATTGATTGAGATGTTCTTATGATCAGGAGGAAATCTGATGGTAATCTGACTCATTTACATCCTGTTAGATCCTGTAATCTTTAAATTATGACAGTTCACAATTAGAGATTTAAAGGTAACATTTCTTAAAGCATTGCTTAAATAAATTATATTATGTAACATAATGAGTATGAACATTCACATGTAAAAATAAAACTGTTTGAGACAATGTACAAAATAAAATGTATAAATTAACACTTTAAAAGTACACTCAGCAACTTATTGTTTGTGTCATCTTGGATTTACAGTGACACTTAGTGGTGTGGATGCAGCATCATTCAAAATTGATAGTTTTCAGTTACAGATGCCATTGTAGAAAAGCACTTCACAATCAGCCATGATTCATTTAATCCAAGAGTGAAAGTGTTCAATAACAGGGCAGTTACTGAGATTAAGTGAGTAGTATTCAGCTGGTCATGTGAAGCTAAAATAGCAGCCCCTATGAGGGTTCCCCTGCCCCATGTAGAATAAAACAGCTTTTATAAGGTCACTGATGTGACTAGAGTCCTCATCTCATGTGAGTGGTCATGATTTTATATATATGTTTAAAAAAATTACAATTAATTTCTTTAGGAGTAAAACTATGATTAAATTATGATTAATTAAAAGTACTTAACAAAATCGTACTTGATTGTTTTGATTATTTTATTACTTCCATAACAAAGAATTACTTGTGTTTCTACTTGTACCCAATTACACATTTTAAATCCAAAGGAAAACAAAGAAATTAAGAGTATTAAGCATTGACTATTCAAACTGAGAAATATGCCCCCATGATGGCACTGAAGATCTGAAACACAGTTATGTTAATTGCAGTAACCCACAATCCACCCACAACACTGTAAAAACTTTGGACTGGTGCCAAAGTTAGAGGTTAGTGGGTGCACGTCTATTCATGGCTTAACCTCCTTTGACTGTATACATTTGCATAAGAGCAATTTGAAACCTAATGTTATACAGTATATATTTATCAATACAGGCCTTTCCTCATCTATTAATATTTCTGTATATTTATTTTCTCCATCCACTGAGTGTGGGCAATGTGGTAAGGTTATGAAAAAGGGTTGGCTAGATTAGAGGTGTTACCTTCATAAGTATTGTATTATCACTCATGTGGTAACAAGTGTGGGCTCTCTAACACACAGCAAGAAGGGGGGTGCTGCCCAGAGAAGCCATGCAGGGAAGCTGACCTAGTTTTTAAGAACGGAAACCAGAACAGAGTATTATGACTTGACAGTCATTACACTTCATATTAAGACTGTTTACAGTTTGAGATTTAAAGAAAATATTTCAGGAGAAGCAGTGCTATAATATACTTCTTATATTATAAGAAGTACTCACAACATGTGAGTTTGAAACTTCACATGTTGACCAGTGATTAATTGAAGGGCTATATAAACAATGCAAAAAAATAAAAAAAACAGTATGGGACATGAATGTGTCATACCATACACACAATTAATTTTTTTTCATCATAAATATTAAATCATAACTAGGTTTTACATTTACAGCAGAAAATGTGAGTATTGCTTGACTGTGCAAAGTCGCTGCAACAATGCTGTTGTGGGTAATTTGTGCATTGCTATGCTGTTGCTAGGGTGTTCTGGGTGCTTTAGTTGCTTACTTGCCCAATTCAAAAGAGCCCACATCCAAGTATCTATGATATTCTGGTCCATATGAGTCAGCACTCTCCTTCTATGTAAGTCTATGGGATTTTTTTTGTCTGATGGCTACTGTATGTCGGTCGGGTTGCCACAGTTATGGAACCTGGAAAAATCAGGGAATATGCATAAAAAATGTATAAAATCGCAAAAGGTGACCAAAACTTTGAAGCTCCAAAAAGCACATAAAGGCAGCATAAAAGTAATCAACACAACTCCAGTGGTTAAATCAATGTCTTCAGAAGTGATAAAATCAGTTTTGGGTGAGAATATACCAAAATATAACTTGTTTTTCACTGAACATCTTTCCGTTGTAGTCTCTTTGTGTGATCATGAGTGCTTGACGCATGTGCAGAGTGTTAGATGGCACCAGAAGTGTAATTGAGCTTGCACTGTATGGAACAACAGAGCTGAGATATTCTTCCAAAAAATCTTTGTTCAAATGATTGGACTAATGTTGTCTATACGTCACCAGCTTGATGATGCCTTCTGATTGGATGGTTATCAATTCTATAACTTCTGACACTTGTCGTTCCAACAGTAGAAAAACTATTTGTGTTTTTCCTTTTATTAAAGAGGCCCTATTATGCTTTTTGGTATTAACCTTTCCTTTAGTGTGTAATATAGCTCTTTCTGCATGTAAAAGGTCTGCAAAGTTACAAAGCACAAAGTCCTTGCAAAAGGGAGTTATTCTCTCCCACAGACAACACTGCTCAAGAACTACAAGAAACAGGCTGTTTGTACTCCAGCCATTTCTTCTGTAAAGTATCTATGTTACTATGTAACACATTTGCATAATGCCTGCCCTCAAACAAAGGTAGTCATAGCCGAGGCCAGGATGAGTTGGGTTAGTGTTGTCGCCATGTCGAGAAGAAGCTGTTTTCTTCACTGCGAAAGCAAAACCCCTTTGTACGGACTTCCAAATGCAGACAAATTGAAGAATCAGTGGTTAAAATGTATTTTTACCAATATTTCTCAGCAGTACAACCACAAACAATGCCGGATTTTCAAGACGATTACTCCTGAAAGATGGTGCAGTTCCCACTTTGTTGGGACAATCTGGCACTTCAGGACCACAACCTGTAAGTATGCATGATTATTTGTGGATTGATCTGCTACCGAGAGTTCAAAAGCGAAGTTTGTGTCGTAGCTGTACACCCAGTGCACAGCTGTAGGCCTCTGCTAGCTAATGTTATTGTGTTGAAATAGTTTTGCTAATCAGCTGCGGACCCACTTTTACCTACAGTTGTGTAGAATTATGCAAATTGTCTGTCGTTCTTACTATCATGAATAGTGATCAAGTGTGGAAATGGATTTATTTTTACAAATGGTCAATTTACATCTGCAATCCACGGTAGTGCTCGGATAACTTGCCATGTAACGTTATTGTTTTGGTAAGGGTTTACTATTCAGCTGTGGGCCGGCTTTTACCTAAAACTGTGTAACAAAATGGTCGATCTCAAGAGTCTTATATAATTATAGAATTACAAGCTGTTATATTACGGTCGCTATCCATGGTAGTCCACGGATAACTTGCTCACTAACTCTCTAATACCCCCGGTAGTAAACCTCTGTTCTCCGTTCATAGCTCTGGTGAAAAAAGTTTGTCTACACCTATTGCTAAGTACAGTGAATTGATGGTAAGCACATAGCCACTGTTGGAACTGAAAATATTTCAAGGTAATTTTATTCAGTTTAAAGCAGAACTTGAATTGATTGAATAATATATGGAGACAGATGCATTATTATAATTTTAAGACAGCATGGTTGGAAAACAAACATTTTAATTCACAGTTGACAATGTATTTCTCACTTTTCTATAAGAAATACAAAAACTTCAATTATTTCTTACCATATTCCTAGAAACAGAGAAATATTTTAGTACTTTTTCTACTGCAAATCTACACGATCACTTTCACTTTAGTAAAGGAAAAAAAGGACTTAAATATTGATCTGTTTCTCACCCACATCTATCATATCACTTCTGAAGATATACTGTACATTTAACCACTGGAGTCATATGGATTACTGTTATGCTGCCTTTATGTGCTTATTGGAACTTCAAAGCTTTGGTCACCATTCACATTCATTGTATGGACCCACAGAGCTGAAATATTCTTCTAAAAATCTCCGTTTATGTTCTGCAGAAGAAAGAAAGTCATACACATCTGGGATGACATGAGGGTGAGTAAATAATGAGAGAATTTTCATTTTGGGTGAACTATACCTTTGTTCTAATTGTTAATTTGAAATATTATTCTTTTTAATAAGCATGTAATTTACATGACTTTTAATGTCTTGATATTAAGTTTGCTACACAAACACACATCTTGATAATTTAATTTAAGTTTAAACACTCTACCTAGCTATAGTTAAAAGTTTTAAAGTATTAAAATCTAATTGCAGAATTAATTAATGATAAGAAGTTAAATAAAAGAAGTGACAAATTATGTTACATATCGTATATAGAGCTGTATGGAATATATTGTATAGTAAATAGGTCTTTCAGTTGTATGGACAGAAAAGAGTAAAAACACGTTCATACACTGGAAGCTGCGATATTTCATCGCCTCCATTATAATATTAATGAGGAAAGCTGTAAACAGCTGATTTCAATGCATGTGATAGTTTTGTATTGTCTAATGTTAACCATTTAAAATTCCCACTGAACTTCGAACTTGGTGGCTGTTTGTTTTTCTGCACTTACAAGCTATGATGTCCCTCTGTTTACTATGGTTATTCAGGCTTTATGAACGACTTCTCACCTGGCCAATCGCAGACCGCTTGTAAGAAGCTCTTAGTAGCCAATCCGAAGACAGGAGGCGGGACCTGCCAGAATAAGGGTGGGAAAAAAATTACGTGGTCACAACGAAAAATAAAAATGATAGCTTTTGTGTTGGTGTAGGCATAACATTTCTTCTCTTTCTGTTATTTAATTGTATTACTTAGGGTTTAGATTAAATATTTATTTTTACAATGTTACTGCACCACATCAAGGAGTGAAGGAGCCATAGAAATAGAAAGAATAAACAAGTTTATAAGACAGTAAGGATTTACAAAGGTAAGCTTTTCTGATAACCCAGAATTTTTAAACTTTACATCTATATCAGTTGAGTGACACATTCAAAGTCATAGTGTGAATAAATAACCTAATTTTTTTAAATAGCAGGATTTTTTAAAAATACAGCCATGTCATAATTATACAACCCTTATTGCATGTAGCTGTTTCTTAAATATGTAAGGCAAGTAATTGTTTTAAAACAAAATTAAGTCATCAATCTGCAATGGCACTTATTTAAGTTTTAAAATTTAAGTTTAGCATTATAAGCAAAAACGTATTTCTATGCAAAAAATGCAATTAAAAATAAGCTGTCTCAAAACCTCATGGCTAAAAGTACATTTCCAAGGCACTTCAATTTCCAATAGACAAAGTTGGCAGCACCATTCATACATTATTTTTTTTTTAAATATGGTACAACAGCAACTTTCTTGGGGTGTGGAAGAAAGCAAAACTTCACCAAGGGAAATGTTGACTCCAGCTGACTGAATATTCAAGAAGTAATTAGGAAAGACCTGTGGAGTCCTGGAAGAAGGTTTTATTGACGTATGACACTAAACTGAAAATGAGTTTTAGACCCATGGGTCAGCAGTACGTCTGGAGTAAGATGACAAGGTGATGACAAGAACGACACCATCCCCACAGTCAAGTATGGAGGTGGTTCAGTCCTGTTATGGGGGTGTTTTGTGGCTGCAGGAAACGGCTGTCCTGACTATGTGACTGACACCATGGATTCTTTCAGGTATGAGGCCATTTTGGCATGAAAAATGTGATGCCTTCAGTGTGTAAATTGAAGCTCGGTGATCACTGGACTTTCCAGCAAGACAATAACACCAAGCATACATCCAAGTTGTCCAACATCTGGTTCAGGGATAGGTCGTGGAATGTCCTTAAATGGCCCTTTCAGTCCATCATTAAAATCCCATTGAAAACCTTTGTTGGGATTTCAAGGAAGCAGTGGCAGAACAGAAACCAAAAAATGTCAATGAGCTGGAAACTTTTGCTCATGAGAAATGTGTAATAGAGAGGTGTCCGAAGCCTGAGAACACTTACCTGAAACATTTATTTGCTGTTATTAAGGATAAAGGATGCTCCACAAATGATTGACTTTGGGGGTTGAATATTTTTTACATGACTAGTTAGTTATTTTTTATTTAAAAATTTGGGTAAACTGAACTCTTTGTTCTCAAAATCACTCAAATGTGTATTAAAAACTTACTTTGACTGTTTACTGAGGTTTTAGTTAATGTGTTTTAATTCACATCACCAGAATGTATTGCTGGTCAGGGGGGTTGAATAATTTCGATTGCAACTATAGTTGTAGAATAAAAATTTGATGAATGTGCTCTTCAGTCATATTTTCTTAATGTTTCACGCACCACCACAATCTCTCTCACTCTCACTCTCTCTCTCTCTCTCTCTCTCTCTCTCTCTCTCTCTCTCACACACACACACACATAAACACACACACACACGTGCACACACACTGCGCCATGTTGGTGCAGCTATCATTATGAGGACTCTCCATAGACATAATGATTTTTATACTGTATGAACTATAGATTCTGTCCCCTAACCCTAAACCTAACCCTCACAGAAAACTTTCTGCATTTTTACATTTTCAAAAAAACTTCATTTAGTATGTTTTTTAAGCAATTTCAATTATGGGGACACTAGAAATGTCCTCATAAACCACATTTATAGCATAATACTCTTGTAATTACCAGTTTGTAACCTAAACAAATTTCCTCGTAAACCACCCAAACCCGCACAACCACACACACACACACACACACACACACACTAAAGTGCAAAAGTTTTAGGCACTTGTGAAAAATGTTGCATAGTGAGGATGTCTTCAAAAAATAATGACAAAAATAGTTTTCATTTATCACTTAATGTCATACAAAGTCCAGTAAACATAAAAAAGCTAAATCAATATTCGGTGTGACCACCTTTGCCTTTAAAACAGCACCAATTCTCCTAGGTACACCTGGACACAGTTTTTCTTGGTTGTTGGCAGATAGGATGTTCCAAGCTTCTTGGAGAATTCGCCACAGTTCTTCAATCTATTTAGGCTGTCTCAATGACTTCTGTCTCTAATCCCATACTGCCTCAAGTGATGTTGAGATCTGGGCTCTGTGGGGGCCATGACATCTGTTGTAGGGCTCCTTGTTCTTCTTTTACTCAAATCTATTTGCAAATGTTGAAATCTAAAATTGAGATTTCCTACTGATACACTAAAAGCAGAATATATAAAATAACTATTTTAAGACAAATGTTTTTGTGAAAAATATAATGCGCCAAAGACTGTTGCACAGTAGGCTACTGTATATATATATATATATATATGTTACAAAATATATGTATGCTAGTGCAGTTTGCTGGCAGTTATGCAACATAACAGTCCGTTCAAACAACACAAATTTAAAACCTGCACAAGTTTGATATTAATATTATGATATTAATATAAAATATAAAATATATGCTATTAAATATTGAGTACCTTAAAATATAAGAGACATAAACTCTGTGTTATGCACAAACTTGGTTGCATGGTTCATTGCATCAAAGCTTTATCGTGATACGCCATCTGCTGATGATATTTCATGTTGTATGCTCATGATGATCCATTGGTTCACCTGTTGTGCGAAGTAAACCTTTCAACAATTAACTTATGCAACAATACAGGACCAAATGCATCAATACACAGTAAAACATTTACCAAACCAAATAAACATGGTTATTTCTATTTGGAATTAAAAGTACCAGGACCTTTAAGGTTTAAGATATGGGAATGAAACTAAAATGAATGTTGAGTTGACTGAGGGCGTCGTAAACCATGAAAGAACGTAAGTCATGGTTTGGAACGACGTGATGGTCAGTAAATGACAACAGCATTTTCATTTTTGTGTGAACTAAGCCTTTAACACAATGCAACATAAAATAACACCAAAAATATAATGTTTAAATATACAGTAGAGTATTCAAAGCAACATAAAACAGGATGTCTTAAATACTGTATAACATTTTGTATAGGCTACTATGTTCTTTAACGCATATTCATTTACTTATAGCTTTATGCTGATTTTAATAATGCCAGTTCTATAAAGGAAAATACCACTACATTGTTTTTCACTTTCAACTGCAGTAAAGGCTTCTGAGGAAGAAATAAAAAGACATTAAAAACAGGAGTAAAATGGTTTTAATTGATTTTTAACCTTTTTATTCCCCTATACAGAACAGATTGTCCATTACACATTAGACCCTAAAATAGGTTTTAAACATTTGATCAATACACTATTACACAAATCTACTATTATCAGACAAGATTTATTAAAAAAAAAAACAAACAAAAAAAAAAAACAGTTTATAAATTCAGCAAATAATTATTGTTTCAAACACATATATATTATACCCTGAGAGTTGCCAAAATGCTTCATATGTACATCTCATTATCTGTTAAAAAAGTAATAGTAATTACTACAGTCTTAGTAATGAACTTTTTTAATATGTGCTCCCTGGATGTAATTCTAAGGGGCATTTTTGTGAGGGAATATGTATCCTAAACCTATAAAAAATACTGTGTCTTCCTTTTATGTCAAATACTTCAATTGAATCTATTAACATAAATTCTCAATCTGAGTAAATATATCTTTACTGCATTATTTGACCTCAGAAATTTGAATTTCATGGGCCCTTTTTTAACTTTTGTTGGCATTTTTGCCCCTAATCCAGTTCTCATCCAAAAATCCTCCACGTGTAGCAATGACAGCTTTGCAGATCCTTGGCATTCTAGCTGTCAGTCTGTCCAGATAGTCATGTGACATTTCACTCCACACTTCCTGTAGCACTTGCCATAGATGTGGCTGTCTTGTCAGGCACTTCTCACACACCTAACAGTCTAGCTGATCCCACAAAAGCTCAATGGGGTTAAGATCCATAACACTCTTTTCCAATTATCTGTTGTCCAATGTCTGTGTTTCTTTGCCAACTCTAACCTTTTCTTTTTGTTTTTCTGTTTCAAAAGTGGCTTTTTCTTTGCAATTCTTCCCATAAGGCCTGCACCCCTGAGTCTTCTCTTTACTGTGTACATGAAACTGGTGTTGAGCGGGTAGAATTCAATGAAGCTGTCAGCTGAGGACATGTGAGGCGTCTATTTCTCAAACTAGAGACTCTGATGTACTTATCCTCTTGTTTAGTTGTACATCTGGCCTTCCACATCTCTTTCTGTCCTTGTTAGAGCCAGTTCTTCTTTATCTTTGAAGACTGTAGTGTCTTTGTATGAAATCTTCAGCTTTTTTGGCAATTTCAAGCATTGTATAGCCTTCATTCCTCAAAACAATGATTGACTGATGAGTTTCTAGAGAAAGCTGTTTCTTTTTTTGCCATTTTTGACCTAATATTGAGCTTAAGACATGCCAGTCTATTGCATACTGTGGCAACACAAAGACAACGTTAAGCTTCATTTAACCAAACAAATAGCTTTCAGCAGTGTTTGATATAATGGCAAGTGATTTTCTAGTACCAAATTAGCAATTTAGCATGATTACTCAAGGATAAGGTGTTGGAGTGATGGCTGCTGGAAATGGGGCCTGTCTAGATTTGATCAAAAATGACTTTTTTCAAATAGTGATGGTGCTGTTTTTTACATCAGTAATGTCCTGACTATACTTTGTGATCACTTTTGTGAATTAAATTACCAATTTCCTTCCGAAACAGCAAAATCTGTACATTATTCCAAACTTTTTGCCACCAGTATATATATATATATATATATATATATATATATATATATATATACAGTTGTGCTCAAAAGTTTGCATACCCTTGGAGAATTGGTAATATATGTACCATTTTTAAAGAAAACATGAGTGAGCAGGCAGAACACATTTCTTTTATTTCTTAGGGGATTCATATTCAACTGTAGGTTATAACAGAATGGCACAATCATAAAACAAAACATGGCAACAAAGAAAAAAATGTCAAAAGTCTGCATACCCTTAGTTCTTAATACTGTGTATTGCCCCCTTTAGCATCAATGACAGCGTGCAGTCTTTTGTAATAGTTGTCTATGAGGCCCCAAATTCTTGCAGGTGGTATGCAAAGTCTTTGGTTGTCTTGTATGAACCGCACGTTTGAGATCTCCCCAGAGTGGCTCGATGATATTAAGGTCAGGAGACTGTGATGGCTACTCCAGAACCTTCACCTTTTTCTGCTGTAACCACTGGAGGGTCAACTTGGCCATGTGCTTAGGGTCATTGTCGTGCTGGAAAGTCCAAGATTGTCCCATGCGCAGCTTTCGTGCAGAAGAATGCAAATTGTTTGCCAGTATTTTCTGATAACATGCTGCATTCATCTTGCCATCAATTTTCACAAGATTCCCCGTGCTTTTAGAGCTCACACACCCCCAAAACATCAGTGAGCAACCACCATGCTTCACAGTGGGGATGGTATTCTTTTCACTATAGGCCTTGTTGACCCCTCTCCAAACATAGCATTTATGGTTGTGACCATAAAGCTCTATTTTGGTCTCATCACTCCAAATTACAGTGTGCCAGAAGCTGTGAGGCGTGTCAAGGTGTTGTCGGGCATATTGTAACAGGGCTTTTTTGTGGCATTGGCGCAGTAAAGGCTTCTTTCTGGCAACTCGACCATGCAGCTCATTTTTATTAAAGTATCGTCATATTGTGCTCCTTGAAACAACCACACCGTCTTTTTCCAGAGCAGCCTGTATTTCTCCTGAGGTTACCTGTGGGTTTTTCTTTGTATCCCGAACAATTCTTCTGGCAGTTGTGGCTGAAATCTTTCTAGGTCTACCTGACCTTGGCTTGGTATCAAGAGATCACCGAATTTTCCACTTCTTAATAAGTGATTGAACAGTACTGACTGGCATTTTCAAGGCTTTGGATATCTTTTTATATCCTTTTCCATCTTTATAAAGTTCCATTACCTTGTTACTCAGGTCTTTTGACAATTCTTTTCTGCTCCCCATGGCTCAGTATCTAGCCTGCTCAGTGCATCCATGTGAGAGCTAACAAACTCATTGACTATTTATACACAGACACTAATTGCAATTTAAAAAGCCACAGGTGTGGGAAATTAAACTTTAATTGCCATTTAAACCTGTGTGTGTCACCTTGTGTGTCAGTAACAAGGCCAAACATTCAAGGGTATGTAAAATTTTGATCAGGGCCATTTGGGTGATTTCTGTTATCATTATGATTTAAAAAGGAGCCAAACAACTATGTGATAATAAATGGCTTCATATGATCACTATCCTTAAATAAAAGATGTAAAATAAAAGAAATAAAAGTTTTTTTTTGCATGATCAGTCATGTTTTCAAAATCAATGCCAAAATCTCACAATTTCTGCCAGGGTATGCAAATTTTGAGCACAACTGTATAATCATCTTACACATATTCTACTGATCAAAGATGATTCTTTGATGTGTCTTTAGGAATTGTTCCATGGTCTTTGTTCCAAGTTATCCTGAAGTGGTCAGTTCACAATGTCTGAACATCAACTAGCAGAATCAGTCCAATTCACTGTAGCGGCTTATGACTTCAAGGTTTTGCTTCAGGTCCTTAAAAGTTGGACGGTCTTCTGTCTGTGCACTCCAGCAAGATAACATGATATCATAAATGACCTGTGGACATTTGGATGGGGCAGGCATTCTATAGCGGTGTTCCGTGATATGAATGAACACCTCATTTGATGACAAACCTACAGTATAACAAAATAGATAATAAATTAAATATTTAACCTGGATCTGTCCATTTATCTTCCAAAAAAACACAGTACATATATTAATAAACATCATGAAAATTGACCTGGATAAGGTATTCCTCCGTAGGTGAGAATTTCATAAAGGAGAATCCCAAATGACCAGACATCAGATTTATTTGAGAAACAGCCATGACTGATAGCTTCAGGCGCAGTCCACTTATATGGTATTTTCCTCTCATCAGATATATAAAAAGGCTCCTAGACATGAATGAAGACATAGAATAAAAGTTCAAAAATGTACTGTGACAATTAGGAGAGAGGAAGATATATTTTACACATCTGTATAAACCTGAAAAAGATGGAGGGTCTGCTTGGCCACTATTTAATCACATAAGTTGACCTCCCACTACCTAAAGCTATAACAAATGAAGGAGCTTCATATTAAAAGATCACTACCTCTCCAATTATCAAGATTACTTGTAATGTAAACTACGTTTAATGAGGTGAGGGAAGTAGGTGAGGGAAAAGGGAAAATGAAGGAGACTAAATAGCAGCTGATGAGAAATTAAGACACAATTTTTGTCATGAGAGAGAGAGCGAGAGAAAGAGTGCCAGTGACCCAGACTCTGACAGCATAGCCTCACAGTCTCACAAAAGGAAGAAATATTAGACCAGCAAAGCTTAAATTTAAATTTAAATATATATATATATATATATATATATATATATATATATATATATATATATATATATATATATATAAAATGAGTGGCTGCATATCATACAGACTACTTTACTGTAATGCTGATTTTTTTATATTTAACCTACAAAATATAATAAATGTTATTATTTTTGCATGTATAAATGTTAAAGACCAAGTTCAAACTGGAAACAAATACAGAATAAAAAAGGTTTTTTATATGCAGGGGAAGAATTCATCCAATTATTATGAGTTGTCTTGATATTATTGAAGGCGCCCTCAGTAATTGTTTTAATATGTTGTCTTAGACTTACACTGACA
The DNA here is from genome assembly GCF_019703515.2 of Myxocyprinus asiaticus. Classification (NCBI taxonomy): domain Eukaryota; kingdom Metazoa; phylum Chordata; class Actinopteri; order Cypriniformes; family Catostomidae; genus Myxocyprinus; species Myxocyprinus asiaticus. Next base: position 17,081,288 of record NC_059371.1, on the reverse strand, counting down.
CCTAGTGGCATGGATGCAACATCATTCAAACACAACAGTTGACTGTTACTGATGTCATTGTAGAAATTCAGTATTCACAGTCAGCCATGATAAATTCAATCCATGAGTGAAAGCATCTAATAACAGGGCAGTTACTGAGATAAATGCTGCCTTCATGTGCTATTGGAATTATCCTATTTCCCACTTCTAAAGAGGTAATTACGAGTATGTTGCGTTCAAGTGCTTTGTTGCCAGAAAAAACGTTCATTCATATATACTGTATTTCTTGAGGAACTTTTATTTTGACACCATAAAAAATATAACGCAGCTTGCTGATGATAATGGAATTTTGGTCAAATACAGGCTATTTGTACGTTGTGAAAATGTTCAACATGCATCAAATGGTTGCTGATATACATAAATGAATATGACCAACACGGCAAGTGCTAACAATGAACTGTATTTAAAAAAATGAATAAAACCTGTAATTGAATACAGAAACTGTACTCTCCTCCGCCATGTTGAAAGTTTACAACTCCTCCCATCTCGGAAACTCAGGTATCAAATTTTCTCAGTTTCCCAGTTGTAATTATGACTTGAAGGTTCGTTCATGTGCAATATTTACGATAATTCCGATAGCATGTGAAGACAGCATAAGAGAGTAGTGTTAGGCTGGTCATGTGATACTAACATGGCTGCCCCCATGAGGGGACCCTCTCCACGTAAAATAAAACAGCTTTTATAGACCATTTCAAGGATGTAAACAATAACAAAGGATGTTGAACGCTAATGACCCTGAAGCATTATTTGTATCATTACCGGAGCCTTTAAATAAGGCTCTGAGTTTACATATTTTCTCAAAGAACATCAAACGTTTACCTGAGGTGACTTATCCACATATGTTTTTGATACTGAGCGTCCATGCGAGAGATGCGGTGAAACTGTATCGTAGTTTAAATGCTCACAATTTTTTCCTCAGCGGAGAGATCGGGAATATTGGATCGCTCCTATTATAATCAATGAAGCTGTTCAATGAAGCTATCTGCAGACAAGGTAAGGATTTCTTTCTTCTTCTTTTTTTTTTTCTAATTTGTCAGTCGTTTTGGATAAAAGTGTCTGCTAAATGACTTAATGTAATAGTAAATGACTTGTGGATCTTCATTCATTATAATGGGAGCGATCTATAGTCACTTTAAGAGTTCTACACTATAACAAATTTCCTAGAAATTACAGTAACTTACCAGCAGCAGTTCACCAGTAACTTAATGTAATTGGATTAATTTTACTGTAAAAGCATTTACACTACCATCCAACTTCCTGTAAATTGTAGTAACAGCAATATAGTTACGGAGTGAAATTTACAGTATTTTACTGTTTTCTTGCGCCAGTATTGTGTTGTAATACAGTGAATAGATACTGTAAACAGTAAAATTTACAGTCATTGGCTGGTCACTTTCTCCAGTTTATTTACAGGAATACAATATATACACATTATAGAACTGCAGTACTTTAACAATGCCAGTGAATAAATAAAAATGACAACAAAATATGACTTGAATAACTTTTATTGTGCAATGGATCTTCAAAATGAAGTCAAATCATCAGTTATCATAATTAACTACATTCCCACTCCTTTCAGATTCAATTAGAGCTTTAAATTACTGTAACACTTCTGCATGTCCATACTAACAATGAACCTCATTCACAGGTATGCAAGCATTTTCATTCTTGCAATAACATTTCAACTTTGTGCAAAATTTTTCATTTTTAGCACTCCTGAATAAATGCAGTCATTCACTTCAAATACTTTCTTACATAAACTCTCCTGAGCAAAACATACTCTCTTGTGGTAGATTAATAATTTTGCAAACTCAAATCAACAAACTCCCTGGATGGTTGGTGGAAGCAACACAGGATTCAGGCTAGAGTTTCTTCATTTGCAACATCTTGCCACTTCTGGAGCACCTGGAGTCTGGATTGATCCTCACAATGTACCTTAGAAATAAATTATAAATAAATATTCTACGATACATGACCATTTGCTTTTAAACATTTCTCCCTAATGTTGCTCCAAACTAATAAACAACTATATATTTATATTATTTTATTCTGTTAATCACACAAAGTGAACATATCACTTCAGATCTGGAATATGACACACAAGCTGCATGAAGTCCACTGCCATTGTATTGATAAGACGGCTAGAGCATCCGGGAGCCGTAGAGCAAGTTCTTCTCTCTCTCGCTCCATGTGTCTCCACTCGCCCTTTCCCTCTCCCCACTCCTCCCCTCATCTCTCCCCCAGGTTCGCAGGAGGCGGGGTGGACCACCAGCTGACAGAACGGCCAGAAGGGCAGCGTCTCCCCCCCAGAGATGGGGGGAGTTAGTCAGACAGGTGGTGCCCGGACCTGAATCGGGTGGGGGAAGAGTATGACGAGGAGGAGGGCGTGGCTGGGCCGTGATGGAGCATGGCCAGCACTGAATCAGCAGATCAGTGGGAGAGCGAGATAAGGGGCAGCCGGAGACGCCGGTTCGAGAGAGAGAGACGCACGTGGCCATGTTGTGTGTTTCTGTTTGTGTTATGATTTATGATTGTTTTATGTTGAGTTTTGCATTAAAACTTTATGTTGACTGTTCAGACGGTTTCTGCCTCCTCCTTGCCCATCCTTATATTTTTACAAATATTATGGCATATTACAAGATGTGCTTTCCTTTGACTTTGCTTTCAATAGACAGCATCTGATTACTGGGCAGAAATGAATCCCCTGAAAAAGAAAAAAATATATGTTTTTAATCTTGCTAAAGCATTCGAAAGTGTTGTCCTTAGTTATGTGTAAATGTGGGAGCTTTTCTCATAATGGTTAGTTCACCCAAAAATGAAAATTCTACCATCATTTACTCAACTAATGTCATTCCATCACCATTGCCAACCCCTTTCTCTCTTTTCCATACAGTTCACGCATAGTGAGCAGGATCGGTGAAGTCCAGGAAAGGACAAAACAAAAAGCACTGTTAAATTAGTAAATTAAAGTCCAAATTAGACTTAAACACAATAGATTGCAAGTGTTCTGAATCAATATGATCCCAAATTTGTTATTTTTAGAGAAAAAATCAGATCACCAAAATCAGCACCAAGGAAGTACAGATCGCGTTAGTCATTAGTACCACTAATTAATGTTTTAAAGGATCTTACCAAGAGTGATCAGCTTTGAAGTACTTGGGAGTGCAAATCTCTGCATCTGTTGTGTTGATGTGACCTAAAATACACACATATCAACTGTAAATGATATCATGGACTATGTCATTTTTTAAATGAAAAGTACTTACATCTGCTAAAAGGAACAGTGAATCATCTTTTTCTTTCAAGCAAGTCATCAAACGGTATCTGGAAAAACAGTGAAAATCTCAGGCCTCTGCACAGACAGATCTCTAGCAGAACATTTATGATTTCTTCTGTGATGAAAGGGATGACCTCAATCAAAAATAATATTTTTACAGTTACTATTTAGACATTGAAATTCATGTTCTTCAGACACAATCTCAATCTCTCTGTCTCTCCCTCAATCTCTCTCTCTCTCTCTCTCAATTTCTCTCTCAATCTCTTTCTATCTCTCTCTCTCTCTCTCTCTCTCTCTCTCTCTCTCGCTCTCAATCTCTAAATCTCTCTCTCTCTCTCTCTCTCTCTCTCTCAATATTTCTCTCTCTCTCTCTCTGGAGAGCATATATGAATTTAATAGGATGCAAACTTCAGGTTTTCGTGCACTGTCTGAATGACGGTGAACATTCAGATATTAATTATGTCACATATGTACCGAAACACAGAAAGCCCGTAAAATTAGACCACGTCCACAATAATACATTTGCATTTTGAAAACGATTTCCATTACCGCATACTTTGGAAAAAACGATAGTGGCTGCATTTGAATGTTTTGGGCAGGTGACTCGCTGCCTAATCAGTTAATGTTTTAAGCGACAGCGTGTTTTAAATGAAGGGGACGCTCAAGGAAAATGGTCTCAGAACAGTTTGAAAAGCACCTTATTTTCATCCTACCTTCACATACAGGATCAGAAGCAGGGCCGTAGCTAATGGGGTGAAAGGTGGTAACGATTCAATGGCCCACAGGTCCAGGGGGGCCCACAACAAATTTTAAACTGTATTTTTTTAAATGAAAGGGGCCCAGACCAATATACTGTCGGGGGCCCAGAATTCCTTGCTACGGCCCTGATCAGAAGGCAGAATTTTGAGATTGTTTTTGACGCAGCTGTTGTGAATGTACACGGGGATTCAGGCATGGCCTAGTAGACGAAAACCTGAAGTTTGCCAAGTTGAGCCCCTTTTCAAACCTATTAAAAGCACAAATGGTCTCCAGAAAGAGACAACAATGCTTGCAGACATGCATTTTGAATCATTTTGTTAGCGTTAAGCCCAGCAAACACTAACTACATGTAGGCTATCAAATATTAAGATTACATGGTGATTCAAAATCAAATCTCCACTAGCTAACTATCTAGTAACTAATCTTATGGTGAAGTTTACATGAGGGGAAAGACACGTAAAACTACAAACCGATTAAAAATAAAAGAAATTGCCTCAACAACACTCACCTTTTTGAGCCGTTCCGAAAGAGGTTCTCAAGAACCAGCATGAAGTCCTTGCTGTTAATTTCACACAAATACTGGTTGACCAAAATTTCAATTTCTGAATGTTGAAGTTTAAAGAGATGAAGTTTACGTCGAAAAATCGATCTGCTCTCTGGTGGCCACACAGTGAAGCCTGAGGCAAATGGGAAGCCTAAAACGCATTGTGAGAACTCCTTAAACATTAAATAATCGATTACATAAAGATTTATTAAAGAACTATAAATAAAGGTGAGGAAAAAAATATTATATAAGAGAATTAAATATCAGAAATATATCAGCAAACTCCCATTACGTTCTTGTTTTTTTCTCTCTCTCTCTCTGCCTTTTCAGCGCAAAAAAATAGTCTCCTGTTATTGGTGAGTTCAGCGCTCAGTTTGACTATTTGGATTTAAAGTAAATCGAAAATGCTCTAGTGCAATCACTCCACAGTAATAAACTGTTCATAATACAGTAAAATACTGCTACAGAAATCAAACTTACAGTTAGTTGGTATAAATATCGTTCACCTTCCAGAGATAAGATGTGCACTACAGTTGTTATTACTGCACGTATCCAGCTGCCTCGCTTCACTGCTGAGGTTCATGCATCCATTTGTGGCTGCTGTTTTAGAGATCTAACCACTTTAATTTACATTAGCTCCAGACATCCAGGGAGAATCCAGCCACCGAACAACATGGTCCTCATTTTAATAATGACATTTTATGACAATTGTGTTAATTTTATTAACGTCAATCGTCTTAAAGTCACTACGAAAGTGCCTCCCGCTGTTGTTTTGAATGAGTATGACAACTAGTAGGAAATGTTCGTCACTTCCTTAAAACCACAAATAGTCCTTGAAATTGTTTACTACTGATATGACTGGAGTCTTCATCTCATGTAAGTAATCACGATTTAATAATATGTATTTAAAAATTATAATTAATTTCTTTAGAAGTAAAACTTGATTAATGACTGAAACTACATTTTCCCTACATTTGGTTTATTTTTGTGTGTGTTGTTTTAAACTGTGTGGTTTTAGTGAGTGTTTGAGAACTTCAAACCACATAGATCAAGCGTAGCATCAGTTCAGGCAGGTCATGTTAGTCAGCTTGCAATAAGCTGACGCTCAGCTGACCATGACGTCTACCAATACATATCCAGACTCCAATCAAAGCGGTCCTCTATAAGCCCTCCCTTTAATCCTTCCTCTAAGCTGCCTTTTTATTGCATGGATGCAAGCTGCACTAATCACCCTCCTCCATCCTCAGCTCCACAACTCATATGACAGCTTTGCCTTTTAGTTTTCTCTGAATTTGTCTTGTGTACTCTCAGACTACAAACGATTGCCAGTTTGGAATTCCTATTTTCAAGGTGTTATTGCACCTTGTTCTTGATATGCCAGCTGATATACAGTATAAGTTCTATTAAGTGTCCATTCAATCTATTATACAATGAACAATTGTACCATCTTGCACTGTCAGAAACATTGTTTATTGTTGTAATAATTCTGCTGGATCTGTTCTGTTACCCCTGGGTTTTTTTTATTCGCTGCTCTCCCTGCTCCATCCATGCCCAGAAGAGAACCATATCGCCAACACCAACAGATGCTTAAATTGTGTACAGTCAGTAAAGCATTCAATCAAGTACTCAAGTCAGTATTCATTTGACGGAAGTGGTCCTGACTGAATTATAGTTGGCTAGAGGATGCTTGCTGAAAACCCAAGAATCGAAAAACCTAAGAACCCAATCTCCACAAAAATGTTCAGTAAATGCAATATATTCAATAAACAATATATTGCCTTCTTAAACTACTTTTTGTAATGCCTAATCACTCGTCTTACACAATAATGTACTGCATTTTACATTTACATTCAATTACCTGAATTATGATATTTATTATAAATATTTTATTTCAAATTATTTAAATATTAATAATTATTTAATCATTGTATTTTTAATAATGTTTATTTGGGGGACTTTCATTGCAAATATTGATGCATGCATTTAATTGTGATTAATTTGATTAATTAATCGGCATATCACTTTATTAAAACATTTTAATCGATTGGCAGCCACAGTAATAATATACTAGTATTATATTAATTATATATATAATGTTATATAATTAGAATACTATGTAATCACCAAGTACTCATCTGTAGTCAGATATCTTTTGAACACCAAGTAAATAAGCATTCCAGTGAGAGGTTTCATATATGTAACATAGTGATTTTGTCAAAACTTTTTGAAAAATGCATTTTACCCAACATTAAATCCTTGATTATACCTTACCTTTTCAGGTCAGGTATTATTTTTCATTTCAGAGATTGCTTTGTATTGCTTGAACTATTATGTAACTGTACAGGTACAGTAGGCTGTACAGGCTGTTCTTTTTATTTTATTAGTGGTGCTATAGTTTGCTGTATATTTGTAATCTAGCATTCTGCGATTTATTTATTTTTTTAGCTTCTTTTTGTGAGATCATCTTAGTTGTGTAAGGTCTCATGCAAGTGATTGCATGACACATTCTGTGCCAGCAACAAACAGGAGCCTAACGTAAAGTATCTACCACACACAATTGCTGGCTACATGCCACAGGAAGTACAACTTCCCTAAAAATTTATTGGTGAATGTTGTAATGACATGCTTATCTTTTTATATTCTCTACATAATTGTTACCCATCACTCTTTGTGCAGTTCAGTATTTAAGATATGACAAAAAAAAAAACATGACAGCCATATACCTTTACACTTGGTATTAATGGAGCAAAGATCCATGTTTATTGGGCAATACATGAAAAACATTATTTTACTCCCAGCCAGATGCTCTTGTTCTGAAAATCTGACCTTCCTGCTCAGTATATTTTCATTTTTTTGTTCTAATAACTCAGTATTCTAACTAACACATGCTGGAGGACAATGCTTGTTGAACACCACTCGCACCACAGTAAAATGAGCAAAATACATTGGAGTTTGACAATAATGATAGAGAGCGAATTTCTGCATACTTTTTGAACTGTATGCATAAGAAAGCATTTCTTATTCAATTCAATTCAATATTTATTTATATAGCACATTTAAAAACAACCAAAGTTGACCAAAGTGCTGTACAAAAAAGAAAAATAATAACTACAGGAGATAAAACATACAACAAAGTAAATAACAAATACTATGATAAAAGAAAACAGTTCATAATGATCAAGGAATTTTGAAGGCCAGAGAGAATAAGTATGTCTTTAGAGCAGACTTGAAGGTTGAAATAGAAGGGGCTAATCTAATATGGAGAGGTAGACTGTTCCAGAGTTTTGGACCAGCGATCACAAAGGCGCGATCACCTCGTTTTTTAAGTCTAGATCTAGGCACAGAGAGTAAACCAAGATCGCAATATCTCAGAGTTCTAGAGGGAATATACGGATGGAGCAAATCAGTCAGATACTGAGGGGCCAAATTATTGAGGGTTTGTAAACATACAATATCATTTTAAAATTGATTCTGTATTTAACAGGAAGCAAGTGCATAGTGATTAAAATAGGTGTAACTGGCTCGTATTTGCGAGTCCCCATGAGAAGTCTGGCAGCTGCATTTTGCGCCAGCTGTAAACGGGAGAGGGAAGACTGAGAGACACCATAGAAAAGCGAGTTGCAATAATCTAAATGAGATGTTACAAAAGCGTGAATCACAGTTTGAAAGTTACTCATGGATAAAAAGGGTTTTATTTGATTGAGAAGGCAAAGATGAAAAAAGCATGATTTTACAACAGTACTAACAGAACATGCAGGTTTCTGGCGCAGTGAGTTTTATATGGGGCAAGAGAACCAAGGTCAAGGTCAACAACACAGTTTTCCTTAGGCCCAAATAAAATAATTTCAGTTTTATTTTCATTTAGGTTTAGGAAGTTACTTGAAAGCCATAGCTTGAATTCTTTTAAACAGGCCATCAGTGGTTGTAAGGTGTATTTATCATTATGTTTTTATGACTTGTTTTATGACTTGTCCAAAAGGGATGAAGATTTTAAAATCCAGAAATTTAAATGTAAACTCACCTTAATGATTCGAGCTAGGCCAAAGTCAGCCACTTTACAGATATATCCCTCTCCAACTAGAACATTTCTTGCAGCAAGGTCTCTGTGAATACTGTTATTAGCCTCTAGATATGCCATCCCATCCGCCACTTGAGCTGCCATATCCATCAGAGACACCAGGTCCAATGCCCCACCCTCTGAACCTGAATATTGGGGAGAGAAAGATATATAAAGAGCAGGGATAAACTTAGAGTGAGAGAGGAAGTGAGAAAATAACCACACTTTCACACACAAGTAAAAAGTAATAAAAAAAAACATTAGGTTGCTTTTATAATAGTGTAATACATTCACTAAAATTTAAAGGTGAAGTGTGTAATTTTTTCGATGTTGAAATGCATGCTTTAATCCCATTTAAATATGCAGAGTCAACTAAGTCTGTGTTTACACTTGGTCACATCATGAGTTTTTACAGATCGGATTGCAATCCAATTAAATAAGCACATTTCATTTACACTTGGCCACATCAATGTGTCTCAGCTGAACGGATATAAACACGATATAAATACGAATAATTCCCATGCTATATGCAAATAAAACTTCAGACATTATGCTAATACTGGGCAGCAAATAAAAAATATGTGGTTTATTACTTGATTCCAAGTGACTTTGCCCCGCACGCGCACGTACAGTATCTGTGTGTGCGCTTTGCATTTTTCCCCTCGGGCTTGTCATTGGTAAGATGCAGCAGTGCTTATTGTCAGTGTTTAGTTTCAGTTTCTTCAGTGATCTGTATCAAATAAATTAAGAAAAAAGTTTTGTCTCTCCTAGGGATGTGCCCGAAACCAAATACCTTATCAGGAATGGCACGAATAATGACTTCAAAACGAATAATGGATTCACCCAAATAATAGAAAAAATGTTCGTATGACTGATTATCCATGAGGCACAAGGATAAAGTGACATTTTAAATAAACATATCCAAAATTACAAAGAATTATGAATCTGCGCAGCCATATTTCTAAAATGTAAACCTTATGAATGAAAATGTGCATGTTGGGATTTCAGATCGTATGGGCGCGGTCTCGACTCCATTTGTGGTCTCTGTTAATTGTGCGTGTCTGGAGCTTATCAAGTGTAATATTAATTAAGATACGACATCATGTACACTTTCCACTTCTTGAAATGTCTATATTAATGTATCCATCACACGATTCACACATGATTCCCATGTATTCATTTATAGCCTAAACCAGTGCGCGATGTTAAATTCCTGACCCGAAGTGATGATTTAACATCGGAACTCGTCTTTCCGTCTCTTAAAGTTGATCACATTTATATTCACATCAGCAATTAAGGAAATTAACTGGTTAAAACTTTATTCTGAAAAAAAAAAGTTCATATGCTTCGTAAAGGTTTAAATGCTCCATAGAGTATTCATCTATTAGGAATATTCCTCATTATGTAAAACGAAGAAACTGAAACATGCCCCGTCTTCTTTTTCTTCTTCTTTAAACTGTGCTACCTCTGGTAAGGCCCTATATAAATTTAACATTATTATTATTATTATTATTATAATACTTCCAGTATAAGCCCCGCCCACATTCAGTTCTATCCAAATACAGAGACAGATAAAGATAATTTTGTCATTTGAAAACATACAGATACAAATACAGATAATGGCTCTGCTGCACACCCCTAGCCTCTCCTACAACGTGCATCCATTTCTTACTTTGTTACCATTTATTGCGGGATGCGAGACAGATGCAAATACCGATCATCAAAAACGCATGAAGTAACCAAGTGTAAATACATTTATAGGTTGCTTTCCCTGAAAAGAGTACACACTGTGGCTCTGTGGTGTGCTCAAAACATTGCTCTGTTTGTTTGAACATAACAACAATGGCTTAATCAATGGCATGAGTTTGGGACAGGACTCTCAGTGTGGAGCGCTAAGAAAAATGTTTGAAAGCAGTCATTACTTTTGGAATTGCATTTGGTGCTGCTAGAGGCACAGAAAACACACACTTCACCTTAAATAAGAATTTAAGGGACAGTGACTGACTTCTTAGGAAGTTGAGCAGGTTGCCCTTCTCCATGAGTTCAGTAATGATGTAATATGGGGTGGAGGAACTGCAGATGGCAAAGAGAGCAATCAGGTGCCTGTGACGCAATCGCTTCATAATCTGCACCTCCATCTGAAATTCTTTCTGCTTAAGACAATCTGTGTCAGAAAGGGACAGAAAATGCAGGCTATGACATTTCCAGTAACAGACTTTGAATTAGTTATATGACTGTCATTGTAAAGCAGGCAGGAGTCTCTGGGTTGGCAATCAACCTTCTGCTGATGTGTAAACAATTCAAAATTTTGGTTAAAATATGTTGGTAATGCATGACAGGTAATATACAGGAAGAATCAATATTTAATGCAGGAAACATCCAAATATGCATACTTATCTTCTATATACTGTAGTATGCAAAAAGCAGTACATCAAATGATGAGGATGTTTGAATCTCTGAATGTACAGTAATTCAGTGCAGTGCATGTTGATATAGTCAGAAGAAAACAATTTTGGCACACACAAAGACCACAGCTTACTTTACTAGTTTACTAGTGCAATGTGTTTAGGATCATTGCCATTCTGCATGACCCAAATATTGTTCAGCTTCAGTTCATGTATACCTTGGCAGCCACCAGTAAATTATGCAATGTTCAATCCAAAATTGCTGGTTGTAAAAATTGTAAGGTATTCATGTCCTGAGGCTGCAAGCAAAGCAGGTGGTTGTGTTCATGGTTAGAATTTCTATTAGTGAAGAGTATTACGTTTATTGCTTTTGAAGAGGTTTTTCTTGGACAACCACTCCTGGGAAAAGGTGGTTCAAACAACGGTGTAGAATTTCATTGCATGTCTGTTTCATTTCCTGACAGCAGATTTATGAAAGCAAAAGTATTTACCAGCTTTCTGTGTTTCAGTAACTTTTTTTATAAGGCATCAAAAGACTTCTTATGATAAAGGCATGATTTCACTTTATAAGCCTGTTTTGTTAGGAACTCATTCTAATATGGCAGCAACCTTGTGTTTCTCGACTTTTTTTTTTTTTTTTAGAAAAGGAGGAACAAATTAAAATAATTTTTTGCCAATTTTATGCCATGAATGCAGTCAATTAAGCTTAACTTGTATTGAACCCAGAATATTTCTTAAATGTGCACTTAGAAATTTATCTAAATTGTACTTTTCCATTAAAATGTACTGTTACTGTTAGAATCATGGCATACACATATGCTAGTAGAGCTTGGACCACAATTGCATTAGATGTTTTATGACATAAGTGACTCATTTGGTCACTTACTCTCAGCTCTGATCTATGCAACACCATTATACACCTCTAGCTATAAGCTTACCATTGTTCTTGAGGATTTTGATGGCCACGTTGAAGCGATTTTTCCACTTGCCACAGTAAACGTCAGCAAAGAAGCCACTGCCGAGCTTCTCTTCAAGGGTAAATTCTTCTTTAGGCAGCTCCCACTCATCAACCGTGGAGTGTGACAGATCCTGCGGCTGAGGCTTTTTCTACAGCCAGGAAGGTGAGGCAGGAGTGTCATGAAGGTGATGTAAAATTACACACATGCTTTTTTACTTTATGAGAAATGTAAATATGTGTCCTATTTACTGTTTTAAATAAAGATTCTTAATTAATAATCAGATTTCAGGCATTACACAACAGTTACTGTAGTTCCGGTCCTCGAATCTGATTGGCCAAGCGGCATTCCAAGAGTGCTGATATACAGTATAACAGCACTGGGATGCTTCACTGTTTGAATTACTCTACTTGTCTGTATTCGCAGCATTCAAAATAGAGGTGGGAATTTTGATTTATTCCAGTGACGCCTTATGAATCCATTCAAAGAATAGATTTGTTTACTGATCATTTCTGCAGATTTAATCTTTACACCAGTAGGTGGCGACAAATAAGCACCTTTTATGATATGAGTCAAACACACAGTCGTTCACAACCAGAACATGAACAATGGAAGTTTACTTAAAAGATGAATAATAATAAAAATAAAAGAAATATTTGTTCACGACCCGAAAAACCATTCATCCTTCGTAAAGACTCGAGGAGACAGGGACAGGCTGAAAGGGAGGACTTTGTCCTGATACGCCTGACCCTCGAATGCAAACCGCAGGAAGGGTCTGTGTCGAGGAAGGATCAAGACGTGGAAGTACACATCCTTCAGGTCTACCGCCGCGAACCAATCTTGATGCCGGACGCGCCAAAATACGTTTCTGCATCAGCATCTTGAACGGGAGTCTGTGTAGGGCCCGGTTCAGTACTCGCAGGTCCGAGATTGGCCGCAACCCACTGCCTTTTTTCGGTACGATGAAGTAGGGGCTGTAAAACCCTTTCTTCATCTCAGCTGGAGGGACAGGTTCTATCGCGCCCTTCCATAGGAGGGTAGCGATCTCCGCGCGCAAGGTAGCAGCATTTTCGCTCTTGACCAAGGTGAAGTGAATACCGCTGAACCTGGGCGGGTGCCTGGCAAACTAAATCGCATAGCCGAGTCGGACGGTCCGGATCAGCGACGGATTGTAAAGCACGAGCCACGCATCCAAGTTCCGCGCAAGGGGGACCAAGGGGACAACGTTGTCGGACAGACTGGCAGGTGGGGCTACCCTCGTGCAGTTCTTTCAATGCCTTGGCTTGGTGGACCTGCAGGAGAGCCATGGCGTGCAGGGCAGAGGTGCACCACGAGCACCTTATCCACCGGGGAATCGCCGTATAGCTCCTGGTCGCCCCGCCATCGAGGGTAGTGAGAGCGGGGGAACTGCGGAATCAGGGCCAGGCAGTAAAAGGTGCCTCCCACGACTTCATCAGCTCCTCGTGCACTTCCGGGAAGAATGGCACTGGAGAGGGGCGTGGCTGCTTTGAGCGGCGCGGCGAGCCCAGGAACCAATCATCAAGCCGCGAGGGTTCAGGGGAGAGCGGAGGGTTCCACTCTAGCCCGACGCTCGCGGCCGCCTGGGAAAGCATGTCCGTCATTTCGGCCTGTGACTGGGCAATCGTCTCCGGAGGGGGAAGCCCAGCTGAGGCTTCTGCGTCTGACTGGACAAGCCAGTTCTCTGATGCTGCACTCGAGAGCTCATCATCTTCGTGGGCTCCGAACAAGAAGTCAGACTCGCCGTGAGACGAGCCGGCGAACTCATCCGGTAGCCCGATTGGGGCAGACGAGCGTGCTGGGGAATGGGAGGTCCGCGGGGGGATACCTGGTGGAGACGATCCCATTGGGGTCCCCAAATCGCCACCAGTGCTAGCCGCGCTGTCCTCATACCCGTAGGTAGAAGGACCGAGGCGGGGAGCGCAACGTTGCCATGGTCATGTTCTCGCAGTGAGAACATGAACCATCCACAAATGCTGCCTCCATGTGGGACGCACCCAGACACGAAAGACAGCGATCATGACCATCTGAAGTTGAGAGATAACGACCGCAACCAGGAATAACACACAATCGGAAAGGCATCTTTAAAAAGACGTTCCGTGTGTGCCGCTCTTTTAGAGAAATATATACTCTTTTAGAGGAGAAAAGCTCTTTCAGAAAATATACTCTCTTGTTTTTCTGCCGAAGCGCCCAGGGCCGTTCTCTGCAGTGCACCAGTGCAGAGGAGGTAAAAGCCGCTGAAATGCGCCGTCAGATCCAGCAGAGGTGAATGAAAAGTAGTATTCAGCTCAAAGAGCATGACCGTTCGGCTCCGAAGAGAAAATCTGAATGAGTGGTTGCATACCAGCTCCTTTTATACCCGTATGTCCGGGGGAGTGGCATGCAAATACCACTCGCCAATTTTCATTGGCCTTTTATCAAAGACCAGAGGTGTCTCGGGCTCCCAAGAGTGACCCCTAGTGTCACTACATCGACACAACGTCGAGTGAGTGACAGATAGGGAACCCACAGCACACCACTATCCCACATAACAATTGTCGATAGTTTTCCTTTTCAAGATCTTGTCCATGTTTTCTGTTTATCTTAGTAGCGTAACTCATAATGTTTGAAATTCAGCTATGCAAAAAACGCAAGTCACATACAGTAGGTACACTGTATAATGAGGTCACAGGTGACAAGAGCGCTAATTGGGTAATGAAAAACCAACAAATTTGCATCTTTTCCAATTTGTAGATTTGTTCTTGCAAATTCATTCTTGCAACGCCACAGCAAATAATTTTTTTATTTTTTATTTATGTATTTATTTCCGGAAGTCGCACCTGACTATAATGCCGAGTTCACACATCCTCCGTAAGCAAGGCGTGAGTAGCACATTTTCATTTCGCCGCCCCATATTACACCAGCCGCCCGGCCTCCATTCACTGGTTCAGATATCAAACACGCTCCATGATGATTACAGAATCTGCTCATCGTATCACAGTGTTTTTGGGCTTGTTTTAAACGGGAGAATTTGCTTTAAGTAATCGTGTGTAACAGTTTCTCATATTCGGTTTATGTTTCATGAGAGGAACATGACAATTAAGCCACATCTGTTTATAATATCTGTAACTCTATGCTGTTGTAACCGGTCTTGCTCAACCTGCTCCGAGCGGGATGGGAGGCATGGGAGGCAGAGCACTAACGAGGAGGCTAAAGGCCACAGCATCTAGTGTCATTCAACCCCCCTAAACCTCACTCCCATCCGGGTCATGGCACCACTGTAACCGATCCTGCTTGACCCGAAGC
Source organism: Myxocyprinus asiaticus (assembly GCF_019703515.2). Classification (NCBI taxonomy): domain Eukaryota; kingdom Metazoa; phylum Chordata; class Actinopteri; order Cypriniformes; family Catostomidae; genus Myxocyprinus; species Myxocyprinus asiaticus. The sequence continues at coordinate 17,065,948 of NC_059371.1, read as the reverse complement.
CCGCTCCGAACTGATTCGAACCAGCTTCTCCGGAGGTAACCCCCACCAATTATCAAAACAAGCAAGTACACCCCCTCCCCCCCGAATATGTATATCATGATCAATGGAAACATGTAAATGCTTCACGTTGCAACCCCCTCAAAGTTCAAGACAAACCTACACCCTTGGTTAGAACAATAATGTTTTGATGGACAAAATTTAAACTGGTTGCATAAAGGTCTTTGTAAACTTTAAAACGCTTCAACCATATCTATGACTGATGTTTTGATCTGTTTTGGTGCACATGTGTTTGACCAGCTGGCATCAGTTACATATAAATTATGTATATAAATCACTTCGGACTATAAGTCGCAGGACCTTTCAGATGATGAAAAAAACTCATCTATTTATGAAATATGATATTTATTTATTTTGTGGAATTTGATAATTTTCCACGGTACACTAGTGTAGGGGTTGGGAACACTGTGATAGAATAATGTAACTAAACTCATATTTATCAGTATAATGAAAGATATTGCGGCTAAACGCACAATAAATCTGAAGATTAATGAGCCTGTGATAGAATCGTCCTAACTGAGCCGAGAACAGCATGACAATGATGTTTTGCTGATGCAGGAAAAAAATCACTACGCGTCATATTCATCATGAGACTGACGTGGATATTGCTTAACTATATGTTTGCTGTAGTATTGTGAGAAAGTTGTTTCTTTGATATAATACAGATGCAAGTCTTGACTGTAATCAATGAAAATGACAACACTATTTCAAAATGAAACTGACATTCTCATTCAAATGAAGCAACTGTTTAAACCACTTCCTCAGTTTACAGAAGTGAAAGAGAATGAGACAAGAAGAGAAAGATGACAACAAGCAGAGTAGAGGAGAATGAGCAAGAATGGACATTCCCATGAGAAAGAGACAAAGAGAGAGAGAGAGAGAGAAAGAGAGAGCGCCAGACTCTATCTCACCCGGACGCAGGGTCGCTTCAATCTGTCCAAAGAGGCCAATGGATACGTTTGGTAGTGTTCTACCACCTCTAATACACTGGAGAATTTAAGAGACAGATCAATATAGAATCCACCACTGGCCTGGTAGATCTTGAAGTGCTTTGCTTTGTTCTGTTTCTTCACTGAAAGAAAAGGTTCAGGATGAAGAAAAGATAAGACATACAGTGAATTTAGCAGAAATCCTTCAGGCTGAAATATTAGGAAGATGTGATATTCTTCAACAATTAGGACTGGACTTCTGTCTGCTTGGCATATAGTTTCAGATGTTTGAGGACACTAAATAGACTTCTAAAGCTGCAATCTGAATTATTGTCAGAAAACATTACATAAATACACCGACCTGTGAGTACGTGGCCCACACTGTCAGACTCACTGATTCGCACAAGGAAGGATCCATCATCATTTTCTGCAGACATGAGGTGACTCAAAGCCTCAACACGGCTCATCTTCCCAAAGAACCACCTAAAAGAAATAGAACAATCACTGTGATCTTATATATTCTTGTGGCATTCAATTAATGACAACAAATAGATGTTTAAAAAAAAAAGAAAGAAAAGCCTACTGCACCCAAAACTGATCCTCCCATGATGCCATATTTTATACAATTATATTTTCCTTTCACATATCTGTCAGTCACATCTTTTTTTTTTTTTTGTCAAGTGTAGCTACTGGATATATTGCTGTATTTAAAGCAGCATATAAGCTATGCCACAAAAAAGGTGTATTACATAGAATGTATTATGCTGCACTTAGGCACAATAACTACTTTTTACAAAAGCAAAAATATTGTTAAGTAATTACTGTTTTAAATATGAACATAGAATGAAATTAATGAAAAATATGAGATAATGAAAAAATGAAATTACAAAATAATAGTATAAAGCTGGTTGCCAACTTTAAAATTTACAATAAACATTTCCAAAATTCAAATGGCTTATTTTATTTCATACAAATTTACAATTTAATCTATGATTGTTCGGGAGGAAATTATGAGACTGAATCTATTTGAGCATAATTGTTGATCCCTGCTCAAAAGAGGAAATTAAATTAAAAGAAATAAAAAAGAAAACACTTAACAAAACAAAACAAAAAAGAAAAGAAAACACTAATGAAACAAAACAAAAAAGAAAAGAAAACACTAAACGAAACAAAACAAAAAAGAAAAGAAAACACTGAATGAAACAAAAAAGAAATGAAAACATTAATGAAACAAAAAAAGAAAAGAAAACATTAAATGTAACAAAACAAAAAAAGAAAAGAAAACACTACAACAAAAGCAAAGCAAAACAAAAAATAAAAGAAAACACTACAACAAAAGTAAAGCAAAACAAAAAAGAAAAGAAAAGAAAACACTACAACAAAAGTAAAGCAAAACAAAAAAGAAAAGAAAACACTACAACAAAAGCAAAGCAAAACAAAAAAAAGAAAAAGCAAAGCAAAACAAAAAAGAAAAGAAAACACTAAATGTAACAAAACAAAAAAGAAAAGAAAACACTACAACAAAAGCAAAGCAAAAAAGAAAAGAAAACACTAAACGTAACAGAACAAAAAAGAAAAGAAAACACTACAACAAAAGCAAAGCAAAACAAAAAAGAAAACACTACAACAAAAGTAAAGCAAAACAAAAAAGAAAACACTACAACAAAAGTAAAGCAAAACAAAAAAGAAAAGAAAAAACTAAATGAAACAAAACAAAAAAGAAAACACTAAACGTAACGAAACAAAACAAAAAAGAAAAGAAAACACTACAACAAAAGCAAAGCAAAACAAAAAGAAAAGAAAACACTAAATGAAACAAAACAAAAAAGAAAACACTACAACAAAAGTAAAGCAAAACAAAAAAGAAAACACTACAACAAAAGTAAAGCAAAACAAAAAAGAAAAGAAAACACTAAACATAACAAAACAAAAAAGAAAACACTACAACAAAAGTAAAGCAAAACAAAAAAGAAAAGAAAACACTAAATGAAACAAAACAAAAAAGAAAAGAAAACACTACAACAAAAGTAAAGCAAAACAAAAAAGAAAACAAAACACTAAATGAAACAAAACAAAAAAGAAAACACTAAATGTAACAAAACAAAAAAGAAAAGAAAACACTAAACGAAACAAAACAAAAAAGAAAACACTAAATGTAACAAAACAAAAAAGAACAGAAAACACTAAACGAAACAAAACAAAAAAGAAAACACTACAACAAAAGCAAAGCAAAACAAAATAGAAAACACAACAAAAGCAGAGCAAAACAAAATAGAAAACACTACAACAAAAGCAGAGCAAAACAAAATAGAAAACACTACAACAAAAGCAAAGCAAAACAAAATAGAAAAGAAAACACTAAACGTAACAAAACAAAAAGAAAACGAAACACTAAATGAAACAAAACAAAAAAGAAAAGAAAACACTACAACAAAAGTAAAGCAAAACAAAAAAGAAAAGAAAACACTACAACAAAAGCAAAGCAAAACAAAAAAGAAAACACTACAACAAAAGTAAAGCAAAACAAAAAAGAAAACACTACAACAAAAGTAAAGCAAAACAAAAAAGAAAACACTACAACAAAAGTAAAGCAAAACAAAAAAGAAAACACTAAACGTAACAAAACAAATAAGAAAACACTACAACAAAATTAAAGCAAAACAAAAAAGAAAAGAAAACACTAAATGAAACAAAACAAAAAAGAAAAGAAAAGAAAACACTACAACAAAAGTAAAGCAAAACAAAAAAGAAAAGAAAACACTAAACGTAACAAAACAAAAAAAGAAAACACTACAACAAAAGTAAAGCAAAACAAAAAAGAAAACACTAAACGTAACAAAACAAATAAGAAAACACTACAACAAAAGTAAAGCAAAACAAAAAAGAAAAGAAAACACTAAATGAAACAAAACAAAAAAGAAAAGAAAAGAAAACACTACAACAAAAGTAAAGCAAAACAAAAAAGAAAAGAAAACACTAAATGAAACAAAACAAAAAGAAAACACTACAACAAAAGTAAAGCAAAACAAAAAAGAAAACACTAAACGTAACAAAACAAATAAGAAAACACTACAACAAAAGTAAAGCAAAACAAAAAAGAAAAGAAAACACTAAATGTAACAAAACAAAAAGAAAACACTAAATGTAACAAAACAAAAAAGAAAAGAAAACACTAAATGAAACAAAACAAAAAGAAAACACTAAATGTAACAAAACAAAAAAGAAAAGAAAACACTAAATGAAACAAAACAAAAAAGAAAACACTACAACAAAAGTAAAGCAAAACAAAAAAGAAAAGAAAACACTAAATGAAACAAAACAAAAAAGAAAAGAAAACACTACAACAAAAGTAAAGCAAAACAAAAAAGAAAACAAAACACTAAATGAAACAAAACAAAAAAGAAAACACTAAATGTAACAAAACAAAAAAGAAAAGAAAACACTAAACGAAACAAAACAAAAAAGAAAACACTAAATGTAACAAAACAAAAAAGAACAGAAAACACTAAACGAAACAAAACAAAAAAGAAAACACTACAACAAAAGCAAAGCAAAACAAAATAGAAAACACTACAACAAAAGCAGAGCAAAACAAAATAGAAAACACTACAACAAAAGCAGAGCAAAACAAAATAGAAAACACTACAACAAAAGCAAAGCAAAACAAAATAGAAAAGAAAACACTAAACGTAACAAAACAAAAAGAAAACGAAACACTAAATGAAACAAAACAAAAAAGAAAAGAAAACACTACAACAAAAGTAAAGCAAAACAAAAAAGAAAAGAAAACACTACAACAAAAGCAAAGCAAAACAAAAAAGAAAACACTACAACAAAAGTAAAGCAAAACAAAAAAGAAAACACTACAACAAAAGTAAAGCAAAACAAAAAAGAAAACACTACAACAAAAGTAAAGCAAAACAAAAAAGAAAACACTAAACGTAACAAAACAAATAAGAAAACACTACAACAAAATTAAAGCAAAACAAAAAAGAAAAGAAAACACTAAATGAAACAAAACAAAAAAGAAAAGAAAAGAAAACACTACAACAAAAGTAAAGCAAAACAAAAAAGAAAAGAAAACACTAAACGTAACAAAACAAAAAAAGAAAACACTACAACAAAAGTAAAGCAAAACAAAAAAGAAAACACTAAACGTAACAAAACAAATAAGAAAACACTACAACAAAAGTAAAGCAAAACAAAAAAGAAAAGAAAACACTAAATGAAACAAAACAAAAAAGAAAAGAAAAGAAAACACTACAACAAAAGTAAAGCAAAACAAAAAAGAAAAGAAAACACTAAATGAAACAAAACAAAAAGAAAACACTAAATGTAACAAAACAAAAAAGAAAAGAAAACACTAAATGAAACAAAACAAAAAGAAAACACTAAATGTAACAAAACAAAAAAGAAAAGAAAACACTAAATGAAACAAAACAAAAAAGAAAACACTACAACAAAAGCAAAGCAAAACAAAATAGAAAAGAAAACACTAAATGTAACAAAACAAAAAAGAAAAGGAAACACTAAATGAAACAAAACAAAAAAGAAAAGAATAGAAAACACTAAATGTAACAAAACAAAAAAGAAAACACTAAACATAACAAAAAAGAAAAGAAAACACTACAACAAAAGCAAAGCAAAAAAGAAAACACTAAACGAAACAAAACAAAAAAGAAAACACTAAACGTAACGAAAAAACAAAAAGAAAAGGAAACACTAAATGAAAAACAACAAAGAAAAGAAAAGAAAACACTAAACGAAACAAAACAAAAAAGAAAACACTACAACAAAAGCAAAGCAAAACAAAAAGAAAAGAAAACACTAAACGAAACAAAACAAAAAAGAAAACACTACAACAAAAGTAAAGCAAAACAAAAAAGAAAAGAAAACACTAAACGAAACAAAACAAAAAAGAAAACACTACAACAAAAGCAAAGCAAAACAAAATAGAAAACACTACAACAAAAGTAAAGCAAAACAAAAAAGAAAACACTACAACAAAAGCAAAGCAAAACAAAAAGAAAAGAAAACACTAAATGAAACAAAACAAAAAAGAAAACACTACAACAAAAGTAAAGCAAAACAAAAAAGAAAACACTACAACAAAAGTAAAGCAAAACAAAAAAGAAAACACTACAACAAAAGTAAAGCAAAACAAAAAAGAAAAGAAAACACTAAATGAAACAAAACAAAAAAGAAAAGAAAAGAAAACACTACAACAAAAGTAAAGCAAAACAAAAAAGAAAACAAAACACTAAATGAAACAAAACAAAAAAGAAAACACTAAATGTAACAAAACAAAAAAGAAAAGAAAACACTAAACGAAACAAAACAAAAAAGAAAACACTACAACAAAAGCAAAGCAAAACAAAAAAGAAAAGAAAACACTAAACGAAACAAAACAAAAAAGAAAACACTACAACAAAAGCAAAGCAAAACAAAAAAGAAAACACTAATGAAACAAAACAAAAAAGAAAACACTACAACAAAAGCAAAGCAAAACAAAATAGAAAACACTAAACGTAACAAAACAAAAAAGAAAAGAAAACACTAAATGTAACAAAACAAAAAAGAAAACACTACAACAAAAGTAAAGCAAAACAAAAAAGAAAAGAAAACACTAAATGAAACAAAACAAAAAAGAAAAGAAAACACTACAACAAAAGCAAAGCAAAACAAAACACTTTTCAAAAAGGGAAAAGATTGGTTTGTCACTCACGGTTGAGACTCTCCGGACTTGGCCCGCGTCAGGTAATTGTACGGAACAAAACCTGTCGCGAGAACATATCCATTTGAGTCTATTTTCCTTGCGGTCCACCATTCTCCGGAACGTTTCATAATTTGGAACATATCACCAGCTTTGAACGACACCTCCGCGACGTCGCGTGCCTCAAAGTCCCACAGAGCCGTATAAATAGCATTGTCAGTTTTCTGAGGTGGCTGGATTGCGTTACGTGGCTCTGCGTAACGAATGGCAGGCTCCGTATCTCTGTTAACTCCACTCGGACCATCGTCCATATGGCCACTGTCACCTTTTTCTCCGTCGTCCCTTGAGGTTCCGTATATTCTGTCCCATACTGTCTGAAGACATGGGCAAGTTGTCCTCAGACATTCCCCCATGTGATGAGATTGACCGCGGGCTCGGCGCTCAGCGGGCGCGCTCTGCTAAAGACACCTGCTCTACTGAATCCCGATGTAAAGAGCGCGCGAAGCGTCTTCTAGTTTAGGGAACTTGCATTAAAGGGCGTTCACACAGAACTCTTCCTTGAGCTAAAAGCGAGACGGAGCGCATAAAACTGAACGCAGGCACCTCGAGACGCGTTGCCGTTCTTATTTTACTTGACACGGCGTGTGTACGCATGTTTATAAAGAAAAAAAAATTCAATTATCTATACGGATGTAGATACATGTTCGTCGTGAACGGCCTCTAAAACCTTCCGTATGTTTTAGTACGCCTTTGCAGGACAATGACACAAAGTTCAGAAGGCTAAACAGGCATTCTTTATTATTTCAAGTTGCTTTACAAAAGAAAATAAGACTGCCTAAGGGCAACCAGCATGCTTGCAAATACTGTTTAAACTCACATCCTGGATCAGGTTACATTTGACATTTGCAAAACAAATTATAAAGAAACTGCAGAAACATGAGTACTGGAAAAATATTTTATTTACAAGAGTTATCTGCAGAATACAACGAAGAGTCCATGGTGCTCTCGTGTTTATAACCTATTGAAAGACAATAACATTTTGACATGGATGTGATTTCTACGAAACCGATCATGAGGAAGCTTAACCAGGTAGTTTATGTCATATGGCTTCTGTGTTAACCACAGTGTTAGTTTCAAGATCATACAGCTGATAGAAAAGAGTTTCTTGTGCAGCCTGCCTTTACATAGGCTAAAAACACTCAATAATTATAACTTATAATGGCCATAGTTTTCACATCCTTGACACCCATCCATATTTTGGCAGGTGAATTATTTGTAAACATAAACTCTCATCTCAAAACAGACCAGAAAATCTCCTGTTTCTATTCGGACAGAAACTAAATGGGCCAGATCAACTCTAGCACAACATAAACTATGAGGAAGTGCAGTGTGAATGACACATACTATAACTGAAGCATTACAAAGTGCTTGATATCTTCACCACTTATTGCTGATGATCAAGAGTTGCTATGAAAAGCTATAGGTAATCTGGCCCTATCAGATCGAGGACATTCGCTTTTCCTCTTTTAGTTTGTTCTGTAATATTATTCCTCTTCTCTCATTTGATCTTCTTTCTTTAACAAGCATTTGTTATTGCACGTTACCTTATTAATATAACATAAGCATTCAAAAAGTCATACAGGTGCACTTCTGTCTAGTGTTTTTTTTTTTTTTCATGCATTCCTTTTCTCCATTCTCCTTTCTGCTCCAGTATGCCACAGTCTTCCTTATCAGTCGACCTCTTTTCCTTGTGTTCTACACCTCAATGGTTTTGAAGTAGATTCTGGAGTAGATATTGTCCAGCTGACTGTGAAGGGTGTGGAATGAGGGCCGTTTGGATGCCTCGGCATGCCAGCATTCCATCATAATGCGGTAGATGTTTGGGGGGCAATGGCTTGGAGATGGCAACCTGTACCCTGACGACAGGATCTCCAAAACCTCTTTATTACTCTTCCCTGCATTTAAAGTGGAAACAGAGTTTGGGACATATATGAGAAAGGAAAAAACAGAGCATTTTATATTTTTCAAACAAAAATTCAAGGCACTTTCCACACACTTTTGTGTCCCATGTTTTTTTTTTTTTTTTTAAGTCTTTGAATTAAAAATTAGTTTTAGATAAAATAATTCCTGTGTGTTCCACATTTTACGCACAACCCATTTAACGAATGATTTCCCCCCATTAAAAGAAATGTAACAGTCCATAAAATTAAAAGAAACCAAAATCACACAAATCAGGGTTTTTAATTGTAGGTAGACATGTTCCAGATTTTTGTTACAAGCTTCATATAAAATGAACAGAAAATAAAACAGGCCATCTATTGATTGATGATCTAGTTGACAATCAACATTTTCTGAAAGTAAAAAAAAAAAAAAAAAAAACATGTTAAAGAAATATTCCGGGTTCAATACAAGTTCAACTCAACTGACAGCATTTGTTGATGTTGTGGCATGATGTTGATTACAATTGAAAATAATTTTAACCTCCCCCTCGTTTACTTAAAAAGCAAAAATCTCTGTTACAAAAAGGCGCTTACAATGGAAGTGAATGGGGCCAGTCCATAAATGTTAATCAGAGATTTATCGGCATTACAGCGTTTACCAGATTACATGTTTTATCAGTATTACGTCGTGACAGCAAAGTTGTAATACTGGATATAGCTTTACACAGATAAGTTTAGCAAGCAGTTTTATTACACAAAAATAATGTTAACTCGTATAATGTTTACATCTTGTGGCTAAGCTTTTGAAACGGTGTTTATTTTAATGTTTATGTACTGGCCCCATTCACTTCCATTGTAAGTGCCTCACTGTAACTGTGATTTTCTTTTTTGTTTATTTAATAAATGAGGGAAATTATTTTATTATTAGTTGAAATTATTTTTGTGGTAATCAACATTATTTCACAAATGCTGTAATCTGAGCTGAAAGGAACAGGTGGCCAGAACTCTGAAGCTCCAAAAATCACATAAAGTCAGCATAAAGTCATCCATAAGACTCCAGTGATTAAATCCTTGTTTTCACTATCAATCCCCACTTTCATATTCTTCTTCTTTTGTTTCTGGCGATTCACATTTTTCATGCATATCACCACCTACTGGGCAGGGAGGAGAATTTACAGTATAGTAAAAAAGGACTAAAATATTGATCTGTTTCTCACCCATTGTCAGGATCACTGAGTGATCTGCCCGCTTTTCTCTTGTCTGTCTTCGTGAATTCCCTCACCTCATGTGTTTGTTTTCATTATGTTTTGACAGGTGCCACTTGACGGCCACGGCCCCACAGCTGATTCGCTCAGGTCTGATTATCGCAGCCGCTCGTTTATCAGCGGCACCTGTCTCTCCTTACCCTTTTGATTTCTCTCCCTACTTTAGCTCCCCTTTGTTTGCTGTCTGATGTCGAATTGTCTTGTGCCATTTGCCTTGCTCAACTGACCAGTTTTTCTCTCTGTCAGTCATGTGTTTTGTCAGTTGTGTTTTTGTCGTTGATCTCAGACCCTGTTGGAGTTTCTATTTGTTTCACGACACTAGTCGTTTATTGGAATGCCTCCTGAACTAGCCAAGTTCCTGATTAAGGATTTCATATGGAACTCTCTTTATTTTCTGGACTCTGTGCTCCACTGCCGACCAGCATCCTACACTTATATTATTCAGTTTTTTGTTTGTTTTTTTTCCCCCTGAGCCTCTGTTTTTTTCACTAAAGACATATTATTCACATACCTCTGCTTTTGAGTCTACTGATACCCTGACACCCACACCTATCATATCACTTCAGAAGACATAGATTAAACCACTGGAGTCTTATGGATTGTTTTTATGTTGCCTTTATGTGCTTTTTGGAGCTTCAAAATTTTGGCACCCATAAACTTGCATTGTAAGGACCTACAAAGCTGATATATTCTTCTAAAAATCTTTGTGTTCAGCAAAAGAAAGAAAGTCATACACATCTAGGATGGCATGAGGGTTAGTAAATGATAAGAACATTTTCATTTTTGGGTGAACTATGCGTTTAACTTCTATTGAACCTGGAACATTCCTTTAAGAGTTTATTTAGTCCCCTATTTGTGGAAAGTACCTGTAGGAATACATTTTTTCAGAGAGACCCATACCATCATAAGGCATCTTTCCACGTGACATCATCTCATAGAGCAGCACTCCAAAGGACCAGACATCAGATTTCACTGAGAAACGCTGGTAGAGAGCAGCTTCTGGAGCCGTCCATCGCACTGGAATCTTAGTGTTTCTACTGGCTGTATACACACTATCCTACAAACACACACAATAACACAATAAGTTTCCCTTTTTACATGCTGATGTCCATAGGCATATCTGACGTCCTGATTATTACCTTGATGATGCGAGCCAGACCAAAGTCTGCCACTTTGCACACCAGGTTATCTCCAACCAGGATGTTTCGAGCAGCTAGATCTCGGTGGACTATATGCCGATCCTCCAGGTAGGCCATTCCTTCAGCTACCTGACCAGCCATATAGATGAGGTGAGCAGAAGTCAACACCTGACCCTCTGGTGCTACAAGGGAGACAAGTGGGGAAAAAAGAGGTTAGAAGAAAAGGTGAAGAGGAGCTCAATGTGGAGGAGAATATCAGTTGTGAAGCAGAAAAAAATATAGAGGCCTCCTCTTTGGCGCCTTCCCAGCAGGTGGTGCCCTAGGCGACCGCCTAGTTCACCTATGCCTAGAAACAGCCCTGTGTGCTATATTCCATATCTTCTGAAGTCATACAATGGTTTTGGATGAGAAACAGACCATAATTTAAGTAGTTATTCACTGATAATCTTACTCTCCAGTGAGCTGTCAACCTCTGTGACCAGATCATTAAAGGAATATTCCGGCCTCATTACAAGTTAAGCTCAAAGAATTTGTCGCATAATGTTGATTAACGCAAAAATGTATTTCAACTTGCCCCTCCTTTTCTTTAAAAAAAAGCAAAACTCTGGGTTACAGTGAGGCACTTACAATGGAAGTGAATGGGGCCAATCTGTAAACGTTAAAGTACTTGCTGTTTCAAAATTATAGCCACAAAATGTAAACAAAATGTGTGTTAAAAGTGTGATAAAATCACTTACTAACCTTTTCTGTGTAAAGTTATATCTAAATGTACAACTTCGTTGCCTTGACGATGTAACTATGTAATCCCTAAAACCCTAAAATGAACATACAAACGACACTTTAAACAACTTAGCAGCTCAAATAATACACAAGTTTTAACAGAAGAATTAATGTAAGTGCTTTTATAAAATTATAAACTTCACATTTTTGCCTTTGAACGCTCCAAAAATTGGCCCCATTCACTTCCAATTGTAAGTACCACACTGTAACCATGATTTTTGCTCTCTTTTTTTTTTTTTTTTTTTTTTTTTAAAGAAAAGGAGGGCTGAGGCTAAATCATTTTTTGTGGTAATCAACATTATGCCACAAGAGCTGACAATTGAACTTAACTTGTATTGAACCCAAATATTCCTTTAAGTCAAACTTTAAGAGTTAAACTTGAGAACCAGAGCAGTCTGATTTGTGAATAAGTCATTCAGACCGATTCCTTGAAAAGACAGATTCATTGAATACATACTTTTAAATAACTCATTTTATGTTCCACATAAGCGAGAAAGTCTTTATCAGATTCAGAATGTCATGATGGTGAGTAAATGATGACATAATTTTCATTTTTGGGTGAACTAATAAGTCAACATAACACTGTGTTTAGTCATTCATTATATGTGTTCCAAGTCACTGTAAGAATTCAAAAATAAAATAAAACAGGAAATACGAAATGTTCTCCAGTGTTAGTATCAATGTTCAAGTTCACAGAGTTCTTCATTAATTCACAGAACAGAAAATGAAGCACTTCTCTGTGGTCGGGTGCTCAACAGCATAATAAAGCCAGGTTTATTTAAGTAGGTTGTTCACATGCTGAAGGAAATGATTTCAGTGTCAATGATACCAACAGCCTTCTGTTAGATGATTTAATGTAATTTTCTTTTGTTATTAACATTTTTTATTGATTCCAACAAAGACAAGAATTAATTTAACCACAGAATTATCCATTCGGAATCAACTTATAACCCTTATAAAAGCATTATTAATATCAATGGCTGAGGTAAATATTTCACCACCAGCAGACAGGGTTGGGGAGTAACAGAATACATGTAACAGGATTATGTATTTAAAATACAAAATATAAGTAACTGTATTCCACTACAGTTACAATTTAAATCATTGGTAATTCAGAATACAGTTACATTCAAAAAGTATTTTGATTACTGAAGAGATTACTTTGCATTTGATTGTCATTTGTTTCATTTAATATTTAGTCCTTTCAGATGGAAAACATTTATACATATAAATGATGTGATCCAAAGTGCATTTGAACAGCGGTGAAACACTTTCTTATGATGTGTTACATTCATACGAGCAGACAGAGAAGTAAGTTTTAAGTAAGTTTGGAGCAGAAGAAATAGAAATAAACCTTGTGTAAATTGTCAGCTTTACTCTAAGATAAAATGTTATTTCTAGCCATTTTACATGCACATTACCAGGCACAATCATATTTTTTTATCAAGAAAATTCACATTGGATCATAATTTCTTTTTTTCTAGTAAGACCTTTGATATTAGGGTGAAAATCATATTCTTGATAATAATTTTTGTATTGTTTTCCTGTAAAAATATACAACAAATCCTTAAAACAAGATCAGTTAGATTTATCTTGTTTTAGAAACAACACTGCATAAGATATTTAGGTTTTTCAGAGAATGTATTGTTAACGTGTATTTTATCTTACTGTACTGGCAGAGTTTTTATAGTCAAAACAAGTGAAAAAAATCTACCAGTGCAGAAGAAGTAATCCAAAGTATTTAGAATATGTTACTGACCTTGAGTAATCTAATGAAATATGTTACAAATTACATTTTAAAGCATGTATTCTGTAATCTGTAGTGGAATACATTTCAAAAGTAACCCTCCCAACCCTGCCAGCAGATTTCACTGAGGGAATGGTAGACTCTCTCTGTTTGATATATCTAGTCAAAAGTTTTCCTGCTTTGTCCCCCGACTCAAAGTATGACTGTCTTGCCCTGAATAGACAAAACTCCACCTTCCACGACAAAATAGTATTATACCTGTATTTCAATCGGGTCAATTCTCTGAGGCCATCGGATGACATACGGCGCTTCAGCTCTGCCTCAGTATTTTTAATATTCCCTTCCAACTCCACGAGACCTTTGGATTTATTGATGAATGAGGCATACTGTATGATCCGACCCCTAAGAACAACCTTAAGTGCCTCCCAAGCCACACCCACAGAGGATACTGAGGACCAGTTGGTCTCCATATAAACATTGATTTCAGCCTTTAGCATTTGTTGGAAATCAGGATTTTGCAAAAACTATATATATATATATATAAAAAACTATATGATTTATTTTTCTCTATATGTGGCAACACCTCTAAACTCACCAGGGCGTGATCTGAGACTAAGATATTTCCAACTGAGCAATCAACAACAGATGAACTGAGGGACTTAGATATAAAAAAATATATATATACACTACCGGTCAAAAGTTTTGAAACACTTTCTTTATTATATATTTTTTTCTTCTGACTAAACAAAATCCAAAATAAATCAGAACTGTGTTATATTTTAGCATCTTTAAAGTAGTCACCCTTTGCCTAGAATTTGCAGACATGTACTCTTGACATTTTCTCAACCAACTTCTTGAGGTATCACCCTGGGATGCTTTTTAAACAGTACTGAAGGAGTTCCCATCTATGTTGGGCACTTATTGACTTATTTCTTTATTATTTGGTCCAAGTCATCAATTTCCCCCCCCAAATTTTTTTATTACATTTTAATTTTATAATGAAATAAATTAATATGGTGGCACAATTATATTTTTGTCTACAAAACTAATTTCAAACATTTAAGCATACGCCTTCAGATCAAAAGATTTTTAAGATCATGAGAAACATTTCAGTCAAGTGTTTCAAAACTTTTGACCAGTAGTGTATATTCTAGAATAAATCTTATGGACTGATGAAAAAAATGTATAGTCCCTACCAGATGGGTTCAAAAGTCTCCAAATATCTGTAAGACCAAGATTTGTACACATCCTGTGAAGCGTCAACGTTGCTCTAGGGGGCTTACACACTTTTGCTTCACTATGATCAAGGACTGAGTCCATCAATAGATTAAAGTCTCCTCCCAATATTATATCATGAGGGGTGCCAGCGGCTTGCAACATCCCTTCAAGATCTATAAAAAAGCCTTGATCATCAGTGTTATGTGTGTAAATATTAGCCAAAATCAACCTTTGCCTTCTGCTAAAACAATAATGACTCCCCTGCTCTTACTTGAGCCAGCACTAAAGAAAACAATTCCACCCCATATCTTCCCAAACTGTTCTGCTTCCTGCAGGGAAAGATGCGTTTCTTGAAGAAACACTATATCATATTTCTTACGCTTAAGAAAAGAAATAACCTTCCTTCTTTTTATGGGGTGCCCCAACCCATTCACATTCCATGTGGAGAGAGATAGTACACTCATATTAACATCTGACATTTTAACATATTAGAAAAAATAGATTGTGCGTCAGAAATAAAATTATAAAACCACATGTTTGACAATGATGCACATATGCTGTCTAAAGTAGTTTTAGATAAAGTATAGCACGTCACACTGCGGGACATAGCTGTCATGTCAGCTACCCACATACATAATTGGTGGGACACTTACAAGACAGGTACGCTTTCAGGCTTCCTTTAATCATGAGCTCGGTGATAATGTAGACTGGTTCTCCTCGAGTGCAGAGAGCCAGTAGCTGAATCAGTTTAGGATGGTGCAAGTTCTTCAGTGCATGCACCTCCTTGAAAAATTCATCCAGTTTTGTGTCCTCTACAGGGCAGAATGAGAGAGTAAATGCTTTAAGGTGTGAACAACATATCAACAAGTTCATAGGTTTGTTAAAACTATTTCTGTAATATCAACAATGATCCTTTTCTCAAGGTACTGTACAAATAGCTCCCAGATGATGTACAACTTGAAACTGAAACAAAATCCAAAAGAATATAATTTATTTTCAGTATAGATCATTAATAAGATCATAAGATCATTTTATTTTCAATGCCATATTAAACTTAGTGACCATAACAAAACACATACTGTTGAAAGAAGCACAATGAACAAAACTTCCTCTCTAGGGGAATCAACCCAAAATCTTCCACATGGTGCATTTACCTTCTCTGCTTTCCCTGCCACCATGTTCCATCACAGTGAGAAAGAGCGCAACAGTCTGGTTCCGGAAGTAAAAATCCCATTCATTTTTTCCATAGGAGAATAGATTTTTAACGATAACTTATACACCTTTAAAGACAGACTTACCGTAAGCTCTGAGGTTGTTAATCGATGGTAAATGCTCCTACTAAAGCTATACTGTAAGTATGTGTTATTTTATCTTTTTTTTTTTTTTTTTTTTAAATCTTCTTTAATTGCGAAAGAACTACAGAAATACAGAACTACATTACCCATGATCCTGAAGAGAAACGATACGCCAATCAGACAATTATGCCAAACAAAGTGCTGCAAAAGAGCTCTGCAGCTTCCCCTCACTTCCATGTAGCACTGTGAATGATGCAATCGAGTCGGTCTCCCTACACACTCAAACTACTTATCTATTTGCATATTTCGGAATATTTTGCAATAAAGTTTAAATATATTGTTTATACACTTTTAATCAACAGCTTTAAAGGAAAATTCCGGGTTCAATACAAGTTCATCTCAAGCGAAAGCATTCGTGGCATCATTTTGATTACCACAAAACTAATTTATTTTCTTTGAAAAAAGCAAAAATGGAGGTTCCAGTGAGGCACTTACAATGGAAGTGAATGGGGACAATTTTTGGAAGGTTTAAAGGCAGAAATGTGAAGCTTATATTCATATAAAAGCACTTTCATTAATTATTTTGATAAAACTTGTTTATTATTTGAGCTGTAAAGTTGTTTAAAACGTCATTTTAAGGTTTTTGGCTTTATGAAATTACATCATCATGGCAACGAAGTTGTAAAATTGGATATAACTTTACACAGAAAAGGTAAGTAGGCGATTTTGGCACACTAAAATCACGTTAACATGCATATTGTTTATGTCCTGCGGCTTTACTTTAGAAACAGTATTTTAATGTTTACAGCTTAAAATCCAGATTTTTGCTTTTTTTTTTTAAAAGAGGGACGAGATGAAATACATTTTTGTGGTAATTAACATTATTCCACAAATGCTGTTGAATTGAGCTTAACTTGTATTGAACCCTGAATATTTCTTTAAATCAATCATTTTAAACATTTCCATTGTTTTTGATTTGATTTGCAAAGCTTCATGGGATTGTAGTTCTTCCCTCTTTAAAGACATTACATACACAGTCTTGTACATTTCTATCAAACTTCCAAAACAAAAATATTTCAAATCAAAGTTTTGTAATATTTTTAATATTGTCAAAGTTTTAATATTGTGATTCACCTCAAAGCTGGATGATTTGGTTAATGGTTTTTTTCCCCGTGGAAAAAAATGAATGGGAACTGTTGCATTCTACAGTGCATCCGGAAAGTATTCACAGCGCTTTACTTTTTCCACATTTTGTTATGTTACAGCCTTATTCCAAAATGGATTAAATTCATTATTTTCCTCAAAATTCTACAAACAATACCCCATAATGACAACATGAAAGAAGTTTGTTTGAAATCTTTGCAAATTTATTAAAAATAAAAAAACGAAAAAAAAAATCACATGTACATAAGTATTCACAGCCTTTGCCATGACACTCAAAATTGAGCTCAGGTGCATCCTGTTTCCACTGATCATCCTTGAGATGTTTCTACAACTTGATGGGAGTCCACCTGTGGTAAATTCAGTTGATTGGACATGATTTGGAAAGACACACACCAGTCTATATAAGGTCCCACAGTTAACAGTGCATGTCAGAGCACAAACCAAGCCATGAAGTCCAAGGAATTGTCTGTAGACCTCCAAGACAGGATTGTATCAAGGCACAGATCTGGGGAAGGGTACAGAAAAATGTTTGCAGCATTGAAGGTCCCAATGAGCACAGTGGCCTCCATCATCCGTAAATGGAAGAAGATTGGAACCACCAGGACTCTTCCTAGAGCTGGCCGCCCGGCCAAACTGAGCGATCGGGGGAGAAGGGCCATAGTCAGGGAGGTGACCAAGAACCCGATGGTCACTCTGACAGAGCTCCAGCATTTCTCTGTGGAGAGAGGAGAACCTTCCAGAAGAACAACCATCTCTGCAGCACTCCACCAATCAGGCCTGTATGGTAGAGTGGCCAGATGGAAGCCACTCCTCAGTAAAAGGCACATGACAGCCCGCCTGGAGTTTGCCAAAAGGCACCTGAAGGACTCCCAGACCATGAGAAACAAAGATTGAACTCTTTGGCCTGAATGGAAAGCATCATGTCTGGAGGAAACCAGGCACCGCTCATCACCTGGCCAATACCATCCCTACAGTGAAGCATGGTGGTGGCAGCATCATGCTGTTGGGATGTTTTTCAGTGGCAGGAACTGGGAGACTAGTCAGGATCGAGGGAAAGATGAATGCAGCAATGTACAGAGACATCCTTGATGAAAACCTGCTCCAGAGCGCTCTGGACCTCAGACTGGGGCGAAGGTTCATCTTCCAACAGGACAACGACCCTAAGCACACAGCCAAGCTAACAAAGGAGTGGCTCCGGGACAACTCTGTGAATGTTCTTGAGTGGCCCAGCCAGAGCCCAGACTTGAACCCGATTGAACATCTCTGGAGAGATCTGAAAATAGCTGTGCACCGATGCTCCCCATTCAACCTGATGGAGCTTGAGAGGTCCTGCAAAGAAGAATGGGAGAAACTGCCCAAAAATAGGTGTGCCAAGCTTGTAGCATCATACTCAAAAAGACTTGAGGCTGTAATTGGTGCCAAAGGTGCTTCAACAAAGTATTGAGCAAAGGCTGTGAATACTTATGTACATGTGATTTTTTATTTATTTATTTATTTTTTATTTTTAATAAGTTTGCAAAGATTTCAAACAAACTTCTTTCACGTTGTCATTATGGGGTATTTTTTGTAGAATTTTGAGGAAAATTATGAATTTAATCCATTTTGGAATAAGGCTGTAACATAACAAAATGTGGAAAAAGTAAAGCGCTGTAAACACTTTCCGGATGCACTGTATATACAGTGCTTTCAAATATATATAGTGCACTCCAGTATACAGTAGAGATCACGGTCTCTCCTCTGTCAAATGTAAATCCATGGGGAGTTGAGAGTGCAGGAATGTCTCACCTTGTTTGAGCATCTTTATGGCCACTTTCAGTTTTTTGGTGGTCCAGACAGCCTCCCACACCTCTCCAAAGTGGCCTTCTCCCAGCTTTGTGATTATCTGAAACTCCTCCCTCGGCTGCTCCCACGGTTCCATATCAAACAGCTCTCTCTGCACACACACAAACAACTTGTTTTTATATCATTGTGGGGACTCTCCATAGACTTCCATGCATTTTATGGATTTTATACAGATCTAACGATAATTTCTATCCCCTACCCCTAAACCTTATCCTCACAGAAACCTTTTTGCACTTTTACATTTTCAAAAAAACATCGTTTAGTGTTTAAATAGCCATTTCCCTCATGGGAACTGCTGGCTGGGCCCCACAAGGTAGGTGATCTCAGGTTTTACTATCCTTGTGGGGACATTTGGTCCCCACAATGTAGTATAGACATGTGTACACACACACACACACACACACACACAGATTACAAAAGATCTGTTCTAAGATTCTCTCCTCCCCATATCACATGTTGCTCTACACTGAGATTGTATAGTTAGTAAATAGTTATATTTTCTTAAAGGTGCACTCAGTAATCTTTTCCTCATTAAAAAAGTGTTATTTCTAAAACAATGAATAGTAATTTGTAAACATGTGTAAAATCACGTTCACTCACATGAGATGAAGACTCCAGTCATATCAGTGACCTTGTAAAAGCCGTTTTATTTTCCGTGGAGAGGATCTCATGTTAGGATCACATGACCAGCCGAATACTACTGGCTTAATCTCAGTAACTGCCCTGTTATTGGACACTTTCACAGGTGAAATAAATTAATCATGGCTGACTGTGAATAGTGAATTTCTACAATGGCATCTGTAACTGAAATTTAATGTGTTTGAATGATGCTGCACCCACACCACTAGGTGTCAGTGTAAGTCCAAGATGACATACAGTACATAAAAATAACTGACAGCACCTATAAATACATATACGTGAGACTCAAAGAAGAGAAAGAATGGATGCGAATAGAATTTCTAAGACTGAGCTGGGAAAAAAAAATCATTAGAGTGTATCAAGTTTCAGCTGCCTGGAATACTCTTCACATCAATATAAGACAAAGTAGAAGTATATATTTGTTCAAAAAATTATGTAAAGATATGCTTAAAACGGCATAGGATCGGGGCCTGGGTAGCTCAGCGAGTATTGACACTGACAACCACCACTGGAGTTGCGAGTTTGAATCCAGGGTGTGCTGAGTGACTCCAGCCAGGTCTCCTAAGCAACCAAATTGGCCCGGTTGCTAGGGTGGGTAGAGTCACATGGTGTAACCTCCTCGTGGTCGCTATAATGTGGTTCGCTCTAGGTGGGGCACGTGGTGAGTTGTGCGTGGATGCCTCGGAGAATAGCATGAAGCCTCCACATGCGCTATGTCTCCACGGTAACACGCTCAACAAGCCACGTGATATGATGCGCGGGTTGACGGTCTCACGCGGAGACAACTGAGATTCGTCCTCCGCCACCCGGATTGAGGCGAGTCACTACACCACCACGAGGACTTAGAGCGCATTGGGAATTGGGCATTCCAAATTGGGGAGAAAAAGGGGAGAAAACAATAATGCATAGGATCATTTATGTGCTTTTCAGATTTCTTTTAGTTTTCATTTCATTACTGATGTTATTATGTTTGGTGATTTCTTTAATTCTGTTTCATATTTCATGTGCAGCCTAATATAATGTTCACCATATGACCGTAATGTGGTGATTTGACTACAGAGATTTATTTTTATGTTTTGCACTGTATGTATGTTATTTTTACTGTGTAATTTTTGTGTGGAGCCCAGGAAGACCAGCAACCACTTCTGGAAGCTAATGGGGATCCAAATAAAGAATAAAGAGTGAAGAAAGGTTTGTTTTGGGCTAAACTACTGGTTCCAAAATGTGTCATGTATAAACATACTAAATGTACTGTAGTATGTTTATATAGAAGGAACAAAATAAAGAACATTGAATAGTGTGTCATTTATTGACACACTGCCAATAGTTACATATCAAATACAAATGCACTTGTTCCCACAAATGTGTCAGATGTGCAGAATGAAAACCAGGACCAGTAATGTAAAAATCATGGATTTTGACAAAGTTTTTTTTTTTTATAAAGGAAACGGTATGAAATGTTGGTGACCGCTGAAAAAAAAAAACATTCCTATCAACCATTTTGATTTTTGGGTTAGGTTTAAGGTTAGATTTAGGGGTTAGGGTTTGAACAACATTCTTATCTACCTATCATTTCCCTATGAATTTAGGTGTAGCTGATAAATATTGTTATGTCCTACTTGGCAAAATCACGATTAAATGATATGCAGTATGCACAGGAATAAATAAGTGTTGATGTCAAGAGCTCTTTATCATTAAAATAAAGCACTGCATAAAACAACAGTCACTTGACAAAATGTATAGGGTGCAAAAGGCTGCTGTGCTATCCTTTTAAGAAGCAAGTGAGTGAACGAATGGGCTTGTGTTCGTGTCTATCAATTAAGCTGTGTGTCCACGTGCTCGGTTATTCAGACTCTGTGTCTTTCCTAAAAAGGAGAAAACAGTGGACGATCTATAAAAAAAAACAAGCGGAAGATAAATATAAAAATTAAAAACAACTCTTCTGTTGCATTTCTGTGCAAAGCCGCTTGTTAAGATGTATGAGAAATTTGAAAAACCAAAGTAACCACTAGCAGGCTCACTAAAGCCAATGCCCATGGTCACTTCTCCAAAAATGCACTGCTTATTTATATCGCTAATTGGATCGCTAATGAGGAACTGATACCCAAGATATGGAAAGCCTATTTTCAATGTTGGTTTTAGAAGAACAAAAATTAGGATCCCTAATATTAGGATCATGAGTAATGTCAGTGAATCATCTAAAACAGAAAAAGAGTGTTCTTAGAGTGTGTGCATGTTTGTATTAAATATTAAGAGCATCGTACTTGCTGTACACACGGCTGGTCTAACGGGCATCCCAGACTTCTGGATTTTTGCTGGTAGTATTTGATAAGCTCATCCAGAGTGGCAAACGAGACTTTGTCGGATACAAAGTAAGCACCAATCGCTGAGCGATGAATACGGAAATGGAAGACATTATTTTCACTCCTGGCTGTGGAGCAAAGAATAAAAGAAAAGTCAAGTTTCCTTTATTTGTCAGTTATACAGCTTAGGTTCACTGGGCATTGAAATGCTTAAAGGAATGCTCCAGGTTGCAAGTTACAAGTTAAACTTAATCGATAGCATTTGTGGCAAAACGTTGACTAGCGTAAAAAAAAAAAATCACTCATCCCTCGTTCATAAAACATTTAATAGATTAATTCAAATAACAATCACAGGGCATGTACAATAGAAGTTTTTATTTATTTATTTTTTTTATGTATTTTTAAGACTTTGAAGTGCTGCAGGTTGACTATCTACATTTTTAAGACACCCACTACTTGTTCTACCTCTTCTCTCAAGGAGACAGAAAACACTTAGTCAGCTGTACATGGGGGAAGGGGGGGCAATATGGTGTTACACGCTATGAGGAGAGAGAAAAAGAGAGAGAGAGAGAGAGATGCTTGAGCTCTGAAAGGATAGAGAATGGGTATGTATGGGCCACGTATACAGGTGCATCTCAATAAATTAGAATGTCGTGGAAAAGTTCATTTATTTCAGTAATTCAACTCAAATTGTGAAACTCGTGTATTAAATAAATTCAATGCACACAGACTGAAGTAGTTTAAGTCTTTGGTTCTTTTAATTGTGATGATTTTGGCTCACATTTAACAAAAACCCACCAATTCACTATCTCAAAAAATTAGAATATGGTGACATGCCAATCAGCTAATCAACTCAAAACACCTGCAAAGGTTTCCTGAGCCTTCAAAATGGTCTCTCAGTTTGGTTCACTAGGCTTCACAATCATGGGGAAGACTGCTGATCTGACAGTTGTCCAGAAGACAATCATTGACACCCTTCACAAGGAGGGAAAGCCACAAACATTCATTGCCAAAGAAGCTGGCTGTTCACAGAGTGCTGTATCCAAGCATGTTAACAGAAAGTTGAGTGGAAGGAAAAAGTGTGGAAGAAAAAGATGCACAACCAACCGAGAGAACCGCAGCCTTATGAGGATTGTCAAGCAAAATCGATTCAAGAATTTGGGTGAACTTCACAAGGAATGGACTGAGGCTGGGGTCAAGGCATTAAGAGCCACCACACACAGACATGTCAAGGAATTTGGCTACAGTTGTCGTATTCCTCTTGTTAAGCCACTCCTGAACCACAGACAACGTCAGAGGCATCTTACCTGGGCTAAGGAGAAGAACTGGACTGTTGCCCAGTGTTCCAAAGTCCTCTTTTCAGATGAGAGCAAGTTTTGTATTTCATTTAGAAACCAAGGTCCTAGAGTCTGGAGGAAGGGTGGAGAAGCTCATAGCCCAAGTTGCTTGAAGTCCAGTGTTAAGTTTCCACAGTCTGTGATGATTTGGGGTGCAATGTCATCTGCTGGTGTTGGTCCATTGTGTTTTTTGAAAACCAAAGTCACTGCACCCGTTTACCAAGAAATTTTGGAGCACTTCAGGCTTCCTTCTGCTGACCAGCTTTTTAAAGATGCTGATTTCATTTTCCAGCAGGATTTGGCACCTGCCCACACTGCCAAAAGCACCAAAAGTTGGTTAAATGACCATGGTGTTGGTGTGCTTGACTGGCCAGCAAACTCACCAGACCTGAACCCCGTAGAGAATCTATGGGGTATTGTCAAGAGGAAAATGAGAAACAAGAGACCAAAAAATGCAGATGAGCTGAAGGCCACTGTCAAAGAAACCTGGGCTTCCATACCACCTCAGCAGTGCCACAAACTGATCACCTCCATGCCACGCCGAATTGAGGCAGTAATTAAAGCAAAAGGAGCCCCTACCAAGTATTGAGTACATATACAGTAAATGAACATACTTTCCAGAAGGCCAACAATTCACTAAAAATGTTTTTTTTTTTGGTCTTATGATGTATTCTAATTTTTTGAGATGGTGAATTGGTGGGTTTTTGTTAAATGTGAGCCAAAATCATCACAATTAAAAGAACCAAAGACTTAAACTACTTCAGTCTGTGTGCATTGAATTTATTTAATACACGAGTTTCACAATTTGAGTTGAATTACTGAAATAAATGAACTTTTCCACGACATTCTAATTTATTGAGATGCACCTGTATATTAAGCAGACAATAGCCATAAATGGATGAAGTGAAGGCTATGTTGTCCTGCAGATCAGACAGAAAGCAGCAGAAGAGAATGAAGGAGGATGAAAATGAGGATGATGTATGAGAGAATGGGAAGACAAGGGAATAAGAGACTGGAAAGAAGCCTCCAGACATTCAGATAAAAGAGTGTGTGAGACAGAGGGAGAAGAAACGAGTGAACAAACCTGAGATGGTATATTCATCACTGTGACTCTCACTGATCCTCACCAGGAAGGAACCAGTTTTATTTTGAGAGGCCAAAAGCAGCTTCTCAGCTTTTTGTCTGTTTATATTGCCATAGTACCATCTGTAAACAGACACACAGAGAATAGCTGAACACCTTGCTGAATGAACAAATCCTTAGGCGAATGTAACAAAACCTGTCAAGTAGGGATGCACAATTATTCGGAAAAATAATTGAGATTACAGTGACATCTGCCACAATTAACTTATCATGAAAGGTGTAAATTATAGCAGTACTTGTAGGTCTACCATGCTGCATCATATTTTCAATTTAATCTTCTGTTTAACATGTGTTTTTGCAGACAAGTCCGTTGCTCGATTCTGTGTATAATTGATTCAAAATGTGAATAACAGCTTCATTTTATGCTTTAAAGAGGGCCAATGTGGAGTTGACCATTTAGGCTACTAGACTTGTTTTCCTGATTTTTAAAACAAGTCATTCAGGGACACAGTTCTCAGCTTGTTTTGGATGTGTAGCAGGAATAAAGAATACAGCATGCAGCACACTCATAAGAAAAATGGTTCTAAACAGTACCAGATAAGGGTTCTTTGGCTTGTTACAATAGCAGAACCCTTTTTTAAATGTTCCATGATGAACCATTCTTTGAAAGTGCTATACAGAACCTCAATAGTGCTAAAAAGAACCTTTTTGATGCAACACTTTTTTTTCAGAACCGTACAGATTTTCCATCAAGAACATGTCTGGGTCACCCCGACATCAAAATAAAGACAGAACACGTGATAATTTGTTTAAAAAATATGAAGCCTTTTTATTTATTTATTGCAAATTAAAAAAAAAAAAAAAAAAAAGTACAATTGTCATTACTATAATGTCAAAGAATGTAAGATACCTTGCTTTAAATCGTAAAGCATTTATATCATGGTAGTTTTGGTTGTACTGCCTTTTAATTATTGCTGATTTCAATAAAACAAAAATCATTGTATTAGGCTTCAGTATGTGAAAAACAAATACTGTACTATAGCAATGTACCTAGGCATGTGTGCACATATTTATTAAAATCAAAGAAAGTAAGGGCTCATATTTTGCCCACATTAACCCCTATTCAGCTTCTCACATTAAATACTGTGGCATCATACGAAGTGTTGCCATGTTAAACATGGGTGCGGCAGGGCGCACGTGCCACTTTAGCATAATCCCATGATGCTTCAGTTTCAGTGAAACTTCCACTTTAACTTTCAGATGTGAAAGTGAAACTAAACTGGCTGCATGTGACTTTTCAGAAAGTGGAGATTTATTGCAAAAACGACTTAAATATTGTTCTGTTTCTCACCCACACCTATTATATCGTTTCTGAAGATATAGACTTAATCACTGGAGTACTTCTTTTTTATATATATATATATATATATATATATATATATATATATATATATATATATATATATATATGATTTTTGGAGCTACAATGTTCTGTCCACCATTCACTTGCATTGTATGGACCGACAGAGCTGAGATCTTTTAAAAATCTTCATTTGTGTTCTGCTGAAGAAAGAAAGCCATACACATCTGGGATGGCATGAGGATGAGTGAATGATAAGAGAATTTTCATTTTTGGGTGAATTATCCCTTTAAGTCCATCATAGAATGACCCAATCCCTCATCTCATAAAAGATGCTAATTTGTCACCATCTGCTGGAGTAGATAGGCATTCTCCAGATATGGTCACTGAATGAATCAGTGAATAAAATCAAAATGAACGATGAATCAAAATCCGCACCACTATTTGGAAATCCACTATAACACAGTAAAGCGATGTGATACAAATTGTACCGTAACTATACCATAGGACCTGAACTAAATGTTGAATAACTGAAAACATCTCGTTACTTGCTGACCATATTTAACTACGTGTGTGTGGTGTGGCACCGTGGTAAAGATAGTTTGCGGTTTGAAATTCAGACTTTGATTGGCTATAAATCCGCTATGCGCTGTCGCAGACATGTAATTAATGTTGCATGTGATTCTTCATGATTTGTGAATTCACATGACATCATCCTCCACTCCTCAAACGGTCATTAAAAATGTTCTAATCCAATTAGCTTCAAAAGTTGAACACCTAGAAGACTGAATCCACTCTCATCTTGAGTAGTCTGATTTGTGCATTTTTTTCACAGCAGTTTGTGTTCCTGTCAACTCTTTAAGTCCATGAGTCGGGATGGTGAAAATAAGTACTCTTCACTTTTAACAGCTATTTCCAGTAAACACACAATCTGGGTTCATGCAAATTCACTTGTATTAGATAGAGCCTGATTTGTGAAAACTTTCACACTCACATTTGGTCGTGTTTGATTGTGTCTTACTGCTCTACCCCCACTGCCTTGTGTAATCATTACAATATAGGCTGTGTCAATGAATAAACCATCAGAGAAATCAGATTATAATTCTAAAAACTGAGCATATAGACGGGTCACAGTAAACTCAAAAAGACCTTCATGATTTGTGAATATTTTCACAGACCAGTTTTTGAGTTCTGTCGTCAACAGTTTACCTGAAAAATCAACGTTATAGGCTTTGAGAGGTCACATTCTTGAAACACATGATAATTATGACAGAAAAACACTAGTTTCACACAAAACTGGATTTGTGAAAACTTTCACAGATTGAATTTACTCAGTTTGTTGGCTTTGGTTTGTTGTTGACAAATACAATTTTGATATGGATGGTATGTCAACTAGCTAGTCATTTTATTTAACCCTTGTGCGGTGTTTGGGTCATTTTTGACCCATTTTGTTTCGGTTTCTTTAATAAAAATGGTTTCATTCATCTCAGTGGGTCAAGGCTTGGTTACATTTCTTTCATTAGCCATCTGAACTCACAAAAAAAAAAAAAAAAAAAAATGGGACTAGATTTGTTGAGTTTAGCCCTCCGTACTCGTGGTGTTGCAGGTCTCACCATTGGAAATGAATGGGAAAGACTAAAACACAGAGCACTTATAACACTGATTTCTCAGGTAAACTGTTGACTACAGAACACAAAAAGGGGTTAAGAGACAAAAACTGGTCTGTGAAAATATGCACAAATCAGACTGCTCAAGATGAGAGTGGATTCAGTCTTCTAGGTGTTCAACTTTTGAAGCTAATTGGATTAGAACATTTGTAATGACCGATTGAGGAGTGGAGGATGATGTCATGTGAATTCACAAATCATGAAGAATCACATGCAACATTAATTACATGTCTGCGACAGCGCATAGCGGATTTATAGCCAATCAAAGTCTGAATTTCAAACCGCAAACTATCTTTACCATGGTTGTGGAGATCTTTTCATTCAACTCTGGGGAAAAGGTGTGCACTACATGGATAAGACTGCTGGTGGCTCTCTCACACATATCAAGCTCTCCATTAAAAGATCATTAATATATTAATTTATATAACAGTAAGATATCAAACCCTACAGAATGCAGAGCAAATGTTGACTTGTTCAGCAGATTCTCCGAGTGTGGACTTACTTATAGTTCGCGAATTCGTCTTGCACAAGGGCCACATAATGAGCTGGAATCAAACCAGACTCCAAAGACCCGGTCAGCTTCTTGGCAAGCACATAATCTCCCCTCTTCTCGATGACAGACAGTTTGTCCCCTTCTTTCACCGTCAGCTCTTCCTCGCTTCGGGCTTCAAAGTCGAACAGAGCCGCGTACAGCTGCGACGGCTTCTTCTTCGGCGACGGGATCCGGATATCACCCGAAACGGTGCGGATCTCGACCGGACGTACGACGTTCGGATAGTAAAACTCGGGCCATATCCAGTCCCATAACCTCTTCAAACATGGCATACAGCTGCGACAACAGTTCTCCATCCCCACCCTCTCTTTCTACCAGTGACGGACGCCAGGGTAGCCACAATATTTGGCACCTCTCCACAAAGAGAAACAGGGTTAAGTTCAAAAGAAAGAGGTGCGCGGGTCCCTCGCCGATGGTGCGTAATTCTTCACCGGGATTCCCTTTGTTCAGCTACCGCAGTGCCATAGCGGAGGATCAGGTGAAACCGGTTCTGTTTCGGGATACACACAAATACTCGCGCTGTATGTGTGCGGAAAAGACATGCTGCAGAAGTGTTCATTTAACCCATAAGATCAGTACAAGGCGTTGTGGTTCATGTATTGTGTTTTTAAATCTATTCGTTAATGGCGTTGCTCTTCTCTCATAAATGAGCATTGCGGCTGATCGCTGCGGGGTGTGTGATGATGGTGCGCCGCAGTATTTGGTGCCTTCATCCGCTCCAGGGCAAAACGCCTCGCAGTGTGCAATTTTGGCTGCGAGTGACTCTTTTCTCCTGTAGTGCGATCATCTGTTCACTACACACGAGCTGGAAACGCGTATACATGTAGGCTCTATCGTTGAAACGCACATGTTCCGAAATCTCTCCTAATATTTGCATTTATTAGAAACACGTCCCTTTCACACTCAAAACATTTTTTTGTCTATTTTTTAGATAAACGCATTTTAATTTCATAACAAAATTACATCAGTTTGATTTGTGTAATGTTTTAAAAAAATAAATGAAACTTAAAATATTTAGTTTTTTTTTTTTTTTAATTACTTTTTTTTTTTTTTTTTGTAAAGATTACTCAGTTCAGTTATTTTGTGGACAGGCATTTGAATAAACAATGGCTTTAGTGCTTGGAAGAAAAAAAACCTTATTAGCAACTTTTAAACACAAACGCACTGTAAAAAATGTTTGTAATTTTAACGGTAAAAGACTGTAAAAATGCTACAGTAAAAATGATAATTGGTTAGCGGGTAGTTACTTTAAAATATACAGTATTTTTTTTTAAAATATGTTTAAAAAGACAATACATGTAGTTTTACAGTAAAAAAAACAAAACATGTAAAAAGGATGATTTTCTGTATAATTAACAGTAAAAATGTATATTGTTTAACAAGAGAGTACATGTACTTTTTACAGTAAATTATTGTTAAAATTACAGTAAAAAACAATAATCGGGCTTTCCCAGAATTCCCTGCATGACCCATCATATTTCATGGGAATAGTTATGTTTCTTCTTATTTTTAATATCATTTGTGTACTATGGGGTGTTCTGTGTTATATTTAATGTAGTTTAGTTAATGTTTATTACATTAATTTAATTTCACATGTGTTCCCTGATGGTGTTTAGTGTTTGTTTGAGTGACACTGAGCACTGTCTCTACATGTTTATTGGTCATTGCTCCAGAAAGGGCCTCTGTTGATGAACTTCATGTCATCAGGTGCACTTTTGTAATTACTATGATGATTAACAATACATTATAAAGTGAAAAGCAGATTTTTACAGTTTCAGAAGGTTAAAATATCAAGTTTATTATTTAATATCAATGACGTAAGGCACTGTAAAAATACAGGCATCGAAATTACATCCCGTAAAGTCTGAAACGTGGTTACCGTATTTATTTAGGTGAATTTCTGGCAACTACAGCTGCCCATTTTTTACAGTAAATTTTTGATTTTTTTTTTTATTATTTTTTTTACAGTGCAAGCTTTTATTCATTGTTGTGACTTTCCATTGACCTTTTAGTTTTCAATTAAAGGGATAGTTGGTAGGTATAGTTTTCAAACATGAAAATTGTCATAATTTACTCACCTTCTTGTTGCCAAAATGTTAGCCTCAGCCACCATTTCCTCTGTATGGGAAAAGATGCAATGAAAGTTAATGGTGACTGAGGCTAACATTCTGCCTAACATCTACCTTTGTGTCCAGAGAGAGAGAAAAAGTAATGCAGGTTTGGAACATTACGGGTTAATCATGTCAGATACTATTTATTTATGGGTAAAATATTGCTTAAAGCTAATGATAATTACACCGCAAACCTTACAAAAACCTTGTGGCATTTTTAGTACCTTCAGGGAGCATTTTTTATCATGGGGATCAATGTCAGTGATTTCAGGTTTTAATTGAATAGTAAATCTGGCCCAAATTGTCATAGACACACATACATGCACTGATGTTGATTCTACATAATTCTTCTATAAGAAAAAGAAAAATACAAGTTGTTTGATATATAGCACACTGTTTAATTAGTATATTTAGCTTTGTGACGTACAGCTTGGGAGAAAAAAAAAGTCACAATGTCATGTTCAGTGACATCTAACTGGAGAAAGCTTCATCTCAAATCATTGGTTTTCATTAATGAAAGTGATATGTTAGGAGCCGCCCATGCCGTTTTGCATTAAGCAACAGAAATCGATTTTTTTCTTTTCATTAATTTTTTTTTCCACATATGTATTCAACACTTTTCTAAAGAATTAAAATATTTAGCCACATGTACTCAAAAAAAAGTATTCACTGTTGAATATATATAACACAATAAATATAAAAAGGAATAATTTCATTATATATATATATATATATATAATGGTATTAAATTGGGAAATGGGTTGCCAATAAGACTTTTTTCAACTACAAAACAGTAATCATTTACCTGAGGTTTTCAGTCTGCTGTTCTCGTACTCTAATACTTGACGTCTTAACCCAATGGCGGGTGTGATAATGGCTTTAAATCATTAAAGAATGAAATCTTTTTCCTTAATGGTCAGAGGACAATATTATTTTCTTCATTTTATATCTGTTGACAACAGTTAGAGAGAGAGAGTGATTGGGGTTTGCCCGAAGACAATGATGGGGGTCTCCTTGACAGACATACTGTCTTACTGTAAATGCATTGAATGTAATGACACAAGTCTCATTTCCTTTCACTAAAAAGGGTGTGTGTGTGTGGGGGGGGTGAAGTAAACATAACAACAACAAAATTGAGAACAACAAAATAAGAGAATTTGATAAATCTGTACATGTAAACATTACACTTCCACTGAGTCCAAAATAAGGAGGAAAAAGACGGTTTCACATTGGTTTTAGGTACATATCAAATCCAGAGCTGACATCAGCAGCTCCTCATACAGTCAGAGAAATCTTCAGAGGAAACCGAGGAGAGATGGGATGGAAAAGGTCCAAAGCACCAACAAATTATAAAAGAACAGACTAAACCAGGGAACCACATTAATTGGATGGTAGCTGTACACCACTGTGGTAGAAAAATAAAAAGTCAAGTTGATTTTTTTTCTTTAATTTTTTTTTTTTTTTTTAGAGCTATACATCTGATCAAAGCAGACCATTTCTTAAAAAGTTGTGTAGTTTAGCAGCAACCATAACCAACGTCACACCTGAATGCAAAGCCTGAACCCGTATAGGACAATCTGTGTGTGTAATGTGTTTGATCATGAGACAGTCAATTAGAAACAGCACAGGACACTGCTGTTGTGCCTTTAACATGAGACAAGTGGGCTGTTTACTCATATATAACATCACAGTAGGTAACGGTGCTGATTTTTACCCATCTCCAAAAAAAAAAAAAAAAAAAACATCCTGAGGGCACATGACAGCAAGTACAGAAAGCCGAAGGGGTTTTTACACTATTTTTACAGGGACATAAATTACAATCAGTTCTGTTAAGCCCTTTTAAAGGCACGGTCCAGTAACTAATCACGGAAATAGATATTTTCCCAAATATCTTAGTCAATATACAGTACTGAGATAAAAGTTCTTCGGGCATCTGGCTCTTTCGTGACTATACTGTTGCTAACATCTATTACTTAAACTTCATCGCCTGTGCAGTGTGGTACTGATTTTGATCAAGAGAGCACTTGACAAGGTTGTCCTTGGTGTGTGTGTGTGCAGTCCGATGTGACCATGGTTTGGCTGGCTGCCTGGTGTGTTGACATCCTTGTTTGGAATGTATAGGCAGGCATACAGGACAACTTCACATGTGATGTTGGTATTGTTACAAAACAGTTCTGAAAAGACCACTTGCGATACAAAAAGAATTTACAAAATAATAGTAATTGAGATAATTATAATAAAAATAGGAATCAGATAAAAAGGTTTTCGACAGTGGGCCACAAGGAGTCCTCAGCAGAACTCGCCGGCTGAGAGTGAGAGATGTTGATTATGGCTAAATTACCCCTCACTCTCCCTGACACACTGTACAACCGCACCCAGAACACAGAGCATGGAAACAAAACCGTGAACTAATTACAACTTTTTCAAGATTGTCGTTTGCCTCGTTTTACAGTTTGTATTTAATTAGCTGTCCTTGAGTGAACTGGAGAGAGCAACCTCTTTATGAACAGAAGAACGCTTTGCTTTTCAGTTTCTCCAAAGATGCGGCAAGCAGTCCCAGGTCCATGAAACAAATGTTTCAATATTTCTATCACACATTTTTTTATAACCCCATAGAAGAGATCAGTGGCATGTGAGGTTGGTGTATGTGGGGACCCATACCCCTGTCAATCAAACCTCAAAGAGAGAAGAAGATGACAAGACAGGTGGGAGAAAGAACAGAGCAAAACAACAGAAAGAATTCTCTAATACCTGACCTCTCACAATGTACCATCTCTATTGTTGACAGGACAAGAACATAGAAGATGTGTGAGAGGGAGAGACAAAAACACAAAAACAAAAAAAAACAAACAAAAAAAAAAAAATGTAAAAAGGAAAGAAAAAGAGAGGGAGTTTGATCTTTTAAGGAGGCCTGTCAAGAACATGTCCAGATCATATTTTACCCCAAAATCAAAAGCAATCATATTTTGCTGAAAGGAAATGAAGCCTGTTTGTAAAATAATTAAAATAGTTTGCATTGTGGAATTATTTTCATGACAATTAAGCACCCAAAATAGCATTACTGTAATAATAATAATAAAAAAATCTAATTCTCATTACTGTAATGTGGAAAAATTATATATTATTTAAATGGTAAAAGTAGCTTTTGTTGTTTAGTAAAAAACATTATATTACAGTACTTTTTAACTGTAATACTGTAAAAATGACTATTAAGAATACAGAGAAGATTAATCAAATGAGAATCACTTTTGAGAATAAGAGATAAAAAAATAATTACAAAAATAAGATGACCGGGCACATTACGGAAATGTGAATTCTGGGGGAAATGTGCTTATTTGTCATTATTGGCAATGTCACAAAGCAAAACCTAAAAATGATTTGCGTTGAATTTATGCAACATGTAATTTCTTTTATTGTTTGATTTTGGGGTGAAATGTGAAAAAAAGTGGATTTTCACCTCTAAAAACATAAATTTACTTTGTTCTCTCAAAATAAAACATAAATAAAAATAAAGAGTGAAGAAAGAAAGAGAAACAAAAGGAGGCCCACTATAATGAGAGCAACATTAAACAAAAAGGTCGGACAGAACACTTTGAGCGAGCACAGTGAGGAGAGGCCTCGCACTGTCAATTTTGCATATTTATATCAACTTTCTAATCAAAAATCACTATCTCACTCAGGAGGCTGGACTTTGCAGGTCTACCAAGATTACATATAATTTCTTTCAGAAATCATTAATTCTGCAAGTGTGTTTTGGATGGGGGCATCACAGTTGCACACAAATACTGTATGTCTAAAGAGGGTAGTGGAGTCTCTGGTCACATAAACTAACTGCTTCTGAAAACATATTCTCACTCACTCAAGTCACTCAATCACTCACCCATCCAAGAAATCACACCATCATTCTTTCAATCATGCTAAGGTCCTCATGTACACAGAGTTGAATGTAGCTAATGATTTTGAAAGCTCCTCAGTGGGGTCATGCTAGCCTCTCTATATTGGAAGTCTCTCTCCTTTAGGGCCAGGAATGCTTTTGATTATCTTCTGCATTGCGATATTCCTTCTCCATCCCCCTCTAGCAGTGCAATATAGAGCCTCAGAGCCCCTCAATCACAGATTAGCACTGCCTCTGTGTGCAAATGGAGCAAATTACAGTGGCATTACTGTCAGTCAGTCCCTAAACAAATCTACCTCACTAACTGAGAATGTTTTAAACCTCTCCTTTTAAATATATTAAGTCCACCAAAGGCTGCACTGCTGAGATGGCTTTGGAGAGCCCCTTTAGCATGTGTCTGTTTGTGTATGCGAGTGTGCGCCAAGCTCTTTTGCCAAAGACAAGCTGATCCCTATTAATTTTCTGATTTTAAGGGACAGTTCTCCCATAAAATAAAAGTTCTGTCATTTACTCACCCTCATTTTCTTACAAACCTTTTTTGAATATCCCTTCTTTTTCTTCCGTGGAACACAGAAGGAGACAGACTCAGTCAACATTCACTTTCACTGAACAGAGAAAAAGCAGCATCAAAATTCTTCAAAAGTGTTCCTCGTGTTGCACGGAAGAAAGCAAGTTACATGAGGGTGAGTAAATGTCAACAGAATTTTATTTTTTCAGTGAACTAACCCTTAAGCACACAATCAAGCACTTGAACACTAAAAGAAGTAAAAAAAAAAACAACAACAACAAAAAAAAAACTGCAAAGCAAACAAAAGCAGCCCTCTGTATTAAACAAATGCTCTTGGCCAGAATGCAAAACTGTGATTAATCAGCACAGCAGTTTTTGTCTTTCTCTCAAGGATTTGGCATCCTTTGTCCACCGTTCGGTTCATTTTTTGCCTATATGTTTTTTTTGTTTGTTTCATCTTGAGGTGCTCTGGTTGTGTTAGGAGGTTTGAGGTTTCAGGTCTGTGGCGTTAAATCGGAGTCCATAGCAGCAGAGTGGATTAATGGCCATTAAGAAGAGTCAACAGATAAAATACTAACAGCTTCATTCTCCTTCCATCCCAATGCCTTCTTCTCTATCTCCCTCCATCACTCTAGAGGAGGAGGAATAGGAGAAGAGAAATGTAAAGGAGAAATGGAAGGGCACGGTATAGAAAAGAGGAAAACAGGGGTGACACGTAAAGGGGAAATGGAGTAGAGAGTTGGCATCTTTAGGTGAAAGGTTTGGATGCATCATGAAGGGCTACGGCAAGTGGCGAGTCCCAAAAAGACCCAGTCAATTAGGAGGACATCTCAACCTCATCAGAACACTTAATTAAGACCAATTCTCCATTTCCAGTTCAAATCCAGTGTATTTAAATGGATAGTTCACCCAAAATGAAAGTTCTGTCATCATTTACTTGCCCTCTTCTTGTTGCAAACCAGTGTGACTATTATGACTGACTATATTTTTTTTCATGGAACACAAAAGGAGATGTTAAACAGAATGTGAGCCTCAGTCACCATTCACTTACATTGTACAGGAAACAAATGCAATGAAAGTGAATGGTGACCGAGACTGAACATTCTGCCTAACATCTTTTACAGTATGTTCCACAGAAGAAAGTCACACTGGTTTGGAATGACATGAGGGTGAGAAAATGATGACAGAAATTTTATTTTTGGGTGAACAATCCCTTTAGGTGATCAATACCTTGAAATGGATCGGAATAGATACAACACATTTAGAGATTGAACAGAAAACCTGAATTTGAATTACGAAAACAAATTCATCCCACTCTCTGCTTTCAATGCCTCGATCTCAGCTTGCTAAGAAGTAGTGGACCGTGAAGTCGAGGACAGACAAGTGATAATTTTTTTCTCCCCCATACGGCGTGGGAGATTGCTGGGAGAGAGAGAGTAGGACAGACAGGCTGAGGTATTTCCAGGTGAGCTTCCACCTGTGTATCTATATGCATAAGTTATGATTCAGAGGTCAGAATGAATGGAAAAGTGCTTCAGGACACAAAGAGTGCTTATTTACAGCAAATACAAAGGTCTCTTTTCTTCATTCTCGCTCTTATTTTTCCTCCGTTCTTTTCACTGCACCTCAAAATCAAGTGTCTTCATTTAGTTAGTGCCATCGGGAGGACTGGTGTGCTGTAATACCTCCTCTGAAGTAGCGAGAAAGTAAAGCAAATCCAAAATCAATGGCTCTCAAAGGGGCATGGAGGTAGAACTTCAAGGAATGGTGGGTTAATGGTGGGAGATGACAAAGAAGCGAGGCAGAGGAGATGGTATGAATCAGTATGAGGTGCATATAGACACATTGAAACGTCCAAGAATCTCCTTGGTAAAGCAGCACTGCAGTGTCCTTCAAAGCTCCTCTCACATCTCCACGTTAACCCATCCATCCCCTTGCTTCCTCTCTCAGAATTTCTTGCTCCGATCAGAAGCTTCCACGAGCTAAAGCAATATGAAAACAAAAGCTTGATGGAGCTGTGTGTGTACTGTCTCTCATTTGAATATCTTTAAGAGCCAGATGGTTCTCCATGGAGATCAGAAAACCTCTGACAATGAGAATGATGGTGATGAACGCCCCACATGTAAGGGACACAGTCAGTTATGTGGTCCAGAGGGACAAGGGTATGTATATATAGAGAGAGAGAGAGAGAAACCAGTTCAGTTCTGCTGTAGTATAAGGTTCTCCAGCTCGTCTGCCGATCGGAGCAGGAAGGCTGCGGATTCACGGTATCCCGCAATCAGCTGACGCACAGCAGCCACCTCTGTGTGGCTGAGCTGAGCCGAAGCCCCGCCCCCTCCACCGTTCCTCCCGAGACTACTGGAGCTCGATGAGGATGAATTAGAGGTCTGACACTTCATGCTGAGATCAGTAGGCCCTGAAGAGAGTGCAGAGAGGGATAAAAAAAAGAACATAAGAGTAAAGTGCAAGGAAATTCAAAAGTGGGATTTAAAAGTCTAATTCCACATTCACATTTTTTGTGGTTTCCATGCCAGCTCAAGAGCACACAGTGATTAAAGCAAACGTATATACCAAATACTAAGAAATTCATGTTCATTTTTCACTTAAATTGTAATGCTGAAAATATGCTTTGTTTTTTTATTTTCAAAAACTTGAAAAAACACTTTCACAAGTGGTCTCAGACTTTTGAACCCCACTTCAGCGCTTCTGAAAATCAATTTGTGTAAATACGAACTATTCTCTACCCTGTTCAATTAAAGGCATTACTTCGTCTCTCACCATTGGTCTGGGCGGTAGGTGTTGTCAGGGAGACAGGGTGTTGCATGCTGGCACACAGTCCTCCGTAACCACGGTAACTGTAGCTGAGGCCTCCATTGATGTACAACTGGTCCTGGGAGTACGCTGAGGCTGCAAGGGAGTATGCAGAGTGGGCCAGCGAGACCGGCTCACGAGAGACAGCCTTATCCATTGCTATTGGCTCCTCCTGTGCTTAAGAAAGAGGGTATATATCAGGGACATGCTCTTCCATTTAACACAGTTTTAAAACAAAGAGGGACAACAGTTCCTGTAGCTCAGCTGGTAGATCATGGTGCTTGCAATGCCATTGCATGAAATGGTGGTGAAATGTATAGTCACTTTAGATAAAGTGTCTGTTAAATGCAAATAACCACATTCCAACACTTCCAGGTGCCCTTCATACTTAAATATTTAAAGTTCCTTACATGTGCCTGGTAGACGTCCATGCGCATTCTTTTGGCAGCTTTGCGTGATTCGCTCTCACAGGCGGCTGCTAGAATGTTTTCGGCCATGGCTGAGGTCAGATGGGGTGGGGTGGGTCGAGTCTGCTGGTACAAGCAAAGATAAAACAAATGAATCAAACTAAAATAGCAGTACCAGCTTTGGCAACTACGGCTCTTAAAATTTAAAACATCACTGAAATGAACAGAAGGACAATAACTTCATGCAAATCAAATCAAGTGTTTCTATTTGCAGGATGTAGTATAAATAAATCTGTTAAAGACTTTACATATAACTACTAAATTTAATCAAACAAAGCTATAGCCTATATTGGAGTATTTTGGCTAGGATGTACTATATTTGGCCACCAGGGGGCAGAAGATGACATCTTATAATGTAAAGGAAACAGAAGGGGCAGCGCAGTGAGGCAGCGTGTGTACCTCCATGCCGTTTTTCTTCATACGGCGGCAGGATTTGAGGTAGGTGCGGATGCGTTTGCGAGCGCGCTCCTGGAATTCAGGGAACTGACGGCTGCAGGATTCAATAATGGCCTGAATCTTCTCTTTAGGCTGTTTAGAGATTGGCACCATGCGGTCCAGATTCTCATCCACAAACAGACGTACAAACATCTAAACAGAAAGAAGAAGAGGTCAGCTTGCCAAAAGATGTTTTGTGATTTTCATTTTTAAAAAGCATTCAAATTCAAACAGATTTGTGACTTTGTGAAATGCATAGCCATTTTAGAAACATCCATGATTTTAAGATTTTATTAATTTCAATGACTTGTCCAGGCTTGAAAAACACTATTTTATAAACATCTACTCATAAAACATGCATTCAAGCATTTCAGTTTGAATATATATAATTATCATAGACATGTCCATACATTTCCCATGTCTTAAAAGATTTCAATTTTCAATGCTTCTCCAGGCCTGGAGAACACTTTTATATGAACCCTGTAGGTGTGATGTAAAATGCCTTCCTTATCAAGATACATGAGTGATATCCACTCATAAACTTGCATTCAGGCATCACAGTTTCAATTACAAATAAAAAAGCCCTGAGAGATCACCTGGTATACCTCGGTCATTGAGAATATGTGGCCTTTTCATGCAGTAGAAAGCCACATGTCACTTTCTGAGTTGAATGTCTTGATTTGTTTATGCAATTACTCACATTAAAGGCCTTCAGCCTCTCTGCGTCGACTCCTTCTACATCATTTATCTTATCACTATCATCATGGTCATCATGGTCATCGTCATCATCGTCACCTGCCTGAGGCCGTCCGACAGTCAGATCTTCAGCACAAATCTCCATCTTTATTGAATCATAGCTCCCTGAACTGTACTGAGGAGACTGCACGCATACACATGCAAAACATACACACAAAGGATCCAAGGTAAGCCTTCAGACTGCATGATCAGAAAAGCCTTTGAAAGGAGGAAAGGGAGTGAAAGATGCATCAAAAAGAAGATTATGTCTACCAATGAGGCCATTCATGCCCACCGATGGTGCTCTGCCTGATGAAAACCATGTCTTCAAGGTCTAACCATGTTATTCAGAGGTTCTCGGTACAGATCGTGAATTTGTATGCGAGCGAGTTTTTGTGCTCTTCCTTTTACAAAGACAGTACAATTAAAAAGGAGATGGGAGGCAGAGGCTGGCCACTGAAAACCGATGTAATGAAAAAGTTTTTGTTCAGACCGAAGCCTTGCTCAGAGGATTGTTGAAACCCCTCTGCTTCAATCTGAATGAAGAATGCAGCTGTTTTTAAGCTAGCTAACTGGATAAATGAGGTCTGATTAAGCAGCTATCATTACTGTCAGGTTAACATGCATTATACTCTCAAGAAATGACAATCTGTTGCACAAGGATGAGGGCAAAATCTATTGGCAATACCAGTAGCAAGTGTGTGAATGTGTAAGAGGGTTTATACACGATTACTATTAGCAATCATCGTTTTTTTGGCCTAAATGAAACACTTGTGCACAGGTTATTTAAAGATTTTAGTGTGTGTTTATAGTGTGTGGTATCTTGTGTGTATACCTTGTTTGTATAGTCCCTGATGTCTCGGTCAAGGCGTAGCTCTGAGGATTTGGGGTATTTTCTACGTAACTCTTCTGCGTGCTCGGGGTTAAAAGTGGCCAGCATGGCGGCAGCACTGGGCAGAGCCTGACTCAATCTCTCGGTGGGATTCACTGGATGCTGGTCCTCTAAGGATGACGATGAGGAAGTCGTGCTGAAGTCGAGAGGCGCTGCGGTACCGTTTTCATTCCCGTTAACCTCGACTCCTGGCCTGTCACTCACACCGGCCACACCCACTGAGGTAGGAGTCAGTGTGTGCAACCCATTGCCACTCCCACTTTCAGAAGATGAGTCATCTGAAAATATCAACAACACAAAACACACATAACTAAACAATGCTAATTGGAATGACAGAAAGCACACAAATTGTACTAGAATTTGTGTTACTAGGGCAACAGCACAAACATAACAGAGTAACTCAACAGCACCTAATACTTCAGTATACTCATTATCTGCTATTATTGCAGGAACATATTTCAGGTTGTCACAAGGTCTTATGCAAATTGATAAATGTTAAAATTAATAAAAGTTTGTTTAAAAATGTTAGAACATTTAGTTTAGGCACTGACTGTTACAATTTGACAAGTTTTTTTTGTCATTTTGCACATTATTAAATTTTACTATAACGTTTTTTTCGTTGGCTTAAATGATAAGCTATGGCATTTTAGTAAATTGTAAAATTGACTAAAACGAATGGATGTGACATGATAAAATATGGACTAAATGTATAGGATATTTTCGACAAAAGACTAAAACTATTAAAGGAAAGTGCAAAAATGAACACATTATTTTCCAGAAAAACATTTGTTGAGCCAAGGTTGATATGCTGGTCCACTCTAATAAACAGAGCAATTCTGAAAGAGCCCCAGCGTTTATACTCTTCAGAAAAACCTACAAATGGCTTACTTAGTCTCTGCATATTGAACTAGGATAGGAGAAAGTATTTAAATATATATATATTAAAACAATTACACATCACCTTTAACATGTACAGGTGCATCTCAATAAATTAGAATGTCGTGGAAAAGTTCATTTATTTCAGTAATTCAACTCAAATTGTGAAACTCGTGTATTAAATAAATTCAATGCACACAGACTGAAGTAGTTTAAGTCTTTGGTTCTTTTAATTGTGATGATTTTGGCTCACATTTAACAAAAACCCACCAATTCACTCTCTCAAAAAATTAGAATACATCATAAGACCAATAAAAAAAACATTTTTAGTGAATTGTTGGCCTTCTGGAAAGTATGTTCATTTACTGTATATGTACTCAATACTTGGTAGGGGCTCCTTTTGCTTTAATTACTGCCTCAATTCGGCGTGGCATGGAGGTGATCAGTTTGTGGCACTGTTGAGGTGGTATGGAAGCCCAGGTTTCTTTGACAGTGGCCTTCAGCTCATCTGCATTTTTTGGTCTCTTGTTTCTCATTTTCCTCTTGACAATACCCCATAGATTCTCTATGGGGTTCAGGTCTGGTGAGTTTCCTGGCCAGTCAAGCACACCAACACCATGGTCATTTAACCAACTTTTGGTGCTTTTGGCAGTGTGGGCAGGTGCCAAATCCTGCTGGAAAATGAAATCAGCATCTTTAAAAAGCTGGTCAGCAGAAGGAAGCATGAAGTGCTCCAAAATTTCTTGGTAAACGAGTGCAGTGACTTTGGTTTTCAAAAAACACAATGGACCAACACCAGCAGATGACATTGCACCCCAAATCATCACAGACTGTGGAAACTTAACACTGGACTTCAAGCAACTTGGGCTATGAGCTTCTCCACCCTTCCTCCAGACTCTAGGACCTTGGTTTCCAAATGAAATACAAAACTTGCTCTCATCTGAAAAGAGGACTTTGGACCACTGGGCAACAGTCCAGTTCTTCTTCTCCTTAGCCCAGGTAAGACGCCTCTGACATTGTCTGTGGTTCAGGAGTGGCTTAACAAGAGGAATACGACAACTGTAGCCAAATTCCTTGACATGTCTGTGTGTGGTGGCTCTTGATGCCTTGACCCCAGCCTCAGTCCATTCCTTGTGAAGTTCACCCAAATTCTTGAATCGATTTTGCTTGACAATCATAAGGCTGTGGTTCTCTTGGTTGGTTGTTCATCTTTTTCTTCCACACTTTTTCCTTCCATTCAACTTTCTGTTAACATGCTTGGATGCAGCACTCTGTGAACAGCCAGCTTCTTTGGCAGTGAATGTTTGTGGCTTACCCTCCTTGTGAAGGGTGTCAATGATTGTCTTCTGGACAACTCTCAGATCAGCAGTCTTCCCCATGATTGTGTAGCCTAGTGAACCAAACTGAGAGACCATTTTGAAGGCTCAGGAAACCTTTGCAGGTGTTTTGAGTTGATTAGCTGATTGGCATGTCACCATATTCTAATCTCATTTTGAGATGGTGGGTTTTTGTTAAATGTGAGCCAAAATCATCACAATTAAAAGAACCAAAGACTTAAACTACTTCAGTCTGTGTGCACTGAATTTATTTAATACACGAGTTTCACAATTTGAGTTAAATTACTGAAATAAATGAACTTTTCCACGACATTCTAATTTATTGAGATGCACCTGTATGTTTCCATTAAACTGAAGCTTGAAAAATGTATTGGAAAAAAAAAAAAATCAATATGAACAGTTAAAACTGCTGGTCCTATTTTACATCAAATATGTTTTTCCTCAAGCAGGCAGCTAACATCAAACTGTCTGCAGGGGGCACTTTTGAGCAGTTACCTAATGTCTATATGCAAGTGTAAAGTCTATTCATTGCTTTTTATTTATTGAAGATGCCTCTGGTCAAAAAAAAAAAAAAAAAAAAAAAAAAAAAAAAAAAACCAATAAATTCTTTATGTTGTCCATTGCCAAGAGTTCTTCCTGTCATGCTTACAATGTTAGAACACTAATGCACTACACTGAAAGCATCATGGCATCCATAGATAAACAGTATGCAGAAGGCTTATACTGTTTTTTTGTGTGTGTGTGTGTGTGTGTGTGTGTGTGTGTTTTTATCCAATACACCAATGTTCATTTAACAAGATGTTCCATGGTATGTGTGTGTGTGTCATGCTGTCTATGAAAGGGATCTTTACCCGAGCACAACACACCATATCCACACACGCTACAACAAACTGAAACATATTGCATCACTGTTATACCACTTCTGTCACTCAGGCATATATAGCTTTAGAAACAATACCAAAATAACCATTTCTTCTGCCACAGTTCATAAATTTCAACTGAACGTCCACGCACCCACACCTCTGCAAACTACCAGGGCAATATCTTAACAGACAAACTGAGAAAATGGAAGCAACAACAAAATAAAGAATAAAGTCTGTGTGAATGTGTGCAGACGTAATGCCTACATGTAGCTATAGGGGGAAAGCACAGTAAGGGCAGAATTGGGGTTAGCGTACAGGGCCAGCAGAAAAAAAAGAGGGAAAAGGAGAAAGGGAGAGAAGGAGAGAGGACAGGATGGATTGGATGTGGAGGAGAGGGCACAGGCCGGCTGGAGGAGGAGGAATGGAGATTGGATGGGGAGAGGGAGGGTGGGGGTGATGCCGAGAGGAATAGAGTGAGTTAGGGGACGAGGGCAGTAGGAAGCAGGTCAGAGTCAGGGGCAGAATGAACATTGGCATGGGGCGGGAGGAAGCAAGAGAAGGATGGGGGGATGGTAAATTATCTGTGGAGGACACTGGATGAGAGGAGAGAGAGATGCGAGAGGGAGGAAGATAAAAGAGAGCTAGGTGGAGGAATGGAAGAAGCAGCTAAAAAGAGAGAGGGAGAGAGAAAGAGACAT
The DNA here is from genome assembly GCF_019703515.2 of Myxocyprinus asiaticus. Lineage (NCBI taxonomy): Eukaryota > Metazoa > Chordata > Actinopteri > Cypriniformes > Catostomidae > Myxocyprinus > Myxocyprinus asiaticus. The sequence goes on along the minus strand of NC_059371.1, from coordinate 17,022,289 downwards.
GCAATGTGTGGAGGGGGTGATTGTTGCAGAGGCAGCCGCATATTTTTTGGAGTATAAAGAGTATTCATGCAGGGAGATGGAGGGCTGGCCTAATGCCTGCCAGGTTTGCTAAAAAGCTCCATGGCTTCACTACAGCATACAGACATTTTTCTATATCCCTCCTTCTTTCACTGGTGTCTTTAAGGAGAGTTGTTTGAAGAACTCCCAATGTAATGGACATGAAATGTGTGTGTTTCAATACCTCTCTGCTGTGCGGTGAATATGTCTTTCTTGCACTGTGTTGTGCTGAATACTATATTTGCTTGCCTCTGCTCAGTAAACGGCCGCAGCAGTGATGCTTTAGAAGTGCTGATATTGGAGTGTTTTTCATGATTAAAGTGGGGTCCATGAGTCCGAGACCAAAAATGCTTCTCTTTCATAACAAATTATGACCATAACAATTTGAGCAAATTTGAGAATTTTCAGAAATTTCAGAAATTCTTGATATAATTTTCACCCTTATTTGCAAAACTGGTGGTCTATGCTATCCAGTATGATTTGAAAATGTTCCAAAAGAGCATGTTGTGTGCTTCAATAGAAGCAAGGAAATCTGACCTTGACCTTATTTGAGTTAATATGGTCCATGTCACAAATTGTCTTACATTTGATAGGTGACTAAGAGATCGTGCATTCTTACATTTACCTTAAATTTCTTCATTTTAAGTAAACTTTTCCAAAATCCAATTTTGTTAGTTTATTTCCAGGTTTAAATTAAAAACCAATCCCAGATTTTCAGTGTAGTCTCAGACTTCTGACCCCACTGTATCACTTAAATAATTTGTAAAGGAATGGAGGTTAAATTGCTTTGAAACATTCTTTCTGACATGCACACACAAGCACCCACAAGATTAAGCATTTCCTTGAGGGTTACTGTGATAACGAAAAGTAAGATGTTTTCCTTGATCAACATCCTGTGATGGCCATGGAACAATACTCCTATCAGAGAAACAAAGTCCTTACCCTCACCCTCACCCCAGCCCCAGCCCTTTTCCCACTCCCTAAATTCTGATGGTTGATAGGATGTTGTTCCAGTACCAAAACAGATGTTTCTGGACCAACATGTCCTACTTGTCAAAATCAAATGTAAGATATGTTTATCAAAAACACATTAAGTCCTTATCCCTGGCCTAACCCTGCCCCTACTTTTTTTCCAATCGGATGGTTGAGAGGACGTTGCTCTTGTACCAAAACAGATGTTTCTGGACCATCATTTCCTACTTGGCAAAATTATGTCCACCATGTTTATCATAATACAAAAAGAACAGTGCTGTCAGTCAGAACGTTTAAATGCACTTAAAAGTTCAATTTCAGTTGGACTAAAACATGAATTGTTCATGTAAACACTTTAGTCTTATTTAAGCATGTATAGACGATAATCAGACCACAACTGGCCTCTGCATTGTAGGCATGCTCCGAAAGCGTAACATGTATTCCTGGCACTTCCTTCAAATATAAATACGCATTTAGTCATGTATACTTGGACAGACAGATGAAGACTTTAGCTTGACTATGCAAAAACTAGCTCAATTATAACTGCACATACACTGTTAACATACTGACTGGAGCATTAAGACCAGCTCAGATAAACACTCAAAGCCCTGAGCTTCAGCAAGACCAAGATTCCATAGAGACTCTTTCCATAGTTAACCTCCTTAACATGGTACTAATCCCCCGAAAGCAGGTGGCAGCTTCCTGAAGCTCTCATCTTCTGTTTGAAGGGAATAACAACTGGCCGATGAAATCCCCTTCACCATATGACAAGTGTGAAATATGATTAGTCCTGGCTCATGTCACTCAACTGGCCTCGGTCCCTGGTCCTCCTCCTGAGACTTTTTCCTTTTAATCGTCCATAGCACAAGCTGTATAAACAAGCTGAATGCGTCTGAACATCCTGCTATACCTGTAGTTTTCCAAATCACTCATCCACAGGACCATACTGAATCTGAAGGTTTTTTTCCCGCATAATTGCTGATTTAGTCCATTATTGCAACAATTTACACAAGAATGGTTTTATGAACGATTTACACAGAAAATCTCACTCCTGAATTGTATTGTACTGTACTCTATGGTAAGAGTTGCTATTTTGATACTGTGTAAACAAATGTGTGCATCACTGAACAAAAAACATAAGTCAGTTGAATGATTGTCGCTATGTTTATTCTTGCAATTGCCCTAGCAGGTGTGTGTATGTGTGTTTGCGTGTGACACACAGACACTTAGAGGGGTGCAGGCACAAGAGTTGATAGCACCGCTGTGCTTCCTGTCTCAGAATCTCAGTAACGATCAATCAGACGTAATGATCCAGTCTACCCAGCAGGACATGTGAGGAGTCGCCATAACACAAACATTTCATCAAGGGGTGCAGCCCATGCGGTGATTGGCAGGGAGGATGGCTTGTGTACTTTTGAGCATCCCCCCCATATATATGTATATATATATATATATATATAGTGTAAATAGGGTGGTAGCAATCTGTAGGGAATGAGCTAGAAAAGGTCTGCTCTCTCCTTGTGCAGTAATTGACTCTTTTTTTTAATTCATGTAAATGACCTCCAATTAGTGGGTTCCTCCGATAAGCCCGAGCCTGTCAGTCATGTCCCCCTACTGCAGTCTAACATGTATTCAAAGCACACCTACACATGCACTCCCTACTTTTTTCTCTCTCTCTCTCTCTCTCTCTCTCTCTCTCTCTCTCTCTCTCTCTCTCTCTCTCTCCGTCCCTCCTTTTTACTCATTAGGGATTGCCTGAATGATCAGTTGACTTTTAAAGAGATAATTTAAATTTTTGTGTGAACTCTCTCATCATTTACTCACCCTCATGCCACCCCAGATGTCTATGGCTTTCTTTCATCTGCTGAACACAAATTAAGATTTTTAGAAGAGTATCTCAGCTCTGTCAGCCCTTACAATGTAAGTGGATGGTGGCCAGAATATTGAATATGTAAAAATAAAAATAAAGGCAGCATTAAAGTAATCCATAAGACTCCAGTGGTTTAATCCATATCTTCAGAAGTGATATGATAGGTGTGGATGAGAAACAGATCAATGTTTAAAGGTGCAGTATGTAAGATTCAGAAACCCTTGTTATTAATGAAACCTGTGGCCGTTAAGTGAACTGCAGCCAGCTATCTGCTGCTCGTGCACACACTCCATTGGGACGCAAGCGAGCATCCAAAACAATGACGTAACGTACAAAGAGACTGAACGTGATTCACTGGCATCATGCTGACAGATGAGGTAGCATAATTAAAACTGCACAGTTATGATTGTTTTACTACAAACTTTGAGACTAAATGAAAACTACTTATCATCTAACATAGCATACCGATACACACATACATCTACATACTACCGAACTATACCAGACAGTTTACTGTTGCATTGCACTGTTATGTTGCACTATTATATGTTTTGTATGTCATATGTTGTACTATGATCAAGAAACCAGCGTATTTGCTTAAATTTATCTTGTATACTTGACTTTTAGTATAAAGAGAAGATCGCTGAAATTATTTGAAAGTTACGAAGCAAGGTAGCTTGCAATTCGTTAGCAGGCAAAATCAAGTTAGCTAAAATTACACAGCTCAATCCTTATGGCACTATATTTCACATGCTTTGCAGTTATGGAAGCTTACCTGTCCAAGAGGAAGGACGCCAATTCAGGGTCGGTTTTGATCCCCAAAACCGAACAAAGGTCCCTCCAGGAATCAAATTCCCTGCTGATGTTCACTCTAGTTTTTGCTCGACCATGATCACGTTCCCGCTTAGCCAGACAGGATTCAGTAGATAAATGTTTTTTTTTTTTTTTTTTTTGGCTTACTCTGAGTTTGTGTAGGAGTCGGTGTTGTGCTGGGAGCCGGACGTTTTCTGGATTCCATCTCTAAGATAACGTTACCTAGTGTTGCAGTTTGTTGTCGATGTTGAATAGCGGAAGAGACGCAATGAGGCAAGGCTCTCGGGAGCGCGCATAAACGTCACATCCTTTGGATTTTCCTGGCAAAAATGACCCGCTCCCTTCACATTAAAATCAGTCTACAGGCTTTAATAGGCAACCTAGGAAGGGCTCGTTTTTTAAGTTGTGTTACAAACTGTTCACACATTGGCAAGCAAAGGCAAATATTACATGAAAATTGTTACATTTTGCACCTTTAAGTCATTTCCCCCCATAAATCTCCATGTATGTACAGCCCCGATCAGTAGGTGGCGATATGCACAAAGAATGCAAATCACAAAAAAAAAAAAAAAAAGTGGAAGTGAAAGTAGAGATTTGTAGTAAAAAAGGACTTAAATATTGATTTGTTTCTCACCCACATCTATCATTTATTTTCTGAAGACATGGATTAAACCACTGGAGTCTTATGGATTACTTTTATGCTGCCTTTATATGATTTTTGCATATTCAAAGTTCTGATCACCATTCACTTGCATTGTATGGACCGAAAGAGCTGAGATATTCTTCTAAAAATCTTTGTGTTCTGCAGATGAAAGAAAGTCATACACATCTGAGATGGTATGAGGATGAGTAAATGTTGAGAGAAGTTTTTAAATTTTTGAAAAAAATGAAAGTTGTTTTCATGTTGTTCCAAACCTGTATGACTTTCTTCTGTGTAACACAAAAGATGTTTTAGCCCCAGTCATCACCATATACTTTCATTTTGTGGAAAAAGGTGAATGGTGACAGAGGATGAAATTCTGAATTCCACTGAAGAAAAAACAAGTAATATGGGTTTGGAACAACATGAGTAAATGATGACAGGGTTTTCATTTTTGGGTGATCTAGTGTCTTGAGATGTGTTTTTAAAACTCTATTTTTAACTTGACAAGAAGTCCCATCGTGCAATGCTTATGACGGGACACTCAAAAAAACAGCATGAGATGCAACACAACGGCCAAAGTTGTCCGTTTGTAGTGGAGGTATGCAACGGATTCACACGATGGGCAAGGAGGCAGCGGGAACCGGCTGAGCAGTCAATGTAAACTTTTAATTAACAAATGAACAAAAAAACAACATAAAACTGCTTTCCAGCATACAACAAAACAAACACACACACACACACACACACACACACACACAAGACCGCTGCGTGCGTCTCTCTCTCTCTCTCGAACTGGCGTTCCCGGCTCCTCTTTATCCCTCTCCCGGCTGATTGGGCTGATTCATCCCCGGGCGTCAATTGTTACGGCCCGGCCATGTGGCACTTTTTTTTTTTCTCCCTTTTTCTCCAAAATTTGGAATGCCCAATTCCTAATGCACTCTAAGTCCTCATGCTGGCGTAGTGACTCGCCTCAATCCGGGTGGCGGAGGACGAATCTCAGTTGCCTCCGCATCTGAGACCGTCAATCCGTGCATCTTATCACGTGGCTTGTTGAGCGCGTTACCGTAGAGACCTAGCATGTGCGGAGGCTTCACGCTATTCTCTGCGGTATCCACACACAACTTACAATGCGTCCCACCGAGAGCAAACCATATTATGGCGACCACGAGGAGGTTAACCCAATGTGACTCTACCCACCCTAGCAACCGGGTCAATTGGATTTCTTAGGAAGCCTGACTGGAGTCACTCAGCACGCCCTGGATTCGAACTTGCAACTCCAGGTGTGGCAGTCAGCGCGTCAGTACTCGCTGAGCTACCCAGGCCCCCAGTCACACGGTACTTTAAAGGGGATACATTTAAAGAAAAAACTTTTTCTGAGATGGTTGTGAAATTTTACAGCTAAAGTACAGAATGCTAATTAAAACATTATCGGCAACATGTTTTTTTAAAGAAACTATATAGGAAAAAATCTAGATAAACTCATTTAGCTCACTAATTGACAAGTTGGTTGTTGGATGAAAAGACGACCATAGTGACCCATCCCTTCTTCATACTGCTCTCTCTTTTGCACTCTCTGTTCCCAGTCTGACATTCATCTTGTGCAAGGGAGGCAGATTCTCCCCTTCCCCCCTTCTTTACCCCTATCCCTCCATCTCAACCTCTTTCTCTCACTTCTGCACTATAGAGACCCACCCTGTCTTCATCCACTATCACTCTTCTCCTCCCTGCACCTCTAAAACAAGCCAGAGCTGGAATACTGGGAAGTGAAAGAGAGAGAGAGCTGACAGTGCTGTCCAGCTGCTCTGAATGTCACTGTGACTCATTGGAGTCTTTAGCACACTGGGGACAGGACAACACTGTGTTTAAGAGGGTGAGGGTCTTAGAGGCACAAGGGCACACACACACACACACACAAGCACGGCAATTGAGACCAGGCTCGTTGTGCTGCTGTCAGGTTGTGAAGATGGTCCACAGACAGTCAATCAATGCTGTACCCATGATTCTCTTGGGGCGGGGGGTGCAAAGGGCAGGCAAGAAGCGCAGAGTGCTGCATCAGCCACCAGCTGCCAACAAACTCACCATAAAGTACATAACACAGATGTACACAAAATCCAGACATATGAACACGCACTCTCACTCTACATGACCACAATAACCTGCAGCACGGTTTCATTTAAACAAGCACTATAAAACTGTGAGATGCCTACCTAGGCAGGAGAAAGAAATTAAAATGGACCCAATTTACACACTTAAAGGGATAGTTCACCCAAAAATGAAAATTCTCTCATCATTTACTCACCCTCATGCCATCCCAGATGTGTATGACTTTCTTCTGCGAACACAATGATTTTTAGAAAAATATCTCAGCTCTGTCGGTCCATACAATGCAAGTGAATGGTGATCAGACCTTTGTAGCTCCAAAAATCACATAAAGGAAACATAAAATAATCCATCAGACTCCAGTGTTTAAATCCATATCTTCAGAAGCGATATAATAGGTGTGGGTGAGAAACAGATCAATATTTAAGTCTTTTTTTTCCTCTAAATCTCCACTTTAACTTTCAGATGTGAAAGTGAAACTAAACAGGCACCACATGTGACTTACAGATGTAAGTGTGAAAGTGGAGATTAAGAGTAAAAAATATTTTTTAAGAATAGATTTTGATCTGTTTTTCATCCACACCTATTATATCGTTTCTGAAGATATGGATTTAAACACTGGAGTCTGATGGATTACTTTTATGTTTCCTTTATATGGTTTTTGGAGCTACAAAGGTCTGATCACCATTCACTTGCATTGTATGGACCGACAGAGCAGAAATATTCTTCTTAAAAATCTTCATTTGTGTTCTGCTGAAAAAACATATACAGTATATCTGGGATGGCATGAGGGTGAGTAAATAATGAGAACATTTCTGGGTGAACAAGATCAGTGCAAGTTATTCCAAAGAACAAATGTTCAAAATGTATTAACTTGCAAAAAAGACTTTCCTTTTCAGATGATGTCACTGATGATAACTGCAAAAAATGAGCTTTTTTTTCAAAAATCCAACAACACAAGAAAACTGTGTTTACATGAGATTTGACGTCATCGGGTTATTCTCTGCTTTTGACATCAAAACATAAACAGTCATGCACACAACACTTGTGCACATTGGATAAGCCGGTAGAGGTGTTTACATGCAATGCAAAATCATGGTAATCGGCAATCTAAACAAAACGCATTATTGTACCCAATATTTTGTGATATAGAAATAATCTTTAGTTAAAAAAAAATAAAATAAATAAATATATAAATATATATATATATATATTTGTACTATGTATTTGAATCTAACTGGAGTCACATACTGTAGTTAGTTTAGAAACATGTTACCATCAAATTCTACTGGAATAAATAGTGATTTGTGTCTCATGTGTTTCACGTGAGTGGTGCTATTTTGTGTAGTGTATGTGTGCTACACAGAGTTGCTGCATATGTGTTCCATTTCATTTAATGCTGCCTTAGCCAGCTGTTTTGTTATTGGCTGCATACATAGGCAGATGCCTTCTACATTTTGGAACAACATATAGCCTATCTTTAATAATGTAGGTCTTTCGGTTCTCTTTGGGCATCAGAAAAACGTATTGACCGTTCCAACGGATGAGTAAATCAGTCAGCCATTGACAGCTCAGCACCAAGCTCAAGCCTCATTCTTTTAATATCAAAGAAATAAGCACTTCTCTACACTGTATGCAATAACAACTTGTTAATTAAAAATGAACTATAAATCAAACTTTACTTAGCCTAAACACTGATCTTTCCCAGGATTAAGCACAAACATTTTAATCAATATGATTTAAACTACAACAGCAATTTCATATTTTACAGGAGCCGGTATAAATCAATGTTTTCATTGTAGTCTGGTTGGAGAACATTGATTTAAATAAACGGTACAGATAAAGCAGGGCATTAATTAAGGGAATTGTTTCTTTAATGCCGCAATGGGCCAATAAATTAAATTACACTTTATCGTGTATACAACGTAGCCTGCAGCTCCTGTAGTGTGTGTGTGTGTGTGTGTGTGTGTGTGTGTGTGTGTGTGTGTGTGTGTAGGGGATAGCACACTAAACTAAAATATTGTTCACAATTTAATCGGCTCCAGAACCAGAACAATTAAAGCATGAATCAGTGAGCTAAAAATACAACTAAACCATGTGGGATTTCACACATGCGCACACATACACACACGTGCAGACAGAGTATGCCAAAACTCACACGATGCACACACTTTAACACACATGGTAAAATGCCCACAGACACACGCACACGTTCAAACACACAGAAATTCACCACTAACCCTTTTTCATCATGTAAGTCCAATTATAAAAATTATGTCCTTGGAAATATACGTTACAATGAAAAAACAGAAAGTTGACATTCTATATGTTCATTGACATACTTAGTATTTTGCCAATTCTTTCATAATTACTATGCAGTCCATTTTTATTAACTCTTTACTTGAGGCTACAATGAATATTTGCTCTTTTAAAAATGTTTTTGTCACACCAGCAAATAAATATACTGTACACTTTCCCTTAAACCGATTTATTATTATTTATTTTTTTTACATATATTTTATCCTAAAATCTTGATGTTTATAAAAAAATCTGATGGACATGTTGTGTTAACCCATGTATCTGCATGTAAAATATATACATGTACATTAACAAATCAAAGTGCACTCATGCCAACAAATACATCCACAAACCTCTTGCTCAGCAGCTAGTTTATGAGGCCATGAGACTATTCACGACATTACTAGGATTCCATTTGTCACAAACAAATACTACTCTGATTTTCTGACACACACACCACACACTTATTCAGTTAGAGAACAGAGCGCTTAACACCCGCACACATTTATGCATGTATATATTCATGCATATGAATGTTTGTTTCTCTATCTGCCTGCATATATGCATACTACCAGCACAATACACCAATGTAGGTGTATATGGAGGAAGTGCAATTAAGAGGATTTATAATGGATGTTGTAGTAAAATGACCACAGTGTGTCAAGGCTTGAACTCATACATACAACTTCCTGTTTGAGTAAAACCACAGTGGAATCCATAACATTAAAGCAGTCATTCTTTAGTCAAGTGCAGGATTTTAATGAATACGAAAATTGCAATGGAGTGAAGCTGCTTTCAAGCCCTCCTGAGACATTCCTACTTACAAGTTTGTAAGTCCTAATTATGACGTGATGTGCATTAAAGTGATTTTGGTCAGAACTTTGCATTGGACAATTTTAATATAACGGATACTTATTTATTTATGATATATATAATATTTTTTTTTGTAGTATGTAGCAGTAATGTTTAGTATTTTTTGCCAAATTTCATGGCTATTCTTTATTAAAAGTATACAAAATTCAAACAAACCGAACAGTCAACATTCACAATTACAACTTAATGAAGAATACCAATTTACTGTCAACTATAGATGTGCATCCATATAATTTTACACGTCCCCAACTTGAAAACATGGTGCTCAAAGAAAATGATTAGTTATGGACTAGTAATCGCAACATTGTGGTGGTGTGCATCTCATAAATACAATTATTTATTTTTACATTTAATCATTTAGCAGACACTTTTATTCGAAGTGTCTTACAAATACTACAATACAAAGAATACCACAACAAAAGTGATTCAACCTAGGGAGACAAAGTTCCGTCAGACGTTCTGTCATGCAAAGTTACAGAATTGCTCAAAGTGTGCACAAATGTGCAAGCTAGTACAGAGATGTAGGTAAGAAACTGTGAGACAACAAAGAGAACTGTGATTATTAAAAAAAATTAAGAATATGAAAGAGTAAGTGCATCAATAGTTATTTAAATGCAACTGCAATCATTGAGACATGACTTGAAGGCAGAATGAGACCACATGAGAGGAACAGTCAGACTGGTTATACAGCACAATTTCACTTATGTCACCACACTGATGAGTCTTAGTTTAACATGGTTGACAGAATTGTGTGCTACTGTAAGGTATATACAGTATGTGTATAAAGTTGGTTAGAATCGGCCATGCGTTTTTTTTCACGTGTGGCCGGCAGCTTCTGTCTGCTTTAGTTTTTTTTTTTTCAGGCCTCAGCGGAGCTGACCTGAGCACAAGCAGTAACAGATGCTAATTCTTTCACTTCTACCTCCCCAGCTGCCCTGCAGGGTGTGGGTGGGTGGGTATGTGTGTGTGTGTGTGTGTCGGACTCCCCTCTGTGGGATTACAATGGATTATCCTGCTAAGACGTGGCACAAGCTGCTCCCCATGCCGGCACAAGGCCTGGCTTTGCCATAGCAACAAACCCTTCCCTGCCCCCCTGAAACAACCCCTCCTCCCACCACCACCACTGTAGCAGTAACAGCTGTCCCGTAACCGAAAGAGAGAGGGAGACATGGGTCAGGGGAAAAAAGGATTTGAAAGGAGTGGGAATGTTTTAGAGGAGATAATATAGATGCTGAGAGGCAAGATAGACAGACTGATGGAGGTAAAGTGCGAGTCTGTGCTGGAATGAAGCAATGAAAGAGAGCAAAAAAAAAACAAGCAAGCAAGCAAGAAAGACTGAAAGAAAGCTGCGAGAGAGAGAGAGAGAGAGAGAGACTCCTCTTACTGGGTTTCTCCTTTACTGTCCTGGTACCCCTGACACAGCAGATAATCACACCTTAGAAAAGCAGCATCTCTGTGCTAGACTCAGCAAGTACTCAAACATATTTGATGTATAACGTATCCATGGACTTTTTTTTTAATCAAAATCAAAATGTCTAAAATCAACAGGGCCTATTTTCAGTAAGTCACTTTGTGTGTCTTCACCTATCCGATTGGGTATGCACATTCCATTTACACAAGCCCACATTAATGTTTCGGTCTAAAACGGAAATAAATCCGAGTTCACTTTGTGATGATGTTAATACTGTGCAAAACTGCACTTTCTGTTTGTGGCTCAGGAGAAAATAATAACAGGAGGCGGTTCTTGAGTGCTAAAATTCACAGTAGAAAAGGCAACAGTTTTATGTGTCACATTTTCTTTGTCGTCTTTGGGATGGCTGGTTAAAACGCATGAAGTGATTAATTGTAAATTACCCAAACTGAATTTGAATTCCTAAGGAAAAGTGTATGTTTTAGATGTTATAACTGGTGACCATTTCCATCTTGTATGGTTCTCACCATTTTTAAACACCTTTTTTTCCCTTTAACTAGTTCATATTAAATGGTCCTGTGGTGTGAATCTTAAAGGTACAAATATTCTATATAGTCTCACCAATTAATATGAGGTCATAAAAACTGCATGCATAATTGTCAAAAGATTAACAAAATGCTAAAAAGTATTGCATGTATCGCAACTACCAACATACTATACACATCAGACTCCTGAAGACCTCTCGGATTTATAAAACCGAAACGTCAGAGCATACGCAGCTCCATGTGGAATAGAGGATTTGATTTGAAGAAGAAGTTTAACTCTGTTCCTCACACACTCACCCTGTGTAAATCCTAACGGTACAGCTAAAGAGAGACCAGTAATCAGGAAGATTTAATGGCCCCGGCTAAAATTCCCTCCAAAATGAGCTCCAAAATGAGCAAAGATAATTAGAATGGGGGCTCAGAACCCCCTTTCACATTTAATAAAGTCACTTATTAATCTCTTCCTCCCCATTCCTGCTCATCCTCCTCCTTTCCCTTTTGTCTCTCCTAGGACTGCTGCTGGTTCTTTGAAATAAAAGTGTTTTCTGGGTTGTTGTAAGTGGGCTATTCCGTGAGAACTTGCACTTGAAGCCTGCCGGATCGTCTGTCAGACCTCAGTACAGCAGACCCAAAAGGCCAGACATAACAACTACACACAGAGAACTGACAAGTACAGTTTACACTGTCAGTACAGTGTGTGTGGTGGATCTTACATATTCTTACATACAGTAACTGACAATGAAAAATATACACAAGAATGGTTATGAACAATTTATACATTTTTATGGTTTTCAAGTGGTTTTATGAAGAATTCACACAAAAATTCCTTATAATTTACACACAAATTTATTCTGCTCATGTTGCGTGAATAAGGCCCATAGTTACAAAATTTACCAAAAAAAATAAAATAAAACAGTGATAACTTTGTACTTTGGTTTTATCGCACCACCACTGAAATAAAAAATAATATTAATAATAATTTAACAAAATACAGAGACTCTGAAAGCTTCTTACACTGTGTGGAAGACTTTATTCTTAATTTTCTGTGCCACAAATGTAGAGCATGATGCTAACCTGCCACAGGAGCTGCAGACACAGCTCTACTCAGCCATCAATGAATCTGTCCTGTGTACATCTATAACTGTCTGGTTTGGTTCAGCCACCAAATCAGACAGAAGGAAACTACCGCCCACCCTCCAAGACCTGTACGTCTCCAGAGTGAGGAAACGTGAAGGTAGAATCACTCTGGACCCCACACACCCTGCCCACAACAGTTGCCTTCTGGCCGGTGATACAGAGCACAGAGCACCAGAATATCCAGGCACAAGAACAGTTTTTACCCTCAGGCCATTTACCACATGAACAATTAAACTGCCTTCAGGATTTCCCCATAGTGCAATAATGTAAATACATATCTCATGTACATATGTAAATGCATCATATTTAATTCAATAACTGTACATGCCCCTACCTTGCACATATACTAACCACTTGCACATGTACATACACCATTCTGTTACATGTCCTATTATCTGTATGTCTATTTACTCTCTTACCTTGTATTATATTGTGTCTCACTGTAATGTTCTATGTGCACTTGTTTCTGCTACCCTATAAAAAAAAATCCTTGTGTACGTGAGAACACTTGGCAATAAAGCTCATTCTGATTCTGATTTTTATAGCAACACCAAGGTCATAGGTTTGATCGCCAAGGATCAAATGAAACTTAGGGGAGACAGAAATGCTTACCCATTAATTTTGTAAGGTTTTTATACTTCACATCCAAAGACTGAACATTTCCTCTCCGGCTGCTATAGTAAAATCACCACACCAGTCATAAATGGCCAGCCAGAGTCGCATTTTTAATGGGAATAGGTCGAACTAGACGTACAGTATAACTGCGGTCAGCCTGAGATCCTGAATCTGGCCAGCAGATCATCTGATAATAGGATGCGAGTAGACAGGCCTGTGAAAGTACTGCCCAGCCTTTCCACCACTCTTTCACCCAACTCCCCAGGAAAAGGGAGAGAAAATGAAAGAGGGAAGGGGGAGGGAGAAAGAGAGATATAGTAGAAAGAAAGAGATGGAAAGAGAAATATAGACAAAAGCCCAAGGCAATGTACTCTTTCTCTCTGCCGCAGCTCAAATACAGTGATGTGAAAAAGTATTTGCCCCTTTCCTATTTTTGTGTATTTATCATACTAAATTGTTTTAGATCTTCAAACCAGATATAACATAAAACAAAGGCAACCTGAGTAAACACAAAATAAAGTTTTTAAATATATATATATATATATATATATATATATATATATATATATATATATATATATATATATATATATATATTTTTTTTTTTTTATTGAAGCAAAAAAGTTATCCAACACCTATATAACCCATGTGAAAAACTAACTGCCCCCTTAAACCTAACAGCTGGTTGTGCCACCTTTAGCAGCAACAACTGCAACCAAATTCTTCCGATAACTGGAGAACAGTCTTTCACAACGCTGTGGTGGAATTTTGGCCCACTCTTCTTTGCAGAACTGCTTTAGTTCAACCACATTGGAGGGTCTTCGAGCATGAACTGCATGTTGAAGTTCCTGCACAGCATCTCAATCAGGTTCAAGTCAGGACTTTGACTAGGCCACTCCAAAACTTTCAATTTGCTTGTTTTGATCCATTCAGAGTTGGACTTACCCCTATGCTTTGGATCATTGTCTTGCTGCATAATCCAGTTGCGCTTGAGCTTCAACTCACAGACTGATAACTGGATGTTCTCCTTAAGAATTTTCTAGTAGAGAGCAGAATTCATGTTTTCCTCAATTATTGCAAGTCGCCCTGGCCCTGAAGCAGGAAAGCATCCCCACACAATCACACTACCACCACCATGCTCAACCGTAGGTATGATGTTCTTTTTGTGGAATTCTGTGTTTGATTAATGCCAGATGTAACGGGACCTGTCTTCCAAACAGTTCCACTTTCGACTCATCAGTCCACAGAACATTCTCCCAAAAGGTTTGAGGATCCTCAAGGTGTATTTTGGCAAAATTCAGACAAGCCTTAATGTTCTTCTGGGTTAGAAGTGGTTTTCGCCTCGCCTCTCTTCAATGAATGCCATTTTTGGCCAGTGTCTTTCTGATAGTTGAGTCATGAACAGTGACCTTTATTGATGTGAGAGAGGCCTGCAGTTCCTTGGATGTTGTCCTTGGCATTTTTGTGACTTCCTGGATGAGTTGTCGCTGTGCTCTTGGAGGAATTTAGGAAGGTTGGCCACTTCTGGAAAGGTTCACTACTGTGCCAAGTTTTCTCCATTTGGAGATAATGACTCTCACTTTGGTTCTTTGGAGTCCCAGAGCCTTTGAAATAGCTTTGTAACCCTTCCCAGACTGATGTATTTCAATCACCTTTTTCCTCATCATTTCTTTAGACCTTGGCATAGTGTGCTACTGGGTGAGACCTTTTAGCCAACTTCATGCTGCTGAAAAAGTTCTATTTAGGAGTTGATTTGATTGAACAGGGCTGGCAGTAATCAGGCCTGGGTGTGTCTAGTCCAGCTGAACCTCATTATGAATGCAATTTCATAGATTTGGGGATTTAGCTTTAGCAGTTAACTAAGGGGGCAAATAATTTCTCACACAGGCCCAGTGGGTACTGGATAACTGTTCTGCTTCAATAAATAACATTATCATTTAAAAACTGTATTTTGGGTTTGCTAAGATTGCCTTTGTTTTATGTTAGATTTTATTTGAATTTTTGAAACAATTTAGTATGAGATATACAAAAGACCAGAAGAAATCAGGATGGGGGCAAATACTTTTTCACACCACTGTACTCCCTTCCCATCTTTTGGTGTGTTATATTGGTACTGCAAGAGTGAGAGACAGGGGATGAGGGAGATTTGGAGGTGTGGAGGAGAAACATACAGAAAAATAGACAAGGGAGAAGTGTCAGTGTAATGTATGTTTCTTGTGTGTGCAGACAGAAGAGTGCCATTTCTCTGCTCTGAATAGTTATGATTGTGCTGAAGGCAGAAACAAACAGAGCACTTAGCGCAGTGACAGCAGAGGAGATGGGGGGAGAGGAGAGGGGGGTGGAGGAGAGGAGGATGGGAGGAGGGTCTATCATGAGATTGAAGCGATGACAAAATTACACACCCTCCAGAACTATTCCTCCCTTGTTCAGCGCAGTACAGTGTACCTCTGTAGCCCTGCTAATAGTTGCCATAAAGCACACACACATGCAAGCATCAACAGACAGTGCCTTGTGCCAGAAGCAACCCACTGTTTGTCTGTTGTGTTGTAAATGCTCCAAAGTTACATGTATATCTCATTCTGTTCTTTGGCGCATGCAGAGCTCACGGACAAACTAAATTACAAATTTTATAATACCGAATATTCGTGCAGATCCCTACACTCATCCAAACTGCAATGGTGTTTCCTCCACCAAACACTGAGTCTTTCAAAAACGCTCTCCATAACCGCATACTTTGAAAAAATATAGGAAATTTAAAACTGAGTTTTCAAACAAAAACAGATTAGTGTGGATGTTGTCTAAGCCTATTGTATGTTCAATCAAATGGAAATAAAAACAATATAGCTTACTGAATTTTAAAACCACTTTTGTTTTGTTTTTCAATGCTTTCCTCCTTTAAAATTCCTCCTTTTAATTTCTTTGAATTATCATCATTTGGGGGCTTTTCTCAGCAAATACTGATATATGCAATTCAGTCGATAAAATAATCAACGTTTCATGTAATTAATTGGATTACACTTTTTTTAATCAATTTATAATGATCTATTATCTAATAATTCTTTTCAGTACTACAATTTTCGTACTTTGGTACACTGCGATGTTCAAGTGTCCCTCTCTATCTTTTACGAGACCAGAAAAAGATATAAAAAACAGGTAGAGAGGTGTAATATCAGCTTACTTCACACACGCACACAGTCACACATCCTTAAAGCTCGTTTGCCTCTGTTCTAAGTAAATGAATATTGTATTACACAGACAGGAGGAGTTTAGCACGAGAAAAAGGTGCTTCTCTCTCTCTCATCACACAAGCATGCACTCATTTGCAGGTCTGTAGTGGTACTCAAAACATGCAATGATTTCCAATACTCAACATGGAGCAAATCTGTTCTGAAATGGCTTTCGGTGGGAGGCTATTAACCTATCAACACACTGACTCTCTTAACCTGCAAGCATGTGCATGCAAAAAGACACATTCACCAATTCGAGTTCAGCTTGAGAGTGAACACAATAGGAGTCAGACACTGCTAGACCATCCGCACCCTGTGTGTCTCTGGCACGGGGCCAGAATGAAGGAAAAAGGGGAAGATGACATGAGAGTGAAAAAGTCAAGAGGGAAGGGATTCGCCAGGGTTGTGCAGAAAGAGGAGGGTAAAGAATGAAAGAGATGGGGTATTTAGCAGTGCATCACTCTGTGCACTGACTGTATGAAAACAATGGCAGCTGTCAGTCAATGACTTCACAGACAATGTTTTTGCATGAAAGTACCTCTTAAAGGGACAGTTCTCCTTAAAATGAAAATTCTGTCATCATTTATTCACCCTCATGTTGTTCTAAACCTAAAACGAGATGTTAGGCAGAACGTTAGCCTTTGTGACTATTCAATTTCATTGCATTTTGTTTTTTCCTATACACTGAAAGTGAATGGTGACTGGCACTGACATTCTGTCTAGCATCTCCTTTTGTGTTCTACAGAACAAAGAAATACAGGTTTGGAACTACATGAGGGTGACTAACTGATAACAGAATTTTCATTTTTGGGAGAACTATACCTTTAAGGTGTCAGAACGCCTTCCAAAACACCATAAATGTCACGTCTGGTGATTCAGAGTGAATTCAAGTGAGCTATGAAAATATTTAGCAAGTTCTATGCTTATTTCTTTTTACATTTCTAAAATTGCTTTTAGTCAGGATGTTACATAAACACTGATTTTGGATGTGCCCTTATGCCTTCATACCTCTGTATACTGCCTGTGAATGCAGCATTTTTCAGCTTTCCGTCAGAGCAATGGATAAAAAAGTGAGAGAGGGAGGCAGAGAGAGACTGCCACTGCAGGCAGAGGGGTGGGGGAAGAGTAAGAGGAACATTGGCAGTGTTAAAGGGACCATCTTCGATCCTGCTGTGGTCTTGTGAGAGGAAGAAGGTATACCGGAAGAGCAGAGGAGACAGAAAAAGAGACAGAAAGACAGGAGATGGAATTATTACATCTTGCAAGGCACAAGTGTGGATAAAGGCCAGCAGTAACAGGCACTACTGACACCAGAGTGGGGAAGGAGAGAGTGTGATAAAAAAAAGAGAGCAACAGAACAAGAGAGGTTTAGAGAGAGCGCAAGGTTTGGGAAGGGGTGGTTGGGAAAAGAGCACAAACATCTTTCCTGTCAGCAGACAGAAATTTTATCGCTGTTAAAAGCGCTCCGTAGAATCTCACAGACTGAATACCTCAGAATCACCTCTCAAACACACCACTCAGCCTCACAACACTGCCAACAAAACCACACGCTAATGGACAGCAAGATCCAGACTAACTGTCCCGCTTTCACACGGTTCCATTTGTCTGTTTGTTTTTTAAGGAATAACAATAAAAAAGCAAATTAACAAAACTTTTGTCATCATTTACTCACTCTCATGTCATTCCAAACCTGAATGATTTTCTTCTGTGGAACACTTCAGGAGATGTTTTTAAGAATGTACTGGTTACTTTTTCCATGCAATTGCTAGAGATTGAGCTTCAAAAAAGGTGACTGTTGCACTATATTCCAAGTCTTCTGAAGCCATACAATAGATTTAGGTGAGAAACAATTTGTTGTTCACTGAATATCTTGACATCAGAATGGTACATGCGTGACACACTGTTTTTACGAGTCAGACCTTTTCAATAAATTGGCTGATCTGCTTTACAAAACTGGTCTGAATGAGCGCATTTACATGCACGATCTTACATAATTATGCTGAATAACCTGGTGATGTAAACGTCTTTAATGTCTTTCCTTTATCAAGGTTAGTTCATAAATGGTTAAAACAAATCCAATTTTTGGCCATTACCCCAATTTAGCATTGCGTTTAAACACCTTTGCACATGCCAGTTTATGTTTTGACATCAAAAGCAGAGAATAATCTGATGATTTTAAGTCTAACGTAAATATGTTTTTTTTTTGCATGGTCAGATTTTTTGAATAAGCTGATTTTTGGTAGTTTTCAGCATATTGGTGCATATGTAAATGCAATCATTGATTAGTTCTTGAATCTAATGTCTCTACATTTTTGGGTGAACTATTCCCTTAATTCTGAAGCTCTTGAGAATTAATTCTGCTCCAGATTGTCTGTGCTGAAATATATCTGTTTAAAATGCAAAACAGCAGTTTATTGGAATCCTATAAATCCCTGGACTAGTATGGTCGAACAGACACCATGGCAAGTGAAGGTCTCTTTTCATCTACAGGCTTAAACGTGTAGTAAAGGGTCAGTTTAAACTGAACAGTCGACTCTGTGCTGTTTTGTATCTTACAAAAAATTAAAATGTAATTATACAGGGGGATGGAGTGGGAGTATGGCCACGGGCAATGAGTCCTTCTTTTAGGGTGGGCAGTCACATGCCTCTGTCAAAACATATTACTCCTCCACTCTCCACGTTCCAGCAGAGCGCATTATGGAAAGAGAAAGCGATAGAGAGAAAGCGAGAGAGAGAATGGAGAGTGCACTAAAAGATTTCTACTGAAGGCTCCAGATCAGCAAATGATAATCATAAATAGTCATCATCTCTTACATATTAGTGATGAAGGTTGATTGCAAGTATGTGGGGGGGGGGTCAGGTTTCCTGTGGTTTGTGCTTCTTAAGTGTATGACTCAGCAGTGCATTCAGGAGATGCCACCCCAAAGAATCTTTCTCTCTCTATCTATCTATCCATTCACATTCTCTCTTTCTCCTCTCATCATACTCTGAAAGACCAAGAGGGTCTATTAGCATCTTCAGAGAGATTAAGCAGAATCAATTTGTGCAGCTCCTTTCCAACATCATATACAAAACACTCTCCTGTTTACAAGAAACAAGGTTGTTTGAAAATGGACTGCAGATTTTAAGTACTAAAGCTGGTACTAAACCACACCAGTGTACAAAGAAAAACTTTATCTTCATCGTGGCAGTCAAGTCTCAGACAGCCAGACTTTAGATCACTGTCAAATGTACCAAAGTCTGGAGAACATTTTGGCCTTTCATGGCAAAAAAAACGCCCACTTTGGAAAGGGTCGTCTGACCCATTCCCAAGGGATGAGATTGTAAAAGGAGCAAACAACAGTTTGTCCAACAAAACAGTAGTTTTTACAAACAATGCTATACTGTGTAAGGTTATACAGACCTCTCTCCATTCAAAAGAAATAAGTACCAGTCATTTCGTGAAAATAACTCTACAAAGCAAAGTAAACAGTTGTGCTTATGTATATCCTGTATTGTTTACTTGCTGCTCCTTGCCTAGAACTACTCTTAAAAATATTTCAAAGATTGGAAAACTGACAAAGTCTCCCTCTGAAGCACTCACAGTAGCCGCCTGCTCACTTAAACAAAACCTTTCCCAGAGGAGTGATAAAAACCCGTTAACTGTGGCTTTCGCAAGTTCTGTTCTGGCCAATTTAGAGTGCAACATGCATCAGACAGTCTCTGAATGGTCCATGGGTAGTCCATCCAAGGCTGAGCCTTGTGCAGCACTTAAAAGCAAATGAGCAGCTGTAGCTTGTTGTTGGCAGTAGTCTGGCATTTCTGAGCTAGAATAATGGCCTTGATCTGTCAGTACCTGGAGAGTATTCTGGCCTTATGTGTTGTTACGTCTTGCAAGGGCCAATCAATCCTCTGTCTGACAGCTGTGTAACACATCTGATGGTCACACATGCACCAACACTGGCCCATGTGACTAAGAAAGTTGCAGAGTCTTGTTCAATTTAAACTCAAACAGGTGCCAGACTTAGACCTTGATACAAAGCACAGGTGAGAGACTGGTTAGAATTCAATCAATCAGCTTTTTATAAGGAAAGTTTTAAATTTATCTCTGATTTGATACTGTATGTCTGAGTCTCTCCCATAAACCGAAGCATGTTCTGTAATGGCCATAAGACTGGAATCAAATGGTAGTGTCTTAGAGATATTGTAGAAATGATAGTGATCATTTACTCGTCCTCATGTTGTTCCAAACCCATCTTTCTTTCGTGGAACACAAAAGAGATTTGGGCAGAGTCTTAGTCTTAGGCACCACTCACTTTCATTTTAAAAGATGCAAGCAAAAATTTATTTTCAAGATATTTTGAGTTATTAAACATAACGTCCCAAGGATCCTGAGTCAGGATCATGAACTCCTGTCCTTTTTCATATTCTGTGATACATAAAAATACATCAGTTCCCCAAATTGTACCTTTCTAAGCTTAAATACATGATACCTCACCTTCTTTGATGCTATTTGCCAACCTGGTCTCAGAATTAACGTTACTCTATATAAATTTTTGCAAACTGACTTGTACTTGCCACTGTCTACGTTTCGCTGAAATTTCCTGATGAAATTAACACTAGAGGAGCTACAACAACTGTGTGGTTTAATCATTGACACACAAATCACAAGTACAATTGCTGATTTTGATTTTATAAAAACATATTTTTCACACAATTGATCACCCCCCGCCATGTTATGATATCAAAACACTTTTACTTTAACGTGTGATTTGACAAAACTAAACATTTAACACTTGTATTACAGACCCACCTACATATACACACTTATTCCTATGTCTTTAGCTTGCTTGGTAGCTCACCTGATAGAGCGTTGGACTTTGAGCCTGTTAATTTGAGACTTTGAGTTCGAGTCCAGCCAAAGATGCGTGAAAGTGGTATAGAAGCAACACAAAATGATGTGGTTGCTTCAATTAATGTGTGTTTTCTTTTTTATTATTTCGAATTTGCATTTTAAAACACTATTGTTAGGCTTAGGTGTTGGTTAAGGCAGTGTTTCCCAACCACTGTGCCGCAGCACACTAGTGTGCCGTGAAAGATTGTCAGGTGTGCCGTGGAAATGGATCAAATTCCACAAAATAAATAAATGCATGAAAAAAATAATAATTTCGGGGATCCAAACTCCTCACCTTTCGGAGAAATTCGTCGTTTTTAAACCATAATCGGTCACTTTTGTGTATGTGAAGAGCAATGATTACTGTGCAAAAGTGACTGATATTTATACGCATTAAGGGTCTTTCACATGACTCGTGTCAGCGCTGCAGAATACATTGAAGTCTATGAAGTGACACCACTTTACATCAAAGTGTTTTTCACACACACGTTTTTGCTTCACCAATAATGTCTTTGAGAGTACTAAGCAACAAGAAATATTAAAAAACTGTCCAAATCTGTGAGGAGGTATTGAATGTCTCATCATTTCTTTTAATTAAATATTACCTTATTGTTTACGAATATCAGAGACCTCAGTTATTGAACTAATTTAAATTCACCAAGAAAACGCTTAGACCTAAACATAAACGAGTCCTTTTATTACTTTCTGCTATCAAAGCAACTGCAAGCTTTTTCTCTCTCTTCCAAATACATTCTCAATGTTTATTATGCACACCTCCCGCATTTTACGTGGCAAAATCACCCCTCTGTGATGCTTTCAGCAACTCTTGTCATGTGGAGGGTAATGCGGCGCTTGACGCTGGCGTTGAACAGAGCATTGGCGCCTCGACTCAGCTCATGTGAAATGCGCTTTACAATGATGAAAGAACATTATTGAAACTCAAAATTATTATTATTAGACTATTATTGTGGTCTTTTCTGATAAAAGTCAAGCTCAGCTGTTAAATAGGCTACAGTAGGAAAATGATACTGTAAATCTGCTTTGTGTTTATAATTCTTATACTGAAGTCAGTAGATTTGTAGTCATGCAAGTTTTAATAAAGGAGAAGGTAAGAACGTTATTGAAACACTATTATTAGACTACTATTGTTGTCTTTTTGGATGAAAAATAATGTTCAAACTGAATGAGAACTTACAGATCTGCTTTGTTCTTTTAATGCTTAAACACTATAAAGTCTCTTGGTAGATTTCAGTCATGAACGACTCAAAATGATTCACTGACTCACTCATAGCACATAAGATGCTCATTTGTCACCACCTAGTTACATCTCCAGATGGGGTCACTGAAATAATCAGTTATTAAAATTTAACACATTTGTGAAACAGAAGCAAGCCTCACCAAAATACTCTTTATTTTGCAGCTAATTCTGCACAATTGTAAACTTGAATAAACTTGAATCACTAAAATAGCTGGAATTGGTGCTTTTAGGTTATTCTTTTAAAAAAATATCCCCAGAAAAAATGTTCATGGACCAGTGATTGTCTTACCTTTTTTGCCCCTCATGAGTTTGTATCCCTGTAATTTGTTTTGGCACTGCAAGAACAAATCTACAAATTAGTAAAGTAAATTTGTTGTTTTTTTCATTACCCATTTAGCACTCTTGCCACCTGTGACCTCACACAGCGTTCTTGAAAAGGAAAAATATTGGCGATGGTTAGCCTATGTGGGATAGTGGTGTGCCGTAGTGTTTTAGTCGTAAAAAGTGTGCCGTGGGAGAACAAATGTTGGGAAACACTGGGTTAAGGGTAAGGATGTCTGTTTTGTTAAACTCTCATTTATCTTTTTGGACACATTTGGCTAGGTTTAGGGTAAAGTTTTAGGTTAGGGAGGTACGTTTTACTTAATAAAACCTCCATCTCTAATTCACCTTAAAAACCTTGTCTGATTACAACCTCATTTTACTCGGTTTTGGATCTGTCTTTCCAATGAAGTCACATCACTAAACGCTACATAGACTTCCTTACATCTGAGCTAGTGATAACTGCAAACCTCTCTAACCATCCTTGGCATCTCTACTAGAGGTTTTGTTCAGGACCTTGTGGAATCATCTCCATGGAATAGACTCAGTTTCTGGTGGTCCTGAAGGGCAGCTTTAGAGTTACCTCTTCCACAATCCATCCAGGCTCTTTGTTCAGTATATGGGTCAGTTCTCCAGAAACCTGCTAGGAACAGCATGAGCACTACCATGGGAGGAAACGGTTCACCTCTTTGCCCTAATTACTGCTAGCGACACAGTCAAGTTTCATGGGGAAGTATCAGGCCTATTGCTAAAATGTATAATGGTCAGCATTGAAGCTTTCCATGTCACCAGCAGATGTTTTGTTTTGAATGCTGGTCCCCATCTTGGGATGCTGGTGTCCCCACAAGTCTTCATAACTAGTTTACCCGCAAGAGTTCATAGTCAAATTTTTCAACAGAAAGACCATGCTTGTTGTCCATAGGGATGCAACTAGTTATGTTTCTGGTTGCCATTCAGATTATTCTTAATGATTACAATTCCTTAACTGTTCTATTAATTCTTATCAACACCCTGTCTACACCAGACCTGAGCAGCGCATCACGTCACAAACAATAGAACCCTATATAATCAATAATGCTGTCTACACTGGAAGCGGCCGTTGCGGTGTGTCCGACACAGCGACAATAAACTAGTGTTGACATGTCCAGTGTAGACAGTCTCAAGCAGTTGCGTCGCACCGCATCAACAGATGTGCCCGCAGTAGACAGGGTGTAAGAATAGAGAGAAATATTTGAAAATAAGTAGGGCTGCCCCCTAATAGTCGACCAAATGTTAGTCGATGAGAAGAGTCTTGGTCGATCAAGTTTTGATTGGTCGGTTCCTCCACAGGAAACCGAAGAACACCGGTATTACCACTGGTTGGACGCTAGGTGGTACTATGGGGTAATTTTCGTTAAGCAGGGTTAGGGATAAGCCTACACAATAACACCTTGATTTCAAACTTTTAACTTAATTTTTTTAACTAAAATTTCAAATGAAACTGGAAAAAAATTAAGTGCAATTAAAATGTGTGTTCAACTTTTTGAAAGATGGCTTTACAACAGTTGTCAACTTCTCTCTGGAAAAGAGATATCCAATTACATCGGCAACACCCGGGCTGATGGATCGGTGAATATTTTTGCTTTTGTGATTTTGCATTGAAAATTAAATGTATTTAAAAAACTAAAACTTTAAAACCAATACATTATGAAAAAGCAATCAAAATAATGAAGTGATCAAAACAATATATATATATATATATATATATATATATATATATATATATATATATATATATATATATATAAACATCCTTTTTTCAGGACACTGTATTTTAAAGATAATTATGTAAAAATCCAAATAACTTTACAGATCTTTATTGTAAAGGTTTTAAACAATGTTTTCCATGCTTGTTCAATTAACCATAAACAATTCATGAACATGCACCTGTGGAACGGTCGTTAAGACACTAACAGCTTACAGACGGTAGGCAATTAAGGTCACAGTTATAAAAACTTAGGACACTAAAGAGACCTTTCTACTGACTCTGAAAAACACCAAAAGAAAGATGCCCAGGGTCCCTGCTCATCTGCGTGAACGTGCCTTAGGCATGCTGCATGGAGGCATGAGGACTGCAGATGTGGCCAGGGCAATAAATTGTAATGTCCATACTGTGAGACGCCTAAGACAGCGCTACAGGGAGACAGGAAGGACAGTTGATCGTCCTCACAGTGGCAGACCATGTGTAACAACACCTACACAGGATCGGTACATCCGAATATCACACCTGCGGGACAGGTACAGGATGGCAACAACAACTGGCCGAGTTACACCAGGAACGCACAATCCCTCCATCAGTGCTCAGACTGTCTGCAATAGGCTGAGAGAGGCCATTGGTCACATGTCTGTGAAACTTGTTCAGTTTGTGTCTTAGTTGTTGAATCTTTTCATGTTCATACAAATATTTACACATGTTAAGTTTGCTGAAATAAAAGCAGTTGAAAGTGAGAGGATGTTTCTTTTTTTGCTGAGTTTATATATATATATATATATGACCACCTTTCCATTTACCGTCAGGCAAGTAACCCTCTAAAAATGCAGGTGGAAAATGACTTACACAAATGAAGACATAAAAATTATAAATGCAAAAATAATAATAATGATGATAATAATCACTGAAATATAAATCATGGTTGGAGGTGAACGTGTTTTTGTATTATTTTATCTTTAATAGATGTACAGGCTGCAGATTTGTTGTCACAATGAACTGCTCTGTAGAAATAAAGTGAACTGAACTCAAAGCACCTCCTGAGCTGAGATGTCTGAGGTCATTTACAGCACTCATAGACGATACTGTTCTTGCAAAAAAAAACAAACACGAAAAACAAAAAAAAAAAAACAGAGTAAGAACCTTTTACATGCGAATTCCACGAGACTGCACACCTCCGTACAAACAGCGTGTCATACATGCGCATAGACGTCTTTTCTGTCATTTATTTTTAATAATATAATAAAGTGTGTTTCTTCAAGCACGTGTCTGTGTGTCTACGGGCAAATTATTTGTAATATTAATTTGATAATAATAATACCCTAGTAATAATAATAATTTAATACAATAATGGGAAAACGAGCCAAATATCGTCTTGACTTCGTCAAAGGCATCAGATATAGGCGATCACTCTGACAATCGTCGATCCCAGAGATCATCGTCTATCGGCACAACCCTAATGTGCCTTTCTCTCTATAAATTAACAAAATGTTCAGACAGTCTCCTTGCTGGTTTTTCATACACTATAGGACATTAAGCACATACAAATGCAAATCACCAGATCTATCAGAGCCAAATACCATCATCTTCTTTCTAGTTATTCTGATCGCCCATCTTCTGAGTCATTTCTCATTATCTCTCTCCTCCATTCCACAAACACTCCTCCAAGTCATGCCACATTTCTTATAACCCTCTTTTTCTCCTACCCCAGCTTGTTTCCTGCCCTGGTTGTCCTTTCCACCTTCTCTCCTGGGGTAGCGCAGGCATGTTGAGCTGCTGGAGTGTATTATAGTACTCTAACTCCCTCCCTCCATTTCTATCTGTCTCTCTCTGTGGCCTTGAGAGAGTTAGAGCTGCCACCCCTCTCTGCACTGCCTCCCACATGCCAACAGACGACACACTGAGAGCGATAAAGAAACACTCTAAGCTCCCTCCCTTCTCTGCACCTCTGCTCCTCAGCTCTCATAGGGAGCATTTAAAAGAAGTTTACTCAAAAAATTAATCTGTCATTATTATTTACTCACCCACCAGTTGTTCAAAATCTATATGCTGTTATTCTTTCGTATATAACAAAGTAAACATTTTAGTAGAATCATACTGCAGCTCAAGTGATACAACAGTTTTACAGTGACCAGGGGATGTCAAGCTTCAAAATGGACAGTAAAAGCACCATAAAAGTAGTCCAAATGACTTGACTATGCTATGCTCTATATTCCAAGTCTTCTGAAGTCATATAATAGGTTTAGGTTAGGAACAGACTGACATTTAAGTCACAATTCACTAAAATCTTCACCTCTCCAAAAGCCTGCATCCAGCCCATGTTCACGTCCAGATTCAAAAATGTCTTAATGATTCTTCAAAGTGTTTCACAGAAACAAATGTCAGCATATTGGTTTGGAAAGGCATGAGGGTGAGTAAATTATGACAACATTTCCATTTTGGGGTGAACTACCCCTTTAAATTTCTATGTGAAGTCACCAAAACGGTGGAGTCAGATATGAAAGAAATGAGCAGGTGATGCTCTTTAGATACCAAAGTGACTATTTCTAAAACTCATTAAATATCACCTCAGAATGTCCCCACACACACACTTCTAGGCCTGTTAAAATTCACACAAATGTGTGTGTTTGCCTGTTGCTGTTGATGAGAGGTCATGTGCATTGTGCTGCAGTCAGAGCAGCCCACATAACTATGAGGTCACAGGAGAGTGCAGACGCAGCCTGTGACTCCTCTCATCTTTGCGAGTCTGAGAAGCGATTAAGCAGGCGATTTTGTGCGAGTGGGAGTGGCACGTTCCACCTTTTCACTCACCCCGTCTCACCCACCTACATCCCCCTCACGCACATGCTTGTTCTTTTTGTAGCCTGCAGTGCAGGGAATGAACATAGCATGTCTTCCAAAGACCCGGCCGTGGCTTTAACAAGACACCTCTGGAATCCTAATCACTGCAATCATGCACTTGACAAATCATTTCAAATGGTCAATTTTTCAAAACAAATGTTATATATTCTAATGTTCAGACATGTACAGGCCAGAAGTTTTATTTGACTAAAATGCAAACTCAAAGAATCGAAGGCTTTTTCACACTTCACACAGGTTCGATTCCACCCTCCTCCCCCTTTCCCCTCTAGTGTCTTTTCCCATTGTATTATTTGGATTGTGCGATGTACAATATTCCCTCATGTCATTTTTTTAAGTGAAGTGCCTATGCTCTACTTGTATGTTTCTATGATGTAGCAAAGCAGAAAGTTCAACACTTCTGCAAAGCTCCGAAGTCCAATGAAGATGAATGACAAACAAGTAAGACATTGTATCTGAATCGTTGTACTACTCTAGTACTAATGGAAATTTGCTATGAAGCACTACATATTGCTTTCTCCCATGTATTGTGTTTCTGCTTGTATTATTCTAATTTGTAAGTGCTAAACTGATAAATGTAAATTAATAGCAATACACTAATCCAAAAGAATATATGTTTATGTATATCGCAATACTATCATCTCACCACCCAGATATCAATATATTATTGTATCACTAGGTTCCTGCTGATCCCTACCCTTAGTACAGACATCTTTAAGTGTCAGAACAAGATGCATACCATTGAGATAGAGTCCCAAACAATGAGGCAGGCTGTCCAGAGTTCCTGTGTTGAGTCCGTACAGGATGCTGATGGGGCAATGCTGCATCTCAGGGATGGTGATTGGGGGAGGAGAGGAGACAGAGCCGAGGAGGAGGAGGCACCATCAGACAGAGGCACAAACCCTTTATTTGGAACCATATGACACAAAGCCTCCTCTCCTCGATTCTTCTCCTCTCCCTTTCTCTTAATGGCTAACAGCCTCTTTCAATTTAATGGATTGCAACAGAGGAGGATGGGTAGAGTGTACTGTGTGTGTGTGTGTGTGTGTGTGTATTATATATGTGTGTGTTTGCAGAAATACTGTCTGTAGACACATTGAGGTGAAAAAGATTACGCCCCAAATCCCCACAACATAAAATCCATCATTGTGTATCCCTTTTGATAACAATCAGAATATCCTAAAGCACATGTATGCTTTAACAGTTAGAAAGTGGAAAAGAAACAAGATTTTCGGTGCCCTTCCATGCAAAACTCGCCACTACAATGCTACTGTGTTGTGAGTGGTTGCCAGGGCCCAAGTCATAAGAGCCCACCCCAAAGACTCTGATATTCTGGTCCCTAGATATGGCTTAGGTCCTTCCTTCAATGTAGGTTTATAGGATTTTCTGCATTTTGTATAGTCTGCCAAAAAAAAAAAAAATCGCTTAAAATTAATAGAATGCCTCTCCTCAACAAGCTGCACAAATTGAGGCATCACTTTCTTACAAAGAAGCAAGAAATAAAGAAAGGAAGGTACATCAATGCTCACAGAGTGAATATTTTCAGTGTGTGTGGGGGGCACATAGAGATATTTTATTCACTGTATGATTGAAAGTCAGAGCAGCAGTGATGTGGGCACAGCGCAGACTGGTTATTTTGGGTCCATATGGCCCATTAGGGATAGAACACTGATAGCACCTTTCCTGCAACCTGCCGCAATCGAGCAGTCATTATGAAGCTTTTATGACCTGCAACAGCCATTCAAGGCCTCTGCATTCTGTTAGAGAACAGTCTCATTTTCACACTGGTTCTGCACCATATCAACAAACAACTTACAGAAAATAGACAGGAAAGTGTGAACAGAGGAAAGTTTGGTTGTATTTCGGGGAATTACGCTGAGAAGACAGTGTAAGCCAGTGTTTTGATATATGTGAGAGAGAATGTGTGTATGCAACCTTTGTTCTCTGCTTGTAAAGCTGTCTTGCACAAACTGGAGGCAATGTCAAACAACATCGCCTATCTCTTCACTCCCCCAAACCAAGGATTTGTTTTCATAAAAAGTCTCAAGACACACATAAACAGCCCTGATACCACCACCCACACCTTCCAGGTTTAGCCCATAAGTTCTTCATAAATTATCAATTTAGTCTTTATATCTATTTTATTGGCAATTGTTTTGTTTAAATTTGTTTTGTTTATTATTATTAGCTTATGATTGTTAGTTTTAGTTTTTTCAGTGTTTTCTAGTTTCAGTTGAGCTTTTTAGTATAGTGTATTTAGTTTTTATTTCAAGGTTGATATCATTTAAATGTGTTTAACGTGTGAAATTTCTCAGGGCCATCTAGCGTTATCACTATCTAGTGTCATTTTCATGTTTAATGAAGGTGGGTTGAAGAGGTTCCAAATTTTCATGGTCATTTTTAATTCATTTAGTTCATTTTGGAGTCATGAAAATTTATTTTACTATTTTAGTTTCAGTTTTTCCAGTAGTGTTTCTATTATTAATATTTCAGTTATAACGGAATGTTTCATCAAGTTTTCATTAACAATATTGACACTGTCACCTTTTTCCTTTGTATTTTTGTTTTCTGGTCAGGCCTGTGCACCATTGTGGCCAACAATTTCTGGTTTTCTTTGTTTGGCATATAAACACTCCTCTATGCCTCCAAATGCTGTGCCTCCCTCTCTCCAGACCGCTGCCTGTCAGTTAAGAACGCCCCAGTCTGACTCACTGCTGTGTGGGCAGAATAAAGCTGCATGTTTTGCGTCTCAAGATGCATTTCTAAAGGACATTCCATATGCATCTTTAATTTGCATCCAGACATGGTTGATTCACACTCATCAGGAAATCATCACGCTATGGATTTCTATAGTGGGCTGACTGCAAGTGGAATAGGTGTTGTATGGGAATAAACTGAATTAGATCTGAATTACAGGTGTGAAAAAAGGATGGAAGGAGACCATAAGCATGTATTTTCAATTAATGTCTTCAAACTGTGTTTAAATATGCATGGCCGTGCACATATACACAGTATAGTTTCAGACACTAATGCAAATGCCATTGCAAATGCAAAAACACTCTACACACGAACACATTTTGCTATGCTGCAATACCTCCTACAGAGGCAGCATTTTAAGGCAACACAGGCACACTCCTGGTGCAAAGGTTGTTCCAAAGAGGAAGCATCTTAATTATGCTGCCTTCTGAGAAGCCTAAGCAATAGTTCAATAAGCATCACGTCATTCATTCAGATTAGGCATCTCATCCAATCATTTTCCAGCCATGCTTTAGAAGCTCCGCACAACTGTCCTTAACCGCTTCATTATGCCAACGTTGTTTTCACCCCCACCACATGATCACCACCAGTTTAGGTCCAGTACTGCCATAATGAATAAGCTCCTCTCCCCTGCTGTCATCGTCTTCCAGCAGCATTTGACGGTTCAAGTGCGAATCTGAGCACAGGCTTGCGCCAAAGGAGACTATTCTCACTTTATTTGCATTAATCAGTATATTCTCGAAGTCTTTCTGGAAGAAATGTTGATTATATTCAAGCTTTCATTCAATGCCGAAAAGCATAAAATCATAAAAATTGTTTATTATGCTTATTACAGTATTGCACTTTTAGCTTAGCAACATGCTAAGGTCAAACACTAATCAACTGAGAGTCTAGTCTTCCATCTAGAGTGCTTTTTGTGAGGCATGTGGAATTGCTGCCTATGTACAACGTTTCTACAATTTGGTCACTTATGAGGTTCAATGATGGCTATGATGCTGTCTAAGGCAGCTGTCTATGTAGACAGCAGGTAGCAAGGCAGTGTTAGGTTTTTTTTTTTAACAGAGCTATTGTGGCTTTTGAAGCAACGAGCTGCATATCTTTGATGGAAAGACAAAAGGAACAAGGTAGACTGTCCAGAGTCCTGTTTTTTTTTAGGCAGGATACTATGCTTTATCGGTGTGGTTTGGCACCATCATCGAGGTGGTTGTGTTGATGGGGCAGTGCCGCATCACGGGAATGGTGATGGGGGAGGATATGGAAGCCAGAGGAGGAGGAGGAGGAAGGGTGCTGCTGCGTGGACACAGAAGCAGCCGCCCTTTCTTTGGATTTTACTGTGCATCTGGGATATAAATCAAGCAGTATGTTCAATTAGTGTTCAAATATGGCTTACTTAGAGTTGTCAGATTATCATTAATGTTGTGGGTTAATGTAGTTGCTCAGCCGCAGGTGGATCAGCTGGCCTATAGGCGAGACCGTAACAATATACAATTATATATTTGTGGAGGACGTACTCATTCATTTGTATAACAAGCACTAAAACAGTACTGTCTCTTTAAGAATGGCAGCAGTTCAAAAGGCTTTACAAAAGTGTTTTGGTTCAGCGCACATTAATGAGAGAGAGGAGTAGTATGGTTTCCGTATCCATGCTAATTGTGAATAACATTCATGTTTCTTTTAACTTTTTTAATTAACAACTGACTTGTAAAAAACAAAGTAAATTAAGAGACATCGGGACAAACCTAGTAATGGGTATTTGTACCCATATCAAGAATGGTATCTGTGTGCTGACGAAGAGGACTGAGACCAAGTCGTAACTATAAACCTCTCACACATACACACATCAGTTTCAACTGGCCTCTCCTCAAGGTTGCTCGGAAGATAAACTGTGGAGGATTCATGACAGGGGGGATGAGTGAAGGTAAAAATTTAAATGGACTCTTTCAGGGACAGAAAACTCTACAGGGCCATAAACACAGAGAGCTGCTGTTTACAGAGACCTTGTGTTTTTACTGCGTGTCTTTTCATCTTCACAATGCTCTACACAGTTTAATCTATTGATAACCCCTTAAAAAACGTGACTGCAGGGGAAGTTTGGTTAAGCACAAGTCTTTGAATGTGCTAGTTTAGATTCAGTCTCTGCTGTAACAAAAAATATTTTCGCTTAAAATCGGATAGTATAATCATGCTAACAGCAATCCCACAGATTATCTTATACAGCCTTCAAGTGGAGTCGGAAATATGATAATTTCGTTTTATGCACATGAACATGCAAAACTCTCGTGTGATACTTCATGATATAAACTAAGTCGCAAGTACGTCACATTTTTACAACAGAAACAACTGCTTTTGTCGGGTTGTTCACTGTTTATTTGCTCTGCCAACTGCTGTATTTTGCTTTTGAATTGAATGTGTGACATGTCATTATATTGACTGCACTTGAAGGCAGCATTCGCCACAGTTTTAGCGGTCATTTATCGCATCAAAATATTTCTAGAATTAGCTTTGCAGTGGCTAGTTTCTCTGATTTCCACGAAGTCGCAAGCAGTTTAGAAAGCGCAACCCCATTCTATTCAGCCCCAGGTAAATTTAGGAGCTTTATAATTAGTGCTAATATCATTAGGCAATTTAGTTTTTGAGGCTAAGCCCCCATTGTCGGTTTGAGGACAATCCCTGTGCGGATACTGCGAGACGAGACATCCAAAGAATTGCTATTGTAATTGTTATTAGGCTGTATCTCATTAGATCTTTAACGATTATCATGATGTAGCTTTAATGTAATTAATTATGCTTGTGTAGTGGCTTTAATGCAGGTAAGTACATTTCTCTCAGTGGTAGCTTTGACCATCCAAGATCAGTGGAGATGATCAGGGTAGCTGAGTTATTTTTTCCTATACACTTGGGGAAGGAAATGTCAAAAGTCATAACAGTTTGAAAGACAGGTGACCATGGTGGGAAAACCTCATGATTTCAGACTGTGAGAATGTGTTTGGTTTTGATACTGTCAAAAGCCCAAAGTGAGGTATCCGTGCCCTCTAAAGGCCCAAGTATACTTAGTTTTGCATGCTCCGGATCACCTCTGTTGCTTTTGTTAGTATACTCTTCTGACCGCGAGTGAATACGAACGCATTCAACGCATGCCCACTACAACTTCTTTGTGATACTCTTTTAGAGTCAATGGCCGGCGCACGCAATATAAGCATCATGACATGGTGTGATTTCTTCAGAAATCTTGCTTTTTAGGTTTAGGCACTGATTTGGTAAGGATGTCTTTTTTAAACATCTCATTTATATTTTAAAACACTATTGGTTAGATTCAGGCAAAAGTTTTAGGTTAGGGAGGTATGTTTTTTTGTCTCCCCTCTTCTCCCCAATGCACTCTAAGTCCTCGTGGTGGCATAGTAACTCGCCTCAATCCGGGTGGTGGAGGATGAACCTCAGTTGCCTCCACGTCTGAGACCGTCAATCCACACATCTTAACACATGGCTTGTTGAGCGCATTACCGCGGAGATGTAGCGTGTGGAGTCTTCACGCTATTCTCCGCGGCATCCACGCACAACTCACCACACACCCCACCGAGAGCGAGAACCACACATTATAGCGACCATGAGGAGGTTACCCCATGTGACTCTACCCTCCCTAGCAACTGGGCCAATTTGGTTGCTTAGGAGACCTGGCTGGAGTCACTCAGCACGCCCTGGATTCGAACTCACGACTCCAGGGGTGGTTGTCAGTGTCAATACTCGCTGAGCTACCCAGGCCCCCTAGGGAGGCATGTTTTTCACCGTAAAACTGCGTCTGAATAAGACACAATCTTACTTGCTTTTGGCGCCCCCAGCTGTACATTTCATTGTATAACTGCAGCCAAACATGTTATACAGCGTGTACATTTTTAATTGCATAAATGTTGTCATGTTCACATAAATTTCATGAGACCATGCTGATATTTCTTTTTTTTTTTTTTAAGTTACATGATTATTAAAAGTAAAAGGTGTTTGTCATACAAGCTGTGGTAGAAATCACCCTTCCACATGTCTAAATTTGGTTATTAATTAAGTCTAATCTGCTACACATAAATTTACATTAAAACTGAATATTCAGTCATCAACCCACCCTCACATTACTCGAAACTCTATACTTTATCCACGTGGAACACAAAAGGAGTTATCAAAATGAAAAGAGCAGAAAGATGTCCTTTCCAAACAAGAAAAATGCATGGTGATCACTGGCTGTCAAGTTTTCAGTTGCCATTTTACTTGCTGGTTTATTAAAAATGTACACTCTAACAAAAGCACTAGCACTATATTATCACTGGGACATTAACTTTATAAAGATCTACCCAGTTTTTAAATATTTTTTGGTCCCTTTAGTCATGTCTTGAGCCAGTACTTTCACTAGTGCCACCTGGTGCGTGATGCTCCAGAAGACATGAAATCTGCAGGGTGTGGGGCATAATTACACACAAATTAACCCACATGCACTAATGTACGAGTGTATGGCCAGAGAGAGAGAGAGTGCTAAAGTATCAGCGCTCCTAAAGGAAAAAACAGGAAGTACCCTGGAAAAAAGGAAGAGATCCTGATGACTGCTATCGACTGAATGGTATCAACCCACAGAGTGTGTGGTGTAAATTTACCTACAGACTAGATTTTAATCCTGTATGAATAATAGGTTTTCTGTTACAGATACAGATACATGACGAGGCATTACATCGGATGGTGATTTGAAAAAGGATTTCACCCAGCATTAGTCTTTGAAATCAACTACATAATGATGTTAGAGGATACATTCAAACACAGATGCTGACATTACTAATGTATAGACCGTTAATTCCGCACAGACAGTCGGCAGGTAAACTGATCTAAACACAATATGTATAGGGCTTGCACAACCATTCATTTTTACAAGGCAAGTCAACGTTTACTCCATGTTTCACATGAACTCCGACCATCTCAGACATCCGCAGCACCAAAACATTTGAATGCAAAGTGCTTTTTTTTTTTCTCCACTTTCTTGTAATTCTAAATTACAGGTTACAGATTATTATACAATGCTAATGACACACAGCCATACTGTGCAGCTTTTGGGGTGAACTATCCATTTAAGTTACGTGATCCACAACTGGTCGACACAGACCCAAAAATAAAGAAATATCTTCTCTAGCCCTTGCTTTTGCATCCATGAGATTACTGATTCAACCGGATGAGGGTTAAAAGAGTAAAAGCTTGGGCGCAGACCTCCTAACATTAATAAGAGGGTTTTCAGTAGCAGTAAAGATGAGATCAAGGGAGGGAGAATAATGTACTGAAACCAATCAGCTGATCCTCTGGCCTGGTTAGGATGGGAATAGATGGTGGGCGAGGTGGAGTTTAGGGTTAACTCCTTTTAACATCTGTGCTAAACTCACATCTGTGTGTTTGTGAGTCCCTCTCTGACCAACAGCTGGGTGACTTGCTCCCCACCCCCCATACCTCAATCTCACATCTGTGCCTTTCACAACTCTTTCTAATGCATTCCTCACTCTAGAGCAGCATCACACCAACATTAACACAGGAAGTGTGCTATAGGTCGACAATTGATGCTGCTCCATAAGCTGATCCAGCACTTAATATGGCCTGCTACTTTCCCCAGCCTATGCTGGTGCCGCACCACATATTAAAGGGTGACATCAACCAAAAAGTAAAATACTGTCATTGTTTACTTGGACTCTTGTTACAAACCTGTGTTTACTGTACTTTCTTCCATGAAGCACAAAAGATGTATTCCAGAATACCTAGTGCTCATTCCCATAAAGGGGGACTGGGACTGTTGAGCTCCGAAAATCAAAAATGACAAAAAAGTACCATTAAAGCAGTCCATACGACTTGTATGCTACATTCCAAGTCTTCCGATGACAGATGATTGTGAGGAATAGACTGAAATTTAGGTTGCTGATTACTGAAAATTGTCCCCTCTGCTGCAGCGCTCAAATCTCATTCAACATATGGCACATCATCTCAAATCTCATATGGCACATCAAGACGTGTCAAGCCAGGTTTGAAGTCAATGACAAGACATGCTAGAAACAATGACGTCATATGAAAAAAGTCATATGGGTTTGGAATGACATTCAAGTTATTATTATCTCCCATTAAGTAACTGATGTTTGTCACTATTTTTGTTGAATGGTATTCGAACCAAGGTCACTGGGTGCCGCAAACACACCTTTAAATTTAGAGGAATAAACAGACAGAGTGGAGCGCCCCTTTTTTAATGGTTTATCTTATCTCATTCCTCCAGTAGGGTGTTTTATTCGCCCTCCTGTAAAAGCCGGAGGCACTGATAGCGCTGGGTCCAAATTTCAGGGGCATTTTGGAGATTTATGGAGCAACCTTTACACAGCCTCTCTGAAATGCACCGTATCCACACTCTATAAAACAATCAGGGAAAGGTGCAAGGCCTCTGCAAAAAAAGGGTGCTTACACAAACACCCTTTTACACAGCCCTCACATTGAGGGTCAAATTCTGAGAAACACTGAATGTGTTGGAATAGTCAATGTGATGCAAGTTTTGTGCGTGATAAAGTGCATCACCTCATCATCCCTGATAGTATCCTAGAGTCCACAGCATAAATACACACACACATACACACTCCTCATTAGAAGTCAACCAACCTTATGGCTTGATCAGGTGTCTATGATCTAATTGCACAGAGATATCGAACACACATACATGCATGTGCTAAATCACAGTAGGCTGTCATTCCTGCAAACAAAACACATTGTTAGCCATCGGTCATGTGCACAAACCTAAGTGTAATAATTCATTCATGCCCTTGTTATTTGAAGGTGCGTTAAGGGGTGGCAGTTAATAATTAAGCAACCTCTGGTCTTGGCTCAGTGGAAACAGTCCTCTCTCACAGCAAATTAGACCTTCAGTAGTGCACCCCCAACACACACGTTTACCTAGCTATCTAAATGAGGATATATCATAGACCTCTATTGTTTTTATATAATGCTAATTATATAATTACAGACTAACTCTAACACCATGTATTAACCTGACAAGATACAATTAGATTTCAGAGACAAGCAATTTGTGTCCATAATGAACACAAAAATACTGCACAATGTGACAGAGTGAAAACCATTAAACCATATTTGATATTTCACATACTGCTATGTGGAGTGGGATTTTAGACCAATGAGAATTTACTGTGGGTGGGGCTACCCAGTGTGACACAGCAGAAAAAGAAATTAAGCAAATGTCATGGTCGTGGCTGCTTAGGATAAATACTCAGATTAAAGGCGCGGTCACACCTTTGAATGGTGAAATTCTGCGGACAAAGAAGGCTTGGGCAGATGTTGAGTGTGTGTGAAATTAGCAAAAAACTAACTGTCAAGCAGCCTCTTTTTATGCTGCAATCTGGGAGAGTAAAGTTAAAAATAAACTCGTGGTTAAAATTATATCCTTGTCCACTGTGAAAATTCAGTGTAGCTGTGTACGAAGCACCGCCCACACAGAGGTCACTGACAAACCAAGCAAATTCCTGCTGGTCACCATGGCGAATTCGCCCATAGAAGTTCATCAAACTTCAACACGCGAAATCCGCGAGGGGAAATTCTTCGCCAACAGAAGTCCACCGTACGAAATTAATGATTACGTGGATTCCCTTTGAGATGACCTTGTGAATGTATGTGTGGCGGCGTCTTAAGGGTCCACATTCTAGAGAGTTTACGATGGGTAACAGATGGAATGCAAATCCATTGTTTTCAATGGGAATGATGTGTTACAAAGATTTAGAGGAAAAATGCAAGGGTATGTGAAAATGATGCTGCTTTATGCAATCAGGTTGAGAGAATATTTTAACATTTTAACTGCATTGACTAATGAGAATTTTAGGGCACTTTCATATCATAGTATTTTCTAAAGTTCTAAAGATATACTTATATAGCGCTTTTCTGACACTACACTCAATGCGCTTCACATAGTGAACAGGGGACTCTCCGCAACGGCAGCCATAGTGTGCCAGTACGTTCCTCACCCACCAGCTGTTGGTGGAGAGGAGAGAGTAGAGTGATACAGCCAATTAGAGGTAGACCGATATATATGTTTTACAGATTAAACAGTGCAAAAATCTATGCCGATAGTTGCCAATAGTTTTTTATTTTTTATAATTACAAAATAACAGTCCTCGGTGTATTTTGGGCTTGTTTATATTTAAAAGTCTCGCATTATCCACCAAAATCTTCATTTTTTCTGACATTCTAAAAATCAATTTTAAGAACTATCAGCCTTTCCCACCACCTTAGATATCGTATTGGCAAAATCCACTATCGGTTGACCTCTGCAGCCAATAGATGGCTGGGGATTATTAAGAGGCCATGACTGATAAGGGCCAATGGGAGGAATTTGGCCAGGACACCGGGGTTACACCCCTACTCTTTACGAGAAGTGTACTGGGTTTTTTAATGACCGCAGAGAGTCAGGACCTCGGTTTAACGTCTCATCCAAAGGATGGTGCCCGTCACTATACTGGGGTGTTAGACCCACACAGAACACAGGGTGAGCACCCACTGATGGCCTCCTTAATACCTCTTCCAGCAGCAACCATAGTTTCCACAGGAGGTCTCCCATACAGGTACTGATAAGGCTCAACCTGCATAGCTTCAATGGGTAACCAGGTGAAAGCTTCAGGGTGATATGGCTGCAGGCTTTTGGTCCGACTGTGGTAAGATTGCAGTGTCAACATGAGCGCCACTGTGAGTACAAGCAGCAGCTGTTTACCACTGTAACTAGGAAACTACTCAAAAGAAGATGCCAGTTCCACTGTTATTGAAGTATTTGTCTCTATGGATTTACCACCAAAACTTCACACACACAGAACGACACTTGTATTTGTCTTCCGCAGATGCACTGAATGTGCAAAGATGTTAGAAGAATGTTAGCGTCTGTCTGCCGCAGACCCATAGATGCGTTGCAAGAGATGTAAAGAATGTGAACTGCTTTTTGAAGGCAATTTATTTGGAGACAAGCAGATAAATATGCATTATACAATAATGATTGCTACGTGGAACATGTAATGATGCAAATGATCCATCATCAGTAGCAGTTCCCTTCCGTGACTTAGGATGGATTGCATTCATTTCAGCACTCAGCAGCGAACCGTACAGGAGTTCATTTTAAATGTATCCCAGACCACCTTTTCAAAGTGGACTTGGGTGCAAATCAGGGTTCAGATCAAACAAATTGACTGAACTTTGAGGTCAACCAAACCTGAATAATTTGCTCTAACATTGAAGATATAGCTTTTATCGTTTGTCACTGTATTACATTGTGTCTGGTTAGGACTTCATGTATCCCTACCCTGTACAAGAATTTTTTATTTTCTGTATTTATGAACAATTTTTACCTTTGAGAACATCCCCAAAGGAAGATTTTGTCCCCAAAGTATAGCTAAGTAAACACACACAGAGACTACACACTAAAGAGACCCAGGGGGTAGACATTTATTCTCTAAACAGAGTACACATTTATCCTCTCGATAGAAAAGAGGACATTTTCACATTCCCTCTTTCTTTTTATCCTCAAAAGCATCTCTATCAGTCACTGCCCCCACATGCTGTCATTATGAGTGAGGGGGCTGCATGATCATGTGGATAAAAGAGAGGGAGGAGAACAGTGGTCCGTTCTTCAGTCTCTCTTTTGTATGATTCATCTGAAGAGACCTTCAGATTTTATCTGCTCCTTCCCTATTTCTCCCCTCCGTCCCTCGCTATCTCACTCCGGGTCCTTCAGATTAACTCGGCAAACATACTCATAATTAAATAGAACACACACTGGGAAATGTCATATGTTAATGGCCTTGCATTTTTAATAACATTTCCATTAGGTGATCATGTGATTATCGCCCCTGGTCTCTCTCCAACACATACTCTTTATTGCCTGTAGGCTCATGTTGAGAGGCATAGTCCTTTTTTTCCAGACTTAGACGGAGTCCACCATCTGTTTCAAATGACTTCACGTCTGCGTATTGAAGTGTTATCTATACGCATGCTACATCTTAAGACTTGACAGCCTATTTTAATTGAAATAGCTGCGCTCTTCAGTATAGGCATGGGATATCTGTCAATAGCTGTCTGGTCAGACGGTTGAATCAGATAAGATTCGGCGACCTGCTGAAACCAGAGAGAATGACCTGACAGCATTAATGAACCTCAGCTTCTCCTGCCTGTCATTCAAACACAGCAGGATGCCGCCATCAACTCGCCTGACAGACACAGCGCTGCTGTTTTAGAGTTTCTGGAGGTCAGCTGCATGCTATGCAAAAGACCAAAAAACAGAGAAAAGCAATCCAATAGAAAAATAAACCTGTTGGTATTGCTCTATTCAGAATAGAGAAACAAAAAGAACAGCGAGTCTCCACATGTCTCCCTCAGAGCAAATATCACCAGGACTGAGACGATCGACTATAACACATACTTTCATGAAGCTTCCACTTTCATTTTTCAGCTTACTATTTGTCTGAGTCACACACAGAGTGCTATAACTGGCAGCTGTGACAGGGGGCTTCAAGCATCTGTAAGAGGGTTTTTCTGCTGAAGCATGTGCATCAGAGCTCACTTGTTCTGCTTTTGATGATTGTGCCTGCTGGTGTTGTTGTCAAATCTCTGAGCTATACATCAGAGATGCAGCTGACTAAAGCACGAGAACAGAGAGCTAGCGTGAATACAGAGAGCACTGGTGTGAAAAAAGGAGAGATGAGGAGAGAAGGGAAGGGGAGGTGACAGGAAAGGAGATGATGAAGAGAGGTTAGTAGAGGGGAGATGAGGAACAGAGAGGGGAGACACAGCATTTAACTCTGACAAGTCTACTGGTGTGTGTATTGTATGAGTGAAAATAATCTTTTGTAGTGTATGACTGATGTTCTACATCTGTTGACAAGCTTTCCAGCACAGCCAGAGGAATTACCAACAAAACACAAACAGTGTACACAAACTCTGAAAACTCTCACACACTTTATAACAGAAATATGCTTGACACTACAGTATATGCACATTATACTGCATACTGGTAAATCAATCACAAACATTTTCAGATAAATTGTAATTTTTTTTCAACATTAGGTGAAATGTAGTGCATTATACAAACTACACGGTTATGGTTAAAATGTATTGTGAGAGTTTTGAAAGTGAAATGACAAGTGCAAACAAGTTGTTTAAATTTTTTA
Source organism: Myxocyprinus asiaticus (assembly GCF_019703515.2). Lineage (NCBI taxonomy): Eukaryota > Metazoa > Chordata > Actinopteri > Cypriniformes > Catostomidae > Myxocyprinus > Myxocyprinus asiaticus. The sequence goes on along the minus strand of NC_059371.1, from coordinate 16,980,706 downwards.
AGAAAATGTGAGTTGTGTTTACCAATGCAAAACTCTCCACCATATTGATAGGGTGTTGTGCATGGTTACCAGGGCATTGCTATGTAGTTGTTAAGGTGTTCTGAGTGGCTTTAATGTGATGCTATGAGGTTGCTAGGCTGTTCTAGGTGGTTGCTTACTGGCCCAGGTCAAAAGAGCTGCAAGCTGAACTATTTAAGGTATCATTTAAATCCATTGAAAAAAATGGTACAGCACAAGTTAGGCAGCACCACTAATTAAATGTAGATTAGTTCAAAATAAAGCTCTCTTTCAGCATTGAGCATTGTGTACTGGTTAAATGCTGACTGCAAGGCCAATTTTGTTTTATCCATGTCTAATAGCCCCCCGGATAATCACACCTTTTGTTGAGCAATAAATAAGCTTGTGAAGCTATTTATTTTATCTAATTATTTACTTTTACACTTGACCTCCATCACTGACCTCCAGAGGGAAAGCCATCAAAGTCAGGCTGTAATTTTCACATGGCCTACTTTCTCCTCCACACACACACACACACACACACACACACACACACACACACACACACGCACAGGGCTGGAGTTGTGTTTGTCCTTTTGGGTTACTTTGCCACTAGGGTTGAAGCAAATCCACCCATGTAATGACAAAGGTCATTAAAATTCATCTGAGCTCTAATAGCAGGTCTGAATCACTCGAGCTTGAGCTTGCCTGAGCTTCACCTTATGATCAGATCACTGATGACGTCCAAAGAACCTGCCACAACAGGCAAAGGTGCACTGTGACCAGATTATGATGTATTAAAAGGCATTATTACACATTTTTGTGGGGATTATGAAGATGTAATAATGCCTTTTTTATTTCTGGACTTCTTTTTGACACTTTTTAGTGACTGAGACTGCAGACATGTAAATCTCATGAAAACTGTATAGAACATCTCCAGGTCACATTTCACCCCAATAACAAAAGAAAGAAATTTGAATTTTGCCAAAAGAAAACGAATCCTATTTAAGGAGCATTAAAGTGTTTTGCATTGTGCCATTATCTTCATGACCAATAAGCATATTTCCTCCCTTCAATTCACATCCTCATAATAAAAAAAAAAACACTCATTCTCATTACTGTAATACAAAAATAATTATATATCATTTAAATGGTAAGTATTTATACATCATGGTAGTAATTATTGTAATGCCTTTACATGCACAGTTGTACACTGATTATGCTTAAAAAGCAGACAACGTGTCTGGTCATGTAAGCACCTTTAATGGTTTTCTTTTAACAAAATAAGGTCATAAAACAGTTTAGACAAAAAACAATCTGCAAGCATAGAATTTTTCCCCATTACCCTGATTTCGCATTGCACGTAAACATCTTCACTGGCATTCAAGAGGCATGTCCATCGTGCACATGTTTTGCGCATAGCTGTTAATGTTAACGTTTTGATGTAAAAAACTGAGAATAACCCAATGTTTTTAAATCTCATGCTAACTTTTTATTTTTATTGTCTTATTTTTTTGGTTAAAAAGTTAAAGAGTTTAATACAAACAATCACTCTATTACAGTGATTGAGAATATACAAAAAAAATCACTATTGAAAATAGTTGGGATTACAAAAAAACTCAAAAAATAATGCATCTAGACAATACAGTAATTTTCATGAAAATGAAATCCTATACAATGCAAAAGAGCTTATGTTTTTTTAAAAAGCTTCCTTTTTAATCCAAAAATACATGTTATTTTGATTTTGAGGAGAAATTTGACCTGGACACATATTGGGTAGAAAGAGAGAGGGAGTGGGATCGAGACATGATGCAGGCCAAATTCGAACCTGCATTTCCTTCACGAGCATGTCTGGATCATGTGTTCTAAACACTAGGCCAAGGCTCCAACTAATAATGCCTTTTAAAATGCATAATAACCAGTTGAGAATATGGTTCACTTGTTCACTAATAATGAGACACAATTCACTGTTGCAAGGTTCTAATGCATTAGTAAAGAGCTTTACAGCATTACTGCACTGATACAATGCAGTAGCTCAGAATTATTATGCACCACAGCAGGGTAACCTTTACAGGGGTATTGCGGTGCTTTGGGGCAGAGTATGACCTTGACAGCATCTTTTCAGAGAATATGGCTTCATTCCTGAAGCTGGTTGAGACTTTAAACAGTTGAAATATTTGAGACACTGAACGGCATAAAAGGGGATGTAACTTTTTCAAATGTTAAAATACTCCTATCCCAGCTTTATTTGCAAAGACAACTATTGAGAAAAAAGAGCAATGTTTTGAAAGCGCCATGGAGCCAAAAATATTTACACTTTTGGGGGAAATTAACCAATAGATGACTTACTTATATTTGACTCTGCATTTTAAACTGAGATAGGAGAATGCATTATGTGTGAGTGAATTAAGTGTTCAGGCCTCAGAAGCTGATCATCTTTTACTCCATCCTACAGCCTCCAATGTCCACCTCAACCATCCCCCACTACTCTCTCTCACTCTCGTCTGCCCTCAGGCTCTTCTGCTGTGAATTAGAGGGCATGGGACCAAGGCCACAGCCAGTGGGAGCCACAGTGTCAAGACCGGCACTTCACACCCCTGATCACACATGAACCCGACATGTGATACAACTATAAATAAACATACCCTTAAAATCACAGGAAGCAATTACCCCTGCAGGTAATGCCATTTCTGAATGTATGAGCACCCAGATACAAATAAACCTTCTTTATTTAAGCAAACTAGTTAAGAAACCTTCAAAGTGGACCACCTAGGTGGTTTTAACTGAGCCTAATCTTCGCAGAAATCACTTCACTGACTTGGTTCTCCTTTTTAAATGACTGAAACGAATCAGCAATGCTTTGAAAACATGAAAAACTATGGATTGCTACAGATGGATGGATGGATGGATGGATGGACGGATAAGCCACTTGGATGGATGGATGGATGAATGGATGGTTACAAGGATGTGAAGTATGTAAAATTGTGAGAAAAAAAAATCACAATATATCGATATATGATTGTATCGGCACATCACTAATCAACATGTTTCATCAATGCAACAGAACACAAGCAAAATGACTGTTTTCAGTCCATAGGTTAGACAGTCTAGGTTGAGATTAACAGCTTGAGTTATTGGCCATTTAGACATTGGTTAACTTTTACAAGAGGCCAAACAGGTACAGGGACAGTGACACGATGACTAATACGTGGCCAATCAGTTTGTTGTCTGCATGGTTGCATAGCAGACAAACTTTCTACAAGTTTAAGATTTATGTTATTAGGTCAAATGCAATATATTTTCACATTTGAAAATATGTACAGTCCTCATGTACAGGCAATCTAAAATCAACTGACCTGCCTAAGGTGAGGAAGGAGTTTCTGTGTGGCAGAACATTTCACTTTCAAGAGCAACTCCAATCAGCTGGAGAGCAGTCCTGAATACCTGACCTCCCTCTTTTTCTTTGACTCGCCCCCATACCTCTCTTTCTCCATCATCCTCATCACTCTATATTCTTGACAGATTCCTGGTGATAGAGGGGTTCAGGATGGCAGGTCTTGCAGTCTTTCTCAGCTGATGGCCATCAGAGTCAGCTCCACAGACTGCCCTGAAAGGACCCGCCCACGCCTGGCCTCCACAAGAGAGGTTTCTGAGGTCAGAAGTGCTACCCCTGCTCTCGTTGTACCCATAATATAATCACCAGAATATAATCACCTCAGTGTGCAGCAGAGCCGTGTATGTCTCTCACAGCCAATGTCTAATAGTTGAAGTAAGATGGAGCTTCTGAGAGTTTAAAAGCTTAGATCTATAGAGAGCAAAAGTGCCAGCCACTTTTTCAGCTGTCTTGTTTCCGGAGGCATTTTTACCATTCATTTTTCCAAGGGGATTTAATAAAATCCTTCATAAGAGTTCTAACCCATGAAACAAACCAACCAGTTTCAAGGTGAATCACAACATTAAAAACTTGGATTTGAAGCAAAAGTATTTTAAAATCGTACAAAAAGACAAAGGTACAAGACTGCATACTTACTAAAAAATGTTCATGCAGGAATGAACTAAACTCAGCAAAAAAAGAAATGTCCTCTCACTTTCAACTGCTTTTATTTCAGCAAACTTAACATGTGTAAATATTTGTATGAACATGAAAAGATTCAACAACTAAGACACAAACTGAACAAGTTTCACAGACATGTGACTAACAGAAATGGAATAATGAGTCCCTGAACAAAGGGGGCGGTCAAAATCAAAAGTAACAGTCAGTATTTGGTGTGGCCACCAGCTGCATTAAGTACTGCAGTGCATCTCCTCATGGACTGCACCAGATTTGCCAGTTCTTGCTGTGAGATGTTACCCCACTCTTCCAACAGGGCACTTGCAAGTTCCCGGACATTTCTGGGGGGAATGGCCCTAGCCCTCACCCTCCAATCCAACATGTCCCAGACGTGGTCAATGGGATTGAGATCCGGGCTCTTCGCTGGCCCTGGCAGAACACTGACATTCCCGTCTTGCAGGAAATCACACACAGAACGAGCAGTATGGCTGTTGGCATTGTCATGCTGAAGGGTCATGTCAGGATAAGCCTGCAGGAAAGGTACCACATAAGGGAGGAGGATATCTTCCCTGTAACACACAGCATTGAGATTGCCTGCAATGACAACAAGCTCAGCCCGATGATGCTGTGACACACCGCCTCAGACCATGACAGACCCTCCACCTCCAAATCGATCGCTTCAGCGTACAGGCCTCGGTGTAACACTCATTCCTTCGACGATAAACGCGAGTCCGACCGTCACCCCTGGTGAGACAAAACCACGACTCGTCAGTAAAGAGCACTTTTTGCCAGTCCTGTCTGGTCCAGGGAAGGTGGGTTTGTGCCCATAGGCGACACTGTTGCCAGTGATTTCTGGTAAGGACCTGCCTTACAACAGGCCTGCAAGTCCTCAGTCCAGCCTCTCTCAGCCTATTGCAGACAGTCTGAGCACTGATGGAGGGATTGTGCGTTCCTGGTGTATCTCGGGCAGTTGTTGTTGCCATCCTGTACCTGTCCCGCAGGTGTGATATTCGGATGTACAGATCCTGTGCAGGTGTTGTTACACGTGGTTTGCCAATGCGAGGATGATCAGCTGTCCTTTCTGTCTCCCTGTAGTGCTGTCTTAGGCTTCTCACAGTATGGATATTGCAATTTATTGCCCTGGCCACATCTGCAGTCCTCATGCCTCCATGCAGCATGCCTAAAGCATGTTCACGCAGATGAGCAGGGACCCTGGGCATCTTTCTTTTGGTGTTTTTCAGAGTCAGTAGAAAGGTCTCTTTAGTGTCCTAAGTTTTTATAACTGTGACCTTAATTGCCTACCGTCTGTAAGCTTAACGACCGTTCCACAGGTGCATGTTCATTAATTGTTTATGGTTCATTGAACAAGCATGGAAAACATTGTTTAAACCCTTTACAATAAAGATCTGTAAAGTTATTTGGATTTTTACAAAATTATCTTTAAAATACAGTGTCCTGAAAAAGGGACATTTCTTTTTTCGCTGAGTTTACAATCCCATGAAGCATTTACAGAATGGAATGACTTAAATTAAAAAGATGGAAAAATAAACTTGATTTAAAGTGGTTGACTATAAATTTAGAGACAATATATTTTAAGTTTATTGAAAAAGATAAATACAAATATATAAGTAGTTTGAGAGTGCCATGAATGATCTGGGTGGTGGACAACTGTTGCTGTACTTAGAGTATATCTGAATAGTATAGTACATCACTCTTTGTGTTTCATGGATCGCAAAGTGGTTTGAAAGAATTTGGGCTGAACACTTCAAATGAACTGAGACCATCTGAAAACAGTTAGTTTTAAATCTGTGTTGCAGTTCGCTTATAACACACATTGTGAACATTTATAAAATGTTTACCAAATATATCTGAGTGCACTTGTAAAGCCGGCGACAATGTGAATGTAAAGTTAACTTGGTTCATGTTTTGATTTACTCAAAAGGAATCTAGAGTTTGGTTATTTTAAAGAGAACCGAAGTGAGAAAATGCCCTCAAATATCCTTATTTCAAAAGAGCCGTGAAAATCCTGTTTTTGTGATATAGTGTGTCCCTTTTAAGAACTACTGCATTAATCAATAACAAAATACGGGGTGTGTTGAATTTTTTTTTTACAATGTATTCTTGATAAGAATTAATTGATCCTCTGTGAACAAAGACTTTACCTGGCATAGTTCAAGCAACAAGAAAGGGTGAGGTATAATAGGTACCGTCACTATGGAACTGTTCAGTTTGTCATTCAGTAGTTTATTCTTTCGTGACTTTGTGCCTGTGTGGGTGTCTGTGCACCTCTGTATGTATACATTTATAAGCAGCAGCTGAAAAGAAAGCTGTATGGATGATTTTATCATAAGCACCTTTAGCTTCAGATTGCCTTCAATACAGAAAGATTACCGCTATACATCCACTCCAGACAGATAGAGAGAGCGGGAGGGAAAATTTTCTCTGCTTTGCCATTAAATGCAGAGCTTACTGGGTTGCTAATGTCACTTCACAGATACAGAGACTCTGTTGGAGAATGCAACGAAGAACCACTCATCTTTAATACCTGCAGAGACTTCCTCTCACCTCCCTTGAAAGACCTGAAGCAGGCCACGAAATCAGAGTTTTTGGGATTTTAGTCTATGTATGTTGGCTTTGAGGCCATCTCCAAATACTCCTAGACATTGGGAAAAAAAATCACTTTCAGCAGAGATATGCATTTAAAATGTACTCTTTCTCTTCCAGGAAAACAGAAAAATGCTCTCTAGGAATGAGTGCCTGTTTGTCCCTCCTCCAAATACCACCTGCAACCTACTAGCAAATAGTGAATTGTGGTTCATGGCTGTGCCATAACTAAAACCTACTGGATTTTTTCCAATAGTTTTATATGTCCTGCCCAAACTTCCTTTATCAATAACAAAAAATACAAAAAAAGTAGTGAAAAATTATGTTGGTTAACAAAGAAAATAAAGCATTGCCTGTGTGTTTTCATGCAGTTTGGGAAATACTGAATCTGTTGTAGCCTATTTTGTGAGTGAGACGAGTAAAAAGCGCTGTTGCATAAATCTATGTTATGAACGTAATACAAAGTATCGAACCTACTATTTACACAGGATTGTGTCTTTAATTCATTGATGTGTAACGTGTTAACTATGAAAGTAAATGATTAATTGCAATTAATTGTAATTCAATATTTTTAACAAATGAAAGCCCAAATAAAACAAAAATGAGTTTGCAAAGAACAAAACCTAAACAGAAACTCTAAATGTGCACTGAATACATACAAAATCCCAAAACAATTACAGAAAAAATGTTGATAGTCCAAAACCTCCTAAAAACAACCACTCAATCAGACGTCCGACAGTTCACTTGTTGCATTTTCTGATAAAGTGTCGTCTGTGTCATCATAGGCAGAACAACAGTTTGTGGTGCTGTTTTATAAAGGATGAAAACTAATACTTAAACTAAACTAAAACTAGTCATTTTCCAAAGACACAAATGAAACAAACTATTTATGAAAAATGTAATATAATTACAATGTTAAATGAAATTTCTTATTAATAAAACAAAATAAAGTCTGACTAGCACACCTGGAGTCGCAAGTTCGAATCCAGGGCATGCCGAGTGACTCCAGTCAGACTTCCTAAGCAACCAATTGACCCGGTTGCTAGGGTGGGTAATGTCACATTGGGTTAATCTCCTTGTGGTCGCTATAATGTGGTTCTTGCTCTCAGTGGGGCACATGGCGAGTTGTGCGTGGATGCCGAGGAGAACAGAGTGAAGCCTCCACACACACTACGTCTCCGCGGTAACACGCTCAACAAGCCACGTGATAAGATGCGCAGATTGACGGTCTCAGATGCAGAGGCAACTGAGATTTGTCCTCCGGCACCCAGATTGAGGCGAGTCACAACGCCACCATGAGGACTTAGAGCACATTGGGAATTGGACATTCCAAATTGGGGAGAAAAAAACAAAACAAATAAAAAAATAAAACAAAATGAACTGTGCACACAGACACACTCAACAAAACATTCACTCATGCATGCATTTAATTTAATACCGAATTACTTCTCTCTTGCTAAAAGGAGGGTCCAGAGACTCCATTAAGATGGAGATTAGCCGATCTCTTACCGTCCTCCTCCTTGTGTGTGTTCTGCAGGCTGTGCATCCTCTCTGCACCAGAGGGCTGGTTCGGATCAGACAGTGCGGCGTGACGTTCAGCTGATATCCATGTGGGGTCACTCATATCAAACTCCTCACTACTCACTGAACACTCATCCTGAAGAGAGACAGAAAGATAGATGTCACTCCAACAGCTGAGGCAGGATTGCTCATTTCAGTGCCATGTGTATGAGTGCAAATCAAGAATAGATTTGAAAGTCTGATTTGACCGTGATGTTGGCAGGCAAACAGGCCATGAGGAGCTGTCAGAGAGAGTAGTCACCCCCCTGCTGAGTGACAGCATCACTCACACACACATAAATGTGCGCAGTACCCCACTGGGATCTGACGACCAAAATGGGCCCTAAAGCACACTGCAAATACAGAATGAATATATAAAAGTATTGAAACAGAGAATGCCTCAGCAGGAGTATCGGAAATGTATGCATATTTCTCCAATCATATGTCAGCATTAATTAGGTCTGCGTGATATGTAGAATTTTCCAAATATATTCCCAATGATTTGCTGGTGATATAAAATTAAAGGGACAGTTGCTTGTTGTTGTGGCTGGTGTATATATAAATTATATATATATATACACACACACACACACACACACACACACACACACACGGGTGGAAAGAGTACTAAAAAATAATAAAAGTACTGTTACTTCTTAATGTATTTTGAGTAGAGTAAAAGTACCTGTCCTAAAAACTAAAGAGTAAAAGAGTAGCTCATTTAAAAGTACTCACTGCAATTTAAAAATGTAGCACACATACCGTAATTTACATTCCCTTTCATGACTGTATGCCAGAAAGAATAAAAAATATAGGTATTTTATAGGTGTTTGTGATTGACAACTTTTACTTATCTATGATACTGTAAACACTACATTAATCTGATTTAAAAATAAATAAATAAAAGGGCAACATGATTACAGAAATGACAAGATGAAAATGTTATTTTCAATATCATAATGTATGAAACAATTACATTAAAATCAGTTTATGTGTAGGGTCTAAATTTCCCTTAATGCCGACTGAGAGAGTTATTGTTGCACACAAAACATGTCCAAAACAATGCAAGGAATGCAAAAAAACAAACCAAAAAAAAAAAAAAACACTAAAAAAGCAGGGTCACTTGGCACGTTATGTCCCGCACAACTGCGGTAGAGCAGTTGTTTGGTACAGGGGCCACATCGGGCTTTAAAGTAATAATTCACACAAAAATTAAAATCCATCATTTACTCACCCTCATGCCATCTCAGATGTGTATGACTTTCTTTCTTCTGCAGAACACAAATTAAGATTTTTAGAAGAATATCTCAGCTCTTTTGGTCCACACAATGCAAGTGAATGGGTGCCAAAATTTTGAAGCTCCAAAAATCACATAACTCAGCATAAAAGTAGCCTAATCCATGTGACTCCAGTGGTTAAATCCATGTCTTCAGAAGAGATATGATAGGTGTGGGTGAGAAACAGATCAATATTCAAGTAAATGTTTACTATAAATTCTCCTCCCTGCTCAGTTTAACTTTCACATTGTTCTTCTTTTGTTTTTGGTGATTCACATTCTTCATGCATATCGCCATCTACTGGGCAGGGAGAAGAAGTCATGGATTAAACCACTGGAGTCATATGGATTACTTTAATGCTGCCTTTGTGTGCTTTTTGGAAAGTCAAAATTTTGGCATCCATTCACTTGTATTGTATGGACCTACAGAGCTGAAATATTCTTCTAAAAATCTTCATTTGTGTTCTGCTGAAGAAAGAAAGTCATACACATCTGGGATGGCATGAGGGTGAGTAAATAATAAGAGAATTTTCATTTTTGAGTGAACTATTTCTTTAAGTAGCAATACGACGATACTTGAACAAAAATGAGCTGCATGGTCGAGTTGCCAGAAAGAAGCCTTTACTGTGCCAATGCCACAAAAAAGCCCAGTTACAATATGCCCGACAACACCTTGACACGCCTCACAGCTTCTGGCACACTGCAATTTGGAGTGACAAGACCAAAATAGTGCTTTATGGTCACAACCATAAGCGCTAGGTTTGGAGAGGGGTCAACAAGTATTGTGCTCCTTGAAACAACCACACCGTCTTTTTCCAGAGCAGCCTGCATTTCTCCTGAGGTTTCCTGAGGGGTTTTCTTTGTATCCCGAACAATTCTTCTGGCAGTTGTGGCTGAAATCTTTCTTGGTCTACCTGACCTTGGCTTGGTATCAAGAGATCCCCGAATTTTCCACTTCTTAATAAGTGATTGAACGGTACTGACCAGCATTTTCAAGGCTTTGGATATCTTTTTATATCCTTTTCCATCTTTATAAAGTTCCATTACCTTGTTACGCAGGTCTTTTGACAGTTCTTTTCTGCTCCCCATGGCTCAGAATCTAGCCTGCTCAGTGCATCCACGTGAGAGCTAACAAACTCATTGACTATTTATACAGACACTAATTGCAATTTAAAAAGCCACAGGTGTGGGAAATTAACCTTTAATTGCCATTTAAAACTGTGTGTGTCACCTTGTGTGTCTGTAACAAGGCCAAACATTCAAGGGTATGTAAACTTTTGATCAGGGCCATTTGGGTGATTTCTGTTATCATTATGATTTAAAAATGAGCCAAACAACTATGTGATAATAAATGGCTTCATATGATCACTATCCTTAAATAAAAGACAGTTTTTTTGCACAATCAGTCATATTTTCAAAAACAATGCCAAAATTTCACAATTTCTGCCAGGGTATGCAAACTTTTGAACACAACTGTACATACACACACCGATCAGCCACAACATTAAAACCACATGCCTAATATTGTGTAGGTCCCTTCGTGCCACCAAAACAGCACCAACCCGCATATCAGAGTAGCATTCTGAGATGTTATTCTTCTCACCACAATTGTACAGAGCAGTTATCTGAGTTACCGTAGACTCTGTCAGTTCGAACCAGTCTGGCCATTCTCTGTTGACCTCTCTCATCAACAAGGCATTTCCGTCCACAGAACTGGTGATCACTGGATGTTTTTTTTTTTGGCACCATTCTGAGTAAACTCTAGAGACTGTTGTGTGTGAAAATCCCAGGAGATCAGCAGTTACAGAAATACACAAACCAGCCCATCTGGCACCAACAATTGCTGATGAGAGAGGTCAACAGAGAATGGCCAGACTGGTTCGAACTGACAAAGTTTACAGCAGTGGTTCTCAAAGTGGGGGAGGCACAAAGGTATTGTAAGTGGGGCGTGGAAGACTGTCCCGTTCTCAAATCACTTTCACATATTCAGCAAAAATAGTGACAATACACGCAACTTCTTGTTTAAACTTTTGGCAGGCACCGCAGCGCAACTGCACAAAGCATGTAATAGTGTAATATTGTCAGGTGCGCTCTCAGCTATGCTTATGTAAACAAAGATGTCTCACGAGCCAGTTTCAAATGGGGACACGATGAATTAACACCAGTATTTTGGTCGGTCCCTCACACAACACTATCGAATGGCTTCAGAAGAATTTATATATAAGGCACAAGAGCTAAGGACAACTTGTATGGTGCTTTTGGAACTTGGACAGCCTATCACCATTCTCTCAAGACGACAACTCAGACGCACTCTAAACTTTCCAAACAGCTTCAGATGATGTAGATCGCAAAGTATGAGAGAATTATACAAAAATACAAAATAAGCACTCTAGTTGTGAAATGAAGTGGAGCCAGAGTTGCCAGCCAGCGTCTTTAAAAGAGACACCCGACGTTACATCTTTAATGCATCTTTTATTAAAGTTAAAATACTAAGGAAGCAGGTCACGTAAATAAGTATAAACTCCGAAACTGGCATTTCTCTGTGCGGTCAGCGCCCTTTCAACAAGTCACGTCAAGAGACCCAATCTAAGGGGGAGAGATTGAAACTGCACCCAGCTGATGCACACTCTGGGGCGGGCATGCTCATCCCTCATGTGCACACTCGCTGCAGCTAGATTATTTTATGATGGCTCACGAGGTATTGAATCATACCATAGTGTCACTGTGTGTTTCTTATCATAAAGAAAATCAGCAATAGGCAGCTTTATTAAAAGGACATAGTTTGTTTTTTGCGAGTTAAAGATGAATCGACGTGAACAGAAAGGTGAGGGAGGTAGTCTTCTCCCCATGTACTGCAACAAAAAGTTTTTGATTTGTTTTTGTTATGGCTTGTTTTCCAATATAAATATCTAAAACTCATTTAAAACAACATACATACATTTACTTTAAGAGCTACACTGCAGAAGAAATTTTTTTCATTCGAGAATGTTGAATATAAAAAAAATTATAATATTTTAAAATATCTACAAACCCTTAAAAGAAAAAGAAAAAAAGATGCATTTACCTGAGTAGCAGCATATAAGATTGCAGAGCTTTCAGAGAATAGATCTTGAATTTAAGTATATTTTGTCTTTTATGCACTGGCAGAAGTATAAACGTGAAAAATACACTTATATTCAAGAAACATTTTCTTAAAGTCTAAATATCTTATATGTTGCTTCTAAAGTAAATCTTGTTTTAAGGATTTTAAGACTATTGTAAATGGAAAACAAGACAAAAACACTTGATAACAATAGGATTTTTTGCAGTGAATTTTTTTTTACTGAATTAAACTTAAAAGATTTTTTTTTTATTCAGTGACTGTTATTTAGAGGTATTTTTAAAAGATGATTTTGTCCTCTTTATTGTTAGTAAGCATGTTTAATACAACCTTTTAAGTTGGGGCACAAGCTGAATAGTCGGTTAAGGACTAATGATTAATCGTTGCAATAATCGCCCGAATAGTCGAATAATCATTCTAATAATTGTTCGATTAGTCGATTATCAAAATAATCGTTACTTGCAGCCCTATTAACCAATAACAGTTACGATGTAAAAAAAAAAAATAGCTATAGAATAGAAAAAATAGGCCTGTAATATAGCCTAGAATAAACCTAATGTATTCTAAGCATGACGTGCACACAGAATAACAGATAGTTTAACATGTTAAGCAGTCGGCACCTCATTGGAAATAGCCTTCTTAATCAGCAGATTAAAAAAATGGCATACCTAGCCTAAAACAGTAATTTTCTATGCTACTTATAAGTATATATTTTTTGATGAGCAAAATTAACACATCAACATAATCCAGTGAAAGATGGGACTTGACTCACAAGAGGCGACAATCCTGCACTTAAAAAAGCCTGCTCAGCAGAAAAAAAACTTACAAGCATGCACAGATTTAAAGAAGACTCAAATGTGAAAACATACATTGTGACTTGCAAGCCAAAGTTTTGGAAATCCGCTTCCCGCATCACCACCGAAGTGATTTCATAGCTACTTTGCTGAGTTTGCTGGCCTTGCGAGAGGACATTTTCCAATGTGATATATATATATATATATATATATATATATATATATATATATATATATATACACTATATTGCCAAAAGTATTCGCTCACCCATCCAAATAATTGAATTCAGGTGTTCCAATCACTTCCATGGCCACAGGTGTATAAAATGAAGCACCTAGGCATGCAGACTGCTTCTACAAACATTTGTGAAAGAATGGGCCGCTCTCAGGAGCTCAGTGAATTCCAGCGTGGTACTGTGATAGGATGCCACCTGTGCAACAAGTCCAGTCGTGAAAGTTCCTCGCTACTAAATATTCCACAGTCAACTGTCAGTGGTATTATAACAAAGTGGAAGCGATTGGGAATGACAGCAACTCAACCACGAAGTGGTAGGCCACGTAAAATGACAGAGCGGGGTCAGCGGATGCTGAGGCGCATAGTGTGCAGAGTCAATCGCTACAGACCTCCAAAGTTCATGTGGCCTTCAGATTAGCTCAAGAACAGTGCGTAGAGAGCTTCATGGAATGGGTTTCCATGGCCAAGCAGCTGCATCCAAGCCATACATCACCAAGTGCAATGCAAAGCGTCGGATGCAGTGGTGTAAAGCACGCCGTCACTGGACACTAGAGCAGTGGAGACGCGTTCTCTGGAGTGACGAATCACGCTTCTCCATCTGGCAATCTGATGGACGAGTCTGGGTTTGGCGGTTGCCAGGAGAACGGTACTTGTCTGACTGCATTGTGCCAAATGTGAAGTTTGGTGGAGGGGGGGGATTATGGTGTGGGGTTGTTTTTCAGGAGCTGGGCTTGGCCCCTTAGTTCCAGTGAAAGGAACTCTGAATGCTTCAGAGATTTTGGACAATTCCATGCTCCCAATTTTGTGGGAACAGTTTGGGGATGGCCCCTTCCTGTTCCAACATGACTGCGCACCAGTGCACAAAGCAAGGTCCATAAAGATATGGATGAGCGAGTTTGGTGTGGAAGAACTTGACTGGCCTGCACAGAGTCCTGACCTCAACCCGATAGAGCACCTTTGGGATGAATTAGAGCGAAGACTGCGAGCCAGGCCTTCTCGTCCAACATCAGTGTCTGACCTCACAAATGCGCTTCTGGAAGAATGGTCAACAATTCCCATAAACACACTCCTAAACCTTGTGGAAAGCCTTCCCAGAAGAGTTGAAGCTGTTATAGCTGCAAAGGGTGGGCCGACGTCATATTAAACCCTATGGATTAAGAATGGGATGTCACTTAAGTTCATATGCGTCTAAAGGCAGATGAGCGAATACTTTTGGCAATATAGTGTATATATATATGTGTATATATATATATATATATATATATATATATATATATATATATATATATATATATACAATTAATTAAAAATTTTTAACTAATTAATCACATAATTTTCTGTAATTAAATCACAATTAAATTATGGTACATGATACATTACAACAAACATTTAAAAAATCATAAATATATTTACTTTATACTTGGTATCAAAAAACTTGCAAGAAATTTGTAAGTCATCATTTATTTTAATAAAAATAAATATGTACTTTACATATTCAATTGTTCAGATTTGTTTTGTTTTTTTGCAGACAAATTAGACAGGTATTAATCTTTGACGCAAGTATACAGTATGTATATATGCCATAAAATCAGTGAACATGCTGTTGGGCAAAATCCTCAGGCATTTTACAGTGGATTTGGTTTAATAATAGGATCAAATGGGCATTTCTAGCGGTTGACATTTCTACTGGTCTATTACACATTGACACAGAGCCATGCAGCAGCTTGGTGGTCTCGTTATAAAACATCAACAAGGTATGCCATTTTAAGAGGTTTTTCCAGTCTTGCAGTGCGTGGTTATGGTGTTATTGAATTTTCATGACCATTGAAGATCCAAGTAAAAGAAACCCACAAGCACTTGTCCACATGAAAGCCAGCACACATGCGTTAGAAGCAGAGTACTGTAAGTTTGGTGTGCGTCATCCTCACGCTGTTGTGCAAAGAGGCTGTTATTGGTAGAGTGACATTTCATGTTTTTTTATTTATTATTTTTCTTCTGTTTGAGATCACGTTGAGTTAGACCAGGACGCTGACATGCTGTTTACTGTTATCGTGCATTTTATGGATTCGCACATTTTTATTTGACTGCTATTTTCCTCAGAATCTTGCGTGTGACCGCGAGATTAATCTGTCATTATTCAAAATGCTGTCCGTCATTTTGACACATGAAAAACAAGAAAGAAACTCTGTTTAAACCATCTTCACATGGCATATCTCTCCCTTGGTCTCTGCGTGTGCGTGAAAGAAAGAGAGAGAGGGAGAGGACAACGCTCGCAGCCATGTGAGAGTGAAAAAACTGCTTTTAATGCAAAAATAACTAAATGCGCCTCATTTAAAAGTATTTGGTATATGAGGGATGATGCATTAGGGAGTTATTATTCTGATGGTAGGCTGCAATAATAAGTTCATAACATTGGCTGTTAGATCAGCTGTCACTTGCGTCGGTGTGCCCAAATAATTTTCCACATTTGCAAGCAGTAATTTTCACTGGCAAATGCGAGTAATTCACGAAATTAACCATATATTAACTGCGTAAATTAAATGGTATTTGTCATTATTATCTTTACTAAAATAAAAATGTTTGGGGGGGGGGGGTTCCCTTATGGGGAGTCCCATCCCCCCCAGCCCCCCCTCAATTCGAGCACTGTCTACAAGTATACCTGGCTGCAGCTTGCTAACTTGCTGATGACAGTAACTGTGCATTTATAGACGAGTTTCACAATTTTGGACCATAAGCAGAAAAACCCTGTCACCCATAGAGCGTAAACGAGTTGGGGGACAGCTAAAAGACCAGATACAGTATATATTAGCTTTATCGCCCAGCCAGAACATCAATTGTATCAAATCTGAATGGTTTTGGTGGCCTGGTTAAAAACTTGATTTATTGCTGAATAACTGTAATTTATTTAGCGCTCCCCCACACTATGTTGCAGAAAACATTAACCCAAACCTGATTCGATCAAGGCATTCAGAAATATTTCCTTTGGTGTGATTGCTTTGAAATCAATCAATAGACCAGGATATACAAGTCCTGTTGAAATCAAGAACACCATCCTCTAAAGAGATTAATTTTGTCATAAAAGACAAATTTTATTCAAATGCTTGAATGGGGGGCCTGGGTAGCTCAGTGGTAAAAGACGCTGGCTACCACCCCTGGAGTTCGCTAGTTCGAATCCCAGGGCGTGCTGAGTGACTCCAGCCATGTCTCCTAAGCAATCAAATTGGCCTGGTTGCTAGGGAGGGTAGAGTCACATGGGGTAACCTCCTCGTGGTCATTATTATGTGGTTCGTTCTCGGTGGGGCACATAGTGAATTAAGCGTGGATGCCGCGGTGGATGGCGTGAAGCCTCCACACACGCTATGTCTCCGTGGCGACGCGCTCAAGCCACGTGATAAGATGCGCGGGCTGACGGTCTCAGACATGGAGGCAGCTGGGATTCGTCCTCCGCCACCCGGACTGAGGCGAATCACTACGCGACCACGAGGACTTAAAAGTGCATAGGGAATTGGGCATCCAAATTGGGGGAAAAATATATTTTTTAAAAAAATAAATAAAAAATAACAATAAAATAAAAATGCGTGAATAATGTGTTGTGCTACCATGTGTACAGGCTACAGAAATACACTTTATCTGCTGATAAACATGCTTTGAAATGTCTAAAGTAAAAATAATATTTCTCAAGGTATGAATCTCAAATAAACTGATACAAGCATTTAAAACGTTTATTCATTTTATTCCTACAGTGAACATAATTATTAATTAAAATGGAAAAAGTTGTTCAAGGTTGTTCGAAGTAGGAAAACATTTTATCATCAGTGGCACTTTGTATAATAGACACCCCAAACATAATTATCCTAGATTCAGGTTCTAGATTGAAAAAACAAAACAGATTTTTGTGTTCAACTGTAAGTATTTTTTTACATATTGCTAGGCAGTTGCTAGGGTACCTACAAGGTGGATGATACAGTAGGTGGCTGTTTATTCAAAAGAGCCCACCCACAAGTCTCTATGTCCACATACACACTACAAAGTTTCAGGAGTGACAACCGCATTTAAATGCTTGGGGGTGAATCCACTAAATTATAGTTCCATGTGTGCATGGAATACAGGACTGACTCCCACAATTGCGATTATTGACAAGTGTCAAGTGAAACATGAATGCCACCATCTTATCCCATTTTGTGTTTGCTGTTTTAGAGCAAAGATGTATTATCATCTGACAATGTTTAGTTAGCTGTCGTCAACAGAATCGCAGTGTTTTGTTTATGCGCTCTGAACTGTCATATACAGGTTATCCCGAGACCACAGAGCTGGTAAGAAAAATTACAATGGAGAGTGACAGACTGGAATATATGTATTAGTGAAATCACCAGGAGAAGACTGACACATCTCACACACGCCATTAATCATGGCATTAACAACTAATTGTTCAGTTTGGTTCTGTACACACTATGTGGAATTTATTAAAAAAATTTGTTTGTCACTACCTGAATTTTTCAGCAGTTAATTTGGTTGTAGAATGTGGTTGTCACTTCCATATTTTATGGAAATGTGTGTGTACACACACAAGCATTTAAGCATTAAAAGGAGAACTGACAACTGAATTTAACTGAATTTAGCTGTAGTCTGTACGTGGCCTTCTTCTGGTTCCCTAGATATGGCTTGGGTCGTTCCTTCAGTGCAAGTCTATTTGGGATATTTTTCACCCATTTTATCATTAACCAGGTGAAAATTGAAAGTCCAAACACTTAGAAAAGTAACTGCACATCTCTCCTTAACAAGCTGCAGTGCAGGACGAGTTACATGCCAAAGTTTAATACTTAGTATGATCAATACTAAGTATATGAGCAACATTAATAGTGACACTTGTCTTAGTAAGAAGCGTCACTGATAATAATAAGTGTTAATCTCTCAGTTAAAAAAAAAGAAGCTATCTCAAAATTAAGAATTAATTTCCTTAGTATACTAATCTATTTTCAAAAATTAATAATTTAGGCTGTCAATACAAGTCTGTCCTGTTTCATAATCAGTTTCTTCAAATAAATGATTGTTTTCCCAAATAAATCAATTCAATATATTAAATCCCCAGCTAAGCTGTAAGCAGCCCAGAGCCAGTGGTGAGGAAGTCTTTTATAATGAATCAAATAAATGACAACATTCAGTTTTTTGCCATATCTGACAGCATCATTTCCTCAACATGAACGTTTGGAAGGAACAACTCAAGTACATTTGCAATGTTAAAGTCTGCTGGATTCACAGTTAAAAACATCATTTGTCAAAAGACTACTTCTTGTCTTTCAGAGAAAACACTTCAATGTACAGTAGTGACGCATAACATGTCTATTGACTTTTTTAACATTATGATTTAAGGCTAGAATTTAGATTAATGTATAAGGGAAAGTGTTTATCTTAGGTCATCTAACAGGTCACCTTTTCCTTTAAGTTATTCACCATTTTTAATAATCTTTTTTACTTCATTGGTTTATTTTAAACACATTTTTAAAAGTACAAATATTGCATGTAGCCTCTCAATTAATATGAGGTCTTAAAGCTGCAAGAATTATAATTACAAAAAAAAAAATAGCAAAATGTTTAAAATAGTTTAAAATGGAGTTTAGTATGTCACCACAGGACATGTCAAATTCCCAACAACATTTTTTATCAACTACCCACACATTGGGTCTGTTCCAAAACCTAGTGAGCTTCCTCCGGTGGCAGCATTTTAAGACATCATAGGTGCTCTCCTGACGTGAAGACTGTTCCAAAAGGTAGGTATCTTAATTATGCTGCCTCCGAACATATCTCGTTTAGGTAGCATTGTATGTATCCTTCCTGGGGTAGGCGATCCCACAATGCACCGTGATGAACTCCGCAGAAAAATAAATCCAAGATCGTAGACAAAGCAAGATAAATTTGGAAAATACGTATCGTAAAATATTAATGAAAAATACACTATTTTACCCAAAATGTGTGTGCTACATATATTTATGCTCAATAGAGTATTGCATAATTTCTCTCACGTCAACTGTATTGAAATCAGTTGCGAGTCCAGTCTCTCATGCGCTGCACGTGAGGAGCGCTTTGAATCAAGCGTGGAGTCGCTGTCTATGTAGGCCGTTCCAAATCGCTCTTTTATGAGGCTCCATTTAAGTAAGAATGCTGCCATAGAAGACAGCTGCCTATGTAGGCAGGAGACAGTGAGGAAGCACACTAAGTTTTGGTACAGATCCATTCTGTGATTTCCATAATGTCTTATTCAAATATTGGAAATAATTCAAAAGGCCAAAAAACATTATCTAGAAATTATGATTTCAAATAATTATCTTGATAATTAAATGACAAATGTATTGTTGTAATTATAAGTACTATGTAATGAAGGCTATTAAACTAAATTTGTTCCTTTATCTTGCTCCCTTTATTTGTGTAACCTAAATAATAATGCCAAAGTAGTCTAGCATTATGCAACCGCAAACCCTTCCACCTCTGGAGGACAGCCATCATTTAATTTTAATTACATAACAACCTGTACCCTCAAATGAATGTCTCTAAATTATCTCAAGAGCTCAATGACTTCTGTAGTTACAGTGAGTCTGCAATATGTGCTCATTATCTATGAGACCATCTTGAACTTCTCAGTTGACACTGGCTGTACATGCTGTGCCGGTTTTGTAAAGCAATGAAATACCTGAGCATAATGTTGTGGACCGATGAGGATGATTTATTAGACAGACAGATCAAAAGCTGCCCCAGTGACAGTGGGTGAGGACCCATCTGTTGTTGAAGGGCAACCCCACAACCCCACTGCACCTCATAACCTCTGTTGCAGCAGACGTATTTCCCCCCAGAGCTGCCAATCACCCGCCACCTCCCTCCACCAGCCCAGTGCCAGATCTGATTGGTTAATGAGTTTCACATGCAAATTGGACAGTGCATTATTGATGTAGCACTGACAGAGGAACTCTCTCCTTTTTCTCTACCACTCTCTCCTTTCCATTTGTTCTCATTTGCTCCCTTAAAAGAGAAGTGTGTATGTTTTCAATAAATACTTTTAAAATACTTTCTCCTATCCCAGTTTAATGTGCAGAAATAACTATAAATAAGCCACTTGTAAGTTCACTCACATTGGGCCTCATTCATAAAACTTTCATAAATATACGAGTAAATTGGGAGTGAGTTACACATAAAATGAACCCGAAAACTGTCACTCCAGATTTGTTCGTTGAATGTATAAGTGAATTACAAACATTCGTAAATAGGGCGCGCATGCACGTTTATTCACAATTACCATAATCCATGGCCATAATAACACCATAAAAGGAATGCACCAGACTCATTCGTAAATGCTTTTAACATCTATGCGGAACAGTAATAAAATAAACGTTTTTATAAATGAAGTGCATTCACATCATAAAATTTTGATTTAGCAAATACAATAGCGTCTCAAAGAAAGCGTCTTTAAGTGTCAGTAAGTTGACAGTAACTTACTGTCATTGCATGTTTTTGCTGTCATCGGAGGCTCTTTTGTGAATCAAACAATCCAAGAGGCAGGAGGACGTCAACCAGCATTTACCTTCTCTGGTTCTGTTCTTTGACCAAAACTCTGAAACTAATAAAGATTTGCAAGCTATGACAATGCGCAGGTCTTTTCCATTTATTTTTTTTGCCATTGTACGCACCTGCCCACGATGCGCTTATCTATGGGTGTAACAGCATGTAGCATTGACCATACGTTATCAACTAAACGCAATTTACGATATATTGAATTATAAAACTTAACTAATTTATGTTTTTTATTAAGGATAAGTTCCCTCATTCAGTTATTCGTTCATTTTTTCATTACTTATTTCATTTAACTTCTATCTAAATGTAGTGACAGTTTACTTGAAAGAACACAAAACGTTCGGATGTCTTACGCACGATTTACACGTGGTCTAGGGCAGGTGAATTTAAATTTGTTCTGCTTGTGTTTCATGAATGAGACCCAAAGAGTTTAAACACAAATCTGACAATGCAAGAAATCCGCCAATTATTTTCTGCTTTTGAGTCAAAATGTAAACAGTCCAGCGCACATTGGATAAGTAGATAAGAACACCAGTAAAGGTGTTTACGTGCAACATTTAAATCGGGATAATGGGCAAAAATTGGGGCAAATGTGTGTCGGTCGGATTATATTTAGACCGTTTGTGACCTTACCCTGATAAAAAAAACAGCTTTTCAGCCTTTACATGACTTTAAACGTTGTTGCCTTAACCATAATCTGTTAAAGAACGTGAATGTAAACAGCACAGAGGAACAGGACATTTAACGAAAAAAGAAAAACTTAATTTTATCCACTGGGAATTGATTGGATCATGAAAAGTATGATTGGATTGAAAAACAAGGGCTTGGTGACACCAGTCAAAAAGTAAAGTCATTTCAGAAGCTGAGCAAGTTATTACATTTTTATGAAGGATTATGAAGAGATTACAATGTATTTAAATAAATTATTAAATACACAATTAAATTATTTTAAAAACCTATAAAATCATTTTATATTTTAACCTAATCATTAAATCACTAATTAAATCAATAAATGTCCCTTGTATTTCATTTATAGCACTCTTTGGCATCCATTTTTATTTTAGCATCTTTGGGTTGATTTTTCATTTCATTTCACCAATATTTCCCTTATATTTTCTGTGTTAATATTAAGTGATTGCCAACATTTTGGTTGGCAACTTGATCTGCAAGAAGTACCAAGCTCAGCCATGTTGTAGAGTGAAAAAAATGAAGAAAAAATTAAAAAAGATTTTTTAAAGGTGCCACTTACTGCCATTGAGTGACATGTTGATAACTGTAAACCTGAAAATGAAAATACACAAAGCTCATGCTTATAAGACAAATCAACCCTAAGATAAGGCTTAAATGAAAATGGATGCAAACTAGTGCTAAAATGAAATACAAGGGATATCTATTAATTAATATTGAGTGATTTAATTATTAATTTTATCATTGAATATTTTTTTTTACCATTTCATTATATATTTATTTATTTATTTATTTAAATATTTGGGGGCCTAGGTAGCACAGCGAGTAAAGACGCTGACTACCACCACTGGAGTCACGAGTTCGAATCCAGGGTGTGCTGAGTGACTCCAGCCAGGTCTCCAAAGCAACCAAAATTGGCCCGGTTGCTAGGGAGGGTAGAGTCACATGGGGTAACCTCCTCGTGGTCACTATAATGTGGTTCTTGCTCTCGGTGGGGCGCGTGGTGAGTTGTGCGTGAATGCTTCGGAGAATGGTGTGAAGCCTCCACACGTGCTACGTCTCCGCTGTAACGCGCTCAACAAGCCACGTGATAAGATGTGCAGATTGACGGTCTCGGACGCGGAGGCAACTGAGGTTCGTCCTCCGCCACCCGGATTGAGGTTAGTCACTACGCCACCACGAGGACTTAGAGCACATTGGGAATTGGGCATTCCAAATTGGGGAGAATTTTGTATTTTATTTAAATATTTTATTTTGAGCAATTTGGCCCTCCGTGATGTATGTGTATGATATATGCATACAGTATGTGTAAGAATGACCCCCTCCCCCCCCCCAGAGATCAGAAATTATGCCCAGGGGTCAGCAGAAGTCATTACACTCAGTTGGGTCAGCTGACTGGAACAGACAGCAAAGGGAGGTGTTAGGGACATCCTTAAAAGGTCACAAGGACATGCCAGACCTGCTTCAAGCCAAGGCTCAATACGTCAGTTAGATAACAAAGAGGATCACCCTACTCAGTCACTTAAAGCGGCCACACAGTCCATTGTGTGTCCCACCCTCTGAATCCTGTGCAATGCAATCTGCTGCATTTTCATTCCCTCGTTGATATCACCAAATTAACATTCCAGCACCTCAATCATTTTCAAAAAAAACATCAAACGGGAGACTGTATTAATCTGACATGTATCTCCTTTTCAATTACAATCGTATAAAAATCAAGCTCGTGATCAGTGCCACACGGCTAATCCAATTTAGAACAATGAAGTCCATCTTTCTAACCGCCACTCCCCCACCCCATGCCTCAATTCTGATGGTATTTGATTAGTTTTTATTGGTTATTAATGATCCTGCATGTATGCTCACCTCATCAGCATGCAGGTGACATTCCGGTCTCTCACTCTCACTATCGGTCTCCCTTTCTGACAAATTGCTGCCTATGCAGATAGAGAGAGAACAGGGACAGCCTGGCATTTTCTCCCTTTACGAAACATGCCAGGTCTTCTCTGTCTTTAAAGGCATAGTTCATACAAAATGAAAATTTTATCATTATTTACTCTCCACTATGCTGCTCTAAATCCAAAGACGTCCTTTTGTGTTCCCCAAAAGACAAAGTCAATACAAGTTTTTGAATAATATGAAGGTGAGCAGATGATGACAGGGTTTTTATTTTTGGGTTACCTATCCCTTTAATGAGAATATCAGATAGACAGCCTCATTGAAAGAGAGTCCAATCACCTGGTTTCTTTCATTTGTGGTGTGATTGAAAGTGGGTCTGTAGGCTATGCATGTGTGTTTCAGGGTTTCTTTTGTCTGAGAGGTGTGTGTGTGTGAGAGAGAGAGAGAGAGAGAGAGAGAGAAAGGATACACAGAGCACAAAGAGCAGACGTCCTTGGGAGACAGTATCGTCTAAGCCAGGCTGTGCGTTACCACTGTCCACTCTCGCTCATTCATAAGGCAGAGTTCTCATTCAGTTGATTAACTTTGCTTTTAATAATGATACGCTTTTTCGAAGGTGAGAATGAAAGGAGCTTTTTATCACTTTAACTGATTTATGCTCGCACGGCCTAAACCTCCAAGCCAGGAGTTGGTTCAGTTCAGATATTTGTAGAGTGACTTTATTAACAGGGTTAGCCTGTTAGCTGCCCTGCTGTATACCAATCTGTAAATTCAGCAGCACAAATTATGTGCCTAAAGGGGACTTTAAAAAAATTATTAACTTCAGTAGCAAGTCCTTTAACAGTGTGCCAAAGGGGAGTACCTGAGCATTCTGGAACGGGAACAAGAGAATTGTCTCCACAAATAGCACAATAATAAGGATAATTCACCCCCCCAAATTTTTTTTACTCTTATGATGTTCCAAACCTGAATAACTTTCTGTATTCCATGGAACATATTTTCCATATGATGAAAGTGAATGGCAAGTGGGGCTGTCAAGCTCCAAAATGACAAAAAAGCACCACAAAATTATCATAAAAGTGGTCCATGCAACTTGTATCCTATTCTAAAGGTCTCTGTAGCCATTATATATATATATATATATATATATATATATATATATATATATATATACACACACATATACACACACACACTGTATATGTGTGTATATACTGTATGTGATATATACACTGTTTTAGTGATTTTGGAGCTTAGCAGAACCAGTCTACATTTAATTTCACTATATGAAAAAGAGCAGCTAAGATCTTCTTAAAAAAAAAAAAAAAAAAAAAAAAAAAAAAAAATCACAATATTAAATCATTGATTATGTGACAGCGTAATTGTTTTGCATGTACCACTGGAACAAACAATACCTTCCTACATCACGTCTTATTCAATCTATAATTAGTTCCCCTCTCTTTCTACCTTTCCTCTCTTTCTTTCCATAGTAAAGGCAGCAAGGACGTGATGTGGCTCCAAAAGAAACAAAAAATAAATGTTAAGACCTAAAAATAAATAAATAAATAAATGGAGGAATGTGAAGCATATCTAAGTGCTACCATGGAAACTGATCAAGATCTGCAATACTGAAACTGATTTAGACAGAAACGAAAAAATATTTCTGTATCTTTTCAGTCCAGACACAAACTTATGTGTTCTCATAAAATGACTAAAAATGGCATAAAACGCATCATTAGTCAACATTTACTCTATTGACTTTCCTAATACACATTACTGATTTACAGTTAACTATTCATTGGTGCAAGTTTCACTCCAAAGAAAAAACAACTGTCTTTGTGTCGCCTCTAAAACAATCTTTTTTGGAAAGCTATTCACACTGAACGTGTTTCTGTATCCATCCGTGCTGTTGTCAAGGTAAAGCATCTTGCACAGGAGCATTTTATGTTTGCAGTCTCAAGTTTAAAAGCACTTGAACTTCAGATGCAACTGTACTGTCAAGCTTTTTTAAGTGCAAGAACAGCCTCAATCTGAATGCCCCTTAGTTTTCAGCTTCAACTTTATTTTTTTAACTTCATTTTACTAAATACATCACATTACGAAAATAAAATCGGTTGCGAAAACTTTCACTTTGACTTTAAAGATGCCATGAAAATAGCTTGACGTGATTTTTCTTTCCTGTATTGATGTATTAAAACAGAAATATCTGGATGGGAAATATCAAAGGGCTTATCCCTTTTATTTAATAGCCAAAATAATTTATTTGCATCACAGCCATGAATGTTATTTGTTACTTGCTAATCGTTTAAAGGTGCTGTAAGCGATTTTAGCATTCTGAAGATTTCACGTGACTGAGCTGTTGAATTAGCCACGCCCCCTCATCCCAAAACCCCACCCTCCACAGATAATATTGAGCACAGAGCAAAAAAGCAGCACTGTTTGTTCTTGCGGTTGTCAAATTCAATATTGGCACAGTAGCGTCCTCAGCTGACAAACATTATGAATCATAGCCTCAATGATACTCTTCAAATACTACAATACTATGAGAACGAGCAAAATGACTGACAGCTGAAAAGCGTCAATGTCCGCAGGCACATTTTTGTTTGCTGTTTACAAAGTCTACAGCTGTCACAGAGACCGGTGAGATATCTCAGGACACTTATTTCATTAACATCTTTAAAGGAGTAGGAACATTTTTGGCATACTTTTCCATGAAAAAATTGCTTATTTGAATGCTTATATCTGCATATAAAAGGCTCCTTTTGTCTAACTTTACAAGAACACTAGCATATACTGTAGATGGCTTCAAAGCAAACAGACATGGACTGAAGGCTAGGGATAGGCGGATCAATCCTTAAGTATTGATACTTTCGATACTGATGTTGTATCAAAAATATCAATCCTCACACAAAACTATTGATTATAAAAAAATGAAGTAGGGACATTATCATTTGGTCATTTCATGAACATGAACAATAATCATAAACTTCAAAGTGAAATAAAATGGATTAGGCTATATTAGCAAATACTTGTACAGGATGGGAACTATTTCTTCTTCCGCTCATCTTAACATGCATGCTGAAAGACACAAGCAGACAAGAGCTTGCACCGTCACAAGGATTGTTCAAACAAGAGGGATCAGTGCCTTGTAGAGGTAATGATAGAAAATCAGAGAAACAGCTTCTGGAGTAAATTTACACTAAAATAACAACATATATAAAGGTGACATTTCTTATAATGAGTTTGTGTGTAATTGTTGTTAATAAGTAATTTAAAAAAATTTTTAACCATGGTTGTACTGAAGAAATATTGCAGTAACCATGTTTGGGGTTTTTTCTGTTTGTTTGTTTTTTTGACCCGAAACCATAGTTTTACTACAGTAATATTGTAGTAATAACCACGGTTAATTATGTGGTAAATATGGTTTAACTAAATACCATGGTTAAACTACTGTTACTGTAGTGAAACCATGGTTAATTTTTGTAAGGGTAAACAAAACAGAAGTCTAGTAATTTTCTGTTTAGGCTCACAAATGTAAATAATAATGACTTGCATTATGACTAAAAATTATATTTTAAATTACCCATTTTATCCCAAGAAATTGCAAAAAAAAAAAAAAAAAAAAAAAAAAATATTTAATAGAAGTATCAGTATTGGTATCGACGATACTGGACTTGAAATTATTGGTATCGGATCGAAAAGAAAATAAGTGGTATCACCCATCCCTACTGAAGGCCACAAAACTCCAATTTGGATTTCATGGGCTCTCTATACCCTTATCAACATAAATTCAAATCATGACAGAAATAGAACAGACAGCCAAATTCTCACACATTCACCACACACAAGGTTACAGGATCTTCCCAGGCCCTCAAGAGAAACACTGACAGCTGCCAGTCATGTCAAAGCTGCCTGCATTTCTCACATCCAACACATGTTCGAGCGTGTTACACAAGCCCCACTCCCTTCTACCTTTCACTTCCTTCTCTATGTGTGATGGGATCAATAGCAACCTTAGAAAGCACACTGTATCATTTCAACAAAGAAAGGTGAACGTATGCCGTTGTTCTACCAAGTCATGAAAGCCTGCACGGATTCATTTGTGAACACACACACACACACACACACACACTCACACTCATGTTGGTGCGGCAATCCTTTTGAGGACTCTCCATAGACATAATGATTTTTATACTGTACGAACTATAGATCCCCTAAACCTAACCCTCACAAAAAGCTTTCTGCATTTTTACATTTTAAAAAAAAAATTGTTTAGTATGAATTATGGGGACACTAGAAATGTCCTCATAAACCACATTTATAGCATAATATCCTTGTAATTACCAGTTGTCCTTGTAAACCACTCAAACCTGCACACAAACACACACACACGTTGAGGTCCAATGAGGATCAACATCTTGCAGACCGTGAGCTTCTACTGCAGAATATTGATTGTGCAGGAAAATACCAGCACTGACACACGGTGTACATACACAGTCATGCCAAAACGCACTCTGTGAGCTCTCATCTAAAGCACATTATAAAGTTAAAGATATAGTTCACCCAAAACTGAAAATTGGAATTTAATAGATAGTCATTCGAAGCCCTTTTGCTATTATTTTGTCCATGGAACTCAAAAGGATAATTTTGAAGAATATGTTTGCAGACCTATTTCTTAAAACAACAGTTCATAGTGACAATGGGCTGCCAAGCTATATAAACACTATAGTCACTACAGCCTAAATGTAGTCAATTTGACATGTGCACTATACTGATGTGCAAATTAATATGAAAATATTTACAAATATGTGATTCCAAAAATTGTATTAGGTTTAAAGACAAAATGGTAATAAATCATTATGCATCACTGGAAGGACAATCAGACAGACTGATCTGTGTCTGTTTGTGATATTATCTGACTGGATCTTCATTGTTCAGAAGGCGAGTAGAGGGGAGCTATTTCTGCCTGCCCATGCCCCTCTCTGAAGAGCAGCAAAACCAAATCTACATGCTCAGTTACCACCCCTGCCCATTATTCTACACGCAGCCCAGAACAAAAGCCAAAAAAAAGGACATAGACAAGAGAGTATCAGCGTCTAGATGGGCCATTACTCCTCAACGAGACATAGAGGTTTGCACGGCCATTAGGTTGAAGCCTGAACCCGACCCGCAAACAAGTCCCTGCGACCAGACCCAACCTCAAAATTGCAAGCTCGCTTTTTAATTTTCTCTCCAAACAGGACCCAGATGCACAGATTTTCACAGATCTGACTCAAAGGACTGTGTATGCGCTTACACAACACAATAAGTTAATGTATTGCTGTTCGAAATCCATTAAGCCCAAAGTATGCTTCAGTCGGACGCGAACACTGAGAATCCGCATACAAGACGCGTGCCGCAATTCTCATTATCAGCTCAATGCTAGAGCACTGAACATGTACAGCCCAATTTTCTAACTAGAATGCGCATGCACCTGGAATTATTTGCACTAATTAGTGGGTCCAAAAGGTGGCAACACTCATATTGGAGCCGTTGCTGTCACGAAGATGTGCTAAAAGACGTAATTGCTGGTAAACAACAGGAGACGAAGGTAAAAACATCAACAGTGGTTGTGCACGTCAAGAACATGCGTGTGAGGAGGTCTGGAAAGACCTGCATTTGTATAACTCCAGTCTGAAGGACTATAAAGACACCTTTATAAGTCTAACTCCTCAAGAGAAATAGTCCAGCATCTCGTACAGTTGTAGCGTGTATGTGCCAACTGCCTGTGTATGCGTGCAGTCAGATGAAGTATACTCTGACAGGCTCGCGTTTGACTGTACAGAGACCATAAGCGTTCGCGTCAAAACCGTAGTATACTTTGGGCTTTATACTTCTGAATTGTGACATATTTACGATGATATTCAATGAGAAGAAATGTGGGATGGGACTTGATTTTTAGGGACTGATTTGATTGTTGGCATAATTGGACCAATGCACTACAAAAAGCTAAAAGGTATTTTAAAATAATGCAAAACTTGAAATGGTGACCAGTTTTAGCACCTAAAAAAATGCACTATGCGTTAAGTATTCATAAACATTTTAACCTAAATTCTTGATGTTTAAAAAAAGGTTAATGAAAGTTATATAAAGAATAACTTATATTTCAGTGTATGGTGTTGGAAGTTTTATGCGCAAGCATGTCAGATTAATAAACGAACATACGCACAGATATCAGTACAAAGTCAATGTGTGTGAAGATGATAATCACATTCACTTCACGTATCTTGCAACTGTAGCTGTATCTTCAGCTATTCCCTGCTGATCACGTTCAGGAGAGAATGGACATGACCAAAATCAAATTAAATCTACCTGAACAAAGTCCTAAAAAAAATGTCAATATAGCCCATCAAAAGCTTCTTAGAAAGGATACTAATTGAAAAAAAAATTCAGGAAAAATTAAAAAGACCACTTGCCAAGGGAAATCTTGATGACAAAAGGTAAAAGGAACTTTTTTAACTAAAGGAGCTTCTATCAAAAGTATTAAATTTCTTCACCAATCAATGTAATTGTCTTCTTGCCAGCAACTATCTCTACGAACTACTTGGTTTTGTGAGAATCATGAAAGGAAAATAACGAGCCTGTATAAAATGGAACGCGAGGAATCCACTTTCCAGTTCAAGGCCACTTTTCTTGACAACGTTTTGTGTTTATAACCTTAGGAATCCTTGTATTGTGATACCTGCATTCACACTGACCACAACAAACTGTCTGACTTCCTGTATTCTGTGGTTGCTCTGTCAACTGTCCAGTAGCATTTGACCCCATTTACAGTTGATGTAGATTTCTATTGAAAAAATAAATCAGATCTGTCTTGTGATAAAAAAAATCAGATTATGTTTTTAGCTGCGCTGAAAGTGGACTTTGTGAGGATAAGGAGATTTCTAGGAAATCATCAACATTTTGAGTGCACTCTATGCCTAATACCACACTACACACTCAAAACAAACTACCAAGTGCTACATTGCTGTGAAAAACGTATTTGCCTCCTACTTGATTTCTTCTATTTTTGTGTATTTTTCATATTAAATTGTTTTAGATCTTCAAATGAGACAAATTAAAACAAAGGCAACCTGAGTTAACACAAAATACAGTTTTCAAATATATATATATTTTTATTACAGCAAAAGTTATCCAACGCCTATATCACCCATGTGAAAAACTAACTGCCCCCTTAAACTTAATAGCTGGTTGTGCCACCTTTAGCAGCAACAACTGCAACCAAATTCTTCCGATAACTGGAGAACAGTCTTTCACAACACTGTGGTGGAATTTTGACCCACCCTTCTTTGAAGAACTGCTTTAGTTCAACCACATTGGAGGGTTTTCGTGCATGAACTGCCTGTTTAAGGTCCTGCCACAGCATCTTAATCAGATTCAAGTCAGGACTTTGACTAGGCCACTCCAAAACTTTAATTTTGCTGATTCTTTTTTTTTTTTTTTTTTTTTTTAGCCATCCAGAGGTGGACTTACTCCTCTGCTTTGGATCATTGTATTGCTGCATAATCCAGCTGCATGAGCATCAACTCACGGAATGATGACCGGATGTTCTCCTTAAGGATTTTCTGGTAGAGAGCAGAATTCATGTTTCACGTTTCAATTATTGTAAGCCGCTCTGGCCCTGAAGTAGCAAAGCATCCCCACACCAAATCCTTGGATATTGTCCTTGGCTTTTTTGTGACTTCCTGGATGAGTCGTCCTGGGCTCTTGGAGGAATTTTGGAAGGTTGGCCACTTCTGGGAAGGTTCACTACTGTTCCAAGTTTTCTCCATTTGGAGATAATGGTTCTCACTGTGGTTCTTTGGAGTCCCAGAGCCTCTGAAATAGCTTTGTAACCCTTCCCAGACTGATGTATTTCAATCACCTTTTTTCTAATCATTTCTGGAATTTATTTAGACCTTGGCATAGTGTGCTACTGGGTGAGACTTTTTAGCCAACATCATGCTGCTGAAAAAGTTCTATTTAGGTGCTGATTTTATTGAACAGGGCTGGCAGTAATCAGGCCTGGGTGTGTCTAGTCCAGCCGAATCCCATTATGAATGCAGTTTCATAGATTTGAGGATTTAGTAACAAAGGGGCAAATAATTTTCATACAGGCCCATTTGGTATTGGATAACTTTTCTGCTTTAAAAACTGTATTTTGGGTTTCCTCAGATTGTCTTTGTTTTATGTTAGATTTTGTTTGAACTTTTGAAACAATTTAGTATGAGATATACACAAAATCAGAAGAAATCAGGTTGGGGGCAAATACTTTTTCACAGAATGGTACTTCTTACTGCTATTTTACACAATCAGTGATGGTCAAAAGTTTCTCATTCTTAATTATCTATTATTTACATAAAGTCATCAAAACTATGAAATAAAACAAATGGAAATATAGGAATTATGCAGTGACCAAAATAAAAGTTTTTTATTTTCTTCAAAGTAGCCACCTTTGGCCTTTATAACAGTTCTACACTTTTGACATTTTCTGAACCAACTTCATGAAGTACTTTTTAAACAGTATTGAAGTTCCCATGTTTGCAGAGTAATTGTTGGCTGCCTTTCCTTCATTCTCCAGTCCAACAGAGAGTAGTCTATTGTCTCCATAATAAAGTAGCAGGTTTAAATCAAATGTTTATCAAAGAGGGGGAAGCAATGTACCTGCTCAGCTTCCTGAATCAGACCTAGGCTAAACACATGATCACTCCCTGCAGCACTCCTAAATAAAACACGTGGAACATTTCTGTCCTATTCTTCACATTCTCATATCAAGTACACTGTGAAAAATATCTTTCATATTTTTCTGCTGTTCCTAGCCTTGTTGACATTCTAGTAGCCATTGCAATTTTTCAGACTGATTTTTTACATTTCTACATTTACATTTAAGCACTTGGCAGATGCTTTCATCTAAAGTTGCTTAAAATGTATACCTCAGACGTAATGTTTAGGGATGCACTGACACGAAACCTGGATCAGTATCGGCTCCGATACTGACGGTTTTTACTCGGATCGGGTATCGACACGACGAGCCCGATCCAAATCCGATACCACATGATTGTCATTGCTGTTATTGTCAAGCTCAAAGAATGACATAAAAGAACCTTTAAAGCACCATTAAATTAAGTCCATTTGTCTCATGCATTATTCAAAGAATCTTAAATGCACACAATTGCTTTGTGAATCGCAAAAGTCTGTTTATTATAATATACAGTACAGTATGTATTACACCACGCTTTACTGAATAAGCACTGCTTTGTTGACAGACACACACCTAAGCATGTGCATTGGCTCCTGATGCGCTGCTGTATTTAGCTCTCAGAGTGTGCAATATGTGACTGCTTAATACACAAATTCCATCTCAGATGTAGATGCTCAATAGTTCCAGATTCAAGTCAAGATACAAGTTGAAAAAAAAATGTATAAAGAGATAAGGCTTCTTTTCTACTGAAGACTTTCACCGGAATTACTGTAAATTTAGCTGATGCATCCAACACTAGTTTTAATGAAATAATGTGTAGTTAGATGTGTAGTTTTTGTTTCTTTACACATAAAAGAGTACGAGCAATCAGATCCACACACTGAGTTATAGATTTTCTAAACTCATAAAAAAAAATTAAACTTAAGAAAAACAACAACACTTGTTTCAGATCAGGATCGTATCGGCCAATAGGACCGAGTTCAGGTAGATCAGGAGAGAAAAAAATGGTATCGGTACATCCCTGGTAATGTTATCACATTGGGTGTTCCCTGAGAATCAAATGTCCTGGTTACTTGCGTAACCTCCGTTCCCTGATAGAGGGAATGAGACTTTGTGTCGATGTAGTAACACTAGGGGTCACTCTTGAGAGCCCGAGACACCTCTGGTCTTTGATAAAAGGCCAATGAAAATTGGCGAGTGGTATTTGCATACCACTCTCCTGGATATATGGGTATAAAAGGAGCTGGCATGCAACCACTCATTCAGGTTTTGTGCTGAGGAGCCGAGACAAGGTCCTGGCCATTTCAGCGGGTAGTTCAGCATCTCGCTCCCTCCATCACGCAAGTAACGAGGACGTTCCCTATCTGTCACTCACTCGATGTTGTGTCGATGTAGTGACTCTAGGGGTGCCTATACGAAACGCCGCAACAGACCACTGTGTGCCCCGTAGCCAGCGCACCAGGCCGACACGTAACCTCCCCCAACACTGTTATGAGTGTCGAATGGCCCTTTGGGGACAAGTCGACTACCCAAAAATAGAGACGGGCTAGCCGACTAAATTAACCGACTGCGGCCACCAGGTCTAGTCGGGGGGGGGGGGGTCCATCCCAAGGGGAAGACACCACGGAGACCACACCCCGCCCAGAGAGAGGGGGAGGGGGTATTTAAGTGGAAATACATCACATGGTCTTGCTGAGCTTTGTCAGAAGTATGCCATGTGGAGAAGTCCAATGGAAGGGTGCGGGATCTTGAGCCTCGCCAGGGCAGGATGTGCCAGATAACCTCCGTCTGCTGCTTCACCACTGAGAACTGCTGGGCAAAGTCCTCGATGGTGTCGCCGGACTGGCCAACCTGGGAAATGGGGGCAGCAAGGAACCGGCCTTGTCGGCCTCTCACACCTCGACCAGGTTGAGCCAAAGGTGGCGGTCCTGGTCCACCAAGGTGGGAGAGCGAGGTCGGTCGCCGAACGCAGTTCCTGCATCAATCCCGGGGCGGAACTACCCTTGTGCAGTTCCTTTAGCGCCTTGGATTGGTGGACTTGCAGGAGAGCCATGGCGTGCAGGGCGGAGGCGGCTTGTCCAGTGGCACCGTAGGCTTTGGCTGTCAGGGACGACGTAAACCTACAGGCCTTGGATGGGAGCTTTGGGCATCCGCGCCAGCTGGCGGCGCTCTGCGGGCTTAGGTGCACCGCGACTGCCTTATCCACCGAGAGGATTGCCGAATAGCCCCTGGCCGCCCCACCATCGAGGGTAGTGAGGGCGGGGAAGCTGAAAGACCGGGACTGGACAGTAAAAGGTGCCTCCCACGACATTGTCAGCTCTTCATGCACTTCCGGGAAGAAAGGAACGGGGGCCCATTGGGGTCCCCAAATCGCCCCCAGTGCTAGCCGCACTGGCCTCATACCCGTGGGTAGAAGGACCGAGGCGGGGAGCCTCTGGGGTGGCTTGCTTTCTTACGAAGGTAAGCCGCGACCGCATCGTTCCCATGGACATGTTCTCGCAATGAGTACAGTACCCATCCACAAACGCCGTCTCCGTGTGAGCAGAGCTCAGACACGAAATACAGTGATCGTGGCTGTCAGAGGGCGAGAGATAACGAGCGCAACCAGGAATAACACACAAACGGAAAGGCATCTTTAAAAAGACGCGTCTTTAAAAAGACATTCCGTGTGTGCCGCTCTTTTAGAGAAATATACTCTTATTTCTGCCGAAGCGCCCAGGGGCATTCTCTGCAGTGCACCAGTGCAGAGGGGGGAGAAGCTGCTGAAATGCGCCGTCAGATCCAGCAGAGGTGAATGAACAGCCGTGGGAATTCAGCTCAGTGAGCATCGACCGTTTGGCTCCGAAGAGAAAATCTGAATGAGTGGTTGCATACCAACTCCTTTTATACCCGATTGTCCG
The DNA here is from genome assembly GCF_019703515.2 of Myxocyprinus asiaticus. NCBI lineage: Eukaryota > Metazoa > Chordata > Actinopteri > Cypriniformes > Catostomidae > Myxocyprinus > Myxocyprinus asiaticus. The sequence continues at coordinate 16,945,327 of NC_059371.1, read as the reverse complement.
GAGGAGTGGTATGCAAATACCACTCGCCAATTTTCATTGGCCTTTTATCAAAGACCAGAGGTGTCTCGGGCTCCCAAGAGTGACCCCTAGTGTCGCTACATCGACACAACGTTGAGTGAGTAACAGATAGGGAACCCATGACCTTGGCATTGCTAGTGCCACACACTAGCATTTGAGCTAAAGGCACAGGAATTCTTGGCTGATATTTCATTCAGAGAGAATGTGGTTTTAAAAGCCATTAAACATATATTCTCACGTTTGCTTTCCTATTGAATGACTCTCACATGCATGTGAAGCACACAAGCCTTTGATACTTACTCCTGCTGAGATAAGACAAAAATAGATCTTTTTTCCCCCTTTAACGATATAGTGGTTTAAAGCCAGGCATTTCTAGACAAATCTTTACAATAAAAAGCTCTTTTTATCTTCTTTTAAGGGTGAAAAATACCTGCTGAGGACTAGCATGTAGAAACAAACAGTAGGGTTGCTCCAATACCAAAATTTTGGATTCGGTACGATACCAGCTCTGGTACCTCGGCATCGATACTAACTCGATACTTAGACAACAAATCAAAATAAAAGAAAAAACCTCAGAGTTTTGATGAAATTACACAGAAAATTACTTGACTAAAAGAACGGCATAATGTCTAATGCCTTTTCTTTTTTAATTTTTCTAGATTCCATTTTAAATTATATATATACAGGTGCATCTCAATAAATTAGAATGTTGTGGAAAAGTTCATTTATTTCAGTAATTCAACTCAAATTGTGAAACTCGTGTATTAAATAAATTCAATGCACACAGACTGAAGTAGTTTAAGTCTTTGGTTCTTTTAATTGTGATGATTTTGGCTCACATTTAACAAAAACCCACCAATTCACTATCTCAAAAAATTAGAATACATCATAAGACCAATAAAAACTAACATTTTTAGTGAATTGTTGGCCTTCTGGAAAGTATGTTCATTTACTGTATATGTACTCAATACTTGGTAGGGGCTCCTTTTGCTTTAATTACTGCCTCAATTCTGCGTGGCATGGAGGTGATCAGTTTGTGGCACTACTGAGGTGGTATGGAAGCCCAGGTTTCTTTGACAGTGGCCTTCAGCTCATCTGCATTTTTTGGTCTCTTGTTTCTCATTTCCTCTTGACAATACCCCATAGATTCTCTATGGGGTTCAGGTCTGGTGAGTTTGCTGGCCAGTCAAGTACACCAACACCATGGTCATTTAACCAACTTTTGGTGCTTTTGGCAGTGTGGGCAGGTGCCAAATCCTGCTGGAAAATGAAATCAGCATCTTTAAAAAGCTGGTCAGCAGAAGGAAGCATGAAGTGCTCCAAAATTTCTTGGTAAACGGGTGCAGTGACTTTGGTTTTCAAAAAACACAATGGACCAACACCAGCAGATGACATTGCACCCCAAATCATCACAGACTGTGGAAACTTAACACTGGACTTCAAGCAACTTGGGCTATGAGCTTCTCCACCCTTCCTCCAGACTCTAGGACCTTGGTTTCCAAATGAAATACTTGCTCTGATCTGAAAAGAGGACTTTGGACCACTGGGCAACAGTCCAGTTCTTCTTCTCCTTAGCCCAGGTAAGATGCCTCTGACGTTGTCTGTGGTTCAGGAGTGGCTTAACAAGAGGAATATGACAACTGTAGCCAAATTCCTTGATACGTCTGTGTGTGGTGGCTCTTGATGCCTTGACCCCAGCCTCAGTACATTCCTTGTGAAGTTCACCCAAATTCTTGAATCGATTTTGCTTGACAATCATAAGGCTGTGGTTCTCTCGGTTGTGCATCTTTTTCTTCCACACTTTTTCCTTCCACTCAACTTTCTGTTAACATGCTTGGATACAGCACTCTGTGAACAGCCAGCTTCTTTGGCAATGAATGTTTGTGGCTTACTCTCCTTGTGAAGGGTGTCAATGATTGTCTTCTGGACAACTGTCAGATCAGCAGTCTTCCCCATGATTGTGTAGCCTAGTGAACCAAACTGAGAGACCATTTTGAAGGCTCAGGAAACCTTTGCAGGTGTTTTGAGTTGATTAGCTGATTGGCATGTCACCATATTCTAATTTTTTGAGATAGTGAATTGGTGGGTTTTTGTTAAATGTGAGCCAAAATCATCACAATTAAAAGAACCAAAGACTTAAACTACTTCAGTCTGTGTGCATTGAATTTATTTAATACACGAGTTTCACAATTTGAGTTGAATTACTGAAATAAATGAACTTTTCCACGACATTCTAATTTATTGAGATGCACCTGTATATATATATATATATATATATATATATATATATATATATATATATATATATATATATATACACATACACACACACACACACACACACACACACACACACACACACACACACTACCGGTCAAAAGTTTTGAAACACATTCTTTATTATAATTTTTTTTTTCTCCACATTTTAGAATAATAGTAAAGTCATCAAAACTATGGAATAACATAAATGGAACTATGGAAATTATGTTGTGACTAAACAAAATCCAAAATAAATCAGAACTGTGTTATATTTTAGCATCTTTAAAGTAGTCACCCTTTGCCTAGAATTTGCAGACATGTACTCTTGACATTTTCTCAACCAACTTCTTGAGGTATCACCCTGGGATGCTTTTTAAACAGTACTGAAGGAGTTCCCATCTATGTTGGGCACTTATTGACTTATTTCTTTATTATTTGGTCCAAGTCATCAATTTCCCCCCCCAAATTTTTTTATTACATTTTAATTTTATAATGAAATAAATTAATATGGTGGCACAATTATATTTTTGTCTCCAAAACTAATTTCAAACATTTAAGTATACGCCTTAAGATCAAAAGATTTTTTAAGATCATGAGAAACATTTCAGTCGTGTTTACAAATGTTTGACCAGTAGTGAGTGTGTGTGTGTGTGTGTGTGTGTGTGTGGGTATATATACACACACACACACACACACACACACACACACACACACACACACACACACACACACACACACACTGGTAGCCAAAAGTTTGGAATAATGTACAGATTTTGCTGTTTTAGAAGGAAACTGGTACTTTAATTCATCAAAGTGGCATTCAACTGATCACAAAGTATAGTCAGGACATTACTGATGTAAAAAACAGCACCATCACTATTTGAAAAAAGTCATTTTTGATCAAATCTAGACAGGCCCCATTTCCAGCAGCCATCATTCCAACACCTAATCCTTGAGTAATCATGCTAAATTGCTAATTTGATACTAGAAAAATCACTTGCCATTATATCAAACACAGTTGAAAGCTATTTGGTTTGTTAAATGAAGCTTAACATTGTCTTTGTGTTTGTTTTTGAGTTGCCACAGTATGCAATAGACTGGCATGTCTTAAGGTCAATATTAGGTCAAAAATGGCCAAAAAGAAACAGCTTTCTCCTAGAAAATCGTCAGTCAATCATTGTTTTGAGGAATGAAGGCTATATAATGCTTGAAATTGCCAAAAACTAAAGATTTCATACAATCTTCAAAGACAAAGGACAACTGGCCCTAACAAGGACAGAATCTTACTTCCTGTAAGATATACCTTTAGGCAATGGCTTTATCCAGGTCAGCAGAGATGAGTGGCATTGCCGTGAAGTTTGTGACCTCTGCTGCTCCCAATCCCTGCACTCTCTTTCAGTGCATACAGCATTCACTGAATGTCCTCTCAATGTGGCTTCTGCAGCCAATCACTATTGTCTCTAAATGACCTCTGCTACTGATCGTGTCATCTCTGTCTGCAGTGCCCTAGCCTTTCTGTTGGCAAGATCAATTTAGTCTCTCAGTGACACAAGTCAAGGCTCCACACGAGTAGCTTGCTTGTGAATGGATACAGAAGCAGGAAGATCAACTACAAACATTAAGAAAAAAGAGAAACTGATGGGAAAGACAGCTGGATGATGATGATTGAGATTTCATGTTTTCCCTGACAGAGTTCTTCAGGGTTGGCAATCAAGAACTATTCTTATTCAGAACTGGTTTCACTACCAAAAACATACAGTAAGCAACCATCTAAGCTATGACAGAATATGAAGCAGAATTTTTCAGCATTACACTGACAGTGGTTCCTGCACTGCTATTCAGTCTTGGTACTGCAACGCTAATGACTCTACAGTGCCACAGCAGAAGAAATTCTATTTTAGCAGAGTTGGGAGCGAAGTCCGATTCACAAACGAATGACTCTTATGAGCCAATTCTTTTTAAATAATTGGTCAAAAAGACTAACAATTCAGTCTTGGCTCATAATATTGCTTTAGTTTGGCCTAACGAATCACTCTCTGAATCAGTCAGAGCAGTACTTAACTTGACTCACAAGTCATTACTTCGTCATGTCCAACCCAAAATAAAATGAAATGAATCAATAACTGTTACTGTGTTATGCATACTTGAGGCTTGTAAAACAAAGATCAGTGTAACTATTGACTGATTGTTCATATGACAATATGTGCAGTTAAAGAAACATTCACAAAATAGTTTTGCTGTATGGTTTTAATATAAACATGAAAATATGTTTAAACAGTTTTTTATTTTTTTAATGTACTGTATATTATTTAAGTTGCTTCCTCAAAAGGACTAGCCTAGGAATACAAGAAATAATATAGGGATAGTTCACCCAAAAATGAAAATTCTGTTATTTACTCACCCTCATGATTCTAGCCTCAGTGACTATGCACTTTTATGGAAAAGGTCAGACCCAGCATTCAACAAACACACAGATTACTGTAGGTCCCACAACTGCTACTCTCCTCTAATCCAGTCAGCCACAAATCTCTCATTGGAGCACGATTAACCCCTTTTTCTCCACAGCAATGATCCCACAAATAAAGCATAGATTAAAAGCCCAGCAATCCTGCAAACAAGACCAGCATTGCTGGTCACAATCATGTTGCATTTTGGATGCTGGTGAGCTTGTCTTTCCAATAGGCTTCTTATACCTTATTCAGCAAGACTTTCTTGAAAAATAAAGTCATGTTTACAAGGTACCAGGCTGAAACAATAAAAACTTTTGAGAGAGAACTAATCACTTAATTTTCCTGAAATTTGCCTGATTAGTGGAATCAAATCATTGAAAGCAACTTAGTAGTACGTTAGCATCATTGTAAACAAAATTAAAATAGTACTTTGGGATAGGCAGAAATTCTGATCACATATCCACACACAATTGTTTTAGTGTTTCCTTTATGCAATATCCTCCCCTAAACGCCACGTAAAACAAAACGAACAGCGTAATCACACGGGAAGTTGGCATGTTGTTTCCGAGAGTTCCAGTACCCTAGGTTCGACCACATTACGCCGACTCACTGACAAGTGCCATCTCCTATCAGACATTTTTTGCATCAGCACCAGTGTATTTACCTTCCCTTGTGGCACAACTGTTCAGGTCAGCAGTGTGGGAGACTCGGGTTCGGATCCCACGATGACACCAGTTAGTATTGCATTTGCATAATCAGTCTACAGCAAAATTCGGAGGTTGCATTTTTCCCCTTACATTACATTTTTACTCCACTGATGGTAAGGTTTAGGTTTGGGGTCCTCAGTGGACATTACACCCAGAAAATGGAGCTCACACGTGCCCATACACCCAACAATAGTCAACACTTTGGCCACTGGAGGCAGTGTTTCGAATTTTGGTTGGCTTAGCTAAAGAAAGGTCAGCCTACTGTTTTCTGATTCACTGTGAGATCAGTCCAAAACAAATTGTGGTTGGTAGTTTTCGCCTACATGTCAGTCAGACTTTCTCTTCCTATCTGATGGGCATTTTTTGGACAGAATAAGATGCATGGAAATCTTTTCAGCAGCGAGGTATTTCTAAGTTCTGCTTTTAGACTTTGGATAAGCCATGAAAAAGCACAGGCTTCCAGGCATTCTGCTGGCTGAGCCTTATGTATAGTGCAACCCCAGGAAGCATCAGCCAAGTGCAGAACAGCAAAAAAGGCACCAGGGTGCCTGTATGTCACATCCTAGATTCCCCCTAGAGTCCAAGCATGCGTTGCCTGAGAGGAAACGAGCTGTAAAAAGACAGGAAATTACACGGTGGGGGACCCATCATCAGGACAGCGTCTCATTGGTTAGCTCAGCACTCACATGGGCAGTTAAAGAATAATAATTACAGTCCAAACAAACATACTAGGTTTGGACACTTGGATGTAATGACTTTAGATTCTTAGTGGCATAGATGCTCAGAGACACTCAGAAAAAATTAAGCTCAAAACAGCTGTGGCAACTTGGGCAATAGCAATGTTAAGATAAATAAAACACCTTGAATGTGGGGAAAATTCAACACGAATCAGCATTTGCAGTCCATTTTACTATTGTAATGTGATGTATTTTCAAAACACCTGAAATAGGATATTCAAAGAGAAAAAATAAAGTAGGGCAGGAATTGACTTTATCCATCAGGAATTAATTGGATTGTGGAAAGTAGGTGTACCATGCCAGAATAGAGCCAGGTGATTGGAGGGGCAGGGTTGATGGCATCAGCCGAACAGGAAAGTCATTTCAGATGCAGAGCAATTTATTAGTTACATGTTGATGAAAGACTACAACACTTTTTTTGGAATAACATAACCCAAATAACTGCGCTCAGTATGAACAGTAAAATCTATCAAAAAAGTTAAAAGGGTAAATTTTGATTTCATGTTGACTTAAGGCTGTGGTAGGTCCCATCTGCACCAATGCAAGAACAAGTGGTTGTACAGACCCAAGGGACACAGATACAGTGCCGCTGAGAAAAGCCACATCTTGGGACTCCAGATGGGAATTTTGCTGTGCCTTGTAATGGCAGGGGAAGAGCAGTGGTTGGTACAAACCCTCTCAGAGAGAGCGAGGAAGCAAAGAGACAGTCATTGGAATACCACAGGGACAATACAAAGAACAATAGACACAGGGAAAGAGAGACAGAGAGAGGGGAAATCAGAGAGGACGGAGGAGAAAGTAACAAGAAGGAATGGAGGGAGGGAGGAAAAAGAGGGATGTGAGAGGATGAGTTTGACTATTTCGAGGGCTGGTGCGAGAGAGGGATTGTGAGGGAGTGGAGAAGGGAGAGAAGGAGAGTGAGAGAGAGATTCTCACTGCCACACAGCTTGGCTTTAGGGAGGGATTATGGCTCAGGGTGCCTCCCTCCCACTGGACAGGCTGACGTGGGGGTCAGGAAAAGTGATTTTATTTTGGTAGGCTTTATCCTTGTGAAGCTCTGGCAGAAGGCAGAGGATGATAAAGGCGATTTTAAAGCCTTCATCCCTTCATCGACTGAGCACGCCGCGCACCCTCTCTCATCTTTATTTGCATGCCTGTTACATCTAAAAAACCAGAACCTGCTGTTTAAACAGCACTGGTAAAATGCATGCCACAGTATAAAGCAGGGTAGTATGTCATGCTAAAAAAGATGAGTTGTCATAGGAGTGAAGCAAGTCACAGAGGAAGGACTGGAAAATGTTAAAAAGATGGGAGAGATAAATGTGAATTTTGCTGTCTGACTCAAGTGTCACATTTCTTAGGTTTAAAAGGAATAGTTAAGATGCACGCCCACAGCAGTGTGCACAAAACCACCTGCTGAGGGTCAAAGAAGATCAGAGCAGACTGCATGAATAACTTCTGAATTATTTCTTGGTAAGCTGAGGCATTAACATTTTGGAAAATTCTATGCTTCCATCTTTGTGGAAATAGCTTGGGGAAGGCCCTTTTCTGTTCCAGCATGACTGTGCCCCAGTGCACAAAGCAAGGTCCATAAAGGCATGGTTGGATGAGTTTGGTGTGGAAGAACTTGACTGGCACAAGAGAGCCCTGACCTCAACCCTATCGAACACCTTTGGGATGAACTAGAACGGAGATTACGAGCCAGGCCCTCTCGTCCAACATCAGCGTCTGACCTTACAAATGCTCTTCTTACAAAATCTTGTAGAAAGCTTTCCAAGAAGAGTGGAAGCTGTTATAGCTGCAAAGGGGGTACCAACTCGATATTAATGCTTATGGATTTAGAATGGGATGTCATAAAAGCTCCTGTAGGTGTAATGTGTAGGTGCGTTTGTCCATAGTGTAGTTCTACATTCACTCTAGCCTAAATTATGGCAGAATGATCTACAGGGCGAAAAGGTAGCAAGCTCTGAAAATTATTTATATTGACACAAAGACACTTTCTGTGATACTTTAAGTTATGATGGCATATTCTCTGGTTTCATGTCTTCATGTAATGTAATAAGATGTACAGTAGGGATAGCCTGAAAAACCAGCTTTGCAAGATCCTAAACAAAATGCTTCAATGCACGTGCTTGACACATTTTTAATACAATATTTAGCCATCAAGAATCGTTTACGGAGCAAAAAAATAATATTTTCTCTCAAAAATACACTATAAACTCACTGCCGTGCAATCATGAAAAAAAAAAAGTGCGAATATATTATCAATCAGCAAACGTCATGGTCAAAATACACTACTGTCACAATAAATTAATTATGAATAATATATCAAGAGTGTAGAATGCGTGTAATTATAAATCAGTAACTAAAATATTTGAGGTAAAATGCTGACCGACGATAATACAGTTTAAAGCACGCATTTCGACGCTATGCTGTTGCAAATGTCTCGCGATGGCAAAACACAATAATAAACATGACGTGACTCATTCGCTCATTTAATCTTCAACTTGTCCTGCAAGCGCGTTGTGTTTGTCATGCAGAGGTTAAAGCGATGACACAAACACCGCTTGTGTCATTTTAACTGTGCTTAACTGACATTTTATATTTGCCATTATTTAAACCCTAACTGGAATAATAAATAAATATAACAACCTTCCAGTCAGTGGGCAGCACGAGCACACGAGCACTTTTCCCTAGCTGAGGGGAATTAATAACCAGCTATAATAAAGACATGCTTTGGCAAATTGAATCCTTACCTTGTCTGGCGGACGCAATTTGTTTTTAATATTATTCTAAGACCCCCTCGTGCTGAGCCCCTCTCTTCTCCAGCCTTTCTATCCGTTTAATATTGCATCAATATAGTGGCGGCCGCGACACCTCTTTCGCGCGACTCTCTCCAGCTAACAGCCCAGAGCACTGGAGGCGGAGCCGCGGCCGCTGACGTCACACCCCCTGCTCTACTGTGCAGAGGTACAGAATAACCAAAACCTTTTAAGAGCAGTACACATCCCCTCCCCTGCCTCTTTTCCTTTCTTTTTTCTTCCTCCCATCTTCCTCTACTCTAAATGCAGCACTTGTGCTAGAATTCTTCTCCTTGTAATCATTCCATAAATGTTTTTTTTGTTGTTGTTGTGTTTTCTTGGAGAAAAAACACCACCTTGTTACTATAAAAAATAACTAGCAAAAATAATTGTGCATTCATTGCTTATGCTCATTGCCTTTTAAAGGTCATAATGAAGACTAAATGATTTAATAATAGTAAAATAACCTCAAATACTGTTGACTGCAAATGCTTTGAAAAATATTTGATTGTTCAATTATTCCGGACAGTTATTCTCTCATGACAGAGGGGTGTGTTGGTGTTGGAACCAAAGGCTTGTTCTTTTCTCCACAAAACAGTACAGCTGAGAATCAGCCAAGTTCTTCTATTCCTATGGATCAATATGGTCAACTCTCCACCCTGATACTGTCTCAATTACCCAGTGAACTTCTAAGTGCACGAACATCCACACACTTTGATTTATGATTCACTAATGCAGCCCATAAGAGAAGTACATACATTTAAAAGAATCGGAAAATAGAATTCTAGCTCACAAGACAAACTGTACATACCAACACAGGGTCTATATTTAGATTTATAATAGCAGAGGAAATCTGTGTAATTGTCTTTTAAAAGACAGTTTACTATGAGGGTGAATGTTAATTAACTAATAAAGTAAGTTCTTGTGCATGACAAAATGAGATTAGCTGATACAATTAAATGGTATATAATCAAATGTGCCACCAAATACAATAAACTGATATTTCCTTGCTTCCTTATAAATTTTCCTTTTATTTAGAATAATTCTTTATAAATTAAATATTCACCTTCCCACTGATTTTTGATCTGTGAAACATCCCCATAATTTGCTTGGTAAATCTGCCACCTACAGACAAAATGGAACAATGCAACTTTCTCAAGAACAAATGACACATTCTACACACTCACAGTGTAAAACTTGTTATCTGATTTATCACTTCACAACTTGTCAACTGCTAATGTGACAAGGGACAAAATATACTCCACACTTTACAAATGAAACAGCTATTTTTCAGCATTGTTGACTGCCACATGAAGGAAAACATCTTGAGCTGAGTAGGTATCCAAATGATTTAGGTATAAGGTATGGTCTCTACATGACTACATGACACATGACTAGAATATTTGAGCACGGGAGAGAAAGAAAGAAAGGAGGAAAGTGAGACTGAAATTAGTTTCCTGAAGAGAAGATACAGCAAATGGGGGGAAAGGCCCATAAACGATAATGAACATTCCCCCTCTCCTTAATCTCCTCCATCCCCCCTGTGAGAGGCCGGAGTCTGCAGCCTGCAGGAAGGATGCTGCTAATTTCCTTCTTTATTGAATTGAGCTGGACACACACGTCCTGCAGGGCTGGCCAGCCTCCTTGCCACATCCTCTGCTGCTCCACTCTCACTCTAATACTCCTCTGAGAGCCTTTTTGTTAATTCTTCTCACTACTTGTGTGATTTTGATTCTCTATTTTTCTCTGCATCTTTTCTTTTTACATATCTAAATTTTTATAACTTTGTCTCTTGATCTGTTTTACTTCATCTGCCTCTAGCATTTTACTTCCAGGTCTTCAGTATGTTTTATGTGAAGGACCACAAAAAGACACCCTGTTACATATTGTATAAAATTGAGTGCACATTTTAAGACTGATCAACATTCTGGCCTAATTCCGGATATTTATCATCCTATTAAATGTTTTTTGTTTAACACATATTTTGATTATTATACAAAAATTTGTTTGAGATCAAACAATAATCGGCAGACCGCCATGGCCCTCTAGAGATCGCAGACCTTTGGTTGAAGACCCCTGCACTAACTTATGTGTGGCATGACTTTGGCTGTTTTCAAAATTCCTAAATTTCATCTGCCCACTTACCCTGTCACATCCCATCTCAGCTGTGGTCTAAGTGGGTGGGGCATTTTCTTGCACACTTCCTGTTCCCATTCCTATTATTTTCTCTAAGTGAACGCTCACAAAGAGTGACACATGAAAACAAGGTACTGTATGCATTCAGAATGCATATTCCCAAGCATCATGAGTTTTCTTTGAAATATTGCACAGTAAATTGAAAGCAAACAATTGGAGTGCACAGGTTGATTCTATAAGGAAATCAAACTTCGGCAACACAAATCATTTCATAAGCACAATAACATAAATGGCAAACTAAATATTGAGTTTTAGGTGATGTTTGGGTACTAAAATTAGTGCCCTGCTTAAAGGTGCACTCAGTAACTTTTTGCTCATTCATCTTGGACTTACAGTGACACTTAGTGGTATGGATGCAGCATCATTCAAAATCAAAGTTTTCAGTTACAGATGCCATTGTAGAAATTCACTATTCACAATCAGCCATGATTTTTAAAAAACGTAACATTTAATACAGTATGTTGGTGACAAGCACTTCGAGTATTTTTCAGACTATATTCATTCGGCCAAAAAGATTTAGAAAACATAAAATTTAGAGAATGGTTTTGGTAAGGCTGGCCAATTGCTTCATTGCCCAGTGATGCCATTTGAAAGGTTTGAGTATAACCAGCAATAATGACTGCAAGCAAGTTTCCACTAAACAAATGTAATTAACATTGGCACAGCAAGGTGAGGAAGAGTTGAACGCATTTGTGCATGTGTGTATAAATTATTGCCTTTCTGTGTATTTTGGCACTTTGCCGGTTTTCTCACACCTCAGCTAATTATCCAGCTGCTCAGAACACTTGTTAATTAGAACAAAACTAACCACCATTCCCTCTAATATCATACCACACAAAGTCACATCCATCCACCCACCCACGAGTGGCTAATTTGGCAGGGTTAATGTCAAAGCCTATTACCAGGAGAAGATGCTTAAAGGCCATGTTTGTGAGTGCCTGAAAAACCTACCTTAGTAGAAAATGCTCAGTATTAACTTTCTGATCTTTCTTTTATAAAATAAATAATATTCTTAGTAATTTAAATGCAAACCAAAAGTACACAACCTCCAGTCAGTAATATACAAACACCCACAATGATTTCCACACCATCTAGGTGGATTAAAATGAGATGCAGCGGTCTATGCATTAAATGTACAGTGTATCATAACAGGGTATCTGCAGATTCGAAGGAATGAATGTATTTTAATTTTTTTCAGATTTTTCCCCTTTTTCTCCCAATTTGGAATGCCCAATTCCCAATGCGCTTTTAAGTCCTTGTGGTCGCGTAGTGATTCGCCTCAGTCCGGGTGGCGGAGGACGAATCCCAGTTGCCTCCGCGTCTGAGACCGTCAACCCGTGCATCTTATCACGTGGCTTGTTGAGCGCGTTGCCACGGAGACATAGCGCATGTGGAGGCTTCATGCCACCCACCGCGGCAACCACACCCAACTCACCACGTGCCCCACCGAGAACGAACCACATTATAGCGACCACAAGGAGTTTACCCCATGTGACTCTACCCTCCCTAGCAACCGGGCCAATTTAGTTGCTTAGGAGACCTGGCTGGGGTTACTCAGCACGCCCTGGATTCAAACTAGGGAGCTAGCGAACTCCAGGGGTGGTAGCCAGCGTATTTTACCACTGAGCTACCCAGGCCCCTCCAAAGGAATGAAATGTAAGACTTTTTAATGCCAAATAAAAGAAAAATGTAGACCACTTTCGCAATAAAAAAAAAAAAAAAAAAAAAAACATTAATTCATAAGCTGGTAAATACAAAACCACTGAGGCTACTTGAATGTCTCTGGACATGTTTTTATATATATATATATATATATATATATATATATATATATATATATATATATATATATATATATATATATATATATATACATATATATATATTTTATTGTGCATTTATGTCTTAAGTTAATACAACATTAAAACTCTAAATGAAATCATTAAGAATGCATGTAACCTAAAGTATGTTGCCTATATTCTCTTTAGTCACTTGCTTTCCAGCAAGACATGACACATTAGACCAATGCTTTGGCAACGTCACAGTTTATGTCAAACACAGAAGTGGTGGCAAAAACCATGTGCAAAAAATAAACTTTTATTGGATTACGTTGTTGAAAAATGATTCCGAGGGCTCTTGTTGACTGCTGTGGCTTCAAGATCATCAACAGAGCTGACTGGACTGAGGAGATCATTTCAACTCACAACTTTGCAGCATAGATTTGTTTGTTATTAACTCATATCATTATAGTAATTGTATAGCTAAGAATATGTCTGTATTTATGATGGTTTTGTGTCATACTTTCGTTTAATCCTCTAATCTGTCAAATCTAATAAATCAGCGGGCTTTCTGCCACCACTTACTGTGAATAAGAGGATTGGTCTATAGACCTTATTCACAGTAGCGCCATGTTTGATTTTTAATGGGAATGGAAACGAGGATGTGAGGGATAGACTTACCATTTCTTCAAAAGGCATGCATGGTGTAAATCTGAAAAAAGCTCCAATATCCCATCTGATTTTCCACAACTCATGTTGTCTGGAGTTTTTTGTCTACTGAGTGTCCTTGAAAATATATTTTTTTCAATGTTTTGTACACGGAACGATCCAAAAACACTTTAAACCGCAGTACATCTCATCGAAGAGACTGTACGTCTATTCCACACAGCCTTAAAAGATATTTGAGAAATATCTCAAATAAAAACTCATCAGTTACCTTAAAAATGGCCGTTTAAAGTTGACAAGATGTATTGAAAATGTTAACAGATTAAATTATGAAAGAGAAGGAGAGGGAGAGACGCTTTGCTGTTGTTTTCCCCCTGATTGGTCTGAATAACTCGCAGCATCATGCAGCTTGCTCTGTCTTGTCTGTCCGTGCGCTGTCAATGTCCTCTTTGCTCCGTGAAGTTATCACTGCATGAGAAAAGGGATGTGTGGTGTGAGAGCGTGAGAAAAGTGTCAATTACGTTGGCAGCCCTACATCTAGAGAGATGGAGATGAGAGATATAACAGGTGTAACTCTGCAGCGGAGTAGTTCTGTTAGCTTTACAATTATTGTCAAAGGTATAGTGTAAAAATAAGGAAGCGCAATGATTTGAAAGGCGCCAAAAGAACGCTCCAACCTTGCGCGCTTGCAAATTGTAACGTTGACCACTTTGTCAATTATAAGCAGGAGCGACAGTTAGAGACGCAAAATAACGCCACCTGCATTTCGGATTAACGGGTTTATGAAGGTTTATACATGTGTAACATCGTAAGTTCAGTAAAAATGCGCTTCCCTGCACGCGCTCACACTAAACTCAAGCTTCAGCTGCTAAATGCACGAGAGAGAGAGAGAGAGAGAGAGAGAGAGAGAGAGATGATTTTGACTCGCACAGATTCTGCTGTTTTTTGCGTGTCCTCTATTCACGCCCCAAAATTTAAGACCTCAGCCAATGAAATTTAAGACTTCTTGTAATTTATTTAAGATATTTAAGACTTTTTAATGCCTTCAATTTTAAAAAGTAAATTCAAGACTTTTTAAGATTTTTTAAGGACCCGCGGATAACCTGCATAAAGGGAAAACAGAAATGACCATCTGTATGAACTGTGAGAGATAGAGAGAGTTGTCCTGTACCTGCTCTTTGTTGTTTATGCATTGTAATTTCTTGTGTTTCAGGTAGGTTGTTGTGAGTGGCATGTTGTAGTCTATGAGGTCAGCAGCCAGAGAGGTTGGTTGATTGTTTTCTGGGAAAAAAATAAGAGAAAAGTGAATAGTCCTTTCATTTCTGAGTAAATATGACATTTCAGAGGTGGTTAGTAAATCTCTACTAGAGTATACATATTAATTGTGATATATTTAGAACATTTAAATATAGAAATATAAATTGTGTGTGTGTGTGTGATTACATCTAGTATGTAAATCTCAAAGGACGGTTAAGAGTTTGGAGTCTTGTGTTATTTCTGTTAGCTGTCACTAGAGTGCAGTCTTTGCCCCAGTGTTTTCTGCAAGAACGCTCCTTTCTCTTTGTCCAATTAACAATAACAAAGGCCTAATTATAAAAACATACAAATGCAAAATCACATGAATATGCATAGTACTTTAAGCCCTTTCTCCCCCACAGCTGTACTATTTCCAACCAAGGCCTCTGTAATGTTTTCAATGTCCTGTGATTGGTGTGAAAATAAAAGTGAATGTTAGTGTGAAGATCATGAAGATAATGATTCTGACGGGGAAAATAATGATGACTGATTTGGTGCTTAATTTGTGTGTGTGTGCGTGCGAGTGAGAGAGAGAGAAAGAGAGAGAGAGAGAATGTGTATTTTTGTGTGACTGTGATATGTACACACACACACACACACACACACACACACACACACGCAAAGGTTTTTATGGTCTTTGTCTGCTTTGAGTGTCTTGAAAATAAAAAGGTAAAAAAAGATTTCTACAAAAAATAAGATACAAACACAAACTGCAAGGAATTCTCCAAAAATTCCTTAATATACTTTAGAAGTGTAGAGCCATTTTTGGTCATGTGACATCCTTCTATTTATGTATTTTATCAGCTTTTAGTTTTAGAGTTAAAAGAGCCACGAAGCAACCTATTACCTGCTGATAATCCTTCTCTTTTCCTTTCTAACACAGACACAGACACTGCCCATCAGTAATGGATAAGCAGCATTGGGTAGATTACGGTACTAATGACAAATTAAACAACTTCAATTATAATCAGTAATGTAATATTTTAGATTACACTTAGGTAATGTAATCTGATTACATTTAGATTACTTATTGCATATATTGATAAAAATCTAATAATTAATTTTACATTTATTGAGTATCAATAAACATTCCTTTCATTAAACATTAGAAAACATACAAACAGAAACTTTCTATTTATCACTTGCAAATAGTTGCTGAAAGGCAACAAAAAGGTGCTTAAAGGATCATAAAAAAAACTGGAAGAAAATTATATCTTGCATGTGTTTTTCATTCTAAGAGAATTTTTGTTAGAATTGTTGTTATTTAGGAAATTAGGAATATGGATTGGACTTTTTATAAACCAGCTTTGAAATCAATAATGAAACAATGTCTCTAGATATGATTTAGAAATGTACGATTTGTACCTCCTTATAATTATTAATGAGAAGGTTTGGCCTTAACCTATGACAGATGCTTTTTCTGCCATCCTAAAACATGGGCCGAAGTGCATTTGCATGGTGCAAAAGAACAACCACGAACCATGGTAGTTTTGTAAATTTACAGTAACCAAAAAAATGTACCATGGTTATTATATTACCACCATATTACTGTACTAACACAATGATTAACTGCATTAAAACTATGGTTTCTGCCAAAAAACATGGTTACTACAATATTAGTAATACAGTGGTGCAATGTACACACAAGCGATGCCGAGCTGCGGGAACGAGTGCGACTGACAGACCCTGCCTCCAGATCAAACCCTTCTCTGCACTCCCCGACATTCACCGTGACCAAATCACTGCAATGAAATCAACCTTTATATTCATTTTTATCTATTGTATGTAGTATTAAAGGAAATATTAAGAGTGAAAACAGGAAATCAGAGGGGAAAAAGAGTGAGACAAAACACGGATTCGAACTGTGGTCACTAGGCCAACAGTACACATTCAGACACCGTCTTTACACCCCACGCCACTGCAGTGACATCTATTGGTTAGTTTGTTGTACATTTCTGTGGTTCCACCAGACTATTGGAGTGCAAATAGCTGCACTGTGTGGCAGATGCTATTTACACGGGGGTGCAAATAGACTCTCCGAATTAAAAAAGGCACTTTAAATGTTCTTACTCCAGTAATTTTGGCATTTAAAAATATTTGGAAAAAAAGAAGAATTAGAGGGATCAATAAATTATTTACTGCATTTGCCTGATTAATATGTAATCATGTAATCCATAAAAAGTAAATATAATCTGATTACGAGTATTTTAAAAATGTAATTTAGTCTAATCACAAATACTTGCTTTTTTGTAATCTGATTACATTATCCATATTTCATGTAATCTGTTACTACCCAGCACTGAAGATGAGCTGTTTGCTGTGTATTGATCAACTTAATTTTCTCATTCTCATTGATTTACCAAAACAAACAATGATATTCCTTCAAGAATAAGCTCACGACAAAAACTAACATAATAAAGATGAAAAGAAATTAGATACAAATTTAAGATAAAAATAATTCAGATGTCCATTTATATCAGACTGCTTAAAAAGACACAGTTATATGGCTCTCTGATCAACTCATCTGCTAAATACCTAACTCAGACCAAATAACTGCAAAAGTCTCACAAAAGGCTGAATTTGTTGTTTTGGCGTTAACTGCGAATAAATTGTCAGAGAGGCAGCAAAAACAGCAAGACAAATATAAAATCCTGACAAAAAACATGGATACCAACAAGCTACCATCTAAAAACAATTACTGAAGCTAACAACTCAGGTTGGCTTCACTGCTCACAGTCATGTCCCCCTTGTGTACTTGTTTGTAATGCCTGATAAGAAGTGTCGGTTACTAATCCCTGTTGTAGCTGATGATCACGTAAAAGCAGCATTACCATATCTATTTACCATACAGCACTAAATTCAATGTTTTGATATCATCACATGAAGTACTGGAAACATAAAGAGAAACATTTAATTTGGCCAATTATTGCTTTGGTTAAATCATGTGATATGTCATATATG
Organism: Myxocyprinus asiaticus; assembly: GCF_019703515.2. Taxonomy (NCBI): domain Eukaryota; kingdom Metazoa; phylum Chordata; class Actinopteri; order Cypriniformes; family Catostomidae; genus Myxocyprinus; species Myxocyprinus asiaticus. Next base: position 16,927,458 of record NC_059371.1, on the reverse strand, counting down.
TAGCAGAACATTAATTGATGTAATTCCACGATTAAGACAACATAAATCTTAAAGCAATAGTTTTACTACCGATTAGAATACCCAAAACAACTTTTTTCAACCAATGAAATTGTATCGGTGTCCTAGTGGGACAGCTCTTCAGGAGGACTCAACCTGAAAAAACAAACATTCAACAATTATATAGAAACACAAAGAAAGTATTCTCCTTCAAAGCACATTTTCTCAGTAGGAGAACGTTAAACAGGTGCAAGATGATGTTGAAGTATACAAAATAAATAAAAGAACAAATTAAACTAATATAAGGTCATATTTTATATTAACTTGTTTATATTAAGCATTTATGCTGTTCACATCTGTCATTCATAGAAATTATTTCAGAGCTAGGAAAAAAAGTGTGTTGATATGATTTTACCACATCCTCAACATGTGCTACAATCACAGCCTGAGTGTCAATTAAATATAGACTGAGTGTACAGTAATTAATTACTTTTAATAATTCAGCACTGAACTTTCGTACGGGCTGCTGGAGCCGAGAGGAGCAGGCAGGAGGGGGGTCTGCGCACCCCCATGGGCAAGAAATCAATTAGCTGCTCTCTTTATGAGCAACACCCAACCTAAGCCCAACACTGACACAACGCTTTGACAGTTCAGGCCTAGGAGGTGTTGTCTCTTCCTCTCGCTCAGTCTCTCTGTTTATCTCACAGCAAGCAGGATATTTGAGGCCAGATCAACTGATGGGCAGTTGGTTCTAGTGCAGACTGCTAGGTTTGTGGACGATCCATGATCACAGCTTTTCCGTAATGAATTTTGACAACAAAGAATGAAGAGTTATTCCAACCTTCATTTATTTGTGTCCCAGTGAAAATCTCCCAATTACATTCATCCCCCAATGGATTCCACCCACATTCCCTCTCTCAGTCTCTCTCGGTAGATATAATCTGGTTTCACAGGCATTTTCTTTGTAAAAGGCCTGTAATTGGGCTAATTGCAATGTGAAGGGAGGCTAGCAGTCAATCCAGTGACTGCAGCCTAATCAGAGGGTGTTTGGATCTGTGTATGTGCGTGTGGCTAGAGGGAATTTCATTAGCTTCAGGCTGGTGCAAAGGGGGTGTTGTTACAGGGTAGTAAGGGGGCAATAGGGATGAGAGGGGTTTTTCCTAACAAAGACAATGAGTAGTCCAATAAGGCATCATGAAAGTGAATATGTATGAATGTATGAGGATGAATGTATTTTGGCTTACTGGCTCTATGGAACACTTTGGAGTCACGGAAGTGTATGAAATGGCTTTAATGGAAATGTCTTGATAGATTTAAAGACCACCCTCGATGGAGTTGATACTTTATGCTATTGATACTTTTAATTGATATACCTAGATGAGCCCTTCTGTGTCACGGTGACCACGTTTTCACAAAGTAAGAGGCCATTGACACAGAACGCATTCATTACAAAAAGCTAGACAAAGCGAAATATGGAAATAAATAAAACACAGGCGTCTCGGGACATGCTTTTAAAGAATTTAACTGTTTTTTTGCGTTGAATAATGCGACATATTTTACATGATAAAAAAGATGCATTGTATTGGTCAAAAACTTCCTCTAGTGCATGTTTACATGTGTTTGGAGTCGTGTTTTTAAAAGTTGAACTGTTTTTAACTTGACAATACGTCTTAAAGCATGGCACTCATTTCACGAGAAACAGAAGAACAGCGAGATGCATTGCAACGGTCAAAGACGTCCATCTAGTGTATGTTTACATAGAAAAACTAATGGAAGGAGTCTCGAGAGAGGTTTTAAAAGCCAAGCTGTTTCTACAGTTTATAAGAGACATGTTGCAATCAGTGTTGGGTGTAATCTAATTACAAAGTGATTCATTACTATAATCAAATTACTTTAGTACAGAACGTAGAGAAACACATTACATTTCAGATTACAGTTACTGACTTTCAATAAAGATAAATACTTTCAATCACATTACTTGTGTTACACATTTCTAAAATAATACGGTCTATGTTAAATACATTTTCATTCATCCTAACATGAATTACATTAACATGTACATCTGTTTGCTTTTCGTGACAGCTGAAGGGCGTGCAACCCCTAATGAGTCTATGAACAAGGAGGAAATATAGACATTTTTATAAATTTCTGTGAACTGTTTTAGAAAGTAACTAAAAAGTAATTAGTAATGTGATTACTTTTCCAATAAATTAATCACTAAAGTAGGTATTCTGATTATCATTTTAGAGTAGCAATTAGTAATTTGTAGTAAATTCCTTTTTTGAATAACTTACCCAACACTGGTTGCAAGGTTAAAGACGTCCAACCAGTGCATGTTTACATATAAATATAAAACACCAGTGTTTCAAGACGCTTTTCTTAAGTTGAACTGTTTTAAACTTGACTGTGTCTTAAAGTGCTATACTTTAAATAAAATAAACAGAGACAGCGTTCAAAGACATCCATCCAGTGCATATTTACACAGAAAAACAGCACAGGTGGACACAAGGACGGAACAACATTACTGTAAAACAAATATAGTTCTAACCTTCACCATAAACTACCCCTAAAATCAGAGGTAAATATTGATAAATGTGTTGAAACCCCAACTCCAGCCCTTAGCCTAAACCTAAACATATCTTGAAACCTAACCCTTAAAACGTATTGGTTATAAGGAGTGTTGTTCAAGAATCAACAAGAATGTTGATCCAGCAACACATCCTACTTGGCAAAATCAACCAACCTAGACTCTAGCTTAGGTCTATAGTCTAGTCTAGGTGTGTGTGTATAATTTTGGTGTGGTACCTTTGAACTCTGCTCCACTGGGGCTGATGTGCATCCTCTTTTGACATTCTCCACAGCTCATCAGGAAACGGGTCACTGCCTCTCTGGGCAGGAACGCATACGTCTCTGCTATCTGCACACACACGCACACACACACACACACAAACACAGTTTAATCTCAAACATATTTAACTCAAAAGTATCAATCAAACCTGATCCACTGATCCTACAAACTCAAATGCTGAGTGTTTCAAGTATCAGAGCTCAGTAGTGATAGATCTTTTCTGCTTAATATCCGATTGATCTCAGTTCAGAGATGGCAAAAAGAGGATAATAATGAAAAATACAGAACAGATACCTATGCATAAGAGGAATATTGCAATTTACTAGACAACAGAGCATCCATTTTGAAAGACACGCATTATTAACAACTATCAAATCCTCCTCTACAATCAAATAAAAATATTTTTTTAAAAAAGAACAGTTTTGGATGTTTATTCACATAGACTTTTCATAAAGTTTGACGCTTTTCCTTGGTATTTCTTTTTCAGTTCTCTTTCTAATTTGTTCTTCCACAATAACTCCCTCTCTTCTCTCAATTTGTTTCCTCCACCCTTTTGCTATTAAACTGGACGAAGAAAGAGAGAACAAACCCCCACACTGAATCTCCCTCATGTCTCTCCATTCTCCCATTAGGCGCAAACAAACAAACATGGGCGGTCATGGCACAACACAAAAATGTGTGTATATTATGGTGACAGGAGTGGAACTCAGCACAGAAACCCCACTAGAGTGGCAGTGCAACAGTCAGAGAAACTGAGCTTTCTCCTTTCCAAAGCAAGCATCCTCCAGGAGAAGCAGCCATATAATTCCTGATGCGCAAGGAAAAGATCTACACTGTGGGAAGAGCCACTGCTCAGGGTCTGCCCTCTGCTAATAGACCAACAGCTGTCAGGCATGAGAGAAACAAGGAACAGCATGGAGTAAACAATGTGTGTGGGGGTGTGTGTTAGTGAATCTAAAACACATATCACAGAAAAGAACAAATGATCAAAAGAAAAACTAATAAAAGAAAGAAAGAATCAAAGAAACAAACAAAAAGAAGCAAAAAATTAATGAACGAACAAATAAACAGAATAAATAAAACAGGAAAAAGACAAATCGAAAGAAAGAAAAAAGAAAGAAAGAAAGAAAGAAAGAAAGTGTGTCAGTGTGTTATAGTAAGCATACATCCTGCCCTACAGCTTTCATTTATTGGGCAATGTGACGATTTCAAACTGAATCACCCAAAAAAATCACCGAGACCAGTGTTTCTCTCTCACAAATCACACCATGACAACAACACCACAGCAGGATCGCTGCAAACACCTTAAGCGACATACTTCTTTTCATAAGAATCACAAGGGGAATAAATCAACCTGTAAAAGTAAAGGAAACTTTAAGTGACAGACAGATACAGAGAGTGGCAAAAGGGGCCGCAACATAGGGTATTCCATCGACACTGTAAAAGATCATAAATATACTTCTGTGTCTGATCAAGTAAGAAAAAGAGAGAAGGAGAACCTAGAAGTTACTCTCTTTACTCACCGCTTTATATGTTTTCTTCTGCCCGGCATGTTTGGGTGCTTTAGCCAGGTCGGAGCTGATCTCCACGTGCATAGCATAGATAATGTCATAGAAGTCTTCCACCACAGCGACCCTCTTCAGAGAGGAGCTCTCCTGCCCCGAACCCACGTCCACACACTGCAATCAGACAAAGACAAGGAAATTCATTTTAGTTTAAACATACAACATACAACATACACTGGCCAGAACTCTGCACATACACTTTGAACTATTGTAGACCTACATTGTAGCCATTTTTCATCTGTTGCATTTTATTTATTTATTTTTGCCAGTGTGCACAGCATAAGGTTTAATAGAGCTTTAAGGGAGTTTGGGAATCCACAGGAGGGCCAACCTCATTATCACGGTAACCACTGTCGGCCCCTTGGGTAGGTGCGCAGGGCAGAAAGGTCATGTGACTTGCACAGAGGATCCTAATCAAAGTTGGAGTCACAGCGACCTGCAAGCTAGCTAACTCAAATCATTATCCACATCTTCTCCTTTTATCTCTGTTAGACCTCTCTGCTGCTCCATGCTGTGCCTGCGTCACATGCAGAGATGTTCTCCTCCAGACTTGGTCCTTCACCTCCACCACATCCCCCACTCAGACCCTTCCACCATCCAGTACAGGGCCACAGCTGCCAGGTACCATGGCAGCAAGGGACATGGTGTATGGGCAAAGCACTGTCTCACCAACCCCATTCATTTTCCGATTTAATGATAGTGGTAATAATAGGGGTTACTACACACTAGAGAAAGCTCCAACGTAGCGCTACACATATACAGTAGGAATGCATTCGATTAGATTCAAGGCCATGTAAAGAGCCAGGTCAGTTTGAAATCAAGCAAGATAAAAGCAAATTGGATTACCGAAAGCACAACAGGAAAAGTTGAGAAATGTTCTCAACGTTTGGTCGCATGATGGAGCGGCTCTTTCACAAACACTTGCAATTTTCCTCTTTCCTTGCGTCTCACCATACCATTTGAAATCAATAGATTGTCAGCGCTCACTAGTGTGTAGGAGACAAACGATTAGAGCCGGTACTAGTATGCAGTCTTTGGTGGGGCAACTTTGATCGTTTTGCCATCAGTCCAGGGGGAAGAGTGCACCTTGAATGTTTTGCTGTCAGTCAGGGTGGGGTCTTCAAAAGTTTTTGGGGGTGCCTGGGCAAATCTAGTAGCCCCCCCACCCCCCCTCCTTAGTCCCGTCCAAGCATATGATAGACTGGAAGTCATTCATTTCATTTGGAGAATCACACAGGGTCTGCAAGGAGTTCTGACCCTCTGCTGATGTGGGATTTTTGGATCCGATTTTAGCTTCAGATGTGTTAAAATATTTCATATTGTGCAACTACACAGTATGTGACCATCCAACCAGATGCTATGTATTCTAATCAAAACTATGTAAACTATGTGACCTAAACACCAGCTTATTCTGTAGAATTGACAATTGTGAATAAAGACAAGAAAAAATTTGTTACGTTGTTCAACACTGTTGCTTTCTGCAAACTTTAATATGTTCGTTGCAGCTGGTGCTCTTCAAAATGACATGTTGAGCCTCTCGTCCAATGAACATCGATATTTACTCCACTGAAATCTAATGGGAATGGTATCTACCATAGACTCCCATTGAAGCATGGCTGTTCAAAACAGCAGAATGTGTTACTTGAACGAACTACGCAATAGTGTTGTGTGCTATTTTACACTTTTATTTTCTAAAATATCGAAATGAACAAAGATTAATATTTCATTTATATAGATGTCTTTGTAAAAACTGTATATTAAACTTATCATTGCTGCATGTCTTAAGAAATTTTAGGGGAAGCCATGCTTCACGTGTAGTCTTTACGCATGGGTGCTCTTTTTCTTTCTGTATGGATAGCAGTACATTCATTATTCATTCATCCCACCATGGTGAGTAAGCAGATGATAAATGCTCTTGCTATTTCACTCCTTTACTGTAGATGCAAACAGAGCATCACATGTCTGTAAGCAATTTACAAACAAACTGCAAGTTCATTATGACTGCCACTAGGGGGCAAATTGTCATATCCGGAAGTCGCAGACAGTGAACAGGCAGCTAAACTCATATTCCACCTGCAAATCACCATGTTTAAAGTTTTATCTGTGTGAGGCAAAGGCAAGAATAGTTATATGATAAACATCAGCACAGGATTACAAATGGTGGGCACAGGGTATGATCCAACACGCAGCAAGCTGCTGCAGTAATGTGACACACAATCATACATATTTACTACTGGAGTCCACTCCACTACATTAACTTCAGGAGATAGGACACGTGCGCCAGGCTTGGCAAATGTGTGTGTGTTTATTAGAGATGCTGCTGTAGCATGATGCTTGCCCGGCCTTCACCGTTCCCCACCCCCTTTCCCAGCATTGCAGGGCACATCAGCGGCCTGGGACGATAGTGTGTGTGACAGCCGCATCCCGACCGCACGCCTATGTGGGACACATGAGGGAGGGGGTCAGTGCAGCACCTTCAGGCACAGCAGACAGGACACTCACGCTCACACACACATACACACACATGCCCACACAGGGTGCACCTCAAGGCAAAGAGGACAGGATAGAGAGAGACCCCTCTTCCTCCAATGCCTGCACAGGGTCAAAGTCACGGAACCAAGAGAGGGTAAAGCCAGACTGTCCTGTTTTGTGCCTCTCACACACACACTCGGAGTCCAACATTTGCATTTTCTTTGTGCCACTGCAATATGGCATCTTTGCTTTTTGTTTTGGTGAGATTACCATACATGCATAAGCTCAATATGCATGTATTGCGAATAAAGGCAAATAATTTTTTTGGTGCTTAAATTAGGTGACATTTTATTGCAACAAATATAAAGACATTATGACTCAAAAACTAACAAATTGCTGGAAGGCATCAAGGTACGTCCGAATCATTAGTTTAACATGCTTTCAATGGAGATGCCTCCACTGGGCCAATTTTTGAAGGCAGCATATAGTAATGTATATGTCTTCAGTGCCTATGATATACAACAATAGAGCGCAACAGTCTGGTCCTGGATGTAAAAATGCCATTCATTTTTTCCATAGGGGAATTGATTATTAACAATAACTGATGAACCTATAAAGACAAACCTACAATGTGCTCTGAGGTTGTTAACTGATGGTGTATGCTTCTGTTGAAGCCATCAGCCTGTGTTATTTCATCTTTGCTTTTAAAGAAAAATTTATTAGCAGAATTTCTGATGAAGAACTACACTATCTGTGAGTCCTGAAGAGAAACAATCGTCCAAACACAAAATCGCAGCAAATAAATCACACCAAAAGAGCTCTGCAGCGACCGCCCACTCACATGACGCACTGTTACTAATGCAATCGAGTTGGTCTCCCCACACTCTCAAACTACTTACAGTATATATTTGTATACATCTGAATATTTTGCAATGAAATCAAACTACTTTAAATTTATAGTTTTATATTTTTCCATTGTTTTTAATTCGATTACGTCATTCGAAATTTTCCATGGGATTGTAGTTCATGCCTTCATCTAAGACGTTGAGCACACAGTCTTGTACCTTTTTGTCAAATTTTCAAATACTTTGTTTCTTCAACTCAAAGTTTGTAATGTTGCGATCCACCTCAGGAGTGGATGCTTTTATGAAGGAATTTATGAAATCCCTATAGAAGAAATGAATAGGAAAAATACTTCCGGGACCAAGACAGCTGAAAAATGGGCATGCACTGTTGCGCTCTATTGTGCATGCTGTTTGCCATTTGGTTGAAAGAGTAAAAATGATGTCTGATGGAGCAGTTCAAAGCGGTCTCGGCACAGCCATTGACCAGAAAAAAAAAAGGCACTCCATGTCAAAAAGGTTGCCAACACCTGTTCTAGATCATCAGAGGTAACGTTATGGTTCCTTGGAAACCAGTTTCTTTCAGTCATGCTTTCGTACTAAAGCGCTGCATGACAAGTCATTGACTGACTGAGCAGCAAAGCAGCTGCCTTCGGTGTTGGACTAAGCAGAGGACTGCCTGAAATGGGCACAGGAACAAAATGAGAGGGTGAAAAATTAACAGAATAATTTCTTCGTTCCATTTCCACAGCTGAGCAGCTTCTGCCATTTACTGAAGTCTCACACTCTCTCTCTCCCTCCATCCTTCCAGCTATACCTCCCCCCATTCCCTCATTTCTCACATACCCCCCTCTATGAGCAGCCTGCACCTCTTACCCAGCATCTCACTGTTTTTCTCCCTCACTCCATCTCTCCTTTGCCCTTCCAGGCTCTTGTTCCCTTCAGCAGCACCAGATAATTACAGCTTTCCCTCTTTCCCTTTTAATCTCTCTCTCAACACTCTCTCCTTTCTGCCAATCTGTTTCTCTCTTGCTTCCACTCCCTGGTCCCGGACCAAACAGCCCTGTTGCTAGGAGACAAGGTGGGTCAGAGCATAAGCGGCAATAACATCGGTGGCAGTAGCTCCCCCACGTCTCCGCCTCTCTGCAAACAGAGGGATGGTGTAGGAGTTTGGTGAAGGGGAGAAGTCCTTCAGACATGTGTGCTCAGCCAAAAAGAGACAGACACCGACCCCCTCCTAACAACACCTCAAAACTAACAATAACTACACAACAGGGATGTGCAGAACTATAGTACTGTGCAAAAGTTTCAGGCACTTGTGAAAAATGTTGCATAGTGAGGATGTCTTCAAAAATAATGACATAAATAGTTTTCATTTATCAATTAACATCATACAAAGTCCAGTAAACATAAAAAAGCTAAATCAATATTCGGTGTGACCACCTTTGCCTTCAAAACAGCACCAATTCTCCTAGGTACACCTGGACACAGTTTTTCTTGGTTGTTGGCAGATAGGATGTTCCAAGCTTCTTGGAGAATTCACCATAGTTCTTCAATCTATTAAGTCTCAATTGCTTCTGTCTCTTTATGTAATCCCAGACTGAAACGATGTTCAGTGGGGGGCTTTGTGGGGGCCATGACATCTGTTGCAGGGCTCCCTGTTCTTCTATCTAATATTTTCTATTTGCAAAAGTAATGTTTGGGAGTCTAAAATGTATATTACCTATTGACACACTAAAGCTGAAGATATAATTAAACATCTTCAGACAAATGCTTTTGTGAAACATCTTATGTGCTTAAGACCTTTGCACAGTACTGTACATATTTTCAAAGTCGACTAGTCAATGGGATCTTGAAGGACTGGTCGACTAATTGGTCTTAAAGGTTTAGTTCACCCAAAGAAATGTAAATACTATCCTCATTTACTCACCCTTAAGTTGATCCAACCTGTTTAACATTCTATTTTCTTGAGGAACACAAAAGGAAATGTTAGACAGATTGTTAGCCTCAGTCACCATTTACTTTTATTCTATGGAAAAAGGATGCAATGAAAGTGAATTGTGACTGAGTGACATTCTGTCCAACATCTCCTTTTGCATTCCATGGAAGAAAAATGTCTTAAAGGTTTAGAACAACATGAGGGTGGGTAAATGATGACAAAATTGTCATTTTTGCAAACTACCCCTTTAAGGAAGCGCTGAATAATTAGGCTGTTTTCAAGATCACCTGACACAGTCAGAAGCGTTTCTTAGTGAGCGTTTACATATTGGAGGATGCATTCTTGTGTTCAGAAACAATGGAATGGAACAAAATGGAACAGAACACAGACGCCTTGAGACACATTTTAAAAATGTGTACTAATTTTAACATGACACGGCATCTTTAAAAATGTAATGCTCATCACACAAGATGCTCAGAAAACAGTGCAACACAGAAATCCATCCATGTGTATGGTGGTAGTGGCAGTGCTTTTTAAGGTGATGAACTGAAAGACACAATTTCTGCAAAAGGGTTTTTATTGTGCAAACTGTCTAATAGCTAAAGCACAGTTCACGGTCAGCATGCTAATTAGAGCAAAAATATTCAAGCAAAAACAATATTTTTATAATAATAAACTACCGTACTCAATCTCATTAAATAGACAAGTCGGTTGTTGGGTGACTAGATCTTTTGGGCAATCTCTACTACAAAATTCACAAAAAACTTACATACATCTGTACCACATGCTGAGCACAACATGCCAAATTCAAAAGTCCCTGTAAGGGGAGCAAAAAAGCCTGCTGACACTGACACAAACATTTACAGTGCTGAAATACAGCCACACCCCAAGCAACATATAGGGAGCCTGAGCAGACCAGTCTGTCCTAATTCTCAACAACAGGTTTGTACCCTCTCCAGGACAAATCCTGTCTGTTTGGCACACTTCCAACACAAAGGGAAATGTGTAGCATAGGGGCTGCATTCTGAAGGCGTTCGTGAAGAAAGGGGTTCATCTATAGCGGAGAGATGAACAGGACTGAGTGGGAGTGCAAAGAGGTTGAGTGGGTTAGCACTAATTGTGACAGGCGGTCACAGTTTATGGGCTAATCTTAGCAAATGGCTGCATAGATAAACAAACTGATGGCTAAATGATGGAGCCTGTGTGTTCACACGGACTTGTGGAACACACTAACACACACATTATTAGCTCTGTTCCAAAACCAAGTGTGTTGCCAATCTAGACAGCAGTTTAAGGCATCACAAGAGCACTCCTGACACAAAGGCCATCTGCATCCCAATAAGTTTTCATTTGAAAATGCATTGATTTTTCTCATGTTTTGACATAATGAAACAGAAAACAAAGCAAAAAAGTTTTAAAAACGAAAACAGATTAGCTTGAAGGCTGTTCCAAAAGGTTGGCAGCATAAATATGCTGCCTTCTAAGGTAACATTCACACTAAAAAGTTTTCGGTTGAAAAATCCATTTTCGGCTTCCTAACGTCATATGTTTTCAGCAGAAATAGAGAGTAATTTCGGTGGAGGAAAATGTTGTTCCACTGTGATTGAGAGGCATAAACGTGTAAAATCAATGCGTTTTCAACAGAAAGTGTACATATTTAAAGTCTAATTTTTGTCACATTCTAAGGTTGAGTCACATGAAGAATCACATGATGGAGCCAAGAGAAATGTTGATTAGAAATATACTTAACTCTACTCCAAAAAGTCAATCTAATTGAAAAAGACTATTTCACCCAAAATGTGTGTGGTATGTTTTTTATGCTTATTAGAGTAACACCAAAGTCCCTTTCAAGGCAAGTCTATCACCTTTGGCAGACATCTTTGTAACACTCCCTGGCAGCTACTTTCTATGGATACAAGTGGCAAAAAAAGTACAGCTATCTACTTGAGTGGGGAAAGACCAAAATCTTCAAAACGGTTGGACAAGTTTACGATCAAAGACACCTGATCTCATGAAAAGTCGTAAGAATTTTACAAGGTGTCTAAATTGTATGATGTCATACGATTTCCTTCATTTGAATTCTTATGAATTGATCACAAGCAAATGCCCGTATGTGTGATGTGGAAGTAAGCAAAAGGTCCGTGTGTGAGGCGTTGAGCACATGCTTGTAAATGTTATGCCCCAACCAAAACCCCTTATCTAAACCCAATCTCAGTGTGTAAGCATGAGTGTGACAGTAGCGAGCAATTGTCACGTTTTAGAAGAAAACGATGGCGAGTGACATGATTGGCTGTTGTAAAAGTAATGAATTGTGAATGTAAAATGAATTTGTATGACACAAGTCGTATGATTACATATGATTTAGCCAAGTTTATCTAAATCTTTTGAATACTCACAATTTCGCCATGAGAGTGTGTTGATCAAAGAACACATTTGAAATCAGCAGAAAGATCTGAAAAAAATGGTATCATAAATTGTGCTTCTTTAGCTCAGATCAAGCTAAAAAAGAAAATAAAAAAGCTTTTTTTCAGACTGGTCCATCTAATATGCATGCAAATTTTTGAGTTAACTCACAGGCGACGTCTGTTTCTAAAAGGTAATTGGCTCTTTAACCTGTAAGGCGGGGCTTCGATTTCTCAATCTGCCATATTGTGAGTTCCAATTACTCCCTTTCATTTTTATACAAGTTGTCCATGTTGGGCCTTTGGTAACACTCTGTTAGCTAAGCAACATGCTAACATCAAACTCTATTGGAATCAATTGCGAGTTGAGTCTTGAGTCTTCAAGTTGTTTTTACCTAATACTGTGTATAAAAAAAGAAGGCGCTCCTGTGCGAGGTGCTGAAAAAACAGCTAAATGTGGTGCAACGGTGAAAGACGTCCTTCTAATGCATGCTTACATAGAAAAAAAGAGAAAAACAGTACGCGTTCAGTGTGAAAAGCACCTTAGAATGCAGCTGCCTATGTAGACAGTAGACAGCAAAGCAGCTCACCACATTCTCCATCTTCCCTTTCTCAGTACCATAGGGCAATTAAAAAAATCTGTCGTCTTTTCTCTGCAAATGATTAGTTTGCTCGATAAAGTGCTGTGCATTCTATTGGTGAAGTACTCCGAGTTCCCAAGTGCATTGATGTTGTATGTTTTGGTTGTATTATCTCTCGGTGTATGAGCTGTGTGTGTGTGCGCTGGAAAAAGCACAGTTAATCAGTCCAGTTTGCTGTGGAGAGAAGAAACAGGGTTGGACACACTTGGGGCTACACTGCTCTATTAGGATTTATTGAGACCTCCCACACACACACACACACACACCTGAGAGAATGCATATATGCAGAGTGTATAGTAACGTAAAGGACCATGTTGAGATAAGGCACACTGCAACTCTGAGCCAATTAAAACACTGTTAATTTATCCTGCTCTAGAGCACAGAGACTTTTTACCATGGCAACCGCAGGAATGTAGGGAGACCAGAATACGGCAGCCACTCACCTCACAGACTGTCCTATACTCACCACAGTGTGTGTGTGTGTGCTGACAGTGAAAATGAAGATGAGGGGCTGTGTGTATACTTTAACACTGGGTTGGTATTCTTAACAGTGATGCAGGTGTGTACAAGACACACACACACACAAAAAATATCAGCTGATATGTGGGCCTTTTGTGATTATTGGTATTGGAAGATCACCATGCATGCTTCCATAATCAGTTCAAAAATACTGATAACCATTACTAAAGAAAAAAATCACCAAATATAAAAATTCTGTCATCATTTTCTCACCCTCATTCCAAACCAGAATGACTTTTTCTTATGCACAACACAAAATGGATGTTTTAAATACAATCGCCTGCATCTTTGCAATACAATGCCAGTGGATAGTGCCTCACTTCAAAGCTTAAAAGACACAAAAGTACCAAAAAATGTAGTCCATGCAGCTCCTGCATCATATTCCAAGTCTTCTGAATACATACAATAGGTTTAGGTCAGAAACAACCCTGAAATTTTCCCTAAAAATAACTCAAGTTCTCTTGTGAATATGCGTGCTGAGCTTCTCTCATAGTGCTCTTGAACACGTAACAATTTTTGCATAGCGTAATTCTCTATGAAAAAATTAATTCTCACCAACACCTATCACAAGAGTAAATTATGACAAAATTTGCATTTTTGGATTAACATTTCCATTAAGTGAATTTTGTATAAATACTGATTAAAATAAATGTTCATTCAAAGCTGCAGTGTGTAATACATTATAGCATAGGGGTGCTCATTACATCGATTGACCAGTTGATCGCAAGGTCGATCTCGAAAACAGGTTAAAGGGGAAAGAGAATAGTGAGAGAAAAAGACACAAATAACAAAAATATTAAAGATTTACTTTTAAATTCCTCACTTCTATAGCTGCACGCTATTTGACTGATAGGCAGCCTATGTGTGCACTTTACATGGGCGTGTATGGCAAGAGCGCTTGTGGTAATGCGGATACACGCCTAAATGGTCAAATACACTTAAACATTCCACCAAAAATGTCAGGCTTGGCAAGGTATTAATGTAAATAATACAGTCAGTAATGTCTAAAGTGAATGTTAACAGTGGGACAAAAAAGCAGATTTGTATCAAAATGTCGTACTTGAAGTATAAGTGTAACCTAACAGACCTGCCGCTAAGTATGTCATTAATAATAATCAAACAACTACAACAAGAAACAGGAGACAACACTCACTGCTCTTGGCTGGATAACTTTAGTAGCTTTAAAAAGTATTAATGTATTATAATCAGATGGTGAAGTCCAGTAGCTAGTAGTTTTATGTCACATTTAATTTCATTCTGAGAGTTTACTTGAATACTCGATAGGCTACTGCTGTTAATTTTTTAAAGTTCTATATTGTTTTTCATTTGTTTCTATTTATTGCTTTTATTTTTTTATTAATTTGTTTCTTTGTTCTTTACTTGATTACAGACTGTCGACTTGTCTTGAATAATTACTTTAGAACTTGAAAAAATGCTTAATAAAAAAACAAGCATTTTTATTTGTTGTGGTATCAAAATAGGTATAGAGAATTGTTAAATTTCACTAACGACTATGTATATATTGTTTATGGTAGATCATGCTATAGTAACATTATGAAAAAGTAGATCTCATTCAACAGAAGTGTAATCACCCTGCACTAGCGGCACAAAACGGAGAATCAATGACCATTTCCAAACAGGCTTTCCAAACACTCTCGCCACACTATCCCCATCTTTCATTGTTCAGAAACAGATAGTCCCACCCCAAACTAACACCATTAATTAAGCTAATGTTACTATGTCAGGCTGGTCAGGTAGCTTAAAGAAATGGAGCAATGTTTTGATGGTGCAACAGTGGTTACACTTTTCAGGAGAATCAACCTACTAATGGTATTATATGTGCCACCCTGCTCTATAAATATCTGCACTGGCACCGACCATTAAAAAACCCATATCGGCCACTAGAACAAGACACTTAAGACCAAACTGGCAGCATATGAATGTGCACACAGTTCTCTACACCATCACTGCATGTTCCTCTTGGAATGAACGCTCAGTACCTTCAGTAGAGACTGTTTCAGTATTCTGTCTCATAACATTAATCTCCTTCTAGTTAACAGGAAAATTAGACTTATTTCATTTCTCTGTTCACGGGTGATAAATGTAACTAATCATTTCAGCCTGCCATTAGCCCCGTCCTGCTGTGTGCATTTATTGCTGTTAGACTTCCAGGGTAGTGGAACGACAGTTCCTCTTTCCTCTAATTCATAAATAATCACTCTCTCAGTCTTGTATCTGTCGTCACTTCTGTACAGCAGAATGTAAGGTCCACTGATATGGCTGGTCTCCAGGGGAGGCCAAATTGTAAACTGTTCTCGTAACGAAATGCTTATTTTTGTTTGAAGGCGCCTTGAAAGTGAACCTTATGAATATCACATGAATATTCAGGATGAGTCACTCTATTTGCAGATATCAAAAGTGGCTTCACACCAACTTTATTAAAATCAATTAGTTCCACTAAGACAGAGTGTGACGTAGAGCTTGATTCTAATCACTTTCTCTCTCTCCACAGTCCATGCACAGTCTCAATGTTAGTGTTTACATTTATTCATTTAGCAGACTCTTTTATCCAGTGACTTACAAATGAGAAACATAAGCAATTTATTTGTTCTAAGAGCAGTTTATATGTTATAAGAGCACTTTATTTGCTCTATAGACCTTAGTCAGGTTAGACACAATCTATAATTTAACGCTGTGAGGAATAGATGCAAGCCACATATTCAGTATCAGGTACATAAGTTTAAGATTCGGTCATTAAAATACCCATTTTGATCAACCACTATTCTGAATATTGGAGAAGATACACCACCCATATATTCTATAGTAGTTAAGGGTAATTAAGAGCCTGGATATAGTAGTAAATGGCCTGAATAGATGTATAGTATGTTCAATCAGAGTATAAAGGGGAGGATAGGGTCCCAAAATGAATGTGAGCTGTAGGGATGGAAGTCCTGCTTTTCAGTAAAAAGAGACAATCGCCTTTTTGATTGGAGTCTGTTTACTTTACAACTTGAATGCACATTATCTGGATCAGCCTGAAAACAAACATTTGTAGTGTGATTTGAGCTAAAGAATCTACATTTATGATGCCACTGTTTTCAGATTTTATTGCTGATTGAAATATATTACTTGAACCTAATCTTGGCCAAAAGATTTGGTCTTTCCCCATTCAAATAGAGGTGTACTTGTATGCTTATTATCTACATAGAAAATAGCTGCCCGAGGGTGTTACCAAGATGGCCTCCGAATGAACTGACTTGTTTAACGTGACTTTGGTTCAATGTGTCATATAGTCTTAAATACAGTAAATATTCTATAGGCCCTGGGTCACATCTAATTTTCACAACTCATGTTTTCCTGAGGTTTTGGTCTTCTGGGAATTTTTGGGAAAGACATACTTATAGTGTTTTGTCGACTTGACAACAAGATACACAACAGTCCAACCCAATGAACAGACTGTACTTAAATCACCCACAGCTTCATTTTCATTCATGCCAAATTAAAGAATGCATCTACCCTGAGTAAGGTCTAATGTTTGACCTGTAGCAGCTCTTAATGAAGTCCTGTAGAGAAAAATGTCATGAGAGTGTACAAGAGAACACACTGATCACTATCAGCCTTGCAAACCTCAATATGTCCCCTCACTTCAGCAGAGCAACACTCTATTCCTATGCATTACTCGTTTTCCTTTTCTTCTGCCCTCTGCTCTCGTCTCCTCCCTCTCTTTCCCTCTGCTCCTGTTAGTCGGAACGCTCACTACCACAATTACTGCTGGAGCAACATCTACAGCTGCTCAACTAGCAGAGGGGGGTCAGAACCACTGCGTCTCTATGTGTGTGTATGTGTGGCTGTGAGGCATGTGCAGTGGTAATCTGAGGAAAAGAGGAAAGGACAGTAAGAAAAAGATGTTTTCTCTGGTTTTCTCGTGTCGCACGAGAGCACTTGTTGGGTATAGTCCATGGTCATGGTATACACCACACGTGATTTTTTTCATGACAGAAAACGAGAAGTGAGGAATAGATTTATAGTCTGTTTAATACCTTGGTGTCTATCATTTAGCTGAAGATACATTAAAAAAATTCATGCCAAAAAATTGTCTATTGGATTTACAACAGAATGTGGATATGACAAACTCTTCCTTTGGATGCCCTGCCAGACCATTCTTGACTTGTTCTGAATGATTAACCACTCAGAGCAGTCCTCATACAACACCAAAACATACACACACTCACACACACTAATCTTACCAGCTGCTCCCCTACTCCTGCTTTGTGTGTACGAGTGTAAGAGATATTTGAGCCCCGGGTAACAGCAACTCCGGGGGGAAGGGGGTATTGTGAAAAGGTAGCTCACCTTTAGTGTATACAACATAAAAAGGAAAGTGGTGCATTGAGAATTAAGTTTCCCTTTTTTAGGTTTCTTAAAAATTTTGTCAAATTAGCCGATCAATTAAAGGTGGAGTAAGTCATTTTAATCCAATACACTTTTTGTCAAATTCCACGAATATCTCTTCAAGGTCCACTAGCTGTCTGTTCTGTGTGTGTACTGAAAAAAATCTGGTGTTTGTACACAACCCTGGTTCTGTAAATGGGAAAATAAGTCGGTCCCTTACAGCCTCGTTGTCATTTCCATTAAAAAATCAAAGATGGCGCTAGCGTGAATAAGGTCCATGGTTGACTAAGTAACTAGTCCTCCAACAATCGTCTAGTCAATTAGTTCGATTCGACAAGTTAATGTACATTTTTTCAAGATTTTTCGTTTTGACATTTTTAGTGCCATTGCTTTAATTTGTGTGCCAATTAAATTTAGAAATTTTGAATGCATGTATTTACATGTCTTATGTAAACGTACCTAAACCAGGGGTTTTCAAACTTTTCAGAGCCGAGGACCCCCAAATATGATGGTCCCTTTGCGAGGGACCCCCTTCTAAAGATATAAAGGCAGCAATATATTTTCAAGTTGGCCTATACAGACACATTTATACTGTGTGAGAAAATAAGTGATGTTATAAAGACATGTTGTTTGTAAACTTTAAAAAATGGCTTTTATAATGTCACTGTATAAAGCCAAATCAAATTATTAATATACATATTATGTGGAAAATATTTCTTTTGTATTAAGTTGACAGTGTAACTTTTTTTACCCACTATTAGAGTAATGCTAGATGTATAAACCTGAATAAATGTATTGCGCTTTCATAGTAATTACATCATATTTTGGTAAATTAACTTTTGTGGGGTTATAGATTTTTCTCTCTCTGAACTTTTCTGCAGACTCCCTAGCACCCCCTGGGGGTCCACAGACCCCATTTTGAAAACCTCTATCCTAAGCAACACGTCCGATCAGGGTCAGTTTAAACCCGAAACCATCCTAATCATAGACACCAATTAGTTAACTAGTTGTTCTGGCAACCGACTAGTTGATTTAGAAAATATGTTGTTTTGCACGTCTCTAGACTGAAGGGGACACAAGGCATGTCAACTGCATACAGTATGTCCTAGAAGTCATGTCATGGCTGACAGACTTTTCAGACACACTCTACAAAAACAGCCCCAACTGTAACTGCCCTTGATGATACCAGAGATGTTGTCAATTGACACATCCTGTACAAGAATGCCCATGTTCTCCTCTCTTAGCCTACACATGGCTGACCACAAACACACACAAACCATCAAACACTCCCATTGTGTGTGCTCAGGGAGGGTCTTTCAGTAATACAGAATAATTTATCTCAGTGTTTGGGGCTCCTTTGGCTCACTGAGATGAATGGACTGATAAAACAGGCCGTCCCAGTTGAGATGCTTCCTTAGGCAGAGTTGGGGCTAGACTACACACACAAAACTGAGGACAGAGAGAGATAGTTCAGAGATAGGGAAGGTTGGTGTGTTCTTGCACAATATCACATTCCATATTGATCAATCACTATTATGAATAGTCTTTAGTTGGAAGTGCTGTATGTTAAAATTGAATCCTTCCATGGTATTCTCACTTCTCTGTTCCACCCACTCCACAAAACCCCAATCTGTTAGCTTCAGGACAAAATAAGCAAAAGCAAAACAGCCCTCTTCTGCAACAGTTCTTCAGTGTATCGGGTACAGAGAAAGAGAAAGATGGAGGGAGAGGGAGAGAGGGAGAGAGAGAGAGAGAGAGAGAGAGAGAGATAAGGAAAGAGAGGAACGTTAGGGGCTATTAATAGTGTCCACAGACACTGGTGTCAACTGCATGTGATGGCTGTATGACTGTTTCCTCCAGCCACATCTTTCTGCCTCTCTCAACATCATTTCTTCTTTCTCTCTCCCCTGAAATCCCCTCTGCTTTCTTTCAGCCTCTCTCACCATCATGCCTCTCTCTGTCTAGTGTTGATGTGAAAAAATTCCTCTCCATCTTTCAATCTTTTCCTATTCTCTTTCCATCCCTAAACATTTTCATCCCGTCATCGTCACGTAACTCTCTCTTTCACTCATCATATGTTATGAAATACAGCTAAAGGTCACTGAAGGTCAGGGGAGTCAGATGAGGAGCCATTAACACGTGTGGATGATGTCGACGGTATTCACACTTTTGTGTGTTTTGATGAGTAATACACTATGTGTCTGAGAGAGATTGCAGTATGTCTGTCATAATGACAAACTGATCATTATCTTATTATGGAACTGCTGATCAATCTAATCTAACATCAAACTACTACTATTTGATACACAGGCACACAAATGAGGTAAATAAAAGAACGTAATCCTACACTACTGCAAGTTTTCCCTTCAAAATGAGCATGAAGGACATTTGGGATAATATAAACCAGGGTTTCCCATCCAGGAGTTGGCAAACCCCTAGGGGTTTGTGAGATTGTAATAGAAAGGCCAGTCCAGGATTAAATATATACAATTAAAACTATAAAAATAGAACATTTACAGGATATTATTAAATGTTGCTTTAATTGTTGCAAAATAGCAACATGTGAAGATGTAGTGAAATTCATTACAGCATATTAATTGAGTAGTTAGCATTATTTACAATCATAGGGGGTACTTCAAGTAAATAATTCAGGTCACATGGATTTAGCTGACAAAAAAGGTTGGGAATCCTTGATCTAAACTAAAAGGTAAGACTTTAAAGCTAAAGGCCTGTTCACATCGAGAGTGAATATTTCCATTTCACGTCAGCACTGAAAAATTTGTCAGATGGGATGTATTTTGTATTAAAGCGAGTGAAATCTGTATTGTCAGAAGGTTTGTACCTTGCATTAAAGAACAGGAATAATGGAGTGCTTTTTCAATTCACTATGGGTGTGAATGGGCCTTGGTCCATCAAAAAATTAAAATTCTGTCATCATTTACTCACCCTCATGTTATTTCAAACCCGTTAGATTTTCTGTCATCCGTGGAACACAAACGGAGATGCAAGGCAAAATTTTAGTCTTCGCCTCCGTTCTCTTTAATTGTATGAAAAAGAAGACAATGAAATTGAATGGTGACTGAGACTAACATACTGCCTATCATCTCCTTTTGTGTTGAATGGAAGCAAGTCAAACAGGTTTGGTACAAGATTAGGGTGAATAAATGATGACAATGTTTTAATTTTTGTGTGAACTTTCCATTTAAGACTTCATAATTAATGCAATAACAACAACTACTAACACAAGTTGCATTTTGTGTATTTTCATAGATTTTCCACTTCTCACATTCAATGTAAAGTCTGCAGGCTTATGCTGAAAGAGAGCATATCATTCACTCGCGGTGCTTCAAAATGACTGCACTGATCCATTGCAGAGTTTGTTAAAGGGATAGTTCACCCCAAAATTTAAATTCTCTTGTTATTTACTCACCCTCATGACATCCCAGATGTTCATGACATTCGTTCTTCTGAGGAACACAAATGAAGAATATCTCAGCTTCCTCACAATGCAAGTGAACGGTGACCACAACTTTGAAGCTCCAAAAAGCACATAAAGGCAGCATAAAAGTAATCCAAATGATTCCAGTGGTTTAATCCATGTCTTCTGAAGCAATCCAATCGATTTTGGATGAGAACAGACCAAAATATAACTTTTTTTCCCCACTATAAATCTTGACTGCAGTCTCCTTTGTGATCATGATTTCAAGCTCGATTACACTTCCCAGCACCATCTAGCGCTCTGTGCATGTGTCAAGCTCTGGGAAGTGTAATCGAGCTTGAAATCATGATCACAAAGGAGACTGCAGTGGCAAGATTTACAGTGAAAGAGGAATACAATTTTGGTCTGTTCTCACTCAAAACCGACTACATCAGTTCTGAAGGCATGGATTAAACTATTGGAGTTGTATGGATTACTTTTATGCTGCCTTTGTGCTTTTTGGAGCTTCAAAGTTGTGGTCACCATTCACTTGCATTGTATAGACCTACAGAGCTGAGATATTCTTCTAAAAATCATCAACTGTAGAAGTCATACACATCTGGAATGGCATGAGGGTGAGTAAATGAGGAGAGAACTTTAATTTTTGGGTGAACTTTTCTTTAAAAAGCTGAGCTCATCATCTGGGTATCTGGATCTGTAATGTTCAGACCTCTGCACATTGCATCACAGTCAAATATGACCCTGCACTGCTAATCAAATAGAGAGAATCACTTTCTCTCTCTCAGTTTCTCCTATTCCTAACAATTAGCCTCCCTGGGTGAACTGAATGGGGGGTGTCACATAAAGAAAGCAGAACACAAATACTCAGAGTGAGAGACAGAAAGAGAGAGCAAAGAAAAATAGTATTTGAAAAGGGCAAATCTGGGGCAGCCACTTTATTATCAGGGTACATCCATCTTCACTATGCCATCATACCTGTTTCCTTTCCTTTATCAGTAAAGTGGCTTTGAGATGAATCTCCATCTGGGCTCCTCATTATTTCATTTGTTCTGTCGAGAGCTGACCTGCTCACCTTGTCTCTGCCTCTCTTTCTCTCTTGATTGCTTTCAGTCTCCCGTACAAGCACACGTTTCAAGATTGTCTTTTCACCAATAACACCACACACAGCCATATTGTCTTGCTAGGCTACACAGGTGAACAAAATCGGGGGGGGGGGGTTGTCAATTATTATAATAAAGTCAACGGCTTGGAAAGCTGAAATCTTCTTCAGCTCAGAGAAAGACATTCTGATCAATCATCTTAGATAGACAGCATGAGTAAATGTTAAAAGAGTTATGTAAGTAACTCTTACATAACTCAAGAGTAATGAGAGAAAATGGTTATTTGGCAAAATGGTTAACTGTCATACTAAATGTACAAAATGAATAAACAAACAGTATTGTTTGTAGCACCATTTTATGATTAATGATTCATTATGATTAAATTCTAGGTCTGAAGAAATGGGCAATGCCCCGCATGGGACAACACCCGTGTTATCACCCATCCATAAGGTTTCCACTCCGGGATGTCCTAAACACACTTGTTGGACAACTGACATGCTCATATTAGGATGTTTTGTCTATGCAATGCTCAGTTCAATATTTACATGTGGGATGCTTTTTGATGTTATTTAAAACAAAAACATTAGGGCATTAATAGAGAACACGTATTGACAAGGGCTTAAAAGGGACCTAGTTTCTACACTGGCAGACAAAAACGGACACATGCAACTGGACTCATATCTTAATTGCGCATTTTAAAATAAATGCTTAATTCGTCCCTTTAGTGTTACATTTAACCAGATAACTGCGAGAGCTTCCTTCCACCCGTGCCCCACTTTCGGGTGGCAAAACTGCCACCGTCCCCGTGGATACACGGCGGAGTGGCACACGAACAAGTGGTTACCGGAGACCTGAGAGTGCGTACAACTACACAAAAATAACCGAGAGCAAAAGTCGCCGGCTGCGAGAGCGCGTGATTGTGTGCGCCATTGTGCGCGTGGCTCCTATCATTTGCATAGGCAAATATTGCACGCAATTATGCGTTTGTAGGTGCGGGACGCGCAGACGGGGAGGAAAAAGGCGTCCATACTAACCGTTGTCTTGATGGGGACGTACAGGACCGGTCTGTCAGCTGCTCCATTCTCGTTCTGCTCGCGGTCACTCTGACCCACTTGGAAACCTTTGGATTTCACCCAGAACTTAAATTTGGCGTTGATGTGGCTGCTCTCGATATATACGCCCTCCGAGCCGTCGCACTGCAAGAGGGTCTGGAGAATTTTGTTGTATTTTCGCCGGGTGACGGTCTTTGTCTTGCCTGAGTCCCCATAAGTGCGGAGACACCACTCCTGAAAATCCCCAAACATCTCGCCCTCGGACACCGCCGGGCTTCGGCCCCTTCTCGTTAAATCCATGCGTTTTCTGGTTGACATGGCGTTTTCTCCCTCCTTCAAAGCGAAAGAGGCTTCGATAAAAATTCTATTTCTCAGTCCGAAATGCAGATCCAGCTCCTAATTTGCCGCGAGTATCAATGTATGTTATTCAAATGCGCAAGTCGCGTGCCACACAAAACAAAACACACGACTCTACGTCACTGTATTTGTCTGTTCTCGCACCTGTTAACTGAGCCGTTTCTTTCTGTCCTAAAGGATGACAAACAAATGACAGTCCCGCGTCTCCCCCGTTGAGGAACTGAAAGAGGGGGCCGTCCTAAACGGCTTTCGCCCACCTGTATGCTCAAGCCGAATGCTAATTAAAATTAAACTGTCCTTTTCAGAAATTAAAAATATATATATATCGCTGCGGAAAAATAATAAAACTAAATAAATTACTGAGCGAGAAATCCTTATTTAGCGTTCATTGAAGCTCTCGCGCACCGGTCGGGCAGATGCAGAGACAGAGGCTCAGTGAAATGAAGTGCTCCACCTGAAACCTCTTACCACCTGTTAGAATGAGCTCGACGCTCAGCGCTCCCGACCCGATGTGCGTCTACGCGGAGAACGGGACTGTGCGTGTTCGCTGTAATGTGAGATATGAGGCAGACTACTGGACCCACGGGGCGATATGTTGGATGGATTCAAACGGCGTCCTTCGCGCGCTGGGAATGGGTGCACATCAGATAGTCCAGATCTGTGCACCCATTCAGATAATCCAAATGAACACAAAGCAGACCCGCACTAACAAGAGAGCTATTAATTTACATGTTTTTTTTTTTTTTTTTTTTTTTTTTTTTCAGTGTAAATTATAAACTCCTGGCTAAATCAAGGTTAATTTAGGTTGCAGCTTAATTTTTCTAAAAAAAAAAAAAAAAAAAAAAAGCAATTCGATGACGGTAATATTGATTGTTGATTGATGTTGATTGAAGATCTATCATTGTTGCTCAGGACGTCGACGTATGCTTTTAAAATCGATCATCGAATTATGTTTTCAACATAATAGTCTTAATATTCTCAAACTGTCAGTCTTGATGGCTATATTTCGGAGCAGCTATTTTGTAATTAATTCACATAAACACACTCACACAAGTGTCTCAGAATGGCTTGCAATGGCAAACTGACACCGACTAAGAGGTTGTAATTCAAATAATCCTAACATATTAGATGGAACAAAAAAGCACAAACTCATTAGATTACTAAAGGAGTAATTCACACAAAAATACAAATTCTCTCATCCTTTAGCCTACTCACCCTCATGCCATCCCAGATGTGTGTGACTTTCTTTCTTCTGCTGAACACAAATTAAGATTTTTAGGAAAATATCGCTGCTCTGTAGGTCCATACAATCCAAGTGAATGGTGACCAAAATTTCGAGGCTCCAAAAGCACATAAAGGCAGCATGAAAGTAATCCACATGACTCCAGCGGTTTATTCCACGTCTTCTGAAGCGATCTAATCGATTTTGGGTGAGAACCGACCAAAATATTGCTCTTTTTCACTAAAGATCTTGACATCATTAGTCTCCGTGGCTATCATGATTTCAAGCTTGATTTCACTTCCTAGCACCATCTAGTCAAGCACTAGGAAGTGTAATTGAGCTTGAAATCATAATCACCAAGGAGACTGCTGATGTCAAGATTTATATTGAAA
The DNA here is from genome assembly GCF_019703515.2 of Myxocyprinus asiaticus. Lineage (NCBI taxonomy): Eukaryota > Metazoa > Chordata > Actinopteri > Cypriniformes > Catostomidae > Myxocyprinus > Myxocyprinus asiaticus. The sequence continues at coordinate 16,902,279 of NC_059371.1, read as the reverse complement.
CAGGATTTACATTTTGGTCTGTTCTCACCCAACATTTATTAGATCCCTTCAGAAGACATAGAATAAACCACTGGAGTCATGTGGATTAGTTTTATGCTGCCTTTATGTGCTTTTTGGAGCCTCAAAATTTTGGTCAACGTTCACTTGCATTGTATGGACCTACAGAGCTGAAATATTCTTCTAAAAATCCTTGTTTGTGTTCTGCAGAAAAAAGTCTTACACATCTAGGATGGCAGGAATGTGAGTAAATGATGAGAGAATTTTTGGTGAGAGATAGCATTCTGATATTTGGACACATCTGACATGCACTTTATGTAATATCTTGTTAAATGGCTATTAGATTTTGTATTTGTAATGTTTAGAGTTAGTAGGCTTTTTAAACTTCTTTAAAGTTCAGACCCTGTTCAGACAAAGAACTGTCCAATAGGCCTATTTGGTCAAGTCAAGTCAAATGTATTTGTATAGTGCTTTACATAACAGGTGTTGTTTCAAACCAGCTGTACATGAAATTATGGTATAACAGAAAATTAATGAATATAATGCCAATGTTCGTTATTTATTTTTAGAACTATTAGTGGTTAAAATTAGTAAACTAAGTAAGTGTTGTGGGTCAATGGTTAAACAAAATGGTTTTGAATTAAATATACATTTGTGTTAACATGGCCTTGTCTCCCTCCTTCGAATCTAAAGAGGCTTCATTAAAAATTATATTTAGTGTTAACATACGTGTATGTAAAATATGAAAAATAATTAAAGTGAATGAAGATTAACCTTTAAATCAGAATCATCAACTCAAATTCCACTGACACAAATTCCTAGGGTACTCAATGAAGCGATTAGAGAAATACTATTCCAGATCGTGAATTATTGTGGGTGATCCAGGAGACCTTGAGAACAGCGAGCATGGACATTCTGTGCTGGGTTGAGTGTGTTTGAGTCAGACAAGACACACATATACACACACAGTGCGCTGAAAATGCAAACAATTGGGTGTCATAGTTTAAAAGCATTTTCAAAATCATTTTACAGAAAGCCACATTTCATTGATGTACCACAGAAACTGAGTTCTGATCTTTCCTATTTGAATAAATGCAGAGGTTCTAAATATCTTAGCAAAGAATGACTTTAAGGTGAAGTGTGTAATTTTGTGGATGTTAAAATAATTCCTCACATCCAAAATGCAGAGACAACTGTAAGTCATTTGTAGGTTGAGTTTCCTGAAAAGTGTGAACACTGTGGCAGTGGCACTATCAAAACATTACTCTGTTTGTTTGAGTATCCTGACCATCCCAACATAGCAATATTGCTGGTTTGTGACTGGAGTCTGGACTATTTCTTTGTCCGACCAATGGCAGAAGGGGAGAGTGAAACCTGTATGATATTGTGTTATTTTTGCAATTCCATTTGGTTAATACAGGAATTCATATAAAATGTGTATCAAGGTAACTTTAAAAGGATACTATGTTTTGGATGAATACAAGCCAGAAAAGAAGTGGGTTTTGATTTAAACTACTCAATTGTAAATATCTTGTTCTTGCAATGGGCACAAGGAAACCAAGTATTTGGTTGAAAGAGCTGTATTGAAATAGCCCTTTACTTTGGGAAGTGAAAGTGGGTTTCAAAACCCTGCCGTCTCCCTCCCTTTCCCCTTTTCAGCTCTGGCCCAAGAGAGAAGCGAGCATCTGCTTTAAGAGAAAATTGGTCAGTTATCTGTGGTTAGCCCACTAAAGTCTCTTCCCTGAAATGTTTGTCACCCTAGTCTGTCGAAATCACAACCGCTTGTTTGGGCTGCACTGTGTTCCCAGGACTCTTAAGCAGTAAGTTTGTGATTTAGGACTGTTGTGATTTGTAGTTTTTAACAGTCTGTATGTCATGCTGCGACATCCCAACTCACGCTGTAGCTTTGTGACAAAGTTTACTTTAAAAAAAAACCTTGAAATGTAAGACTGTGACCAGCAGTGTTGGAGAAGCTCAAAATGTAATGTAGTTAAAACCAGTGTTGTGGGAAACGCGATAAAAGTAACACGTGTTACATAATCAGATTACTTTTTTCGAGTAACGAGTAAAGTAGCACATTTTTATTTTTATTTTAGACTATAATATCTGAGTTAATTTTTTTAATAAAGTAAGGCATTGCTTTTTTACTGTCCCTGTATTATGAGAAATCAGGAGTAAAAGTGTGCAAACTTCGGGGAGGAGACATAGTGCATGGTTGGCATTGTTGTTCTATAGAGTGTGAGGCCAGAGACTATTTAGCAGAGACGAGTCACTTCTATTTAAATGAATGGGAGAAACTGGAATGCCCAACCAGGAAGTTCTAGCACCCAACAGTCAATGGATGTAGAAAGGAAGTCCCACCTTGCAGGTAAAAGAGCCAATCACCTTTTAGATACAGACATCGCCTGTCAATCATCATGCTAACGCGCATGTGCATTTTGTGTTTTTATCATGATATGAGGTCAACATTCGGTTAAGTGAAACGCGGGTGATTCATGTGTTAATACACACTGCATTAAAAAAAATCAGTAAACGCGTTTAGGCAGAGGGATTATAAGACTAGTCTTCCACTGGCAACGACATGATACACAGGGTGAAATATTCGCTCAATTCACTGACTTATGCAGCCGAAATTCTCTGTGTTACAGCTTCCCTGTAACTGGGAGAATGGGATGAGAAAAGCTGACTCTGGATCAGTGGTTCTGAGCAATATTCTACACTGATTGTGTATGAAAAGAATATTTTTAAGTTTATAAAAATATTCTACATTTTTGTTTTATAATAAACAAGTAGTTTGATTCATGAAACAAACCATTTTTATGACATTTTGGTAGCATTAAAAACGATTCCATTCAAGTTGTATCAACATGTGCATTTAAAATTATGGTGTCTGTATGCACCGTGGATCAACTCAAAACAAGCCAGCACTGAGATTACTTAAGTGAAAAATATTCATTAATTCATCAGACTTATTCCTTGAACATGTTAGGCTGGCATTCCCCACTAAATTTTATCCTGACTTTTGAAAAACATCTTAAGTTGACTCTGACATTGTCAATGGGCACAGCACATGATGAAATATATGATGCAGGTTCAAGTGTTGGACTTTGCTGCTTTAGGTAAGACAGTGGTTATTCTTCATTATTCATATTGGCTGCCATCCATGTTGATGGAAAAACAAATCATGCATATTTATGTTATTGATTCTTTATTCTAAATATGACGTGAAGACCTACAATACTTTCTAAATATCTGTTTGTTTACTATGTTGTTTTGACATGAGTGTTGTACAGTAACTAGTCTCTTGTATGGAATGCATGGCTTATTTGTATGGAATGCATAGCATAGCAGAAGAGAAATTGGCTGTGAGAAAAAAGTAACACAAAAGTAAAATAATGCTTTACTTTCCATAAAAAAAAATTACTTTTTGATTAAATTACTGTAACAGGGTTTAAAATGGGCAAGGAGGAGGCGGGAACCGGACGAACCAACAAAATAATGTTTAATGAAGACTTAAAAAGACATAAACACACATGGCAACTGTGTGTGGCTCTCTCTCTCCTGAACTGCCGCATCCGGCTCGGCCTTATCCCTCTCTTCAGCTGATCAGCTCGATCGGGGGCCGGCCGTGCGGACTCACGGCCTGGCCCCGCCCTCCTCGTCATCAAAGGTTACTATTTTAAAGAGTAACGCAATATTCTAACTAGTTACTTTTAAATGTAACGTTACCCAACACTGGTTAAAACCACAGTCAAGCTACCCTTCAGAAAAAGTTGTCCGCTACATTACAAGCTACTAACATAAATTAACTACTGTAACTACACTCAGAGCATTTACATATGCAGTCATAATTGAGTTACAGTGGGTTTTTTGAGTAGTCGAGCTATCTGTCTGTGCAAGTGCTCTATACATGACACAATGCATAATCAATATTTGAAGGAAGGATGTCAGTTGAGGAAGTGCTAAATACACATGCATGCATATAGTGCTGTGGCCAATTGTGATCTGATTAATGTGTATATATGCTGGATGAAGCCAAGCTACAATAGCATTATCTAGGTCTGATAGTCTGATTTAGTAAAAATCTAACTAACACGATTTCATTCAGACCAAAGCTTTTACATGACATTTAAAAAAGTTAAAAAAGTTATACATTTATAATAACTTTTAAAGTGCATGTAAAGATATTGACTGAAGCAATTGGGTAGAGGAGCAGTATCCTTATATTTTTTAAATGCATGAAGTAATATCAGATATATAAAATATTTTCTGCAATCAGAGCAGTATTTTTCTGGCAAAGAATGAATATGGATTTCAATTAGGATGGCAGCACTACACTTGAACTGATAAATTTGCACTAAATACAACAGAAAAAAACACCCAAAAGTTTGGAATAATGTACAGATATCATGGAAATAAATTGGTACTTTTATTCACCAAAGTGGCATTCAACTGATCACAATGTATAGTCAGGACATTAATAACGTGAAAAATTACTATTACAATTTGAATAAAAAATTCAGAACTTCTTAAACTACTTCAAAGAATTCTCATCAAAAAATCCTCCACGTGCAGCAATGACAGCTTTACAGATCCTTGGCATTCTAGCTGTCAGTTTGTCCAGATACTCAGGTGATATTTCACTCCACGCTTCCTGTAGCACTTGCCATAGATGTGGCTGTCTTGTCGGGCACTTCTCACGCACCTTACAGTCTAGCTGATCCCACAAAAGCTCAATGGGGTTAAGATCCATAACACTCTTTTTCAATTATCTGTTGTCCAATGTCTGTGTTTCTTTGCCCACTCTAACCTTTTCTTTTTGTTTTTCTGTTTCAAAAGTGCCTTTTTCTTTGCAATTCTTCCCAGAAGGCCTGCACCCCTTAGTCTTCTCTTTACTGTTGTACATGAAACTGGTGTTGAGAGGGTAGAATTCAATGAAGCTGTCAGCTGAGGACATGTGAGGCCTCTATTTCTCAAACTAGAGACTCTGATGTACTTAACCTCTTGTTTAGTTGTACATCTGGTCTTCCACATCTCTTTCTGTCCTTGTTAGAGCCAGTTGCCAAGTGATTTTCTAGTACCAAATTATCAGTTTAGCATGATTACTCAAGGATAAGGTGTTGGAGTGATGGCTGCTGGAAATGGGGCCTGTCTAGATTTGATCAAAAATGACTTTTTTTCAAATAGTGATGGTGCTGTTTTTTACATCAGTAATGTCCTGACTATACTTTGTGATCAGTTAAATGCCACTTTGGTGAATTAAACTACCAATTTCCTTCCAAACCAGCCAAATCTGTACATTATTCCAAACTTTTGGCCGCCAGTGTATATAAATGAGTCAAAATATAGTGATGCACAACTGGATTGCACTAAATATTTTTGCTACAAAGACATAAAATGCAGAGCAGGGACTCAAATTAATTGAATTGGATGTTTGTTTGTTTTTTTTCCCATTTATTAAAATAATCAGACACTAAAATGAATCAGACCCAATACTACATACACTATGTGAAAGAGGACAGTTTACAAGAGCCCACTAGGTTCTGAAACTACATGATATAGGTGCATAGTGCATTATCTTTGTATTATGCTCCTTTGTCCTTGTTCAGTATGTGCCTAGCTCCGTGTGTGTGTCTCTGCTCTATGCAGGACTGCGTGTAATGGTGGGTAGTTATGTCTATCTGTTGCTATGACGGCGGTCATCAGCAGAGGCTGTGAGTGGGTGTAGGGTACAGTTTGCTGCTTATCCCTGCTGACTTACATGTGTGCATGGATTTGTGTAATTTGGTCTCTGCTTCCCTTTTTGTTAACACAAAAGGTTTCATACTAATTATAGAATAGATCCTGCAAATTTAAGGGCTGCATGATTTTAATGTATCCAATCAATGCAGCGGTAGATATGTCTTGACACAGTGGCCTGACACCCGAAGTGGCCTGACATCCAAAAATAAGGCATTGTTAAAGTACAATTAATATTGCTTGACAAAGAAATGAGAAATTAGTAATGATATTTGTACCAGGCATCTCTGAATGCATTATTGAAGCTTTGACGTTTAATACAAGTTTAAAGTTTCACTGTATTCCACTGTGTTCATTCTTATAATTGTGACTTTATTTCTCACAAATGCTACTTTCTTTTTTTATATAATTGCGACAACTTCTTTTTATTTGGACATTACATGTCACAAATATACTGCAGTAAGATACTGCAGACCTACATCAATTTTAACAGCCATTTGACTAGTAACATTTCCAAAATATAAAATTGGATTGACAAGAAGCTAAAGATGTAATTCTTTCATTTTAGGAGTAATCTTGAGATTTAAAGTTGCAATTATAAGGAATAAAATCAATATGCAGAGATTTTAGGTACAAGACTCTGTACCTAACATCTTCAAAAAGGGACTGAACTACAGTACATTGCATCAGAGCTCCTTTGGCACACTTTGTTCTCCAGGATTCTCTGATTGGTGAATTGTTTTCCTTCAGGATCATGGGTATTGTAGTGCTTCACCATTACACTTTTAAACATGATTTATTAAAAAATGAAGATAAAATTATGTGGACTGTTGGCTTCAACAGGAATATACAGTATACAATCAATTAACAGCCTTGGAGCTCACAGTTGGTCTGTCTTTGAAGGTTTATAAGTTTTTGTTAAATATCTATTACCCTATGGAAAAGATGGAATATTTGGGTTGGGATGAATGGGATGTTTTACCTCTAGAACCAGACTGTGTGCACTATTACAAGATTTAGCTTACAATCTCATTTTTTCCACTTGTTTTACTCTGGCAAAAAAACAGTGTGTGGGGCCAACAAGAGGGGGCCTCGAAAGGGACTGGTGCCCCGAGACATCGTAGGACCAAAATCCTCTAGCACAACATAAAGTAAAGCAAAGCAAGTACAATCTGAAGAATTTGTAGTTTACATGAGGGAGAATTTACACATTAATGTATAAAGAGTACACATAAGATCAGATTAGTTAAAAGAGACATTATTGCAAATTGCACATGTAACTAAGAGCAGCATAGAGCGATCCTGTGATATAAAGGCTTTCAGCAAGTAGAAAGTGCTTATTTTGCATAATCGTCAATGCTCTTAAACAACTTTGAGGTTTTAGAAGTTAGTTTGAGAAGGGAAGGTCTACCGGAAACATCCATGCCTACATTCGGTTGCGCGTCAACGGCCGTTCTCTGCACCCGCAGATCTTTCGCCCCCACTTTCACAGGAAGCTGAACAGGGTGAACACTCGATGTGTCTGTCTTGATCGATATCTCGCTGTGTCATCACATGAGCTTAGCGTGGCAGACTACTGGTTGTGATTCAGGCCAATTGTTGAAATAAATTTACTGAAATTTTATTTTGAGAGATGTGATGTTGAGAATGACAGATGTAGAGCAATAGCAAGATAACAGGGCTAAACTTAAACTACTGTGCAGACCCATAAGAAAGAAAAATTATAAATGAGATTCTCCTAGACAGTAGCAAAGACATTAAAGGGATAGTTCACCCAAAAATGAAAATTCTCTCATCATTTACTCACCCTCATGCCTTCCCGGATGTGTATGACTTTCTTTCTTATGCTGAACACAAATGAAGATTTTTAGAAAAATATCTCAGCTCTGTAGGTCCATACAATGCAAGTGAATGGTGATCAGACCTTTGTAGATCCAAAAATCACATAAAGGAAACATAAAATAATCCATAACACTCCAGTGTTTAAATCCATATCTTCAGAAGTGATATAATAGGTGTGGGTGAGAAACGGATAAATATTTAAGCCCTTTTTTACTCTACATCTCCACTTTAACTTTCACATTCAGATAAAACTAAACAGGCACCACATGTGACTTTCAGATGTAAAAGTGCAACTGGAGATTTAGAGTAAATAAGGACTTACATTTTTAACAGATCTGAAGATATGGATTTAAATACTGGTGTCATTGTGATTTTTGGATCTACAAAGGTCTGATCACCACTCACTTGCATTGTATGGACCTACAGAGCTGAAATATTCTTCTAAAATTCTTTGATTGTGTTCAGCTGAAGAAAGAAAATCATACACATCTTGGATGGCATGAGGTTGAGTAAATAATCAGATCATTTTCATTTTTGGGTGAACTATCCCTTTAAATAGAGAGCCAATTGTTTTCAAAGACCTTTGCTTAAGACTCTCACTTCTCAGATTTTTCTCCTGAGCTAGTCTCAGCTAGTTTCAGAGGAGATCTCAACAATGTCTTTAATTGTATTCAGATTGGCCAAGGTACAGAAGTCTGCAAAAGTTGAAAATTTAATTCTTCCTAAACCAAATGATTTGAGCTATGCTATAAACATTCATTTTATAGTTCTATGCTCTTTGTCAGTACTCTTGACAACAATTGTTAGTAATTGTTGGAGTAATATCTATGACTATAAGTTTATCCTTAAATTAAACATAACAGAGAACTCCATTATATTTTGTGGGGAGCAAACCAATCTTTTCTCAATCTTTTCTTCCTTGGGGAACACAGCTAACAAAATGTTTGGCTTAAATATTCATAGAGGTCTGGTTATGTTGTATTGTTTATACTGTGTTCTGCATGAAAGGCTATCACAAATACAGGCTAACTGAAGATCAGTTGTCAGTGTTGATTCTTTGTTTGTCTGTTTCGTGGTGTCCCAGTGGCTGAAACTAGGGCAGCATTGGTCTCTTGAAACACTGTGGAGCCAAACACCCATCAATCCCTTGCACTGCACCTCATTACCGGGCTGTCCTAAGACTGTACACAACCATAATAGCTGTTTAACGATCCTCTATCCATCTTCCATAATCAAAATGGTGCCTGGAGACACCAAAGACCTGGAATGTGCTTGAAATGTATGTGTCATGTTGCTCCTGAGGTCTAAGAGAAAAAATAAAAACCAAACAAAGATGCTAAGCATGATCTGTATTTTATTTTATTAAAATTATTATTTATTTTATTTGCACCATAGAAAAAAAATCAAGAAGGTGAGTTAATAATTACATAATTTACATTTCTGGATGAACTGTGCTTTTTAAAATCTTACACTAATTATACAAGTGTCTATATCCTTAGAAACCACATGTCTATAGAAACCCTTTGAAGTGCAACTGTTACACTAATTTATAGTAGAAAGAGACATCCAGCATCCTCATGACCTATGAACCAGAATGCTGACTGCAATGCCTTATGCTTCTTTTTGATGTGATTCCTAAATTTGGATGTTGGTTGAGTACATGTGCAACTCTGAGAATGACTGTCTCTGGTCATTAAATACCCACCTCATTTCTTCTCAGTGATATAGTATATGAAAGACCCGATGTGCTTGGACCTTCAACACCCTGCACTGCTTGTTCAATAGCTCAATTTCACCTTATAAGACTAAGATGATCATGTAGGGAGGTTCACACAGGAGGCCTTTTTTTGTCCGTCTCTCCTTCTTCTAAGTTAATATGAGGACCAGCATGAGTGTTAACTAACTTATTAGCTCATTTCTGCCCTTTTCAATAGCACAGGTCAGATGAAGATGTAGATTTCAAATTCATTTATAGAGACACCCACTCACAAGCATCCACAAATAAGCACACTAATAAAGACATCTCTCTTCCTGCATCATCTACAATAAAAGATTTCTGAGTTTTCTTCATCACGTCCGGTCACATTGAGTTTATCTTGATAAAACCTTTTTCTTATCTGACATTTGACCCCTTACCTGCCTTCAGGTTGTGCCCTGAGGTCAACCTAACACGTACCAGCCTTACAACGGCTTGTATTGAGGTGTTTACAGACTGTGTGCAAGGACCAGTGTTAGATGGGGGAATCAGTCTTTCTCTCAAAGGCCAATCCTTTTGTTTGGGCTTTGTCTCGCCTCTCCTCACCTCCCTTTTTTTTTTTTTTTTTTTGTCCCTGTACTTTTCCTTCTTCTTTTCAGCTGCGCAATTTTCTAGAATATTTGAGAAGAGAGACGAAAATCCACAGTCTTTGTCCTCAGTTAACAAAGCTTTATCTCCACTTAAAAGGATAGTTCACACAAAAATGGAAATTCGGTCATTATTTACTCACCATCATGTTGATCAAAAACACATATGACTTTCTTTCGTGGAATGGGGGAATGTTGTCTTCAGTTACCTTCTCTTTTACTGTATGGAAAAAAGATTCAATGAAAGTGACTAGAGACTGAGGCTGTCATTCTGCCTAACATCAAATTTTACCTTCCACGGAAGAAAAAAAATCAATTGCAAATCCAAATTTGGGTTTGGAATAACATTAGGGTGAGTAAATGATGACAGATATATTTTTTTATTTTTTGGGGTGAACAACCCCTTTAAAAAAATTTCTGCACTTATACTTCTGCTCTAGTGTTGGACTACTTGAATTGTGTTCTCTTTTGGATTAATTAAATTGGGTTGACAAAGCCAACATACTGTTTTTTTCAAAATCCCTATACCGAGACCAAAATTTCTATCACTATCTCCTCCTAGAGCATTCAGGCTATATTCACCAAACTTTGTACAGACCTTTAGACTGTTCTGGAATAGTGTGCTACTGTTTGTCTTATCTAACTGATCAGACTAATGTTTTTTGCACAGTGAACAATCAAAAATTCAAAATAAAATCCAATAGACTTACATAGACAAAATGTTCAAATAGGCCAACAGAATGCTCATTAATTCAAACGCCAACTATCCACCTTATTCCTGGCGGTCTTACTGGGGAAACGGATGTGGGATGTACTTCCGCCAGAAGTCGTTCTGTAGGATTTGCTAATGTAGGCAGCGGTCATTTAGATAAATGTAAATTTAACACATATTTTACATATCTCTCCCGTTTAAGCACAGACTATAATTATTCTAAGTTATTTTCTGTACAAGTGTGGGTTAGTCAGTCAGGCAGGTCATCACACAGAAAGAAGTGTTTTTTTTTTTTTTGTCTCATTTGAGGTGCTCCAGCAGTGTGCCGGCAGCAGCAATGCCCTTGGCCTCGACTCTATGACCTTTTTCTCACAACTTAAATTAGTCTCTCCTCTCTTTTTCTCACCATGTTCACATCCCAATCCAGCTCCATCTTTTGTTAACTACCCTTCCATTTCTGCACCCTGGTTTGTTGGTTATTTTGGGGGGCTTGTTTCTAACACACATGAGAGCCATACTTCTAAATGAACAATATAGCTAATGCTGTCCTCTAGTGTCTAATGCATCTAACTGCACATCCCTGATCAATTGGATCTGGAATGCACATTGAACATGAGCGACATAACATACAGTATAAGCTGTGTATAAGAATATCCCATTGAAAAACCCATTGACTGACCATTAATCTAAATATTAGGGGACAATGTTCTCCTCTTTTTCTGTGGTTGTTATGGCCTTGCGTGTATACTCTAATAAAATCTGTTTGGGTGTGATATTTTCTGGTGCATTCACCATATTACACTGTATTTTATCCTCTGTGATTTTGCTCATAAATATAATATCAGCTACATGTTTACCTCCTTATTAAATGAGCAAATGCTTCTAATAATTGATATTATGGGCAAATGATCACGGTTTTAATCATTTCTCCTCATTTCTTAGTTCCTATTAGCATGAATTGCTGGTCCAAATAAAATCATGAGTGAAAGAATTTTCACTTGGAGGGAATAATTCTCATCTCCCACCAGAGATTATAACAAAAGAGAGGTGCTCTAGAAAGTGTGTGTGTGTGTGTTGGTATTGCTATCATTTTGTGCCCTACCCCCCTGAATGCTGAAGGAGGCAGTGGGGAGGGGGAGGAGAGATAGGGGAGGGAGACTAGGGGTTGTGAGGGGGAGGGGTCAGCCTTGGGACAGGCCCGGAGTGCTAGTGGAGTGGAAGTGATGGGATGGCTCAGTTGCCAGGGCCATGAGAGAGGCTGGAACTGCAGAGGTGAGTGGTAATTAAGTAACAAGAGCAAACAACAGTTTGAGTTGGAATACTGCTGGCATACACGCGTTTTACGCTGTTAAAGATGGTTATATTCTAGGGAAATGTTCTTAACACTTAAGTGCTTTCATTGCACAAAAATATGCAATGAAAGCGAATGGTGACTAACATTCTGCCTAGCATCTCTTTTTGTGTTCCACTGAAGAAATAAACTCAAATAGGTTTGGGACAACATTAGTGTTATACCATGATCAATGGAAACATGGGTAAATGCTTTACACTGCAAACCCCCCCCCCCCCCCCATCACACACACACACACACACACACACACACACACAGGAAGCCCTCTGCATTAAGACCTTCTTCCCTCAGAGTGGCCTGCACAGGTGGTCTGTACTGCCCAGATTAGGACCGCACTGCCTGGTGGTGAAATACTGCAGGAAGTCCCCCTGTGCACCACAAGCCAATCTACACTGCACAGTTATGTCTGTGGTCTGCACCCGAGAGAAACTTAAATAAGAAACCATCAATTATCCTCCACTGGACGTGAGTCTAAAGAGGGTGTGTTTATGAGAGAAAGAACAGGACAGAATGAAAGGAACAATCTGAAAGCGGGCACATGACAGTGAGAAACGTAGGAGTTGGGGGAAGAACAGGGCCATATATGAAATAGAAAGACTGTAGGAACCAGACTGGGTTTGTTTCCTGTTTGAAACTGCACCTTTGAGAGGTTCAAGAGGGGAAAATGGTGTGTGTACTGTATGTGTGTGAGATGAGTAACAGTAGCTTCTGGGGTTCTACCCAGTGACCCTCTATGGTGTGGCTGATTAAGTGTGTTAAAACCCCTTCTTCCTGTCTGAACTTCTGTTTTAGTACCTACTGTAGCTTTGCTTAAAATGTTTAGTTAGCACTTCAGCAATGGCAGCACAAAGAACTGTCATTATATCAATCTCTAGTGCTCAGTTTTATGTCTCCAACATTACAGCATGCAATTTCTGATAATTTGATTTGGTCAGGCACAATTAACTAATAAGTAGGCTTGATTTAGTTTGAGCTTACCTGAAGTACCCAAGCTAACCCCTTACTTTGTCCAATGCAATGCTTCTGATTGTGCGTTATGTAATTTATGTCATTTTTCTGAAAGTCATGAACATTCCCACCATCTCAAATTCTGTATTGTGTTGAATAGAATTCTGTGGTGAAAATCAAAAAAATGTCGGACTCCTTTATCTTGCTAAGGCTAATTTCATAGCAACATTTTATATATCCTAATTAGACACAATTAAATAATACACACTTTGGTGAAAATACAGCTTGATTAGAAATGGCACCCAATAAAAATATTCTGCTTAAATGTGAAAGGCAAAAAATGATATTTACCTTGATTTCTCCTCATTTTCTTCAAAAATAAGCATGCTTTTCTCTGTCATTTTTGTCGACTTGGTTAACAAGTAAACTAACTTTAAAATAATATTAATAAAAAAACTTTATTTGGGGCAAAATGTTTTATGTTGTGGAAATATTGCCACAACTGTGGGACAGGCCAAAAAAAAAAAAAAAAAAAAAAAAAATATATATATATATATATATATATATATATATATATATATATATATATATATATATATCACTCTTTGTTAAGATTATCATAGTTCAAATCATGTAATAATTTTTATTTTTATTATTGTTTTTTATATAATTTTGAAAGTCTGGGTCTGGGACAAGGCTAAAACAATAAAATCTCTACATAAAAGCAATTTGAAATGTACCTAAAGTGTATTATTCTTATCTTCACCTCAAAACCCCCCATTTTTCTATGACCTATACATCCAAACTCCATTATTATTATTTGTTGATTATTTGGTTGAAGCCATACCTGTATAGTTGAAAAGCCATATTTCATAAGATCATATTTCTGGGATTCCTGTAAATAAACAGAAACTGTTAGAGAGATGCTACATTTTAAAGGATCAAAGAGTCAAGTAAAGTTTTAAGGTTCTGCAACAATAAATCTGTCATTACCGGACAAAGTGTTTTATAATAATAAAAGTTTTCACTAATCTCTGGGTTCCCCTTCTCAGCAGTCATGATCGAAGACTCTATAGACAAATAGCAAGCTCTGACTTGTTACACCTCAGCTTACCAGAGTCATAATGTCACGACCCAGCCAAGAACAGCATGCATCTGTCTAAGTAATGTTAAAGGAATGTTCCGAGTTCAGTACAAGTTAAGTTCAATCGACAGCATTTGTGGCATAATATTGAGAAGCACAAAATTAATTTGAACTCGTTCCTCCTTTTCTTAAAAAAAAAAGGCAAAAATCTAAGTTACAGTGAGGCACTTACATCTGAAGTGAATGGGGGCCAATCCTTAAACATTAAAATACTCAAAATTATAGCCACAAGATGTAAACAATATTTATTTTAACATCATTTAATGATAAAATCACTTACTATCCTTTTCTGTGTAAAGCTATATTAAATTTTACAACTTCATTGCCGTGACGACGTAACGCTGTACTCTGTATTCCCATTAAATGACAATATACAGTATACAACTATATAGCTCAAATAATACACATAAATTTATAATAAAATTATAAGCTTCACATTTCTGCATTTAAACCATCTAAAAGGCCCTGCAGCCAAATATCGCCACCTGAGGTCTGACTGACTCATCTCCACATGGGGAGGAAAATCCCTTACAGTGTCTCACAATCTCTCATTTGCTCTCTTTCTCTCTTTATTTTTCTCACTGAGCTCCCCCATGGCGTATTAAAGGAATAGTTCACAAATTGAAAATGAAAATTTGCTGATAATTTATTCACCCTCAGGCCATCCAAGATGTATCTGAGTTTCTTTCTTCATCAATTTAAGACTTTTACCATTTCATTTCAGGCCTCCTCCTTTAAACAATGCAAGTGAATGTAGTCCATTTTTTAATGTTTAGGGTGCATCAAAATAATCCACACGACTCCAGTCGACAAATAAAGTGCTTCTGAACCCAAACGATTGATTATTTTGAGAAACAAAACAATACTTATATACTTTTTAACTATAAATGTTCGCTTCCGTACATCTCTGTGACGCGCGCTCATGAGAGTAATGACGTAAGCTCGATGGTAAGGTCACATGTCACGTGGAGGAGGAGGCAGGAAGCGTGTCACTGCTTACAAGAGAAACTTGCACAGACCACAGTCCAAGAACCATTCACAAACCAAAACAGTCCAAAACAATTTCAAATACAATGTCGGAGGACTTTGATTTAAGAAGAGAAGAGGAGATGGAGTTTTTCACCCAACCCTACCTAGTTGAGCCCGAATACATACCCGAATCCTGAGCGCGCGTCACAGAGATGTACGGAAGCGAACATTTGTAGTTAAAAAATATAGAAGTATTGTTTTGTTTCTAAAAATAATCAATCGTTTGCATTCAGAAGAAATGTATTTGTCTACTGGAGTCGTGTGGATTATTTTGATGCACCCTAAATATGTATTTTGGACCGTCAAAAAATGGAGTACATTCACTTGCACTGTTTAAAGGAGGAGGCCTGAAATGAAATCCTAAAAATGTAAAATTCTGTTTTGATGATGAAAGAAACTCAGATACATCTTGGTTGGCCTGAGGGTGAGTAATTATCAGCAAATTTTCATTTTTGGGTGAACTATTCCTTAAAATTTTAACATTCAGTCAGTTTAAAGTTCTGGAATATTCACACATATTTCACAGCCTTCTTGGTGATATGGGAGACCAAGACTAGCTGTTACATAGGAAGCTGTCACAAGAGCAACTGTATATCTCAGACAACTATAAGGTTTTGAGTAATTGCACAAATGCTTGTTTCTCTTTAAATGTTTTCAGCCTGTTGTCACACTACAGATGTCTCAATGGGAATCTGCTATTAAGTAGTCTAATATAGGCTTTTCAGAAACATTTAAACAGTAAAACAATTCATGAAACAACAAAAATTTAAAACGTAACACAAATAAATCAAACCATTGTACTGACCAACATAAATTATAATTAAAAAATGTTTTTTTTTAATTATAACATTTAAATATACATGTGACAACCTTCCCTGTCCTGATATTTATGAAAATTAAATGTACTTGTCCTGAGTACACAGTTCAAACTTTCAGTTAAAATCTGCATTCATCATATAGGTGACCCTTGCCTAAACACTGTATATGCCAGTATATTTTTGTGTACATTTGTCTACCCAAGAGCTATTATAAAAATAAGATGATATTGGAATTTAAGTTTGTAGAATAGAATTCACAAAAAAATACTCACATTTTACACACTATAGTTTGAAATAGGCATTTGAAACCAACATAAAAAGTAATTCTAGGAGAAAGCAAACATTTATTATTGGAAAAAATATATATATATCTCCACATCCACATAGGTCTCATGGGCACCATGTGAGGGTCGGATGTGTGAACGGCGAGCTCTGCACCCTTTGCTATTTTTAATATTATTTGTGTCACAAACTGGTGAGATTCAATATACTCTGATCCTTTTTTTCTGATTAACATTTTTTATTGATTCAACCATTAAATATACATAGCAGAACAAACATATACAGAATCAATATACAACCCCCACTATCCCCCCCCCCCCCCCACCCGATCCCCAACAACACCCCAGTGGTCACACAACTATAGACACACAACAAAAATAAATTAATTAATTAATTAAAATAAATAAATAAATGAAACAATAACACACATAAAACCCCTGCACCTCTCTCTCCACTGTCCCTCCCCGAGAGCCCTCCAAAAAAGACATATCTGCCCCACTTCTTCGCAAACATGTCCAGACTCCCCAGTCTTCTGGATACCCCCTCCTCAAGAGCTGCCACTCTGGCCATCTCTGAACACCACTCCTAAAAAGGGGGCGCTCCAGCCGACTTCCAACTCCTCAAAGTGATCTGGCGATCATAACACAAGTTAGGACCATGTTTTTCATATGCTTATTCTCCAAATTAATGACTGCCCCATCTCCCAAGATACAGAGTCTGGGGCAAAATAAAATTTGAGAGGCCAAAACCTCGCACATAAAACTCTGAATCCTCATCCAAAATTCTTGCATCTTAACAAATCCCCAAAAGACATAGGTTGTGTCTCCATCTTCTAACTGACATTGCCAGCAGGTGGGTGTGTCTTTAAGACCAAGCCTATGCAATCTAGAGGGAGTCCAATAGAATCCCAGCCCACTCTCCCTCCTCCAATACCAAATTTAGATCTTTCTCCCATAATCTCTTAAGAGAAGTTGAAGTTCCGTCTCCCAGACTCTGAATTAGTAGGGAGTAATACACCGATGCCTCATGACCTTTTCCAAAAGCAGTAATCACCTCTTCCAGAGTATCTTCCACTTTAGGAGGGTGTAAACCACTCCCAAAAACAGTACAGAGCAGATGGCGCAGCTGTATATACTTATAGAACTGAGATCAAGGAATCCCAAAAAGTTGAACCATTTTGAAAGGATTTCAACACTCCATTCTCATAAAGGCCACCGAGTGTAGTAACCCCCCTCCCAATCCACTCTGACCAGCAAAAAGGGGACTTGTTGTTGCATAGTTTGGAGTTCAGCCATATGCTCGAGGCAACATTTAAAAAATGTCAGAAATAAACTGTCCGTACACCCTCGTTCATACCAATTCAAGTGCGAGATAACGGGATGTAATTTAGCTTCTCCAATTAATTTGATAGAAAGGTTCTGCAGTGGCGAAATAGGGGCAAGAACTTCTTGTTCTATACAGAACCAGGGAGGGGCTCTCTCAGGTGGAAGCGACCAATGAGCCAAATGTCTAAGACCAAATGCATAATAATAAAACAAAATCTTGGGTAGGCCTAGCCTATGTAACATATTGAAATGTAATTTGGGACGCTTACCATTCCAAATGAAAGACTTTGCTATGCTATCAAATTGCTTGAAATAAGAGAGGGGGACATCTACAGGGAGAGACTGCAGTAAGTAATTGAATTTTGGAATACAATTCATTTTAATAACATTAACCTTTCCAATCATAGATAAATGTAATGAAGCCCACCTGCCCACATCGCTCGAAAACCGTTTTATTATGGGGTCATAATTAACTCTAACTAAATCACACAAATTTGCTGGAAATAAAATACCCAAATACTTAATGCCCTGTTTGGGCCACTGGAAAGCACCCGGCTGGAAAGCCGTTTCTGGGCAGTATGCTGTCAGAGCCAAAGCTTCGGATTTACACCAATTGACTCTGTATCCCAAAAACTTAGAAAAGGAATTAATAATTCTGTGGAGGCAAGGCATAGATCTACTGGGGTCAGAGACAAATAATAAAATATCTGCATAAAGCAAGAGTTTATGCACCATACCTCCCACCACCAACCCTGGAAAATCATCCTCCTTTCTTATCGCAGTTGCTAATGGTTCCAGGAAAAGACAGAACAATAATGGGGAAAGAGGGCAACCATGCTGGGTGCCCCTATCCAGAGTAAAATAATCTGAAATTAATCCATTTGTTTGTACCGCCGCTACTGGGTGTCTATAAAGTAACTTAATCCATCCAATAAATGTACTCCCGAACCCATATATTTCCAAAACCTTAAAAAGATAATCCCATTCTACCATATCAAACGCCTTTTCGGCATCAAGTGAGATGGCAGCGACCGGAGATTGTTCATTCGCTACTGACCACATGATATTGATGAGACGCCTAATGTTATCAGAAGAGCTATGGCCCTGAATAAACCCCACCTGATCTATATGTATAAGTGATGTCATAACTTTACTTAATCGATTAGCCAGAATTTCTATCTATCTAACTGGATCAGGGAAATTGGACGGTAACTTTTACACTCGCTTGGATCTTTGTCCTTTATAAGAATCAGACTGATCCGGGCTTGTGTCATGGTTGGCGGAAGCTTTCCATTCTTTAATGATTCAGTATAAACTTCTAGCAAAAGTGGAGCCAGTTCTGTAGCATAAGATTTGAAAAACTCAGCAGCAAAGCCGTCAGGCCCCAGAGCCTTGCCTGTATTAAGGCCTTAATAACCTCGCCAAGCTCCTCCAAGGTTATCTCAGAATCAAGAGAATTTTTTTGCTCAGTCGTCAGTTTAGGGAGATCTAATGGTTCCACAAAGTTTCTAATATCTTCATCAGTAGACGAAGACGTGGAACTATAGAGATCAAAGTAGAATTATTTAAAAGCATTATTAATATCAATGGCCGAGGTAAATATTTCACCACCAGCAGATTTCACTGAGGGAACGGTAGAAAAAGACTCTCTCTGCTTTATATATCTAGCCAAAAGTTTTCCTGCTTTGTCCCCCGACTCAAAGTATGACTGTCTTGCCCTGAATAACCAAAACTCCACTTTCTGCAGCAAAATAGTATTATATCTGTATTTCAATCGAGTCAATTCTCTGAGGCCATCGGATGACAAATGGCGCTTCAGCTCTGCTTCGGCATTTTTAATATTTCCTTCCAACTCCACGAGTTCTCGTGCTTTGGATTTTTTGATGAATGAGGCATACTGTATGAACCGACCCCTAAGAACTGCCTTAAGTGCCTCCCAAGCCAGGCCCACAGTGGATACTGAGGACCAGTTGATCTCCAGATAAACACTGATTTCAGCCTTTAGCATTTGTTGGAAATCAGGATTTTGCAAAAGGGACACATTAAGGTGCCAGCTATATGATTTCTTTTTCTCCGTATGTGGCACCACCTCTAAACTCACCAGTGCATGATCTGAGACTAAGATATTTCCAATTGAGCAATCAACAACAGATGAAATTAGGGACTTGAATATTTAAAAAAAAATCTATTCTAGAATAAATCACATGGACCGATGAAAAAAATTTATAATCTCTACCAGATGGGTTCAAAAGTCTCCAAATATCTGTAAGACCAAGATTTTTACACATCCTGTGAAGCGTCAAGATTGCTCTAGGGGGCTTACACACTTTTGCTTCACTGTAATCAAGGACTGAGTCCATCAAAAGATTAAAGTCTCCTCCCAATATTATATCATGAGGGGTGCCAGCGGTTTGCAACATCCCTTCAAGATCTGTAAAAAAGCCTTGATCATCAGCGTTATGTGCGTAAATATTAGCTAAAATCAACCTTTGCCCTTGAATTTCAGCTAAAACAATAATGACTCTTCCTAATTTATCTTTAATCTGTTTGAGAAATTTGAATTGTAAATGTTTATTTACCAATATATTGACTCCCTTGCTCTTACTTGAGCCAACACTAAAGAAAACATGTCCACCCCATATCTTCCCAAATTTTTCAGCTTCCTGTGGGGAAAGAAATGTTTCTTGAAGAAACACTATATCATATTTCTTACGTTTAAGAAAAGTAATAACCTTCCTTCTTTTTATGGGGTGCCCCAACCCATTCACATTCCATGTGGAGAGAGATAGTACACTCATATTAACAACTGACATATTGATATCATTAAAAAAAAATAAACTGTGTGTCAAAAACACATTTATACAGACCACATTCCCCATTAGTGAAACAATCAAACCCAGAACTTCCCCCCGAACAAAACAAACAGAAAAAAGGAAAACGTGCTCATTAACCCCATGCACGAAAGCACCAACCGGCAACAATCCCTCTAAACTCAAAAGGTCCATGAACGCCCATGAGCTCCCATGATAACTTTGCCATCGGATTGCTCAATTTTGCCTCAAAAATTTGTGAAGCAAAATTACATAACAGAAAATACTTTGTAAAATAATCCCCAGCCAAAAGAAAGAATGAACACAGAACATGTAGATTAATTCACAGAACTGTTTTAAAGGTGTGATCCTCCACAAAACAAATTTCAGCTGATATAAAACCGTTCAGTTTCATGGATAGACACACAAATGTTCAGTGAGCCAGCTGTTAAGAGTTCAGCGGATGACGTAATCATTCCAGTGTCTGCCAGGGAGGTGCTGTTGTGAGGAGCGTGAGGTCCGAGAACCAAGTCTGAGTGGGCCAGTATGGGGCTACGAGGGTGACTTGTTCCTCGTCCTCCCTGACCTTGCACAGGGTCTGTGCATGAAGGCTTACTTGGGGGAATGCGTATTTGCACAGCCCCAGGGGCCAGCTGTGTGCCAGCGCGTCTGTTCCAAGGGGGGCTCCCGTCAGGGAACACCAGAGCGGGCAGTGGGAGGATTCCCAGGAAGCGAACAGGTCTACCTGTGCTTTGCTGGATCGACTCGAAATCAGCTGAACCACCTGGGGGTGGAGTCTCCACTCTCCGCTGAGCATTGCCTGCCGTGACAGCACGTCCGCTGTGGTGTTGAGGCTGCCCGGGATATGAGTGGCCCGCAGCGACCTCAGCCGTGGGCGAGTTGCAACATGCGACAAGAGCGTACGCCGCCTTGGTGATTTATATATGCTACTGTTGCTGTGTTGTCGAACCGGACCAACACATGCTTGCCCTGGATCAATGGCAATAGCCTCCGCATGGCGAATAGTACAGCCAGCAACTCTAGGTAGTTGATGTGCCAACCCAGTCGCGGTCCTGACCAGGAACCGGCGACTGCGTGCCCATTGCACACGGTGCCCCAGCCCAATTTGGAGGCGTCTGTGGTGACCACGACAATTCTGGACACTTGCTGTAGGGGAACTCCTGCCCATAGAAACACAAGGTCTGTCCAAGGGCTGAATAAGTGGCGGCAGAGCGGCGTGATAGCTACGTGATGTGTGCCGTGGTGCCATGCCCATCTCGGGACTCGAGTCTGAAGCCAGTGCTGAAGTGGTCTCATATGCATCAACCTGAGCGGCGTGACTGCAGTTGAGGAAGCCATATGCCCCAGGAGCCTCTGAAAGTGTTTCAGTGGAACCGCTGTCCTCCACCTTAATGACTTCAGGTAGTTCAGCACCGACTGCGTGCGCTCGCTTGTGAGGCGTGCTATCATTGAGACCGAGTCTAACTCCATGCCAAGAAAAGAGATGCTCTGAATCGGGGAGAGCTGCTCTTTTCCCAGTTTACCCGAAGCCCTAGACAGCTGAGGTGCCTGAGCACCAAATCCCTGTGCGTGCAGAGAGTGTGCTTGAATCAGCCAGTCATCGAGGTAGTTGAGTATACGGATGCCCACTTCCCTTAACGGGGCAAGAGCTACCTCTGCGACTTTCGCGAAGACGCGAGGGGACAGGGACAGGCCGAAGGGGAGGACCTTGTACTGATATGCCTGGCCATCGAAAGCAAATCGTAGGAAGGGTCTGTGTCGAGGTAGAACCGAGATGTGAAAGTACGCATCCTTCAGGTCTACCGCCACAAACCAATCTTGATGCCGGACGCACGGCAGAATGTGTTTCTGTGTTAGCATCTTCAACGGGAGATTGTGTAAGGCCCGATTCAGAACTTGCAGGTCCAAGATTGTCCGCAACCCACCGCCTTTCTTTGGTACGATGAAGTAAGGGCTGTAGAACCCTTTCCCCATCTCGGCTGGAGGGACAGGCTCTATCGCGGCCTTGCGTAGAAGGGTTGCGATCTCCGCACGCAGGGTGGTGGTGTGCTCGCCCTGCACTGAAGTGAAGCGGACGCCGCTGAACCGGGGCGGGTGCCTGGCAAACTGAATCCCGTAGTTGAGTCGGATGGTCCTGGCCAGCCACCGCAACAGGTTGGAAAGCGTTAGCCACGCGTCCAAGCTCCGGGCGAAGGGCACTAAGGGGACGATCGCATCTGACATATGGGGCCTCGTGGCGGGGGGGAGCAGGCAATGCCACATCAAGGAGCGTTGCTTCTACCCGAGGCGGCTGCACTGTGGGGGACATCAAAGCACTTACCTTGCTCTGCGTTCCCGGCATAGTGCGGGTTAGAGCCTGAGGAGGAGGGCCTCTTGGGCCGTCCTCGAGACTCGTCACAACCGGCTGGCCATAGGTGTGGCGCGGCCTGCGTGTGAAGGTGGGGGGGGCCGTGTTCGCGGGGCCCTGGCTGCGAATGCTCGGTGTCTGGCGGCCGTCACAACGGCGGCCGTGAACACCGATTATGTGACCCAAGGAGTGAGGAAACCACTCTTTTTTTGACAATTTGGGTACCGCAGCCCCTTCGGGGTGCGGCGAACAAAAAAGAAAAGGAAACAAAGGATTTACCTCCCGGCCCTCCAGCAGGGGATGGAATGGTCTGGATACCAGCTCCATAGCGGATGTCTCGCTCCCTGGGTCGTTTGTCTCAGGGGCGCTTAGGAGCCTACCCGGGTCCTCGTGCCGGCCCGAGAGACTGGGGGCATCAGCTTCCTGTGGGGGGCTCTACGCTGGGGCCGAGAGCTAGGCTCGGGCTGAGGCGGAGCCGCCTGGGCTTCCGCCGTCGCAGGGGGACACCCTCGGTGAGCAGACGGGGTGTGGGATCTTGAACCGCGCCAGGGAAAGGTGTGCTGGATGGCCTCCATCTGCTTCTTCACCGCCGAGAACTGCTGGGCGAAGTCCTCAACGGTGTCGCCGAAAAGTCCAATCTGGGAGATGGGCACGTTGAGAAAGTGTGCTTTGTCTGTGTCCCTCATCTCGACCAGATTCAGCCACAGGTGGCACTCCTGGACCACCAAGGTGGACATCGCCTGCCCGAGTGCTCGCGCCATGATATTCATCACCCGGAGGGCGAGGGCGGTCGCCAAACGCAGCTCCTGCAACACATCGGGATCAGGACTACCCACGTGCTGTTCTTTTAGTGCCTTGGCCTGGTGTACCTGCAGGAGGGCCATGGCATGCAGGGCGGAGGTGGCCTGTCCAGCGGCACTGTAGGCTTTGGCCGCCAGAGATGACGTAATCCTACAGGCTCTGGAGGGGAGCGCCGGATGATCCTGCCAGGTGGCGGCGTTTTGCGGGCAAAGGTGCATCGCCTGATCCACCTGAGGGACCTCTGTGTACCCATGGACCGCCCCGCCATCGAGGGTAGTGAGAGTGGATGAACCCGGAAGTCTGTTTCGGGCAGCGAAAGGTTCCCTCCACGACCTCGTGAGTTCCTCATGCATCTCTGAGAAGAAAGGAACGCGGGGGGGGGCGTGGCAGTGTGAGCAGCGCCCCGAACCCAGGAACCAATCATCAAGCCGTGAGAGCTCAGGGGAGGCTGGAGGGTTCCAGTCCAACCCGATACTCGCGGCGGTCAGCTCTGCGTCGTCCTCAGACTGGGCGGGCAGACCCGAAGGTGGCAGCTCAGTCGAGTCCTCGGCATCCGACATCGCCAGTGCGCTCTCCTATGCAGCAATAGAAGACTCATCCTGCTCTCGGGCCCCGAAAGAGACGTCAAGCCGGTCATGAGGTGGGCTGGTCTCATTTCGGAACTGGACAGGAGCAAATGAGCGTGCTGGGGAACGGGAGGTCCGCGGGGAATTACCCAGCGAGACCACGCCCACTGAACTCCCCAAATCACCTCCAGTGCCAGCCAAGCCGGCCTCACACCCGTGGATCGAAGGCACAGCACGGGGGGCGGCTAGAGTGGCTTTCCCTCGGAAGAAGAAAAGCCACGACCACAACGTTGCCATGGTCATATCCTCACAATGAGAACATGAACAATCCACAAATGCTGCCTCAGTATGATTGCTGCCCAGACATGTGAGGCAGTGCCCATGGCCATCGGAGAGATAATGACCACATCCAGGAATCACACAAAGATGGAAAGTCATCTTTAAAAAGACGTGTCTTTAAAAGATGTTCAACGTCAATGTGTGTGCTCTAATAGAGAAAATACACTCTTTAGCAGGAATATACACACTTTTAGTGCAGAAGGAAAGAAAGCAGCTGGAAATGCACCATATATCCAACAGCATATGCTTCTTAAGAGGTGAATGGAACAGCAGTAGTATTCAGCTCGCTGATAGTACGACCACTCGGCTCAAAAGAAAAAATCTGAATGAATCCTGAATTCCAGCTCCCTTTTATACCCGTATGTCCGGGGGAGTGGCATGCAAATTCCACTCGCCAATTCTCATTGGCCTTTTCTCAAAGATCTGAAGTGATCGGGGCTCTCAAGAGCAACCCCTAGTGTCACTACATCGACACAACGTCGAGTGAGTGACAGAAGGGGAACTGGAGGATTTGGAGAATCGTAACTGATGACACAACGTCCGAATTGTTGGAATTCCTAAGCATGAATAAGGCCGAGATATGGTAAAATTCCTAGACGGGCTCTTCCCGAGTCTGCTCGAGATAACAGGCCATAAGCTGGAAATCGAGCGAGCTCACAGAGTTCTGGCTTGGAGATCCGCAGAGGGAGACAGGCCCCGATCAATTCTGGACAAATTTCTGAGATCATCCGATAAAGATCTCGTGTTACGTGAGGCAAGGAGTAAAGGAAGGCTTTCTTGGAAGAACCACAGCATTTTCTTGTTCCCAGACTTTGCGATTCAACAAGAGAGAAATGTGATTGATTCAAGGAATGCAAGAAAATCTTACATCAATGGAAGGTTGCTTTTGTACTGATGTTCCCGGCCAAATTGAGAATAGATACTAAGGAGGGCCGCAAAATAATTACATGCCCACAGCAAACTATGTCCTTCATAAAGTCAATCGAGCGAGTAAGCCATTTGGTGATTTTTATGTGGCTGCCTAGTGGACCTGTCTCACTGAACATTCACTCGACTGTCCGAGGAAACTGAGCACCTTTT